>NC_081824.1:20227500-20852500 GCF_030867095.1 Alligator mississippiensis
ACCTATGAGGAGAAACTGAGGGACCTGGATCTCTTCAGCCTCCGCAAGAGAAGGCTGAGAGGTGATCTTGTGGCCGCCTACAAATTCATTAGCAGGGGCGCAGCAAGGGATCAGAGATGCTCTGTTCACCAGGGCGCCTCTTGGGGTAACAAGGAACAATGGTCACAAACTGACAGAGAGCAGATTTAGGCTAGAGATCAGGAAAAACTTCTTCATGGTGAGGATGGCCAAAATTTGGAATGGGCTTCCAAGGGAGGTGGTGCTCTCCCCTGCCTTGGGAGTCTTTAAGAGAAGGCTGGATAGGCATCTGGCCGGGGTCATCTGACCCCAGCACTCTTTACTGCTTAGGCAGGGGGTCGGACTCGATCTGTTGAGGTCCCTTCGGACCATAGTATCTGTGAATCTATGAATTACTGTGTTGCATAAGTGGTGCACTGGCAGTTCATAAGGGGTCTTGCTACAGCTCCAGAAAAGGTGTTCAAGCCTCAGTTTAGACTCAGGTCAGGAGCAACCCCCCAGCCAGCTGTAAATAGGAACTTGCATATTCAGGTTGCAGTCAGGAGCAGCTGAAATAATGCTAGCACAGCACAGGAACTACTACGCCTTTACCAGGCCAGCTTCATGGCCCTTCCAGGCCCAGGAAGGCCTTTGACTTTGTACAGCAAGGCCCCAGTCAGCTATCAGTTTCTGTCAGGCTATGGATCCCAAGAGTGATGCAGGAGTCTCTCTGTACGAGTCCAATTATAGGACTGCGGCTAGAGTGGTTCACATTCAGGAATCTCCAAGTGCTTAACAAGGGAGCAAACACCATTGCCTCCCCAGGAGAACTCATACAGTTTGCTCAGATAAGAACTAGTCCCAGAAATCCCAGGCCCTGCAATCTACCCACTAATGACAGGGGCCTGCCCTGTGTACTACAGGTGGTTACTGGACAGGTGCAGGAAAGGGTCTGGAGAGGCCAGACACTACAGAACTGTTATTCCACTCTCTGGAGGCCACTGGGGACTACCATGCTCTGGGAGCACCCTTCAACCCTGGGGGATCTGCTCCATCAAAAAGACCCAGCATCCATGGCCCAGCCCCAGAGGGTTCTGGGCATCATCTATGCAGTAGTAAATCCTCCTCACTGCAGAGGTCTGAATTCATTTGCCCCCAAGCAAATCCTAGTCTGTACCCTAATTGATGTGGAAGGGCTAGAACTGCAAAGGCTGGGTGATGATGTAGAGTGAGCAAATCACTACTACTCCAAAAGAGTTGTCCTGATCTGCTTGGTCAATGATCTGTGAGGCCAGACAGGAATGCAAATGGCTTTGGAGAAAGTGCTTCGACATGACCCCTTGGGTAAAGGCCACTCAGCTTTAATATCAGTGCAGCGGGGAGCCAGAGTACAGGTCCACTGACAGGGAGAGCAATGTTCACCTCTAAGACAAGACATCTTTGCTGAGACTCAACCTTCCCCCACAGACAATATGCACAGAGCCTCCTCCAAGGCCAGTTGAAGTTAATGGAAAGACACCTCCTGACTTCAGCGCACTCTGGATCAAGCAGTGAGACCTATGCAGAATTCATGCACCATATCTCATTCGTGCACACACAAAGTGAAGTGGCAGTCAGCTTACAAAAGCTTACATGTCTTTCTGAATGAGTCTATAAGGTCCCACTCTGCCCTGCCTTCTACTAGGGAGGGAGAGGGAGATAAAGCTCAGTAGCAGTACAGTTACCAGCTGGCCTTCTGGCAAAGAAATATTACAGGGCTAGGGAGTTTGGTTAAAGGCATGGGGCCTGCGTTCACCTTGAAGTTGCCTGATGAAGCAAATGCCTGGCCACAGAACAAACTTTATCATCTTTCTCAGGCAGCTGAATTGATTCTGGGTTTGAACTCTGGGACTAAGGAGCTTAGCTAAGCTATAGATAATGCTTCAGATGGCTGTGTTTAAATGGAGAAGGTATTTCTAGTTTTTTTTCCCCAAGACATCTCTGATTTTATCGAGTTTTCCTCCTTTCCATCAGAGCATTATATGGGGAAAGGAGATAGTATTCCTCCCTGGAGCAACAGACCTATTCAAGGCCAGAAAAAGCCTCACTGGTTCTTGCTCCCAGGAAGCAAAAGAAAAGGAGGAGGCCGATGGAATTGCTTAGAGAAGTCGTGACTCATGCAAAGTCAGCTGGACAAAACAAGCCGAGTCAGAGATCTCCATGAATCTACAATGTGCGGGTTCAGGTGATCTTATTGTAAATCATGGCTTGCTTTTGTAGAGGTCAGGACTAGTTATTTCCACATCACTGCAAAGGACACCCTTGATAAACTGTGCAACAGCTACCAGGTCACTGCAAAATGCACACAGAGTGAGCAATTGGCTTGGTAGGCCTTGGGCTGAGCAAACTGCTAAGGCAGTGTTCAGAGGCAGGATGATGTGTGCCCATGATATCCAGCCAAGCCAGGTCTTGTGACCTGAGGGTCTAGGCAGACTCCCTCATAGATTTTTTTTTATTTCCTCTGTTGGCATTGGCCTTAATATTTTGTTCCGGCTTGGACCTCAGAGGGAGCACAGTATTAGCTGGACATGACTAAACAAAGTAATCTAGGGGAGCCTAAGGGCAAAAAAAAAAAAAAGGCATATAGGCAGTGGAAGCAGGGGGAAGCTACAAAGGAGGAGTATACCTACTAGGCCCGCTCTTTCAGGGAGGCAGTTAGAAAGGCCAAAGCAACTAAAGCAACTAAACAGCTGAGGCTGGCAACAGGAATTAAAGACAACAAAAAGTCTTTTTTTAGATATGTAGGGAGTACAAGGAAGGTGCAGGAGCAGTTAGTGACAGACAGGGGGGACAAAGCTGAGCTCTTCAATGAGTCTGTTGCCTCAGTGTTCCTGGACAAGAGTCAAGACAAATCTCCTAATGGGTTCTTAGATGGGCATGAGAGGGACACCAGCCCACCAGCTGTCGACGCTGACTTGGTGCAGTCACTTGGATGGACTAGATGTGTTTAAGTCAGTAGGCCCAGATGAGCTACAACCGAGGGTGCTGAAGGAATTGGCCAGTGTCATAGCAGAACCACTGGCATGGCTGTTTGAGCCCTTGTGGCACTCGGGTCAGGTCCCGGTGGACTGGAAAAGGGCCAGTGTGGTCCCTATTTTCAAGAAGGGGAGGAAGGAGGATCCATGTAATTATAGGCCAGTCAGTCTCATCTTTATCCTTGGAAAAGTCTTTGAAAAAATTATTAAGGATCATATTTATGGGAGTCCAGCGGGAAAATAATGCAGCACGGCAACCAGCATGGATTCGTAGCAGGTAGATCATGCCTGTCTAATCTAGTTTCTTTTTATGACCAGTTCACAAAACGCTTAGACACAGGAGTAGAGGTGGATGTCATTTCCTTGAATTTTAGGAAGGCCTTCAATACGGTATCTCATCCCATTTTCATAAATAAATTAAAAGGCTGTGACTTAGATGATTACACAGTCTGGTGGGTGGCAAATTGGCTTGGGGGTTGCATGCAGAGAGTGGTGGTGGATGGGTCGGTATCGAGCTAGAAGGATGTGAGCAGTGGGGTCCCACAGGGCTTGGTCCTTGGATCTGTACTCTTCAGTGTCTTCATCAGGGACTTGGATGTGGGTGTGAAGTGGACAATACTAAATTGTAGGGTGAAGTGCACACTATGGAGGGTAGGGAAAAATTGCAGCCAGACCTGGACAGGTTGGAAAAGTGAGCAGAACACAATAGGATGCAGTACAAGGATAAGTGCAGTGCTGCACCTAGGGAGTAAAAATCCAGCACACCTACTGGCTGGGAATGACCCTCTTGGGAGCACAGAAGTGGAAAGGGATCCCAGAGTCATAGTGGACTCCAAGATGAACATGAGTCGTCAGTGTGATGAAAACATCAGCAAAGCTAACTGCACTTTATCATGCATTAGCAGATGCATGACGAATAGATCCAAGGAGGTGATACTTCCCCTCTATGCAGCATTGGTCAGACTGCAGTTGGAGTACTGTGTCCAGTTTTGGGTGCCATACTGTAAGAAGGATGTGGATAACCTCAAGAGGGTCCAGAGGAGGGCCACTCATACAGTTAAGGGTTTGCAGACCAAGCCCTATGAGGAGAGAGTGAGGGACCTGGATCTCTTCAGCCTCCGCAAGAGAAGGTTGGGAAGTGATCTTGTGGCCACCTACAAATTCAATGGTGGTGGGGGGAGCAGCAAGGAATCGGAGGTACTCTGTTTACCAGGGCGCCTCTTGGGGTAACAAGGAACAATGATCACAAACTGACAGAGAGCAGATTTAGGCTAGAGATCAGGAAAAACTTCTTCATGGTGAGGGTGGCCAAAATTTGGAATGGGCTTCCAAGGGAGGTGATGCTCTCCCCTACCTTGGGGGTCTTTAAGAGAAGGCTGGATAGGCATCTGGCTGGGGCCATCTGACCCAAGTGCTCTTTTCTGCCCAGGGCAGGGGGTTGGAATTGATGATATGTTGAGGTCCCGCCTAACCCTAGCATCTATGAATCTATGACAAGAACCAGCTCATGGGGAGGAGTATGAAACCTCAAGGTAGTGAAGAATAGAGGTTTTGAAGCTTCAAACCCTCCACCAGAATCCCTGAATCTCCAAATGATACTGCCACTTTGCACACTGGTCTCTTTCTGTCCACTCCAGGTCACCCAGCATCCCCTTCAGCTCTCCCCAGTGCTGCAAGACTCTCCACAGAGCCCCAAGTCACCCACACCCCAACCTCCACCTCCAATCAAGCCATCTGTGACCAACACACCATACTGGAACACCTCCTCCTGGAGAAATGTGCATGTAGCAGCTTCTCCATCTTCCTCCTGCAGCCCGGGTTATGATGACTCTACCTTTCATCTTGATCACAGCTGCATTCTCACCCTTTCTGGGGGTCACATCCAATTCCAGCTCTGCAGCTAGGTCTCAAAGGCTCTTCCACCTTTGGATGCGCCCGGTCAGTGATCCTGTCCATGGGGAGTCTGCAGAGCCCAGGCACACACTTTGTGCAAAGCAGCTGAAGCCAGCTGCTCATCACTCCCTCACTGTTTCCTTTGGAGGGGTCTCTTCTTGAAGGTCCTTTCTCTTCCCCCATATTGTGTTCATCTCCCTGCATTAGGTGGCAGCTCCCCTAACACTTGTTGCCATGGGAAGCTCCCATCTTGCTCCTCAGCCTCTCTGACTCTACCGTCCATCACGTTCATAGCGACTTGTTTCTTCTTGGAACACCCTACCTACCCTCTTCCCCTACTACTGGGCTTTTTGTCCAAAAAGACTACTCCCAGCAAGTGTATCCAGTGGGATGACCAGCCCCAGGGCTCCTGGCCCTATTATACTGCCCAGTTTCTCCTTTGTGAAGCCCAGGCCCATCCAACTCTCCCATACAAGGTTCACCTGTTGACTTCATCCTTTGATCCCAGTTTCTCCTGACCCTGGAGCCACTCCAAATCAGTCCTTCTGCCTGGGTTGACCAAGTAGTTCTACCCCTACCCTACGTCTAACCCATGACACACAGAGAAACTTTGCTGCCATTGGGATGAAGTCCCCTCTGCTGGGGGAATCCCAAAGGGCTTTGTGACCCGCTGACAAAGCTGCACCACCTCCTTTGTGGTGGCTCGTCCTCTGGAAGAAATGACCCACTGATTTCAGCTCTAGCAGTGCAGAATTGTATCGAGGCCTGAGCGGCCTCAGCTTGCATCCTGCTGCAGAGGTGCGGGGCTACAGAACGACTGTCATTGCGGTTCCTAAGAGTTGTAGATGTCAGTTTGCCTTTCACAGGAATGGTTTACTTCGTTGCCATAACAAGAAAGCATCTATTTGCCCCCAGGTGTCAGGTCCGGTGAGGTTCACACCCCTGCACACACAAAGGCAGCCAGACTGCCTGCTAGCTGCTTAGAAGAGAGACTTTGCCTGGAGTCTGCACGGCTCCTCTTCTATCTCCTCTTCTGTTTAGGCTGGATAAGCCATCAGCCCACTCGCAGCCTCCTGCCTGCTGAATTCCTCCAAGGCCCTGTTATTTCTTTCATCCCTGACAGCCCCCATCTCACGGCTCCTCTCAGCCTCTCTTGTGCTCTGTACAATTCCCCATCTGCTCACAGTGCTCTGCCTGACCACACGCCTAAGGAACGGCATCCGTGCTCTTTAGGGAAGCTCAGCTTCATCCTAATTAAAAACACCGGTAGCTCGTAGCCATCTTAAGGGCAGCCTCACTTCCACCACAGAGACCATAGGGAAATGGTGGCCAGCCTGCCTGACTTCAGCCCTGTCAGCAGCTATTTTCAATAAAGGCAGGCAAGGGATTGAAAAATCACGTGAAAGTTAAAACAAGCCAACCAAGCATTTTGCAATGCTTATGATAAAATCAGAAGAGTTTTGGCAACACTAATGAAAAAAAAAAAACAGAACAAAAAACTCTTTATTAACTTATTGAGCTTTTGAATTACAGGTGTGGAACCAGATCCTCACTCCCTGCTCCATTTTTCTGTTCATCCGCTTTAGATCAGCCTCAGCAGCCAGTCTGTCCGCATCCATTGGCCACTTTTCTGCCTCCCCTCGGACACAGAAAAGAGCTGATGGAGTTCCCCTACCACTCCCCTGAGCTTCACCTTATGGACATATGTCATGTACAATCGTGACACCAAATCACATGCTGAGTTCAGCTCCCATTGGAACAGGGGATTGATTTGCTCTTGAATTTGATCAGAATTGGGCCCTAAGCTTGAAAATTGGTCTTTAAGATTCTCAGCTGAAAGGTGTCTATCTGATCTCTCAGCTGAAAGTAATCTGTAATGAAAAAATGCCTTCAGACCTTTTATAAAATCTTAAACCAGTAGGCTTGTTTCCACATTTTTCTTTAAAGTTCAATGGAAACTTTTATAAGCCACACACGCACATCCACTGACACTGTTTACCATCAACACTACAGTTCTGTAACAGGACACCGGTACAGGAAACCTGACAGCCAAACTGCCTGGCAGTGGGGATCCCTCAGTTCAAAGACGATCTCTACCTCTGCTCACTGATGTGTCTTGAGATGACTTACAAGACTCCAATCCTGGAGCCGCAGATCCCCCTGCAGAAGTTGCAGGTCTTTGCACAGGGCAGAGTAGGCTGGAGGCTGGAATAAAAACCAACTGAAAGCAAACTGATAGGAGAGAAATGCAAGTGACTAAGGCTAAAATTGGACTGGTTTAATCCAGGATTCATTGTCCCGGGTTTTCACTCGCATCAAAACAGATGGGGACAATGGTTTACATGGAAGCTGGAATGGCAGTTACCTCCACTTGGCCTTGATTGTCCAGGGGGCAAAGTCTTAATTCTGATACTTCACAGGTGAAGTGACACAATGAGCAGGTACCTCTATACGACTAAAAACAGAAGACCGGTTTAACCTGGTTTTCCCATTCTGGCCGGAGAGCTCTCAGGAACCGCTCCAAGGTCACCTTAAAAGCAGACCTCAAGAAAGCAAATGCTGACATCAAGAGCTGGGAGGAGTTGGCTGCCAATCCACTCCATTGGTGCTGCAACCTTAACCAAAGCAGCCACCCATTTCGAGGTCAAGTGTCTTGCCCTCAAAGCAGACAAGAGAGAGCGGAGGAAGAAAAGGAGAGAAATCCTGGCCTGAAGCCTACTGTTCCCTGTGGAAAGACCTGCAATTTATGCAGATGGCTCTGTGGCTCACGGACTGGCCTCTTCAGTCACCTCGAGCCCCGTCAGTGAGCCGTGGTAGCAACCATCCTCACATTGAGATATTGCGGGCAACCGCTATAAAGCTAAGAGACGGGTTTTATTTGCCGTTCCCATTTTAGTAACAGCCTGAGGTCTCTCAGTGGCCAGAAGAAATGTTCCAGACCTTGAAGGCAAGGTGCTTTGGGTAGATGTGATCTCTTTTATTAGACCAACTGAGTAGTTAGGGGGAAAAAAAATACTTTGCAAGCTTTTGACTGCAATCACCCTTCTTTAGACACAGGAAGTCTCTGCTTTTCTCTCTCCCTGTGCCTGACAAAGGGTGACTGCACCCAAAAGCTTGCAAAAAACCTTTTTCCAACTACTCAGTTGGTCTAATCAAAGCTATCACATCTTTGCATATGGGAGAGTAGGCTTACCGCTCTATCAGAGGAATACATCAGGAGCTCGGTGAACAACTATTCACTAGGGCACCCTTGGGGAAGACCAGGAGCAATGGGTACAAACTCCTGGAAGGCCGCTTCAGGCTTAATACCAGGAAAAACTCCTTCACAGTCAGGGTGTCCACACTGGAATAAACTCCTCCAGAGGTGGTGCAGTCACCTACCCTGGAGGCTTTCAAGAGGAGACTGGACAGCCACCTTGCTGGGGTCACTCAACCCCAGCTGTCTGGGGGGCTGGACCCAATGATCCACGAGGTCCCTTCCAGCCCCTTACAATCTATGAATCTACCCAAAAAACCTTGCCTGCCTATCTCCTTAAACCAACCCGGCTACAACCAAAAACCCAGACCGCAACACGAAGAGCTAGGAGGAGCTGGCTGCCAACCGCCTCCAACAGCGCCGCAACCTCAACCCGAGCCAAAGCGGCTGCCCATTTGGAGGCCAAGCATCTTGAAGCAGAAAAGAGGGAGGAAAAGGAGAGATATGTTGCAACTTCTGCAGCCCGGGGGATGGGACTCCTCAGTCACCTCAAACCCCAGCAGGTCCCTCCCGCAGCCGCTCTCAAGGCAGCAAGGGATTAAGAAAGAGCAGACCTGGGAAGGGGGGAGTTTGGACTCGAGACCGGTTTCATTGGGGTGACCTCCCCGCCCCGCCCAGGTGCCCAAACAGGCGGGGGGCCGCAGTTCCCACGCCGGCTGCGGTGCGCACAGCTGGAGGGGCCGGCGGCGCGGCGCGGGGCGGGGCGGGGCGGGGCGGGCCGGCCCGGCGGGGGCGGCGCTAGGTGCGGCTTTATGAGCAGGCAGAGCCGGGCGGCGCGGGCAGAGCTGGTGGCAGGCGCAGGAGGAAGTATGAGGACCGCGGGGGCCGTGTGGCTGCTGGCCCTGCTATGCCGGGCGGTGAGAGGAGAGGGGCCGGGGCCGGGGCCGGGGCCGGGGCCGCGCTAGCGCTTCCCGCAGCTCCACGTGCGGCTGCAGCGGGCGGGCGGGCTCTTGGCGCGGCGCGGGGCGGACAATGGGGCTTTCGGGCTCGGGCTGCGGGCGGCCGCCAGGGGGCAGCCTTGCCCCGGCCCCGCGCTCCGTCGCCTTTATTGCGCCGCGGGCTGGGAAGCGATTCAGGGGGGAGCGCGCGATAAATGGAGCGGGTTTGGTTGTGGCGCGGGGCTAGGCTGGACCCTTGAGCACATGGGATAGCTTGTTTTGATTAGACCCGTGTCTGAAAGGGGGGATGGCTCCCGGAAGCTTGCTCAGAGAAGAGCCCCCGGCTGCACAGTTAGGGTGTGCGAGAAGCAGGACCCCTGGCAGGGGTGGCACGTTGGGGCGGGAGGAGGCACAGCCAGGTTCCTGGGGCAGGGCTGTCGCATAGGCATGTCTCAAGCACCGTTGCTGGGTGCCTGGTAGCTTGCCAAGGCCGCCCACGGTCTGCGTTTGTGCCTCGGCCGAAAGGGCAGCGCGCGGATTTGTTCTCCGTGAAGGGCAGCCGGCGCTCTGCAATTTGGTCAAAGCAGAAACCAAGGATGGTAAATCTTCACGAGAGACGAAGGCGTCTCTGTAGTCCAGGAAGGAGCGAGGAAAAGGGCTTGGCAGGGTCCGGAGTGGAGCAACTGCTGTGCGTGTACAGGGTTGATCTTCCTTGCGTGACTCTTGTGCGTGTCCGGCTTCGGCTGAGTAAAGCTGAGCCTGCGCGCTCCTTCTCCGTGCTGCAAGTCTCTCGAACGTGTATCCACACCGTTTCGTGGAAGCAGGGCCTTGGCTGCTTTACCTGCAGCAGGTTAGGGTTAGGTCTGTTGCGTCAGGATTGACGGCAGTTTTATGTAGTTCGCTGATAGTTTGGATAGGGATGATCCTGCCTTCGGCAGGGGGTTGGACCAAATGACCTCCGGAGGTCCCTTCCAGTCCTACTTTTCTATACTTGTATGAAGACGCTCCCTTTTGTTCTGCTTATGTGCCTGTCAGCACAGACGAATTACAGATGATGCTGTTTTGAAATGTCTTCATCTGAACCCTTGTACAAGGAGGGTCCTGATCTGTGCCCATTTCTGAAGCAGTCTGCCACCACGTGCTTGTTGGGTCACGCAATAGACTGCGTTCTGTGGCCGGATTGGGCAAAAATTGTCACTTCTGTCTGCGCCCGGTAAGATTTAATTCTGCCTTGCTTAGAACTGTCTTCCCACTTGGACGTGCCAGGACCAGGAAATGTAACGGAGCACGGCAGCGTGCTTGGACCTGAACAGATCTCCGTCTCCTCGTCTTGAGCTTGGTTTCAAGCCTGCTCTTTCCCAAAAAGGGAAAAGTAAACTACTTTGATGGGTGTTGCAAAGCTTTTTGGGGTGGGAAAGGAGAAACCTGTCCTAGGGCAGCAGCTCCCTTATTTGGAGATCCATGCAGACATTTAGCACTAAGCTGATTGCAAAAATGCAGTAATCCCTAGAAGAGTCAGAGCTGCATGGCAGTTTTGTCAATACTCAGGGCACCGGTGAGCAAACTGAGGAACAAAAGTCTCGAAGTAGGCAACACTGTAGTGACTCAGCCCTTAAACAGCTTCCTTTGTACATGATGCCCACACATGCTTTTTCATGTTCAAGTGAATGCTGCTGGCAAATGTAGACCAAAGCGGGTTTTCCCCTTCACCTGTCCCTCAACCTGGAGCACACAACTACCATAGATGATCTTAACTAAGGGGTTTGGGAAGTCGGGTGGTACTCTGTAGGCCTCTGTCTGCTACGGAGGGGAGCATGTCAGACATGGTCACGTCCAGTATGCTTGTTGAGGGGTTTCAGCTGGGTTCCTTCACCAGCTCCTTGGAAAAGTAGTAGAAAATGTGCTCTGGCTTTGAAGTTGGTGTGACACCACTGTGCTGCCCTGGGCACTGCTGCATAATATACTGCCTCATCCTTTTCAGCACAAAGCCACAGAAGCAGTTACTCCTGGCCTATCCCATCCCTCTGCTTGTTGTGGTACACTGGAGGTAAAGCTTGGGATGGTGACCCAAGTGCTGTGTTACCTGTGAGGGAGGAGGTGGTCCATTGTTACTGATCTGTGGCTGGGGGGAGGCTGCTGACCCCTTCTTCCCCATGTAGAAGTGGTGGGGTGGGAGCTAAAGAAGCTGAAGCACAGCAGGGATAAGGAGGCTGGTGCTCTCTGGGGCTTGTCAGTTGAACTCTGCTTCTGCAGAACCCAAGGTTTTGCAGTAGGAGTGAGCATCTTCCCACAAAACTAGGAAGATCTGGATGGCCCTTGCCTCCCTTCCAGTCTCCCAGGACAGTGGCTCCTGTTTCTGCCTGTCCTGTGCTCTGCCCTGCCCAGCTGTGTAGTCCAAAAGCTTCACCCAACGAGGAGCACATAGTTTCATAGTTGTTAGGGACTGGAAGGTCCCTTCCAGATCATCCAGTCCAGCCCCCGTGCATGTGGGTAGGAAAGACTGCTAGGATCAGAGACTTCAGTGTGTGTGTGTGTGTGTGTGTGTGTGTGTGTGTGTGTGTGTGTGTTTGGGTGGGGGGGGGGGGAATGCAGGTTAAAGGCAGGTCTAGTGCAATCCAACTAGATGGCTGGTGCATCTCCGTATAACAGAACAGAGCATGTTTGGCTGGGTGAGACAGTCCCTGAAGTTCGTTATCCTACATAGGACCTCAGCAAGCTTACATTGGGCTTGGCTAGAGGAGAGCAGGAGATGATTACTGCACAACTTGGTGTGATGGGCCAGAGGAGCTTACTATACTGATGCCTGTATCACCTACTCTAAACCATGCTTGGCTTCTAAATAGTTGGGTTTTGTCTGGTGTAAGATGCATGCTAAAAGCTAGCACAAGCCTAGGTTGGACAGAGTCTGGCTTACCCCGTATAGTGTGCAGTTGCAGATTAGTTTAGTTCAAACATAATTACCTGCATGGTAATTAACTGCTTGCAAGAGACTTGGCTAGACCAGTTTTCCTGTTTTAAAATTTTCTGGCCTGTGGAAAATGAAGGAATCCATCCAGAAATGTTAGCTTGAACAAGTGTAACAACTATTGTAATGGTGCTTGTTACACATGCAAAGCAGCCTAGACAGGACTTGGCTCGCTGCTGAGGGCTACCTTTTGTAAAATACTGACTCTAGTGTGGTTAGTCTCGGTTATAATTGTTGCCCAGCTTGCCAGGTAAAAACAGTGAACAGAGATACCAACTGTAATTCTCACATCAGCCAAAAATGGAAGCAACTTGACTAGTACTAGCAAATGATTTAACACTTTCTAATGGCAATGCTCTGAAACATCTGGAAATGAAGCAATCCTTTCTGACAACCTGAGGCAGGTTACAGCAAGCACAGCAAACCTGTAAAACTTCTATATAAAAAAGAGAAGTGGAGAGGCTATCCCACCAACTGCACTAACTTGAATTGTAGCTGGGACAGCAGTGAACATCAGTAATTTAATGTCCCACAGCTGATAGAACGTGTGGTTATTGTAGCAGGTGTTTTCAGACCTTTAAGTGCAGTGTAGACCCCTCTATCCTGATCTTGCCTGATTAAATCAAAGTAATTGGACCCCTGGGAGTGTTTTACTGGAGGTTATAACACTAGAATTTTTCACTTGACAATAGGGGTGGGGTGAGTCTTCTCAGCTATCCTTTCCTATGAAAGGAGGCGGTCATGGTTTGACTGTGATGTGAAAGCACTGGAGCATCCTTGAGAACATAGGTCACATTTTTTACTTCATTAAGAGCCATTAATTTGTTACTGTTAAACTAGAAACTTCTAGAAAAGTGCTGAAAACATCATGAAGCAAAGAAGAAATCATTGCTAAGTTCTGTGTAGCAAAGGGTTATCTAAACTGTATCAAATGGCAGTTTTCCAGACAAAACTGAAATCGTGTCCTATCTTAGACTAGATAACTGGGGCTAACCTTATTGGCAGGTGTGCCATGAAGTGTAAGCCCTGCATCTTTTCCCAAGTGTCATGCTGATCCCTTTCCATTGGCTGATCCTCTGCTTTCTGCTCCCTGCCTAATGTGTTGCTCTGTTCGCTGCTCCTTGCACTCTTTATCCCTGTGTTCCTTGCCCGTTCCCTGATCTGCCACATGCCATGCACAAAGGTTGCCCCTTGCACTTGTGCTATTTGTGTGTGCTGTGGGTTGGCCACCCTTAAACTAGAACAGGTAGTCCAGTCTTGCTGTATTGGCATGGCTAGATCGGCTGGAAAGGTCACACCCCTATTGGCACTGCTGTGTTGGCAAAACCCTGGTGTGGATGTAGCTCCTCCAGTGGAGGGCTTCTTACTAATTTAGCTTGTGGTGTTCAAAGAATAAGTGTCAGCTGGCAGGAACAATACCCTTCTGCCACCATTAGTCACATTTGCCATAAGTGACTGTGCTGGCATAGCTGTAGCGACAGGGCTCTTGTAATATAAGCAGGCTCTGAAGGCATCCTTAAATAAACCATGCTGCATCCGTGCTTCGTTCAGGGCGTAGTAGGACTTCAGGAACATGGCTGGGTTCTGTAACTTTCCTGACATGGAGCTACATGCAGGCAAGATAAACGGTACGTATCCCACCCCTTTGTTCAGGTGCTGCACAAACCAGGGCCCAACCCTGCTGCAATTTTGAACAAGCCTCTTGCAGATATCTGAAAAAAAAACCCAAAACTAAAGAAGGCACAAACTAGACTGGCCTTTTCATCCAAGACCTGGATAGTTGAAAATGCAAAACTTTATCAGTACTTAAGATTTGATCATCCAGGGCTCTCTTCTGACTTTGTTGTTCTGGAAGACGAACTTAATTTCAGTTTGGGTGGAAAATGAAATATTGCCCTCTGAGTCTCTCTCCCAAAACAAGCAGCTGGCTCTCCCAGGCTCCAGAGGTTTCCTCAGTGAGCTTTGAGAGCTGCCTTGTCCCAGGCAGAGGCTGGAAGTCCCCAAGTGAGCTGGCTGGCAGCCATCCCTGGTCCATCAGAGCTCTGCCAGTGTAATGGGAAATGCATGGGAGCAGCATTTCTGAAAAAATCATTTTGGCTGTAGATGAACTGGTGTTTTCTGGTGGGTGGAAAACCCACTGTCAGAACTTCCAAGCCAGCTCTACCTCACTGTAACATCAAACTGCTTCAGTAGTGCATACTAAGCTAGGCTTTTTTTTAGTAAAGCTTTCTGTTGAACGTTCTTTCATGTTAACGAATCTTGATGGGATTTGCGGAGGACTGCCTACTGTACAGTATGCCTGACTGGTTCACTGTTCATGCACTAGAGCAGTGATTTCCACCCCCCT
Source organism: Alligator mississippiensis (assembly GCF_030867095.1). Taxonomy (NCBI): domain Eukaryota; kingdom Metazoa; phylum Chordata; order Crocodylia; family Alligatoridae; genus Alligator; species Alligator mississippiensis. The sequence goes on from NC_081824.1 coordinate 20,241,851, forward strand.
CTTCACACTTCATTTGTGAATGCATGATTCACAAGCGAAACCCAGAGACTTCACATAGGAATCCATTCTGACCTGTCCGTACCTTTCTGAGTTCTTTGCAACAGAAAAATTGTTCTTTTTTTTACACATTATGGAAAAATAATAAAGTGAAAGTTAGCATTTTCCAAGGGGTAACAACAAGGGGTACTTTTTGCCTACCAAGATTGAGAACCACTCCTCTAGACTTTCAAATGTAGAAGCATAAAGGTATTGCTCTCAATGAATGACCTAATATTCAAAGGTGTTGTGTTGTCACCACCCCTGAAGGGGGGTTGTGAATATTGTATGTGGCACCTTTTGAATACTGGGCCACCTGATTTAGCTGTTTGGCATGATCCTTCTTTTTTGGTATGCGCACTTGGCCAGTATGTATTACGCAAACCTGCTTGAAATAAATCTACTAACTTGGATAGCTTGCTGGCTTGGAAAGCTGGTCAGAGGTATAGGAAAGTTAATTTTGCAATGAGGAAGAGCTATAGTGGTGTAGCTGTGGAAGAAGTAAGATCTTTTTAAGGTACCTCAATCTTAAAAAGCTGAAGTGTGGCTTCCCCATGAAGTAGTAACATGGCACCAGTTCTCTTATTAAGCCCTGATTTGGAGCGAATACTGAAGTTGGATGTTTGGGTCTGCAAAGACTTATGCAAGTTGTCTGGGGAGTGACACATCTGCTTTGCTGGGTCATTGTCTAGTTGTTAAGTTCCTGTTGAGTCACTGAAGCTGTAGTTTCAACCAAATCCTCCAACATGTGGCAATCTGACTTCTCATGCTGTAGCCATAGCAAGGAACCCCTCTGGGGCATTTTGCGATTAAATGAAGCAATCCATGTGGTTTGCCTGACTTTGCTGCTCCTTTTAGAAAATGCCATTCCCCTCCGTGCTTATCCTGACAAGTAGGTTGCTGAAATCCAAATGGGCAGGGGTGTACCCATGGCGTTTTGGGCTTTCTTTAGTTTTTAGTGGGGTGTTCGCTAACCGCTAACTCGACTGGGTGCCACTGAATGCTGAAAAATACTAATGCTCATCTTGGGTATCTTCCTTATGGGGAGGGGGAAGTGAATAACAGTATGTCTGCCTTGCCCTGTTATAGGAACTTGTTAGTCCCCCTGTAATGTTCGAGCCAAGATCATGATCTTGGTGCCTGCGTCTGGTATGGTGCGTTGCTTTGAAGGCTTTCTGCAAAATACCAAGCTAGCTGCAGAACTGAGCAGTAGCTTCTTAGTGAGAAGCTAGTCTGGCAGTGGGGCACTTGCACACCAGTTCGAACCGGGACTTTTTGCACACCTAGGAGCCTGTGTCCTACGCTGGAGGGAGGGGCATGAATAGAACTTGTTCAAATCCAGATTGCTCTTACTCCAGGAAAGAGCAGGGGTCTTAAACAGTGGCAGTATCTCCTCAACTGTGTCTTGTGAGGCACTGGAGGACATCAAGTTTTGAGCTAAATTTGAGAGTGAATCTAAGAAAGGCTTTTAGCACCGCCAGCAGCACATGTGCCAACTGGAGCCAGACAACAGCACTCGCCCAAGGAGCATCCAGGGATTACTAGAAGAACAGACTGCATAGCAAGCCCAGGGGTGGGTAGGGAAGGGGAATGGAGCCAGTCTGCCATCTGGAGAGCGAGCGACTGTTAACATAACCGTTTCCAGATGAGAGGTCTCTGGAAAGTCGGTGCTGCAAGGCTGTTACTTTGAAACTGCAGGGGCTGGTAAGGGCCTGCATCGGCTCCCTTGGGATCAGGCCTGGCTGCTGCAGCAGTACAGGAGGGAAAAGCTAGCTGACTACTCTGACCCGAAGTAAAATCCTCATCTCCCCTCAAATGTCCTGTTCCTAACTGAAGTGGAAGCTCAGATTCCTTTTATGATCTAAGGAGGGAGTCTGGAAGACAATAGGGAAGCAGTAAAGCTAGGTTGCGAGCCCTAATTTTACTTAAAATAAACAAATAAACACGCAACTTTCTGAACCAATGGGCGGGGGTCATTATTTGTCAGGGTTTTGTGGTCCCTTACAGTCTCCTTGAATTACAGAAATCCCATGGGCTCTGTGGCTCTTAAATCTAGGTGCTACATGCCAGAAGCAGGCATTTGTTCAGTTTGCATTGCTTTGCTTTTCCATGCAAGCAGAAGAAAAATAAACTTTTTTTGCTCATACCTGGCTTCACATTGACTAGTTCTCAATGGCACATGGAAGAGATGCTCCAACTGCAAAACTGGGGAGCTCTGGTAAGGGAGTTGGACATGCTTGATCCTTCCCTAGATGAATAGACTCTGAATACCCTCCTCCTTTAGCTTTTATTTCTGCAGCTAGGGCATGCTGCCTCAGTTATACCAGAAACGGGGTGCTGCAGTCAGGCTTGTGGTGCACTGTAGTCTGCAAGACTCTTCAGGGCAGAAGCAATTCTGTGGTCCTTTAGGGATTAACCTGCGTTACTAACCACTGCTGAATTAACATGCTTGTAAAAACTTATCTTGACTAGAACTAAACTATGCCCTTCAAAGCCTTTTATGGGGACTGTTGCTATACATGGATGAGCACTATTGAGGGAGTATTTCACCTGGAAAAACCAGTAATATTAGAGTGTCTGATGGAGATGTTTGAGAACTGTATGGTGGCTCTGAAAAAACACCACCACTTTCAGTCCCAGTTCAGGTGTGAGAAATTGAGTACTAGCCAGACAATTGATGATCTAAGGAAGCTCTTCCACCAAACTGGTTTTAACATGTACATTTACCCAATTGGCACCTTAAGAAAATTGCTGCAGTGGCATGTGGAGATGCCCAGGATGTCAAGCTGCTGTTGGTAACATGAAACAGGCAAGTGCAGGCCACGTGGGGACACACAAAAACTAGAACTCTTGGTTCCAAAATGATACCTTTCATTAGACCAACACAGAAATTGCAAGAAAATCATCCTCTTCTGCAAGCTTTCAGAACAAAGTGCCTTCGTCAGGCTCTAGGAAAAATGTAGATTGTAAAAACTTCCCATACGTAGGCAATAAACTTGCTTCTTGCACAGAAGGAGCTGAAGATGGAAGGCTGTCCCTCTAGGTCCGTGGGAGTGTCTTTGTCTTTGAGCTGTGCTGAGCAGCTCTTTGAGGCCGTGTGGAGATAAACCTGTGTACAAAGGTTTATCTCCAAAAAGGGGCTGACTCCCAGCATGTCTGGGCAGGAGTGAAGCGCTTCCACCTCTCCCTTGCATAGGCTGACTCGCGGCCCTAACAGAATAACTATTGGCTTCACAACTTAACCTCAGTCATTCTTCTTGCTTAAAATCCAGCTGTGCCAGTCATGCTGTTTGGGGGACCTTTTACAGAAGCTTGGTGGCCTTCAGGACACAGCTCGAGTTCAGTCCCTGGCTGAATGCTGGCTCAGTGTCTTGGATCTGTAACCAAGTGTATAACCTAAGCTTGTTTGGCTTGTGCACTTTATGGGGCTATTGCAATGACCCTCTGTGCTCTAAAGGTCTTGGTAGCAAAGATTCTTAATAGTAAATTTGCATTAAACTATTAAATTACTGTACCATGAAACTCCCCCCTCCAACTTTGTGCTTCCTTTTCATGTGGCAGGACACTCGTACAGGAGTTGGGATAGTGAATTATGTACTTCCTCTCTTCCACAGCCTGAGTGTATTGTAGAAACATAAGGGTTACACTGCTTGGTAGGAAGAGGTAGGAATGTACTTTTGGTAAGGAGGTACCAGGATGCTCTTTGCTTATTTAAGTGTGATTATTTAAGGATGCACCACTGTAGTGATGGGCACCACTCTTGTTAACGATGCTGACTTAGTTCAAAGCATGCTCCATGTGTCTTTGGGCACACCAAGCAGCACAAACTTGGCCTCTTAAATCATGGGCTCTGTCTGTGCTGCTTGTAGACCTTGCTGAAATGCTTTTTCTGTCTTGCACTGAACCATAACGCATCTAATTGAGTAACTGAAGTCTAGCGCACAGGGCTGCATTGGGAATTCTCAGAAAGATTAGCAAACCCTTGCCAAAAGCACAGAGGCTGACCTCTGAGCCACAGATGGAGCTGTAAACTGTTTTTCTCCCTTGGTCTAGGCTAGTGTAGCTCTTGCTTATCAGCTGACCTGTTTCAACTCTACAAGGTGCAGCAAGTCCAGTCCTGTACAGGAGCAGTGGAACTGGCTGCAGATAACAGCCTAGCTGTAGCTAGCTGTGAATTGTTGTGTGTTGTCATGGCCAAGGAGCTTGGCATGAGCCAGCCTTCCTGCATCTTGAAAGAAATTGTATGCCCTGGCATCCAGACATCCACGAGAATAGAGGTGGTCAGAGTTGGCCTTGCTGTTGCAGGCTAGCAACTAATCACACCTATGGGTTGCTGGCTTCCAGCTGCAAAGTCAGTGTATTTCTACTTTCGTGCTTGCAAGTGGAGGCCAGGTCAAAGTGTATGTGGCCTGTGTGGTCAAATATTAATGAAAAATCTGCTATTCGGAGGCCTGGGGAAGCAAGCGATGCCAGAACTCCTGTGTGGTGGGACTTGAAAAGATGGATATGAATTTACAGCAAAACACAGAAAGGAAAGACCTCTGACTTCTGGCTTGTACAGAGGCAGTAGAGCAGTGGATGCCAAAATGCATGTAACAAGCACTGAAGAGCAATATCTCTAATTTTTGTTAGTGCTGCTCAGGGTGGGGAGGAAACATTTTAAAATGTCCTAAATATTTGAGTAATAAGAACTGGAAGGAATTCCTGGGTTGACAAGTTGCATCCCTTCTATCTTGCCGCTTCCTAGTCCCAATTATCATCTTTAATTACTTCATAAGAGTATGGGGACGGGGGCCAAAAAATCTGGCAGGCTGTTCCAGAATGACCGGCCTCATCTGATAGACTAGAAAATAAGTCTGCTAAATAAAATAATTTACGACCAGCATGTCCAATTTTTTTTTCTTGTGCTAGCACTATACTTTATCTTAACCCCCTTCCTCCCTTCTTCCTACACCATGTTTATAAAATAGACAGTAATCCTTTCTAGCCTTCATGTTAGAGGCTAAATAACTCAATTTCTCCTTAGTCCTGCCTCATGACGGGCTCTCCATTCTCTAGATTGTCTCAGTAGCTTTTCTTGCACTGGAAAAAATGCAGGGTTCATTTTTTTTTTTTTATTTATTTTTTTTTTCCAGCAACACAAGTGGTACGATTTGTATGTATATTCAACAGTGCTTTGTAACTAGTTGCCTACTAATTATGAAGCTTAAGGGAAGGGGGGGGTAGTTCTTTTAAATGGCTTGTCCACTTTGCAACTGTTTCCCCATGTAAAGTAGTCCAAATTGCTGTGTGGACACACCTAGTGCATATAACTTCCAAGTGGCTGTGGATCTGTTGCAGGCTGATTCCTTGCAGGCAACTCCCCTACAAAAGTGGAGGCTTGTATTGAAACCACCACAAGCAGAAGCTGCAGCTTGCTGCGTCCTGCTTCCATCTCTGCAAGGCTTTGACAATTCTCCTTCTCCTCCCCTTCCGGGTTTCCCAAGACTATGCCAACTTCACTAACTTGAAACCTGGCTGAAGAAAAGATTCCTCGTTCTGTTGTAGCAGTAGCAGTTTTTTCCTGGGAAGCAGATGGCTTCTTCTGTGACCAGCAGACCAACTCTGCAGAAACTTGATGCATCTCAGTCTGATCTATTGACTCTATTATGCCTATTCTAGAGGTGCGCTGGACTGATCTTGAGGCTTGTATGAATGGGTGTAATGGGCCAAGGCTGAACTTGACTTCTCCCTCAAGAAGAAAGGATAAGTTCCTGTTCAGTGTCTTCAACTGCAATGTTGCCCTGCAAGTTTTTTTTTGGTTTTTTTTTTTTGGTTTTCGTAGGTTTATCTGAGGGGTATGGGTACCTCTGAGTTGCAAGGCACACTCTAAGCTATAGAGTGCTGTTGGCGCTGATCAGGTGGCATCTGTGCCAAAACTACTGAAGGGACAAGTTGATTCTGGGTTAACTTTTTTTTTTTTTTTTTCCCTCTGCAGTCTGAGTATCATCCTGCCTCTTCAAGCACCAAGTCTCATCTGCTTGTGGCAATTTAGTCTCATGCCAGATGACTCCTACTTAACATCCAGAAGAGCCAGGTGCTCTGCTCCCATTGTAGTGAGTCCAGGTCCAGGGAACACAGATACTTGAGCCATTTTCTCCTATTGTAGACCTATCCAATGTCCTACTGAAGGCAAGTAGTGTGGTACCACTCAAGAGGTGCGTTGTAAATGTGACTATTGGAATAAGCATCCTTAAATTTTAAGTAGTCAATTATGGTTCTAAACGAGCAGAGAAACTAGCTTCCACTCTGAAAACGGTCAACCTTAGCTATTTTAAATGCCTTGGTCTAAATGATTGGGGGCTTTGATATAACTAAAGGCAGTGGGGACCAGTGTTTCTGGCAGGCATGCCACACTAAGTCCCACACCCTCCTTGAGTGTCGCTCTGATCCCCTTCTCCTGCCTGATCTGCTGCTCTGATTTCTGCTCTTTGCCTTGTGCTGCCTGCTCCTTCCCTGATTGGGCTGTGGCCTCCTGCAGCATGTGTGCCATAGGTTTGTCACCCTCCTTGAGTAAAGGTATGGATTTAATTTACTACAACCAGGCTGCATAAAACAAGAGTAACAATGGTTTGATTCTCTTAATGGACTTCACCTAAATTGTTCTGGGAGTGGCTTGTTTCACACTGACTCCGAAGGCTGTGAACTTGCTAAATGGCATCTATTGAAACGTAGACTCAAGACATTATTGGCATGGGGCATACATCCTACTGGAAGAGCTACTAACGTTAGTTTTAGTACCAAGCTGGCTTGGGTACCTCTGTACAGTACTATATTATGCCTGTAGGCCTAAAGTGAGAGAGTATGTCCTTGATATAGAGTTAAGGAGCCAAGTTGTCCAGAACTTTTAGATGAACCCCTCTCCAGAACACGGGGCTCTTTGCCCAGGGTAGCTAGCATGGCTGGCCAAGCTGACCAGCTCCAGTGAAAGCAGCTTGTAATTCGCCCATTTTTGGTGGCTGGCAAATCTCAGTCTGCAGATTTGTTCTCCCTCAGCCTGGAGTAGGGACTAAACTCTGTCTTCTGAGTTTAAAAAAAAGTGGCTGTGCTGGGAATATCCTATGGGCCCTCCAAAGCTGTAGCAACACCGATTAATGTGGTATCGGTGAGTGGCTGTAGCAACACGGATGAATATGGTATCAGTGATGACTCAGGGCCTCGATAGCTCTGGAAAGGAAAGCTTATGCTGGCTGGGCTGATCTGACCTGGGTACTGATCACTGCAGAGTTCACTAGGGTGTAGACTTGTCGGAAAGGCCTCGGATGTATGGTCCTTTGTGCAACAGGGAAGAAAGATCGGAAGACTTCCTTGCTGACATAGCTGCATCCAGATTGAACCTGGCTGGCTGGAAAACTGTTTAGGGCTCACAAGCAGTGCCTGGATTGTTTAATCCCCATGTTAGACTGAGGATTTGTGGTTCTTTTCTTTAAAAGCGGAAGTTTTTGGCTTCCAAAATTTGCTTTCTGTAGAAGGTAATGTAAAACAATCTATTACTGATTTGCATACAGTATCTTCAGACTACAACTTTTCAGGCTGTGAGCCTCTTGCCTTGTCACAAGTTACTCAGTCTTGAGGGCCAGGCAGGAGGACACCCAGGGCAGCAGCGGTGCAACCGGTTGTTGTCGTGATAGTCACTTTTCTTGTATTCCCCTCCAGCAAAGGTGTGGCCCATCCTGGTGGCGTTTTGCAGGCATAAATGCAGAGTGTTGTGTCCTAGGAAGATGACGGGCTGAGTTAGCCTACTGTAAGCATCCCAGCAAGCTAAATCCTGCAGACTTGCTCTGTTTCTTGGTTACGTGCTTGCTAGGTATAAGCTCTTGTCGCTGACAGTAGTTGAGTACTGGGAGGAGGTGACTGTCACAAATGCATGGTAACCAGCCTGGCTATACAGCCAAATGTCTCTGCTCGAGTGGGGTTGACACTGCCCCCCTGAGGCTTTCTTCTCATGCTAAAATGTCACTCAAGTAAAGGAGAGGATGGTGAGGCCCATGTCTAAACTACTGTCTCTTCCTAGAAGATGGAAAACTGGCCCCCTCTGCTGTGACTGTTGTTCTCCAGTTTGCTTTGGGGATCAGCTGGCTCCAGTTTTGTTCTTGCATCTCTGTACTACATATGGGCCAGTATTGTATCAAAGAGCAGGGCCTATTCTGAAAATAACTGAGGCAAACAGCTTACTCTTAGCTTGCCTTCATCAGTAATTCTTCCCTACTCTGTGGATTCTGCAGCCCAGCAAGTTTGTATGCATAGGACTAGGGCCCAAAGTGCAATTTCTGCTTTGCTTTCTGGACCCCTGCCAGCTATCCACCATGGCAGCTCTCTGGTGCTAGTGGTGCAGATGCTAGTATAGAAAAGGCACTTCATCTGTATGCAAATACAGCGCTGGACCACTTTGGGGTGGTGGGAGAAGGGAGGGCACATCCTTCAAACACAAAGACCCCAGCAGCCCCATTGGGAGCCAATGCTGCTGTATCTTTTGATGCATTTCCCTAGTACAGGTCTAGATCTGTTACCCTTTCTCCCCAGAAAGAAGGTGGTCTTCACTCAAAGCCCCAAACCCATCCAGAACAGTTTGGGGTGACTGTATTGCTAACATAGCTTATGTTAGTCTCTGGCTGGCTTGGGTGTAAGTGGCTAGTTTAGGTATTTGGCTGCTCTTCTAGAAATCTAGCTAATGTGTTCATCTGTTAACACCCTTCAAGGGGCTCAAGCAACGGTAGGGCTCCAATTGAGCGGTCTGGCTGCTGCTCCTCTGATTTGTGGTTACCACAAAACCATGCAGCGGCCAAGACTGCACGATTCAGAAATACAACCATTTCCTTCCTATAGGTGTATACACTGGCCTTGCTTAACTTCTGTTTTGTGGCAGGGGAGGAAATTTTACTGTTCTTTAGGCATCCAAATACTAAATTGGCTCATGGCTTTAAGTGGATGGCAGGTGCTGTCAGTTTAATGCTTCCAGTTCTTTTTGTGCCTTTTTGGGAGGACTATGGATGGTGGACACTGCTGGGTAGTACCAAAAATAACTAATCTAAAGCCTCTGGCAATGCCATTTTTGGCCTCCTGCAGGTCGGAGCAGCTGGAACCGGAGTTAATCACATAAACACTAATTGAAGCCTCTCAAGGTTTAACAGAAGCTAAAATTTCTCTCTGTAGGAGACTCTCCTCCCACTCATGGGTATCAATACCAAGGTAAAAAGCTCTTCAAGCTGTTACCCTGTCTTAAACCCAGGCCTTCCAACTGAGCTGTTGCCTGCAGCATGTCAGAGGGGATGAAGGACACATTAAAACTCACAAGTAGATGAAGTCCATAGAGTATCTAGAAAAACCAGCGTGGATAAAAATCAATTTGGGGTTCGTTTGGTTTTTTTTTTCTATTTCATCATTTTTTATTTAAGATGCTATTTAAAAAAAAAAAAAAATTATATAAAGATGGATTTCATTTAAGATCTATTGAAACGCGAATATATCATAATGGAGTAGGGATTATAACTTCTAATTATACTATTTGAGACAATATTCATGTAACCTTTCTAGAAGTTTTATAAATAGGTCACAACAGGCCTTGGACTAGATCAGGGGCCCAATCTTGTGGGATTCCCAGAGGCTCCTCTATAGATTCTTGAAAGATCAAAGAAAACCACTGTACCCAGTGGGACTCGGTGCTCAGTCTAGAAGATCCCATGAAGCATCTCTGTGATTCTTAGTTACACTTCTCAAACTGTGGATTTGTGTCTCCAGAGATCATAGGCAGACAAGGTCCTCTGAGCAGATGTGATTATCTCTTATTACACCAACTAAATAGTTGGGAAAAATTGTTCTTTGCAAACTTTTGGGCACAAACACCCTTCTTCAGGACTAGGGAGAGTTTAGGGAGATAACATCCTTGTTAACAGCTGTGTGTGTGAAAGAGAGAGAACAGACCTGCTTACCCACCCATCAGCCCTGTTGTCTCTGCAGGTTTGTGTACAGCAAGACTGCACTTTTTGTAGAAAACAATGATAAAATCAAGTCTTCCTGACTAGTGATTCAAATTGTGTGTGTGTGTTTTTTGTTTTTTTTTTTTTCCAAATAGATTTCAGTCCTATATTTAATTTCAATTAAATCTTCCCTGGAGCTTGGTGGGCAAACTAGGGAAGGTCAGTTGCACATTCTCTGCTGCTTTGAGGACAGGGAGTATCGGGAGGAACAATATTGGCTCTTCTGGTAATGAGAGGTTTTGTAGCACACTGGGCATAAGATCACAGTGTGGTGATCACACAAATAAAAGAAGGGAAGCTGCAGTTGGCAGGCTTATTACTTGAGACAAACAAACACGCAAGTGCATAGCAGCATTTGCAACAGATAATGGAGGATCTTGAGGTCTTACTCTGAAGAGTGCAGCAATCTGTCAAAATTAATAGACTGATCACTAACCAGGGATTAATACAAATGGGATACAAATCATCCTTAATTTAGTTGAAGGAGATTTCTTTTCAAACTTTGGCTCCGATCCATCTTTTCAATAGCTAATCAAACAAGCTGCTTCCATTTGTCTCTCCTGGCAGAAAATGAAAAAGTCGCTTCCAAGCTTGGGTGGGGTTTGAACACAAGCAAGCGTCAACTCGAGGCAATACTTTGTCATGCTGAACACTAGCAGGGAGGGGCTGGAAATGTCTCGGGATGAAAGGAACCAAAAAATGCTATGCATGACATCTGTTCAGACCAAACAGTGCAACAAAGGCTGAGTATGTATGGGTAGAGCAGCTTTTTCCTTTTTAAGTACTTGGGTGTCCACACAATTTTTCTTAATCTCCTCCCCTGCTTTTTTTAATTTTTTTTTGGGGGGGGGGTAAAAAGTGAGATTTCTCTTCTCTTCCCCCCCCTTCCCCCAGTAAAAAACAGTAGCAAATGGACCAGAGGGATGCTGTCATGAACTGGCTTATTAAGTTGTGTGGAGTCTGGCACGAGGTACTGCTGAATAGCAAGCAGTGCCTGGGAACTACTCCTTCAGAGCAGGGAAGGGACTTCCAGGTATATCTGGTATGCAACTACTCTTGCCGTGGCTGCCAGGAAGCACTATGTTGCACTGGAAAGGTGGCCCTGTGTTTTAGCTAATAATTAATCTTCAGCCTTCACGTACAGCAGCACAAATCAGTAACACTACCCATGTCCTGTAACTTTAATCTTTCTGACTAATCAAAAGCTTCCTGGTGACTATATAAACTGCAACTCCAGTAAAAGGTTATGGAAAAGCCTTGACCACAAGGTGTGTTCACTGTCTGAACATCATAATCCCTCTCTTTGATCAAAACCTGGGTTAGCCTGATATTAGCAGACATTATCTTAATCCCATAAACAGAGTTATACCTTGCTTGTTGAAAAGGGCAGGTAACTTCTCAAGGAGTGTGTCAATACAGAAATCCCATCTAGTAGCACTCCTTGTCCTGCTGTTGAACAAAACATCTTTCCCAGACCCAGATCCTATGGCAGGGGGAGGGGAGGGGTGTAATAACTACAATCTGACCCTTCTTTCTTCTGTTGTAGCTCATCAAAGTTCTTCCTGACTAAAATATGAAAGCTTTCATCTTGACTCTGGGATATTGTAGAGTACTAAAGTCTACTTACTGTTGCTTAATTGTGTGCGCTCAGGTTATGCTTCTATAGTTTTTCCCTCCCACCTTCTTGAGAAGGTGGACTGTCTTCATGAAACCCACTCTCATTTAATTAATTGAATTACCAGCAAGGCGCCAGTGTGCTGTCATCTGAGGGACCAAGAATGGTGGTACCTGCCTGCAAATAAGTACTTGGCTTGTGGGAGGGAGGGGATGGGGTTTACCAAGGGGATGGTTGGTTTTTTCAAGCGACTGTTCATGGCTAACCCAACCTGGATTTACAGCACATACCTTGTATTTAGGTTGTTGTGAAATGAGTCCATGTATCTCAGCATTTTGGCTGTACTTGCTGGGAAACCACTACGTACGAGTGGCGCAACGTCTGTGCAGCAGATTCTCTTCGCCTGTCTCTAGGCAAGGCAGGAAAACATCTCATTTGAGATACTTGAGTGTTTCTTCTAGTACATCTCCTTCACAAGGGCAATTAGAGTTGGATAAAACACAGTTAAGAGGGAGGTTCAACATCCAGCTGCATGTAGTAAATGGATCCATTGGAAAGAGGACCTCTACTTCACTTGATGGGAGGGGGTAGAACTTGCAGTATTGCAACAACCCTTCCTTTTCTCTGTGGATATCTTTTATGGCTTTGACTGAGGACCTGATCTTCCACCTCGCTCTGAGATTAAAGTATGCCAAGAATATGGGATGGCAGTAAGCTGATAAGTGGTGAAAGGAGTGTATTTCAATCCTGGCTTTAAGGTAGTATAAAACTTGCTGAAACAATGGCAAAGGCAGGCAGCCCATCATCCTCCCCCACTGAAAGCAGAGGGGGACTTCTCCCTTCCTGGTTCAGGGGATTCAAGCTGGCTTGGTCTGCTCTGATACTGCCACTCTCAGGCAACTTCTTGAAGGAGTTTTGTTTAAAGTGAGACAGTAGGGAGAGAGGAGGAAAACAGTAGTGGTTTTTCTTGGGGGTTAACTATAGGTCGGGATAAGGCAGATAATAACAATAGGGGAACTGGAATTTCTCCGTTTAATGGATCTTGGGTAAATTATTGTGAAACAGCAACCTTCTTAACATGTGGAAGGTATTTGGACAACTCCTTCTTTCAGAAGGCTGAGGAAGCAAGGGAGGGGATAATTACCCTAAGTTTAGTTGGACTGAATTTTGAAAGTGTCTGTAATTTTTTTTTTTTCCTTAATTTTTCTTTTTTTTTAATGAGAAGATTCATGACCCTAAGGAGAAATAGTCCTGAAAATAGTTAAAATTCTGGGTTCCCCCTCTTCTCCCACAGTCCATTCAAAAATGGGCTGCAGGGACAGACACATTCAGACTCCGAGAGCCCTGGAAAGTCCTTGTACTGGAATGTCGAGTATTTCAATGCAGAAGAAAGATGAGAGGAATTGCATGAGAAGGATGTGGGTAAACAGGAGCTCTTTGGCTATCTGAAAATCAGGAGATATAACCTGGCTTCATTCCCTGTGTGTCGCCCAAGGAAGTGTACAGGACAATAACACAAACACGTAGGCAAAGGTGGAAAAACAAGTTACACCTAACAAGCTGTTTTTAATGGGAGGCTTAGAAATTGGCAGATGGAAAGAGACACTTGGGCCTAGTTTTCTCCCTGCAGTGGGGAAGGTGAGATGCAAAGAAGGTAGAGTTGCATAATGCCCAATTTATTTTCTCCACTGCAAAACATTGACCCAGATGACTAGCAGTATTAACAAACAAGGGGGAAAGCTATAGTTCAGGATAAGTGAAGAATGACCCAGAAAGTTTGACAACTTTTCAAAACTAATTCAAGTCTTTGGTGGTGATTGACTGCATCCCAACACACTGAAGGTACTAGAAGAAGCTATCTTGGAGTCGCTAGCAGCAATTGGCAAAGTCATGGAGGAGGGGTGGTGTACTGGGAAAAGGTGAAGGTCATGCTCATGTTTAAAGTGAATACATAGAGAAAAGGGCCTGGCGAATTGTAGACTAGTCTGGACTTCTGTGCTTAAGAACTTACTAGACCACATTGATTATAGTCCTTAAGTGGAGGATAAAGGGTCCTGAGAAGTCACTAACAGCTAATATGACATTGGTCCTGAGAAGTTAACTGGCTTTGTGGATAAGGGGAATGCACTGGACATCAGTGTAGGCTAGGACTGCAGTAAAGGTTTTTTTGGTATGTGGTTGAAGAAGCGTAGACTAATACCTGTTTTCGGGTGGATACATAATGGAACAGCAAGAGACAAAGGCAACCATATTAACGGATCAGTACCTGGCTGACACCTAGGGAAGAGAACTCGACTCAAATGCACAAATACTGGCATGATAAGGGATGTGGACGTGGGGTTTGGAGGGGTAGGTATCATGGATCACAGACTTGCTATCTCATTGCTGGCTGAGTGCCTCAAAACTGCATTAACTCTTTGGGCTGCATTAACAGAAGTGTTTTGCTGCAGACAGGATGCAACAGCGCCACTCTACCTAACGGTAATTAAGACTCCTGTAGAGTCCTGTGTCTAGTTTTGGACGCTACACGCTAAAGGGAACATAGAGAAACTGGAGGATCTGGGAGTAAGCTGCAGTAGGGGCTGCAAGCCACACGAGGAAAGGTTGAAGAAATAAATTTTCTTCTGCAGATTGAGAGCATGTGATAGCAGTTCTTAATGTAGTTGGCAACTTCTCTGACAAGCTGATGGAGAAAGTTCTTTCTCCCTTGCCACAGGAGGCAGGATGGGAGGGCAGTAGGTTTAAAACTATAGCAAAAGCAGATTTCATCTGAAATGGGGTAGGGGGGGCTTCATGTGACAGAACCGTGCAACAGTGGAACTGCTCTTGTTGGCAAGGTTAAGAGGAGGCTGGCATGGATCTGGGATGGTTTCGAAATGGTGAATCTTGCACATCTGTCGACCAGAAGCTCTCAAACTTTTTTGGATTTTTTTTTTTGTTCGTTTTTTATTGCATACACCCTTTCAGATTTACTAGCTGCCCGCATACCCCTAGTAGCTTTACATTTTAACCCCTTAAATGCCAATTATTATAATGAAAATTAAATCTGCCACTACACAATTTCTTGCGTGTAGCCCCCAGAGGTGTCTTGCATACCCCCAGGGGTACACATACCACAGTTTGGGAACCTCTGCTGTAGACAATTGGACTCGACCCTCATCCTTTCCTTTTCAGATGATAGTTGTTCAGCCTGTCACTTCTGGAAATGGTTATGCTAGGTCTTGGTGTGTTTTACAATACTTTTTGCAACATGCTCTTATTTACTTTAAGGCATTGGATTTTCATCTTTAATTGGCTTTTTAGTTCACCTTTCCTACATTTTCCTCTTGCATTTGAAGTACGTGCAGCCCATAGTGAAACCTGGGGTGCACATTATATCTGAGGTGTAAAAGGGATGGCCCACAGGCTGGACCTGGCCTGTTGAACCATGTCATCTGACCCATGGGGCTGTTCGCGGGCTGGGAATTTGGTGGGGATGAGTGGCAGCTACTATGGCTCTGAGACCTGCAGCAATTAAGCAGCTGTCACTTGCCCCACCACCAAACTTCTGGCCCTGCAGGCAACCCCACAAGGCAGATGACAGCCTCTTGCTCTGGATCCATGGGGTTGAATGAGTTTAACCCCCAGTCTAAAGAGTTAAGTGTCAGAGTATTCAGACTCTTAAAAAGATCGACACTGAAAAGACACGCACTTTAACCAGGAGGTGCCAGTGGTGTGGGAAAACTCTTAAAGAGAAGGATATCCTCTTCACTAGCTGACAATTGCAAAATGACCTTTATTTTACTACCTTGCTCTGCATGCTTGAACTGACTATCAGCCAATTTTCTCCTCCTGACTTGCTTAAGAGCTCCAACCGTTCCCAGACCTGTTGCCAAAATATTGCCAAACTGATCTCTTACCATCCTTCAGATACTGTCCCAATAACTAAGCAACATTAAGGAGAACAATCCAGGGCTGTTTCCTTGCAGAGGTGGTGGTGGTTTCCATGGCCGTTGGGCTACAAAACTCACTGCTTCATCACAGTAGAGACTATGGCTGATTTGACTCCATTTTTTGTTGGTTTGTTTTTTTTATAACTGGAGACAATCAAGCTTTTTGGGTCATGAACTAAACATTTAGTCTTGCCAGATCAAGTTCTGGTCAGCCATGTATGCTTCCAAAAAAGGGGGAGGGAGCAAGACCAGCTCCCATTTAACATGCCTCTTGACCACTTCAGGTTGGTCAAACTGTCTTCATGCAGTGAACACCCTTCCAGTCTTTCACTCTACTTAAAATCGCAAGATCAGGAAAAGTTGGATCCTAGGCTTTTTGAACTGTGAATAGCTTGGTATGAAGCTAAATTACCAGCAGTAGCTTTCTGCCTCTGGAACTTATTACAAGTTATTTCCCAGCAGTAGTGGAAGCACAAATTTACAGGACTTCTGCAGATGTATAAACTTACTCATTGTGTATTGAGGCAGTCCTCGGATCCCATGATTACTGGGGAAGAGCTGCTCTGAGCTCTGCCTGCCTGGCTCCCTTGCTTGAAGGAAGCTTTCCTTGTAAATAGCTAATACTATCTGGTAAACTCACTAATCCAATTTATTGCCAAAGCCAAGTTCTTGGGCCCTGACAGACTGCTCCCATTCTGGGAGTGCAGCTACGTAAGGGGGAACACTTATTCTTTCCAAAAGCATGCCTTTTCCATCGCAGTAGGCCTGGCAAGCTGTACAACCCTGTAAAAACTTATCCTACATTGCCTTTTCCTACTTGGGACAGTTTATAAGGAAAATTTTAAAGGTGACCAAAATGCTGCTGTATAGGCACTAATGGTTCCCTATACACTGTTATAGGCTCTCTGCTGTTTTTAGGCTGGGGCTGAGTGACACCCAGCTTGTAAACATCCCTTTGCTGTTAGCATGGGATAGCAGCCTATATGAGCTGGTCTAATATGGTCCACAAGCTTTTTTTTTTTTTTTTTTTTTTTGCTTTTTTAAACTCCTGTACTAGGTCTTGCAGCCTAACTGAACCTGAGGTTGGGTTTTCCACTTTTTTTTTCCCCCCCAAACCCTTCCTTGAAATGTGCAGAGGAGCTGCCTGAGCCAACTTAATTCTTTTTTAATTTTGAGGGATATTCTCCCCCTGAAAAACCACTCGGGGCAGATGGAGATGGAGGAGACTTGAGGTTTGAAAACCTAAACTGGCTTGTGATACCAGAAGAAAATTTTCAGACTGCCATCAGGAAATGACTGTTGTATGCTAGACTTCTTCTGGGATAGACCTTGGGCCTTAAAATACATGAAATGGTCTTGCTAGAACAAGCTGCACATGTCCATCTTCTAACGATACAGACCAGCTAACGACATGGAGGCTAACCTGCGATGATTTTGCAAGGCTTTTTGGTTTAGGACTTCAAGAGGGTTTAGTACAGGGGCAGGCAGTTATTTCAGGTGGAGGGCCACTTACTGAGTTTGGCAAGCCATTGAGGGCTACATGATAGGCAGCCAGGGGCAGATAAATAATTAATTTTCTAAGGTTTGGGGGGGCCCCGCAGGCTGGATAGAATGGCCTGGTGGGCCGCATCCAGCCCATGGGCCTCACTTTTGCCCACCCTTGGTTTAGCAGGACAAAGCCAGAAACTGCCTGCTGTTTGAGAGTCACCTGTCCATTTCAATTGTTAAATGACTTTCTTTTTTCCAGCAGCATTAAAGCTTCAAATAGCAGTTAAGTTGTTGGGTTTTCCCTTTAATTGTCTGCTGTTGTTTGTGATGCCCTAGAGGCCTGGGTCTAAGCAAGAATGCTGTGTTTCCATCCTCAAACTTCTCTGCAGCCATAAGGCCTGGCCTTTGAGTACTAATCTTAAATGCATGCAAACTTTAAATCTTGATGACTTGGAGATGCTTGAGGCTGGTAACAAGGAAGGGATGTGGACTTCTCAAACATGGATCAGAATGCAGGTTCTTCTCTTTTTTTTTTTTTTTAAAGAAAAGAAAAGGGCAGAGCAGAGCTGAAGCTTTATTCCACTAGGTAGAACGGTCTAAAGAAGCAAGTGTATCTTATGGGAGGATGCAGCACAGTGTTGCCTTGGAGAAGCTATCTATTGTTGTCCAAATGGTGGGGAGAAGCTGGATTTCTAGCTTTGCTAATCTTGGGAAGAGTTAATAATAGACTTGGATTCCCTGCATAGAGTCTGTTTGGCTGGGAGTTTTAAAGGCAATGCACTTAGCAGAAAGACTTCAGGAAGACTTATACAATCTTTCTTTCCCTCTAAAGCAAACTACAGATCTGAACCTTCCTCCTGAAGACTTGGACTCATCTGGAGATGATGATGACGCTTTCTCTGGCTCAGGTGCTGGTAAGTGCATTTCTTACTGCTGAGTTGTCCCATATTCCAAGACCTCACTTTCTCTGTAGATCTTTGCTTAGATTTGTTCCTTGCCCTCTGCTTACTGTAAGGACATCTGCAAGGGGATTGTTTCTTTCCATCCTCCCCTCTTTCTCCCTGTACTCTTAATTGTCATGGCTCATGCTATTTCATGAGGAAAAGCAGAAAGGTGAGAGCTAAAGTGAGCTTCCCACCAAGCAGTACTGCAGAGACTCTAATTCCAGAGCTGCATGTCCTGGACGTGCAGTAATTAAGCACCTTTGCTTCATGTAAATAAGGTAGCTGAGACAGGTTAGGGGAGGTAGGTGATCTGGAGTGGATCTCTCAATCTGCCAACTAATATTAAAGCTGCTGCATAGAACTACGCAGTGGGGTATGAGTAGAGGACAACTCTTGATGCTCCAACGAAGAGTAAATTGAATACTTGTGAACTCATGTTTCAGCAGGTGGGTGTTTCTTTACAAAGTCCCCTTGTTCTCCTGGTATAGCACTTTGTGAGTGCTGCCATATTCTGAACGACTTCAGATTGGGTGGGGTAGGGATGAAGGTAAGAAGCAAACTGCTTTTTAGATTTAATTCAATTCTTACAGTAACACTTTTTTTTTTTTCCCTTTAAAAGAAATGTGTAGGCTAGTAGCTTATTGCAGCAAATGGTCTCTACCTCCATTAAACAAGAATTCTAATGTTTGCTTAGGTGCATTGTCTCATTCTGTGGAGGCGATTATTCTAGTAGGACCTACAAATTCATCCATAGATGTTGAAAAACTTCAAACAACTATTTACTATCTCCATGAGACGGGAAGCCCAGCTGACAAGGAAGTAGTGGCTCCATCCTCCAGCAGTGATGTGGTGACAGATGAGCCAGAAGTAGATGTCCCGGATGAAACGCATGAACTGGTCACCTTCATTGCCGGTGAAAGGGAGGAAGTGATGACTACAAGTCCTACTACTCATAGTCCCAGTGTCAAACTAACTACCTCACCAGTCTTGAGTACAGCTGATGCAGTGGAACCTGCCATCCATAGTTTTGATGTGGGTGATTTTGCTAAAGAAGCGCATGATCCCAACTTTCCCCCTGCTAGCAAGGAAGATGTCACTACAGCTGCTGTCCACACAACCACTACCCTTAGGACTGACATTCCAGCACATGAAGATGGAGAGATTCTGACTTCTGAGGATGGCTCTGGAGACGTGGTAAGAACATAAATTGAAATGTGTGTCTTCCCTGTAACTTCTAATGCCAAAGTGATCAGATTCCACTAACTTTTCGGTTTCGCTCCATACGTTAAGTGAATTTCACATTGTATGTGTAGTGATGGGGAAAACAACTGTGCTAAAATTGTACTTTTAAATACGATTTAAAAATTGATACACAGTTAAGTAAAGCAATGACATTTCAGTAACTTAAGGATCTTGAAGTATGACTAACCTGGGTTGCATTTTTTCAACAGGGAGACTTCTTCATCTCTAGGAATGATGAAAAACTAGTAGACTCCGACAGGAATACAGATGTTGACTCTGAAAGGAATAGTAAAGCTGCAGGAGCCTTGGGAATAATGGACCGGAAAGAAGTCCTAGGAGGTATTTAAAAATATTCTAGACTAGAGGGCTCCAGTTTGTCTGGTTTAGTAGCAATGTGATTGATTCGGATTCTGAGCTTCTGCTTCAAAGTGTAAAACATGCTTGAACTCCCTAGAGTGGGGGTGGGCAGTTATTCAGGCGGAGGGCTGCTTACCTAGTTGTGGCAAGCTGTTGAGGGCTGCATGGGTTGCCCCACCCCTGACAGGTGCCCCGCCACCTGGTCACCATCTTGGGACCAATGTCCCAGGGCCAGCACCAGTGGAGCCCAGAGCGGGGTGCAGGCTGGCAGGGGTCTGTGGAGCTGGGCTGGGCTGCACCAGCAGGGAGAGTGGGAAGCTGGCCCAGCTCCATAGCCCTGTACTCCTGTCATCCTGCACCTGCTCACTCCCAGTGCCCCCCAGCCCTGGGGGGGGGGACAAGCGTACGGCCCCAACCCCCTGCTCAGCGGCAGGTAATGAGCTGGTACAGAGCATGGGGGGGAAAAACAGCCCCTTGCCTGCCTCATGGCCCACGCTGCAGCTGCTCGCAGCCTGTGCAGGACTGTTCTGAGCTGGCGCAGGCAGCCCCACACAGGCTGTGAGCAGCTGTAGCACAGGGCAGGCGAGGGGCTACTTTGTCTCCCCCGCACTCAGCGCCAGCTTGTAACCCACTGCCACAGTCAGCCTGGGCCCCACACTGGCTCCGGGCCTTGCTCGTCAGGGCTGTGTGTGGCTTTACTTATTTTTTAGCAGCTGCAGCCCCCCTGCTTGGTGCGCTGCATAGTATTTGCTGCTGCTGCCTGCCCAGACCTCGCCCAGAGGTGGCGATGGCAGCCTCACCGCAGTCTACTGTGTTGCGAGCTCCAGGCAGGCGGCGGCAGCAGCAGCAGCAGCAAATGCTTCCCAGCGCGGCAAGTGGGGGACTGCAGCTGCTGCTGCAGTGCAGCCCTGACAGGCAAGCCCAGAGCTGGCACGGGGCCCAAACTGGCTGCGGGGGCAAGTTACAAGCTGGTGCTGAGTGGGGCAGGGGGGGTGGCCGGCAGCTTGTGCTGCAGCTGCTTGCAGCCTGCATGGGGCTGCCTGTGCCTGCTCAGGACAGCCCTGTGCAGCCTGCAAGTGGCTGCAGTGCAGGGCACCAGCCACAGGGCAGGGAAGGGGCCACTTTTTTCTCCGTGCTCCACACTAGCTTGTCATCTGCCTCCCCACCTGCGGTTCCGATGTGGGGCTGCCACACCGCCCCAGGCCAGAAGCCCCTGCTGGGGCTTCCAGCTGGGGGGTGGGGCCAGACAGGAACCAAGGACAGATGAATTTTAACTTTCTAAATTTTTTTTTTTTTTAGGGGCTCTGTGGGCTGGATAGAATGGCCTCACTGGCCGTATTTTGCCCACCCCTGCTCTAGAGCACTGCTGTGACTTTGCAGCCAGGTGTTAAAGATCAAAACTCTCTTCTGATCACTTTCAAACAGCTTTTGCAACTCTGGGTGTGGCTCACCTAGACAAGTAGGCCTTAAGTGATGGGAAATCACTATGGGTGACTCAGTCTTCAAACTCTGGGAACTGCAGCAATTAATGCAGCTGTCACCTGCCCCCACCACTTTAGGAAAAGTGTTATTCTTTTTGGGGGGGGAATAGGAAAAGCTCTTGAAAGAAGGCATTTTACTTTGCAATCCACATTGTGTACTGTATGAATTGGTCTGATCTGTGCCCAAAATATACTTTTGGGTGGGGGGGGGGGGAATACTCGTCTAACAATGAAACTGCTTTATGCAATACTAGTTTATGCTTCTATTGGGTAACCCTGAAATTTGGCATAGCAGGTGGGATGTCAGTATTGAGCATGGTATCAAATACAGTGGTTTGTTTGTTTTTTTGTTGCTTCCCCTCCCCTTCCCTGCAGGTGTCATTGCTGGAGGATTAGTAGGCCTGCTATTTGCAGTGTTCCTAGTTGGGTTTATGCTGTATAGAATGAAGAAGAAAGACGAAGGAAGCTATTCATTGGATGAACCAAAGCAGTCGAATGGAGGATACCAAAAACCACACAAACAAGAAGAATTCTATGCGTAAACACTGATATTCAGGACATTTAATTCACCTTTTGTTTTTTTTGTTTTTTGTTTGTTTTGTTTTTTTCTTGGGCTCTCCTGTCCCTGCACATGGACCTCCTCCTGGTTTTCTGCATTAAACTCGAGCCATATGACCGTTGGGTGCAACTCCTGCTACCTTGCCATTGGAAATTCAGACTACAAAATAGATCTGGATTCACTGATCTCCATCCTGCTTTCTTGCACAAAGATCTTTTTAAAGTAGGACTGCAAAGCTCCTAAACTTGCTTTGGTTTAGCTAAAGACTGCTGGGTGAAAGGAGATGAGGGAGAACTGCATGTATATAAACTGTTTGATGGTTAGAAAACTGGCAGGAATAAACAGCTAAGAAAGCTTGATCTCTGGTATACAGAATTTTTTTCCATGTTTTAACTGACAAAACTGTATGTAGTATGATTACCTGCATTTGGCAGGAAAGGTTGGTACCTTCCAGGCTTTTTTTTTTTTTTTCCTAGCTGCCAAAATTATAGCACTTAATGGCCATAAGACAGCATACAGAAGATGACTACTAGTTAAGAGGAGGAGTGAAAGGATAGGGCAGGCTTATTTGACTGCCACTGAATTAAAGAGTCTAATTTATACTTTTCAGAAAAGACTATTTTAACAGTTTCCCTAACTAGTTCCTTAAGTCGGTACACATACTGGTACTTTTTTATTGAGGGTTTAACTAGACAAAACTGTATGCTCTATACGGAAACGGAGCTTCCTTATCCTACTTAATCCTTCCAGGCTGATTTAAACCAAGAAATGACTTGGGATTAGATGGTCTAATCCCACCATTCTTTAGATGCCAAATTTCCCTTCTAGTCTTGGGGTTGATCCTGTTGTATCCCGCACCACTATGTGATACTCTGATTCCATATTCTAGCCTCTACCTCTGTGCTGTTAGAGTGGAAGTGACCACTGCAACTAAATCTGCCATGAGTATACCTGATGCCTACTGCATTTGTTCATAGTGTGAATGGTACAAAAACCAGGGCAGACCAAGTGTCTGGGGATGCTATCCCCAAGAACCAGGGAGCATGGAAGCATATTATGTATTTAAACTGGCACAAGCTCAATGAACACAGCCAGTTTTATAGAAATGTCAGCTGTTGCAATTTAAGGAAATTTGTCTTCAGACCAATATCCTTATGTACAAGGATGTTATGGATAAGCGTGTACCTTCATCTTTACAGTATCACCTGGCTAACCTTCCAAGCCAAGGAGCTTTTGTTGCTTTGAGTAGAAAAGATGTAAAGGGAAGTAGCTTGTTTCAAAAGTTTTGCCAGAAATTGGTGGGTTTTAATATACAATAGAACTTCACAGTGAAGTGTCGTGACAATCTAAATAGATGGATGCGTTTAACTACACTTGTCCATGAAATGGAATTGAGTGACCTTGGTTTAAACCATAAATGCGGAAGAAATGTTAGACTTCCTAAAATACTGCATAATCTTTGCCTTTTGCTTTGCCATCTGGACTTCGTATTATGTTCCAAGTCGATAAGGTTCTTTCCTGCTCTTAGTGAAGGTAGAAGGAAGAGATGAATGTTTACAATTAGGATGTAAATATTTATAGTGCCGAGGAAGTGATTGGAGAACATTGGCAGCAGTTGGCACATGTAGGGTGGAAAAAAATTATTTTAACTTAAATGAAGTAGAAAACATTCCTGAGTTACTACTTGCCTAAAACTGGTGCCTTTTTCAATTTTTCTCAACCAAACCAAGAAAGTACTTGTTTGATTCCAAACTTATTTATGCACTAGATTAATTGCCTGTTTAGCAGTTTGCTCTTAATTTTCTAAGAAAATAAAATTTGAAATGTTAATCACTGCCTTTTTTTTTTTTTTTACACTGAGTTTTTATAAGTTAATGCAACAACTGGATGGTGTTAATTGCAGCTGTAACTTTGCTTTGTATAGGAATGCAGAAATGCTGTTTTGATAGCAGGTTTTCTTGATGGTTTTTTGTTTTTGTTTTGTTTTTTGCTTTGGGGTTTTTTTTTCTCTTTTTGAGAGAAATGCTTGCAAACCACAGGAATCTAAAATAACTTCAGTTGTACCTCACCACTTTGTAGAGGGAATAAAAAAATAACTTTGTATATTTTGGTAGCTTATTGTCATGCTTGGTTTCCCTAATTCTAGCTATTCTTCATTATTTAAGTGGTGCAAATGAATTTTAATGGAAGATACTTCAGTTGGTTATCAGTACACCGTGTAAAGAGACACATGCAATAAATGGCATTTTGGCAAGTGACTTGTTGTTCCCTTTGTCACCTACATGGGCACTGGGGGACCTTGCGAGAGGGAGCCAAGAATGACCAACCTCCTATGTGCTTTTTTTTTTTTTTTTTTTTGGACAAGTGGACTTGGCCTGCTGATGGTATTTGCAGGAGACTGCCCAGCTGAACTGGGGGATCATGATGGGGTGTAAAGGCAGTCCCTTGGGTATTTAGGGCCTTGGAGGTCAAAACCAGCATCTTGAATTGAGCCCAGAAAGCTATTGGAAGCCATTGCAATTAACCTTTGTCAGAACATGGGCTGTTGCACCAGCTGTAGCTTCTGGATGGGTTTTAAGGGCAGTCCTGGGTAAGAACTTAGCCTTGAGGTGGGAACCAAGGTTATCTGCATCCCTGTTGCCTGAGGTCCTGGTATCATAGCTGCTTAAGTTACTAAAGTGCCATCCCGGGGGGGGGGGGGGGGTGCTTTCTTTCTCTTGGACAGATTCCCAAATGCACAGGAGGGGGCCTGCAGGTGAGTGAGACTGGAACACAAGGCTATTTCACAGGTAAGGGTTGGGGGGGGGGGGAGTACATAGTGTCCCAAGCAGAGGTGAGGGCTGTGTTTTTAAATCTACTAGAAAGCAGGATAGATTTGTACCTTTTATGACTAAGTAATCTACCACCAACCCTTTCCTTTCACAAAGGTGCTCGTTTGGTTTCAAGCACTGAGGAGTGAAGGAAAGAAGGGACTGGACTGGACACATGCCAAGAAAGGATCCTGGACGACGGGCATACCCCACAGGAGGCTGTAGGACTTGGATGCTCCTGTGCCCAAGAATGGATCCTGGACTAAATGGAAAAACAACCATGTGCAACTGGCACGTAGGCAGAACATGCAAGGACCTGTTCTGAGAAGCTGCTTTTCTTGTGCAACCTGGTAAATGGAGCCGCCTCCAAGAGGAAAAACACACATCTTTTAATTCTCTTCTGCCTGAAATGGGGCTATCCATAAACTAAGCTTTTAAGTACAGCACTGCTTCTGTGGGAAGCCTACATGATGAATTTAATTACCTTTTACTCTCTAGGTACCCTTCAGCTATTTGCCTACATTGTGCTTTAAGAAAGTTGTTTGAAAAGACTTGTAGGGCCAGGTAAAGGTGTTTGATACCTATTCGGATGACTTTTTCAGGAAGGGGAGTAGAATTTGCCCCTAGTACCTAGCAAAAGAGTGTAAAATCTGGGCATGGCTCAATTGGAGGAAAAGTTAGAGGAGCCTTGGTTAGAAAGGACCCTATATGACTGTCTTTCCAGCTCTGGGACTGATGTTTGGCTGCTCTTTGTGGATCTCTAGAGAGCATAGAAATCTGATCTTGTTCTTTGGCAGAACACAGACGGATCTTGAGAGGGTACAAAATGGATCCTGCATGTCAGCAGGATCAGTTCAAAGTGCTCTCAAAACTCAGGCCAGATTAGGTATCTTAGCTCAACAAATTGTATACTTCCTCCTTTGGAGGAGGAATTAATGAGACACAATTCACCATATAGAAGAGGTGTACTTCAGCTCCTTGTGTGAGGGTGCTAAGATTACCATTTAATGCTGAGAAGGCCAAATTGGAAAATGTTATCTCTACAATATAAGGAATACAGTATGCTCACCATCACCTATATACTAACTTTGCTTAGCTCCTGCTAAGTGCAGTTAGACCTTGCAAAGGAAAATTTAAATGGCAAAAGGTCCTTTAGCCATTAAACGAAAAGGAAGTGGAGCTGCTGTGCAGTGAAGCTGGGGTACAGATTAAAGATGATGTGGAAACATCCCAAAACCTAAATAAAAACTGAGGCAAAGCTCTCAATGGCTGCATCCAGATGAGGCAGCCGTACGGTATGTGGTGCTATAGACACGGTTGTGGTGCCACATACCACATGTTCAGCTGTTCTCTGTTCTGCAATGTAGCATCACGGGGTGGTGGGGTTTTGGGGTTGTTTTTTGACCCCTGGATATCCAGGGGGTTGGGACACGACTTCTGAGGAGAGGCTGAGAGAACTGGGTTTATTTAGTCTAGAGAAGAGAAGACTGAGTGTATTTAATAGCAGCCTTCAATTACCAGAAGGGTGCTTTGAAAGAGGATGGAGCTGGACTGTACTCAGAGGTGCCTGATGACGGAACAAGGAGCAATGGTCTCAAGTTGCAGCAAGAGAAGTTTGGGTTGGATATTAGGAAAAACTTTCTCACTAGGAGGGTTACCCAGAAAGGTTGTGGACTCTCCATCCTTGGAGGTTTTCAAGACCTGGCTAGACAAAGTCTTGGTTGGGATGATCTAGCTGGGGGTGGTCCTGCTTTGAGCAGGGGGTTGGACTAGATGTGACCTCCTGAGGTCCTTTCCAACACTAACTTTCTATGATTCTAATTGATCTCATTTTTCTTTGTTCTGCCCTCTTTAACAGTTCTATTTCTCCTCTTTTGCTTGAACATGAGAACAGCAGTGACCTTGTTGGAAGACATTCTTGAAAAGTCAGTAAGCTACTACGCTGAGTGAGCAGATACATGAACCATGATACCACATGCAGGCCACAATCTGAACTTGGGCATGCCCACAGTATGTACATGCATATGTTAAGACAAACCAGAACTGTAAATAAGTAAGAGGAATCATTAACCAGAAAGTAGGTTGTTCACTAAAACTTTACAGCATGACTTTGAAGTAAAACAGATACACTAATTACTTTATTAGAGGTACAGTGCTGTTGAGTAGCAATTAACTAAATATTTGAAGTATAAATACAAAACCAAAGATGACTTTGTACTTAAAGACATATATGCACACACTATAGGGTGATTGTGTGAATTCTCTAGAATACACACATTAGTTTGCTGAAGGGCTTTGCTCAGTGTGCAGGTGCAGTAAACCTACATTAATTACTTCACACAATAGCCCAGGTGCATATGGCCATGGTAGGGAAACGTTATACTGAGAACAATAGGCTACAGGTAGATTTATTTATTTATTTTATTTTTTTGTCTTTGAAGGAATGGAAAGGAAGCTGCAGACAAGGTGAGGGATGCATCTACACAAGATGTTTATTACAGTTGCCTACTTAGCTCTGCAGTAAATGACTTGGTGTCTACACATGCAGGATTATCAGGCTGAAGTAAAGTAATAAACTGTAGTAGGGCATGAGGGTGCTTCAGTGCGAGGGCCAGCCCAGTTAGCCCCTTATGCCCCAGCCAACCCCTCTGCAGCACATTGAACTGGCTTGGAGCAGCCCTGGGGACACCCCAGACCCGCTGCTGACCAGGGCTGCTCCAACCTAGCTCAACATGCTGTGGTCCTAGGCACATATTTACATGTGTGCCTGGGAGCAAAAAAGTCCAGTGCATATTGCACCACATGATTATGCATATGTAGATGCAGTTGTGACATGTGGAGGGTGCGTGGGGATGCATGTGCACTCTGAGCACACCGTTGCACCCCCTGACCCACCATGCTTGCCACTTAAGTAATGGGCAGGGGGAAGCAGTCAGAAGCACTGGTGCCCCCTTGCAAGCACCAGCTGGGGAGTGGAGTGTTATTGAGCTCCCAGAAGCAGCCTCAGCTGTTTCCAGAAGTGGCTGCAGTGATCAGCCATCTCTTATTTGGCCACAGCAATTGTCCATCTTGCAATTGGCTGCAGGGGGACCTCCCCCCAGTTGGTGAGAATGGCCATGGGGGACCCTACCCCCAGTTGGCAGGATTGGCTGCAGGAGGATGCCCCCCAGTTGCTGACTGGTTGCTGGGGGAGAACATGCCCCCCCAGCTAAGGCAGCATCAGTCACCCATGTGTAGATGTGCCCCAGGAGCTTGATACAGTGAATAGGAAAGATATTAAGTCACCTGGGGAAGTCATTTTGGAAAAATGGGGTCCAACCCCTTCACCCACTACTAGTGCTTGCAGCATTACAAGTCTTGCAGGGATTCCTGCCACTGAGCAGTTCACACAACATTTGGAAAGCTATGCAAACACGCACGCAAAACAATGACCTGAACTTGGAATTCAGGTTGAAGGAATTTCAGTCAAGAATCATCTTTTGACAATAGTTGTTTTCAGAAAAATCACAACTTCAACTTTGCAAAGCCTAGAAATTGCAATCTGAGGTCATACATTACAAATATGTGTATTTATTTATATTATAATATACATATTGTTACAGTTTGCAAAAACACAGTTAAAGTCGCACCCTATCTAACCATTTATGACCTCGTCACCACAGGGTTTGAGCATCGGAAAAGCCACCTTGATGGCAGTAAGAAAGTCTGACATAAGATTATCTGGTTGCCGTAAACGTTCACTTCATGAGTGGCCAAAAAGGACAGTACATGAATGCTAATCTCCTAATAGTGTAGAAGAGATGTCCTAATGGTGTTTGGAATTTCTAATTGTTCACCAAGTGGTACCAGAGGGAGCGAGAGAGAGAGAGAAGATCACTTGTGTGACCTTAATTATTCTTTTCCAGACTTCTGAATGTGTAAGGGATTTTTATTATCATTATTACTGCACTGGAGAAAGAATCAATTTGCGTACAGCTGCTAGAGACTTTAGTCAAGCCTGCTCTTACTATTGAAATCTTGCTGTTAATATTTGATGGCAACTGCCTATAAAAAGGAGCCTTTGGACTGTTTACCAGTCATGTCAGGTGACTGGTCTGACGGTTATTTTAAAGCAGGAGCTGAAATCGAGTTGCATTGGTTTATTCCTACAATCTGGGGCAGTGCACACACTAACACAGAGTTTGTGTTAAGTGTAGTTGGTTTCAATCTGATTTTTGTCACCCTTTCTACGTTTAAACAAGCCTCTCACTAACAAAGTACGGTTGTATTCAGCTCTAAGGAGTGGTTGTGTGGTTACTCCACAGTAAGCATTAGTCACACATTAACCACAGCTGTAAAAACATGTGGATGGGAAAAATCTCATCTCAGCCCTGAGAGTCTTTGATTCTACTACTTGCTACCTGAAGAGGCGGCTCTCTGCTTCATTTTTCCATAGCATTGTGCAATGGATTTGTCTGACCTGTTTACCTTGTTACCTTTCCTCTCCCCCCCCCCCCCGGTAATCATCTATTTCCCAATGTGAGGACCATCCATACCAAGGCTTTATAGAGGGTGGACTTGGCCAATGTTTCCAAACGCAGAGGTCACAGAGGCTTCCAACAGTAGAGTGATGGCACTTAACGGGCTGGTGTCGTTGCCACCTGAGGTAGGACAGGGGCTGACATCCTCCCACTTCAAGTAACATTCTGGCCTCAACACACAGCACATTGTCCCGAGTCTTATTTAATAGGGAACCTCTACCCATTATCTCCCTATTTCCCTGCATAAATGCCCACATCAGATGTTCCATATTATCCTCCATGTATGTAAAAATATATATTTTTGCTTATAGTTTAGTCTTATTCCTTGCCAGAACCTCAAAAGCAGGCATAGCTCAAAGGTTTATGGCAGGCAGGGAACAAGGGCAGCACAATGGACCTTGAAGCCTGAGATTCTCAACTCAAGGGCCTGGCAGGAAAGTTTTGGCCTGAATCAACCCCATTGACCATTTATGCTTCTGTTAAATGTGTTGGGAGAGGATCAAAGTACTTTTAAAGTAGATAATGCTGTTGTCATGGGGGAGGAGCCATGTAAGTGAGAAAATACAAATGCCAATGGAAAAGTTTCTTCAAAGTTCCTTTTAGATGAAGGAAGAAAACAAGCAAAACTAATTAGAAGTTAGTGTAATTAATACACACTGTGTCTTACCCTTGCCTTTTTAAGAAAAGACAGGCTTATTATAGCTTGACTTCTTAGTTCACTGGTTTGCTTCAGGCCACTGTCCCGTGACCTTGCAACATGCAGTCAACAAAGCTGCTTTCATATAAATAAGAGCAAGATTTTTTAGAAACACATTTTTTTTTTTTTGTACTGGGGGGGGGGTGGAGGGGAGTAGGGCATAATTGAACCTAGGTAATAAAGCAGTGCATTTCCTATTAACACCATGTCCAGGTCTGAGTGTGGATTTATAACAGACTTTTTCTAGTGATCAGATTCAGAAATTCAGTTTCACCCAAAAGAGGAGCCATCATTGATATCCAGGTCTAGATCTGTCCAAGCTCCCAATTTTATGAAGGATATTGGGATCTGACCTTTTGTGTCACGTAAAACACAAAACTTCTATAAGAGGTCAATCTTGAACTACCTTAGAGGAATTGGCTTAAGCCCTGTTAGCACGGGGTTTCTCAATATCAGATCATGGGTGCAACAACAAGGAGTCAGACGGTCATAACTGCTCTGCCTTTCCCATATTCGTAAGTAGGAGAAAAACCTAGGTAGATGAACCAAGGAGTCCTCTAGCATCCCCAGTGAGGAAAAGGCTGAGTACCACTCTTAGCATAGTGGGAAAGTTTGGAGCAAGGTCCTGCTGCTTGTAAAGACTGGGGCTGGACTATGTTCTGTCACACACTTTCTTTTTTCTGACCCCACGGCCTGTACAACCTCCTCCAATCTGCCAAGACAAATTAAATAGATATGTGGTTTCTACAATTGAGAATTTGAGGGACAATTCCTGAACATCAGCATCTTCTGAAAAACCTCCATATTGCCGCTGTAATGACTAGAGCATTTAGCCCCTTTCTCCAGCTACTAAAATCTAGTTCTGTTTCCCAAATGACAAATATTTTATGCCGTTGCTCCCATTTCTCCACCCCCGAACTGGAGCGGGTTGGGTATGGAATCTTGCTTCAGGCTCCTGTTTTGCTTTGCACAGGGCAACATAACCCCCAAATCTGGGTCTAAACAAGGAACTATTGTTGCTTATCTGGAGATCCATCTCTGGGAACAGAGGAGGTAATCAGCTGGTTCTCCAGAACATGTGAATGCAATTACTATGAAGTCACAACTCGGAGACATTTGAGGCCACAATCAGAGCTCTGATATGCCTCTGCTGTAGGGCTGGCTTTGCTTTGTACTATTAGGACCTTAAGCTGTTTGTGCAAATGTGAGTTTAATGGCAAAACTACAATAAAAGTCCAGATCATTTGTTCACAGCACGGAAGAGTATTTTTGTTTCCACGAATGTTGACATGGCCCTCAAATAAGAAAGTGGCTGTTGGAATCCAGCTGCTGAGGCACAACTCTATTGTAACTGCAGCTTTGCTATGTGCCTTGAGCTCGTGTGAATGGAGTCTGGTTTTTGAGGTCTACTACAGTTTGCCAAATCTCTCTGGAAGAACATCAGGGAAATCCATCAAAGTTTTCCCCCATGCAGATGTTTCTCATACCTAAGGAGATATCCCATCCTGCGCAGCAACCCACGGGTCTGTCTGTTTCCTACTGATATCTTGTAAATTCTTCAAACATCCTCTCTACCCCATCTCCTACCTGTGGTCTTCAGTGTCTTCAGCAGGCTGCTCCTTTATTCTTAGTCTTTGGAAAGATCACTGAATTTCCTTTCTGCAACACACTGAAATATACAGAACATGTCCATCAGCAGGAGAAGGAAATACTTCCTTTCTAATTGCGTCTAGTTTCCAATGAGCTGAGCTCTTCAGAAAATTAGCTGAGTAGTTAAGAAGCTCTGGGCACATCTACAGGCTGCCGTACAGCGAGGTGTCTTTTGGAAGTAGTAAAGCACAGTGCAGTAACCGCCTGTACCGCGCTGCGTGCATGGTGCATGGTTAGATTTTGCTGCTACGTCGCCATAGTGTTGTGCTAAAACAGGGGAGAGCGCCAGTATGGTGCTGTAGCTGCAGATCATGCATAGACCCACATGATCGCTATGTTGCTGCAGCGCACCGTATGGTGATGCAGTGCGTCACTACAATGACATAGGGTGATGTGTAGATGTGCCTTTTTTCTAGTAACTATATCCTGGATATTTCCTAGTACAAAGTATCAGACATCACTAAGAACCCTAAGCATTAAAAAATCACAGGTGACTCCCCTTTCTCTACATAATTAAATCAGCAAAGGAAAAAGTGACATTTTACAACATACATTTGGGGTTCTTTTTTACTCATCTTCTATTTTTTACCCCTCAGAGAGGTCATAGTTTCCTCTCAGTGCAACCCTGTCTGTGTTATCAGATGTAACTATTAAAGAGGTGGAAAAAAGTAATCAATGCTATTCTGAGTCATAAATGTGGACACCACTATAAAAGCATATGGACTTTGTATCACTTAGCAGATGCTTTAGAAAGAAGAATCTCATTGGTAAAAATCTGGTGTCAGGATGAAATGAAAATCCAAAGAGTAAACATTACCTGAAACCACATATAGTGCTATACAACCCACAATGATCTAAGGTTTATCATGATTTTGTTGTTGTTGTTAGGCCAAAATGACCTAAACACCATATCTGTTTCTTTTCCAAATGTTTTCAAACAAATTGACATTTCAGCCTGAAAGGCATTTGCAGATTCTACCATTTCTAAATCTTTGGAAGTCTGCACTCTGACAGCTAGCATTTTTAGTGACCTTCCCCCAGATACTTTCCCATTGGAGCACAACTCAATTTATATGAATTAGGATTCAGAGAGACTTCATCAGTTCAGTCAGATTTCATGCAGTGATGGATTAGAGGTGGTTTGTTGGGAGAATGCCGTGGAAAGTGGTGCTTCGTTTTGTACTTGACTGTATTTCTTTTTTATATCTGAAAGTGCTTATTAGCATTCAGCCTCTTTGTCATAAACAGGCAGGAACTTGCTTTTCATTTGCCAGGTATTTTTTTTTTCTTTGATACTTGTTTCAAAAGGAAGTAGAAACATGTCTCAGCTAGATCCCTCCATTAGTATTAAAAGAGCACATTGTTTCATGTGGCGAGTTATTACTAGCTGTTTTTCTCTTCTTTTCTTTTCTTTTACAAATGAATGTGCAGCCATCCAGCTGATTTAGGGTCAAAGAAGAAATATTTGCATGTTTCTGATAAAGAAACAAAATCAATAAAACCAGCGTTACTATTTCAGTCATCTTCATGTGTGGTTGTTTGCAGGCAACTGTGAAGACATACCTGTGTCATTTGTTCTTGGTTATTTGCTTCCTTTTAAAGTTTGCAAAGCAGGAAGGTGTACGGGACTGTGAAGGTTATGATACACTCTTGTTGGTCGCTGATCTCAATGGTTGGCAGCTCATTACCATGGCAGCAGTGTGGTCTAGGGCAATACATTTGGAGTTAGAAAGTTCAGCTTCTGGTTCTGCCAAAGATTCACTTGTCACATAGTCATGAACAAGGAACCACAGCCAAAAAACATTTTCAAATCTCAATTGCCTCAACAAGATTTCAAGCTCTTATTTTCAGAGGTGCTGAGGGCTTTTCCATTGACATAAGAGGAAATCAGCACTGGCACTAACCACTAGGGAGAAGTGGTAGAAAAATCTCGCTATTCAGTGCAAACAGATTGTGAGAAAGATAGGCACAGGAGGGGAAGGAAAAGAAGGTATTAATATCTGTGGTCCAAAAATGCTCTCTCAGTCCCTTGGGCAGAAGGTTTTGCAGAGCTTAGATCAGGGGCAGGCAAAATGCGACCTGTGGGCTGCATCCGGCCTGTCAGGTGCTCTCATCCAGCCTATGGGTGGGTGCCTACCAATTCACTGCATCCAGCCCAGCCCTGGGCTGCCCCTGCTGCGCTTGCATGGGGCTAAACCCTGCTCACTCCTGCAGGGGCAGCGTGTGCTGTGCTCCTACCCTCACCTGCAGTATGACCCTGACCCCACAGGTAGGTAAGCTGTGGCAGGAAAGTTAAGGGCAGCAGTGGTGGGCAGGGGAAGTAGTGTCAGTCGTGGTGGCAGGTGGTGGGGGAGAAGTGGCAGTGGTGACAGGTGGGTGGGCAGGCAGAGGGAGGAGAGGGGAGAGTGGTGAGTGGGTGGGAAGGTAGGAAAGCAGCAGGGGAAGGTGGCAGTGAAGGGTGGTGGTGGTGGCGGTAGTAGGGGGTGGGAGTGGTGGTGGCAGCAGCGGCGGTGGAGCAGGTGAGGGGCAGTGGCAGTGGTGGTAGTGGGTGGGAGCTAAGTGGCAGCTGAGTGGGAGTGCAGGGCCCATGCCGGTGTCCTGGGGCCAGGGCTAGCAGAAATCTAGGGTGTAGCAGAAGTATGGAGCCCGGGCGACTGGGGGCTCTGGGTCCATCTAGTTGCATCACACAGGGCTTGCATGCAGTTCCTGGGTTCTCCACCTGTGCTGCACGCTTGATGGAGCCAGAAGCACAGCCCTGCTCACTGCCCAGATCATGGGGAACCATGCAGAGCTCTGTGCTGTGCAGCTGGGCCAGCTCTGTCCTTCTCCCTGCCACCCCAGCCGAGTCCCATGACTGCTCCACTGGCTTTATTACATGGGGCTCCCCCTGGTGGCGTGAGGCTCAGGCATGTGAGCCCCCTGCGATGGAGCCAGAGCCCTGGCCACAGTTCTGGATTTTACTGGGACCATGTGCCACTGGGGGTCTCCACCTGCTGCTTCTGCTGGTGGCAGGGGCTGTGCACAATGTGGGACATGTTTGTAGGGAGGCCCCTCCACACACCCCATACCCCCCCCACATATACCCCCAAACCTTCCCACACACCCCCCATACACATACCCACAGCCCCCCAAAAACCCCATACCCCCCACATGCACCCCCACACCTACCTAACTCCCCCACATACACCCCCCACACACATACATTCCTAGTCCCCCACAAACCCCATTTCCACCCACTCATTCCCCACTTCACACCCCTCCGCCCCACAATATACAAGAGTGAACTCTTATGCAATTACATGATGCAAATACACACAAATCAGGACAAAAATATTTTTTGAAATAAAATTAAAATATGTTGTTGTAGATATTTACTTTTTGGTATACAATTTCTGTTTTTTCCAGTTCCAAGATGGCAAACCACCTCCCTAAAAGGAGTACTTCCAGGGGCAAGAGGAGGGACTTCTGGTGTCAAAGGTCAGGGGTCAAAGGTGGGACTTCTGGTTCCAAGATGGCATCCGGGGTGGAGCACCTGTCAAGGGGTGGGGCTACTTTTGCGGTCCTCGACAGTTAATTGCCCACCCCTGGTTTAGATTATTTTTTCTTTGCTGTATTGGCTCTAAGTACCAACAGGATTAAAAAAGGAGTAAAAATATTTTGCCCCCAGCTCTGAATGCTCTTATTAAATAATAGGTCTATGGAGTAAGAAGGTGCCATTCTTACATAATCACTGGTCCGAGTAGAGCCATACTAACGCAATATTATTCAACATGTTTTTCAACATTGTAGTTAGAAAAGATAAGTCTCTATCTTATACTGGCCATAAAAAGAACGTGATAAGAAGATAAAATATAATTCAACCTCAGTGTAAGATACAGTAAGCTACTTACAGACATTTAAAGTTTCTTCTGGGTATCTTCTGGTCAGCAAACTACTGAAATAATCATTTCTCCTGTTCATTTATTCCTAATGACCATTTGCTCGTATCCATCAACTCCTTCAAATTGTCTTGTCCCATACTTCATAGAACATTTTTAATAAGTTTTACTTTGAGAATGAATGTTTAGCATTTTGTACAAGACACTTGGACCATTACACAGATCAAAGAGGCTGTGCAAACATCTGGAAAACTTGGTGATAAAGTACTGTTTTGAATAGCCATCTAGTTGGCCAACTCCTTGACAGTGGATTGTTTGAAGAATGTATGTCCTTGAAGACTGGTGCAAAACTAAAATTTGTTTGAGGAAAGTGGGAGAAATGTCATTTTTAAACTAGTGCTTCTATTGTGGTTTTCCTGCTTTTCCCTTTTGATGATGTCTCCTGTGTCCTTAGACGCAGGGCCCATTTTGTCACTCTACTAGTCCAGTTTTACATCTGCAAATCAATGGGATTCTATGGTAAGAACCTAGAGTAACACAGTGGTGAACCAGACTCAATACATTCAGTTTGTCTGCCTCCATGTCTGAAAGGATATCAACATATAGGAAGATATTTAAAGAAGAGAAATGGATGGCCACAGTTCAAGAGAACGGAGACACTGATTCAGAATGAAAGCTTAAGAAGCCAATACCTGTATTCTTAGACTTCAGTAGTTTTTTGAATGGTCCTGTCAGGTTTAATGCAATAAATCACAAGTATTTCAGGGAATCCTTGGTAATTACGAGACAGAAAGTGAAGAGCCATAATGCTGATGGCTAGAAAATATCACTTCCCTGAAGTATTGCACATGTTCTTTTTGGGGGTGTATAATGAATAATACAGCTGTGGGAGGCAAGGCATTTGCAAGGTGGAGACATGTTTTTGTGGACATTGGGGATTAATAGTAAATCTCCTGAATTTAATTTAATTTTCTGTCAGCTTTTTGAATGATGGTGCTTGGCAAATCCATTGCCACCTAGGAGTCAATACAAGGTCAGATACTCCCCCTCACCTCTGAAAACAATGATGTGGTCAGAGATTTTGTCCCTGCTGGAAAATGGAAGCCTTTCTATCTCAGTATCCACCCTTTTCTTGTCTTGCATTTAAAGAGTAACTCCTTCCTCACCCTCTCCAATGAAGCCAGCTGTAGTAATTTGGTGTCATACGTAGAAGTTGGTTGAACTAAATGATCGCTAAGGATTGGACAGAAATGAAGACACCTATGTGCTATTATGGGAATGGAATAGATGGCAAGGAGGATGAAAAATTGTTTGGGCTTAAATGCTACAGAAATGATGGGCAGTAACAAATACAAGATGGGTGAAATTGGAGAAAGAAAAATCTAGGCAGAATAACTGGAAAGCTCCCGAGACCCTGGAAGATCTATTTGAGCAGTAGGGGCCTACCTCTTTGGCAGGTGTGCCCCAAATTAGACCTGCACCCTTTCTGAGCGCCACTCTCTTCCCCTCCCTCTGCCCAATCTCCTGCTCTGCTTTCTGTTCTCTCCTTTGTGCTCTTTGCCCAATCTCCTGCTTGGTCTTCTGCTTCCTGAACTGTCTGCTGCTGTGCTGCCTGCCCCCTCCCTTATCTGTTGCATGCCACAAACAGAGGCTGCCCATGGCACTTGAGACATTTGTGCCATAGGTTGGCCACCACCATGTTAGAGATTCAATTAGGGCATGCCCCACCATTGAATTATTTAATCTAAACGATGCAAAGTACCAGAGGATATTTAAGAATTCTTCATCATGGGGGCAATTGCCAGATGGTGTAGTGGTAAGTTCCTATCTCCTTTGACAATAAACCAGGCGTGATCTGCCAACTCGGGCAATGATGACAGCTGTAGGGTAAGGAACTTCCTGTTTGAACAGTTGAGTAAATGACCTCCCAGAGCTGTAACTCCGACAGCATGCACTGTGCCCACAAATAAACCTCTCTATGATGATTTCAACACCTCTAGATCAGTCTCTTTTGTTCCCCCGCACCTCCCCGTGTGTTAGCCTCTTTAACTTTGCGATATAAAGTCGCTGCATTTGGAAGAGGAACCCCACCGCACCCTTCTGCCCTGGGTCACTGCACTAACTAGAAAAAGGCGGCTTTTACATTGCGTCCTAGGCAGCTGTTTCAAACAATTACTGTACTTCAGAAGCTGGTGAAATATTAACCAGCGACTGACTGCCTTTTCACGAAGATCTGTCAGAATACAGATTGCCCCTTGCCCATCTTGGCTGCTTTTCTAATCTTTGGTCTCAAGCAAAATCCTTGAGGCCAAACCTGATTTGGTTCTACTGGAGACTGCAGGACTTTCAGCCTCAGATATCACTCCTCACATCACTGTTGCTGTCAGTCTCCCACAGAGAGAGCAGCAGAAGTGTCAGTCAACTGCCTACCTGAACTGGCCAAATGCCTACCTGAACCTGAGAGATCATCAGGTTTGCATGGTTAAAGCCAAGATCATACAGAGAAGTGCTGTGGCTAGTTTAATCTACCCCTCTTTGCTTTCCTAGCCCAAATAACCAGGTAGCCAGGTTGACCAGAGGTTGCCTTTGGCATTAGTATAATTTGCAGTCTGGAGAGGTAGCAAGACGACTTAACCACCCCCACCGCCATGTCCTTGGAGGCATGACCCAGGATCCAGAATTCCCCTTTTCCTATGCATAACGCTTCCACATCTTCAGACCTTTTGGAGCCTAAAAACATGGGGATGAATGTCTACCTGCTGTCCTATCAGCTGAGTTACAGTTGGGTGAAAATAAGAATTCACAAAAAAAGAATAATTAATAGGCGGGACAGTTCCCTTATAAACTGCAGAAGAACTTGTTTCCTAGACAGCTATGGAGACATTAAAAAGTAACAAATTGTAGATAATATAGGTCTTAATAGAGCAGGCCCTTCATTTATGGCTCTTTGTTCAGAAAGAGCCAATCATCTTTTAAATCATAAGCTCTTAAGCATACCAGGTGCCTGTACACAAGCACGGAGGCTGCTCTGACATGCTGCAATTACAGTGCATCAGAGTTGACTGACTCAATTAATCGAGTCTGTTGGAGTGTGGCAATTATGGCACTTCAGTAGCTTACTGCATCTTGTGTATCAGTGTCCCCATGCTTCAAAATGATGGTGAGGTTGCTTGAACTAAAGCTCATCAAACAAGCTTTAGTTCAAACGCTCCTGCCACCATTTGGAAGCATGGGGACATTGATACACGAGATGGCGCGGCGCTTTAATTAGAGCATCTCTCGGAGGACATGTAAAAGTGCCCACAGATTAGAAACACCAGAGCTGTATGCAGCATCTGTCAAGAAAGTCATCTTCTGAACACAAATGGTAACTTGTTGGCCAGTGTATGGCTTAGACTATGGTAGGTACCACTGGGTTCAAACCTCTTTTTGACACCTGGTTTTCAATATGGCTGTATCCATCCTGGTGGTAACATAGTTTCCCTGCTCAAAGTAGATGGATGATTATTTATTTATATATATTCAGAAGCTGCATTAGGCAAAGTCCCCTTATGGCCTTTATGCAATTAAAACATTGTTCTGAAAATTGTGCCAGAACTTGTATAACAGTTTGGTTCAAAGGTGAGTACAGTCAGATCATGTAATACCTAGGTATTTAAAAAAATGTTGGGCAATCATAGTAGAAGCAGGAGCAGAGTTCAGTAATTTGACTCGGACGCATACTGTAGGCAAGGCTAATGCAGGTTAGAATACAGCTGTGGAACAATCATTTTATAATATGACACTCCATCCAAGTCAAAGTCATCTTTCCCCTAGCAATTAGGCCTAAGCCGAGCTCCCTCCCCCCCACACCTCTTTTTCCTTCTCTCCCCAGGAAAATTCAGTGTCTATCTTATGGTAAACAACATCATTAGTCTAAGAAGTAGTGTCAGTAGGGTTAAAGTGTTTTTACCACCATAGTGACTGAAAGCTGCAATTAACTGCAAGTAGAGGACACAGGGTCAAAAGCACTCTGTCAACTTTGTTGTTTCCACTCTTGTACGACAGGTAGAACTGCACTAGTAAGGAAATACAGATCTGAAATTGTCCTTGGACCTAGCTATCCCCTGATACTGTTTATAAACATCCCACATCCTTAGTACCCATGTATTCCCCTAGTTAGGGTCAGTGGATGTTAAATCACTTCCATCCAATGTCCAATACACAGAGGAAAGGAGTCTGTTACAGTTCTGAACTAAAGGGTTTGTCTGTAGACACTTGCATTGTCAATTTTTGAGGTCTTTGGAGCAATCTGTGGGGTTGAGCACAGTGGTGGCCATCTCCCTCAAATTACAATGAAATGGGTAGAGCATGTACCTCCAGGGCTA
The DNA here is from genome assembly GCF_030867095.1 of Alligator mississippiensis. Classification (NCBI taxonomy): domain Eukaryota; kingdom Metazoa; phylum Chordata; order Crocodylia; family Alligatoridae; genus Alligator; species Alligator mississippiensis. Next base: position 20,281,443 of record NC_081824.1, read on the forward strand.
CCTGTTTGTAACTTCTGGTAAATGTTTTTGCTTAAAGGCTGAGCACAGACTCATGGACGGTCTTATTGAATATAATAGCTCACTTGGCTATTTAGAGTAAGGAACATGAGTTTTTTAGCCAGTGGCACACAGGGGACTTGTAGCTAGCATCACATCCAGCCACTACTGAATTTCTAGTAGGGGTGTGCGAAACACACCGTATTCAATTCGGATTTGGCCTGAATTGGGGACAGTGATTTGATTTGCTGATTCAGATCACTGTCCCCAATTCGCTTTGGCCAACTGAAGAGTCGATGCTGATTTGGAGAATCAGTGATTCGGCCACAGACACAGCTTTAAATGTTTTTTTCTAGATACCTCAAGGTACCAGGCATGGCTCGTGAACACTGAGATGGTGAGGAGGATGGAGCATCCCAGAGGAGCATGGGGGACCCCTGTGTGCTCGGTGGCAAACCGGGAAGTTGGTGTCCCCTGCCCCCCCCCCCCCCCCGCTTGGCAATGAGCCACGGGGGGACCCTGGGTGCCTCACCCAGACCCAGGAGACACGCTTGCTTGGTGATCACCATCCCAAAGAAACACTACATCAAATCTCTTTCTCATATACCCCATTGATTCCTGCAAATTTGCCAGTGGTTTTTTGGCTAGAGAGCTGTAACATGACATGCTTTCACAATAGCCTGCTGGAGGACAAGATGTACTTGATTAAAAAGACCAAAGAGAGATAAAAAGTATCTTCATGAATTCCTGATCCACTGACAGAGGCTAAACAGGGCCACTCAACAGGATTGGAGGTACAGCTGTGAGTGCAGTGAATCAAAAACAAATCTAGCAATGAGAGCATCATGACAGCAGCATTACACATGGGTAGCATCAGCGGTCACTGCACTTAGTGGGATTTTCTGTCTAGCCCTCTAGTGTGGTCAGTGTATCATTAATGGCTTTTAAAGTCCAAAGAGTTCTGGTCCGAGCAGTCTGCACTGTGAGAGTCTTCACATGCACATTATTCACTGCATAGCTCTGTTTATACACCCAGGGCAGGAAGGCTGAAATACTGCCCAGCCTCCTTCAAGAGTATGAGTCATGGTGAAATACAATTTGAAACTGGATGTCTGAACCACCAAAATGTTTCCATATGCCTTAAAAAGGCTTGCTCCCTGTTTTGCTAGTCTTGTCTACATGACCTGGCTGACATGGGTTCCTTGCCTAACTTCCTCTTCACACTGAACAGAACTGCAGTGGACACATCCAGGTTAGAACAAGTCCATTAACAGGGTGATAATTAACTTGATTCTGAACATTTGTCTACCCGGTTGTTTTTTTCGTGCCGCAATAGGTCAGCTGCATTGGCCTGCAACCCAACTGCAGTTCTAACGGGGCAACGTGGTGAAATCTAAATAACTAGTTCATTTACCCCTAGCTAATGGTGTCAGAGCGGGCTGTAAATGTATTTCACATGACACAGTTTATTGGAACTGGCTAATCTGGCTAAGCAGACATAGTAGGATGTCTCTCCTACAGAGGACTACTGAACACTGACTGTCCTTAACTTTCTGGCAGGTCCCAGGTTTGGGAGCTGTGTCTCAGGGCCCCTGAAGAGTTCTTGAAATGAGATTTTTGTCCAGATTTAGAAAAATTGGTCATGGATTGCTCCCCCTCACCATCCCCATGCCCCCTGCCCCCCATGCCAGCCTGCATCATGCTGCATCTCCTGGGTTGATTTGCTTTTCCTGTCAGGAGAGATAATTAGCCATCACACAGCATTGCCCTAAAGTGGCAAGCCTACATGGATCCAGGAGTCCATAGGCCAGTTCCAGTTCCAGTTCCCGAGGTCTGGGACTATGTCCTAGGATCTGTTCCCTGACAGTTGGTACTATCTGGTTGAACACTGCAGGCACAGACACAAACACAGACGCAGACAGACAGACACCCACACACATATGTGCCTATGGGAGTTTGTGATTAGGTTGTGGTTTTACAATGCATTCAACTTCCCCATTTTTTCTTGTGTTGACTTTCACAAATTCTCTTATGCACAGACACAGGAATTGCTTGCAGTGACTGAAAAAAAAATTACAGCCAAGCTAGATCCCAGCAGTATCAGGACTATCCTGTCTTTGAGCTTGATTGTGGGCCTTGTCATGAGTCCAAAGGAAGTGGCCACATACCCGCAGAACACCACCTGGGACTAGCTTCTGGCTCCAAAGACTTTTGCCCCTTAGGAAAAATCTGACAGTCGTTTGCCTGGCACAGATGACCTCCTTCTCTGCCAACTTCCACGGGAAGGAGAACAGCAGCTCCAAGGGCTCTCACAGTATTGTATAGGGTGCAGTGGCAGAGCAGTGAAGGTGTCTTGAAACAGCTGCAGAGATGTATGACTGAACCCCGCCCTCAGGACTCATGCCCAGTCTGCCCTTGGTCAACCCTGGTAAGGGAAAGCAGATACTAGCTGTGATGTTAGCCCCATTAGTCCCTTGTATACTGGTGGCTACAGAATCTAAGGCTGTGTGTAGATGAAATGAGAGGCATGTGTGTACAACATTTTAAAGTGGGCTAAATGCTTTTGCACTGCTTTAATGGTGTCAGTGTTTGCACACCTCGATGGCGTATTGTGCATTAATTCCAGCAGTTGCAGGAAATTTGGAAGCGTAATGTGCCTTAAATGACTTGGGGTGCAGCAAACTGCCCCTACAGCTGCGGAGTGAAGCACCGGGCTCTATGCAACTCCACAGCTCTGCAGGAAGCCCTGCAGGCAGGCTGGCAGCAGCCTGGGAAGGCAGGCTCTGCCCAAGAAAAGCAGCAAACCTGATCTTCCCCTCCCCAGCAGACCCTGCCTGCCTGCCTGAGCAGCATGGGGGCCTAGTGCTTCGCTCTGTGGCTGCAGTGCACCCTGGGACTGCCTAAGGTGGGTCCCTGTGGGTGGGTGCCTGTGGGAGGGGTGCCACCACTGCCATGGAGGGAAGCATGAGCCCCCCACCCCTTCTCTGCAGCCCAGAGACCACTCTGCCCACCAGCAGCTCGCCCTCCCCTCCCCGCCAGAGAGGCAGGTAAGGTGTGTGCATGACACGGGGGTTTAATCAGCCCTAAATTGAAGCAGTGTTTTTTTAAAACCCACCACTTCAATTTAGGACCCCCGTTTCAACTATACACACCCTAATGTGCAATAATTATGGCAGCTCATTAGGCTGCTAGGCTCAGATAAATCCTTGTCTTTGGTACAGGAGACCTAAAGGCACCATATGCCTCCTTATTCTTCTGGTGGATGGAAAGGCCACTATGTTGGGTGATATACTGGGCATTAACTTGGGGACCTCCAAAAAAGAAAAAGCATGAGCTTTTACAACCCAAGTTGAAAGAATTGAAGTTAGGGATGTAACCACCTTCAGACACCATTGCACAGCCCCTCAACCATATGGGGTGTGGAGTCAGCCATTTTATATTTAGTTACAAACTCAGTGAGTTCTTCAGTGTAAATGAGCCATGTACAACGAGAGGGCAGACAATGACCTGTTGGACCAAGGGCCCCCCCACAGTCCCATGTCCCGACAATGATTATGGAGGAAGATAAGAGAATACTTAGAACAGAGATGCAATCAACACCTCAAGTGCCTATTAACTGCTTCATAAGCTATGCTGCTTATTAATTGCTTGCAAGGCTTGAAGTGAACAAATCCCACTAGAAAGCTTTTGAGTAGAGCAGCATGTAATTCCTGCTTTGTAAAGTAAAGAGACATGCAAAGAGCTGTAGGCCACTCAGTTACTATGGAGACCCAGCAGCCTGTTTCCACTGCACTTGGGTGCCTAGAAAAGTGGGGAAAATGTCAACAGCCTTATGACCCATCTATACTGTGCATGAAACGGCACTAGCCACAATTGTAAAATAAATGGCTAAACAATGACTCTGTGCCATTACAGCTTTTTTACAATGTATAAAGTTGATCTCACAATGTTAAAAAACCTGCTTCTACATGAAATATCAAAGCAACAGACTACTCTTTCTCCTGAGGGACTTTGACAAGGTCACTGAAAGGTATCACAGTGCCATGAAACTTGAGCTACAGTTCTGTTGACTAGAAGAACCCATGACCCAGTGGGTGCATCTACACGAGATGCTTTACTTGAGATTAGTGCAAATTACTGCACAGTAAGCATCATTATCTATACATGCAGACACTTACTGGACAGTAATTTGCTCTAATCCCAAGTAAATTTGCTACCTGTAAATACAAGTAGCAAATTTACTCGGGAATAATTACTGCACCGTATGGCACATGTAGATGGCTGACTGGGAGCAAATGTGCTCCCGGTTAGCCAGGCAGCAGGGGTTGGGAGATTGCTCCCTGCTCCTGGGAGCTGCCTACAGCCAGGGCAGGCTCCACCACCAGAGCATGGGCAGGGACAATGTCCCCCTGCCCTGGCAGCAGGGAGTTCCTGCTGTAGAGTAAACCTAGCCCAGGCAGGTGTCTACATGTGCAGGGAAGCGGGAGCAGATTTGCTGCTCCTGGCAGCGGTCAACTCCTGCCCCTGTGGTCCCTGCACTGGCCCCCTGCAGTAGTCAGGGTGAGCTCTAGACTCCCCCTGGGTGCTAGCCCAGGGGTTGGCAGGAAGCACAGGGCCAGGAGACTCCTGTCTCCTGGCAGGGCCTAGGACATTGCTCTCTACCCACGGGAGCTGCCTGCTGCTGGAGTGGGCTCTGCCACCAGAACCCAGGAGGGGACAATGCCCCCCGTCCTGGCAGCAGGGAGCTCCCAGCCCCCACTCTGCAATCACAATCGCAGAGCAGGGACTGGGGGAGTCTTATCTCCCAGCCTCAGCTCCACAGCTGCAGAGCCAAGGCTCGAGATAAGAATCTCCCAGCTCCCACACCGCCATTGCGGAGTTTTTTGCTATTGCGCAGTACCATTGGCATCACAGTTCATGCCCACTGCCACTACGTCATCATAGCGATGAGCTACATCATCATAGCTTGTTGCTACAGTGATGCAGTGTCTCATGTAGACATGCCCAGTGAGAGCATCTACACATCCATTAATGCACCTTTGCTACTGCACATTAGGCATCTGTACACAAGCTTGCGCCGCAGCGCCAGGTGTGTGCATTTGTATGAACGGCGAAATGCATGTCAGCACGGAGAAATGGTGGCAGCACACTTTTGAACTAAAACACATTGAAGGCGGTTTAGTTCAAAAGTGCACTGCCACCATTTTCTCAGTGCTGATGTGCATTTTGCCATTTACACAAATGCAAATGATGCAGCGCCGGGTGTGTCAGCTCATAAGTGGAGCAGACTCGGTTAATCAAGTCTGCTCTGAGGCACCGGATCTCCGGTGTGTCAGAGCAGACAAATATATGCATATAAATGCCTATTAAGTTTAGTACTTCTATCATGAGGTACTAAATAAAAGTGCAGTAGCTGCCCTAATGCACGGTAGTAAAGGCAAATGTTTTTCTTGTGATGCTTAATGCATAGTGCACTAATTATACCACACATTAGTGGATTAACATGGTTTTTGCCATGACACACTAATGTGCAGTAGAACAGTCCACTGTGCATTAAGGGGTTTCATGTAGATGTGTCCACTGAGATCTAAGAAACAAGTCAAATTAGAATAAAATAATTATACACAGAGGAAGACCACAATAAAAATAACAAAATAAAAATATCTAAATGTTCAGCGTTATAGTTACAGTCCAAAGCTGAATTTGTAAGTTGAACAAGGAGGAATGCAATGAATGTTTTATACAAATAAAGATTCACATGTTTCTGGTCTGCTGCTGACTTTTGTGGTATCTGCTTTTTAATATTTTAACATGGGAACCAGACTGTAAGAAACATGGTATGACCCCTTTTCAGCACTTATATAAACCCATCAAATACAGCAATATCATCTGGAGAACCTTTAACACCATTCAGCTAATTCATCTTTCAATTCCTTCACCTTTTCCAAATCTTCTACCTACAACAAAAAATGAATATTGAATATGCCAATACATCGTGTATAGCAAATAGCTGGCATGTTGTAAAAGCATCGGAAAAGAAGTGAGAATCAATCTAATGAGTGAAGTCAGAAATTATTTACCTGTTCATTTGTGGCATAGGAAATATTTCCCTGAATACTGAAAATACTTTTCCACTTCTTTTACCCCAAAACCTTAGCTCTCTCTCTGCTAATTCTAAGAGAGGGGACAGTGTATTAATAAGCATATAGAGAAAGAAGGAACTGTCTGCCATATTACGCACGTGCACACACACACACACACACACACACACACACACACACACACACACACACACACACGCCCACCCATAACTTCTCTTACTTTCCCACCATATTTATTGTTCATGTCAATAAGCTCTTAGCCTACTTAAGCTCAGTGTGAGTTTTCAGTCCTAGTATTTCCTAGTGTGTCCATAATGCACTTGGAGGTGGGTGACCCCGGTCCGGTGCCAGTTCACACACCTGGCCCGACCAGCCCTGGCATTCAAACCACACTCTGAGTGACATCTCTGTGCTGCCTAGGGGACCCGCCTGTGTGTGATCCCCAGCTGAGAAGGGGAGAAGGTGGGCACTTGGATGTGGAAGATTGTGGTCTGGTGCCGGTTCTCCAACCTGGCCCAACTGGCCCCAGTATTCAAACCATTTAAGCTCACAATGTGAGTTTCCAGTCCTAGGGTATGTCCATAATGCAGTTACTCTTACGACTGCAGCTTGTGTAGACGGCTGCAAATAAGGTTTAAACTAGCAAGCTTGGGTTTCTTTCAGCAAGGTAGCAAAAGCAGTACAAAGCTCATGATTTGTTGCAAAACCTACCCAAGAGGTTGGGTAAGTATTTTAGCAGTAGACATGGCCTTTGTTTCCTTAAAAAGGCCTTTGGAAATGATCCCTTTCTGGGGTATTTTGGCCTAACTGGCTTTCTTTAAATTGGGAGTTTTAAGTGAGGGTATGGAAATACTTAAAATGAATCACACTAAGCTCTTTACCTAAAACCTCATGGCCAATTAGCTATTATCTCTCAAGCACTGCCCCATCATTGGTGACCCAGCCTTTTCCCACAGCTTGAAAATAGTTTCACAATTTCCCGCAGGGCCATTTCTAATTGGTGTCGGAACGGAAGAGACAGAACTGGTTCTTGCTCTTATTGTGTCTTGTATGCTGAGCCCAGCACATGGCTGAATGATTCGCAAAAGTGGCATCAGCTGCCAGAGTAGTAAATGTAACTCATTCAGCTAAGGGAACTACATGTTTGTCATGCGTGGTGTTAACCTACTGCTCATCCTTGGTGCTTTAGTACTACAGCTGCTAAGAAGAGTAACTGGGTTGGCCAATAATTTTATACCAGCACATACTGACACGAAGCTTTCTCATTAACCTTAGATCCATTGTCTAACTTGTTAACAGAACTACACAGTCAACTCAGACACAACAGAAGATGTAACACCCTAATCTGCCACAGGGAAAGCAGGGGGACCACAGCAGCCAATGTCCTGCTATAGTAAGGTTCGTTAAAAATACATTCAAGAGATCCCAGGAAGCAGACCATGCCCCCTACTACAGAGGAAGGCAATAGTACTTGCTGTACAATCAGTTCCTATGTATGTCATTTCAGGCTATAAAGGAAATTATATCTTATGATATATGCAAAAGAGGTGCAGTTACAGTTGAACTTCCAAATTTTATGTTGCATTTCTAGATATGCAGGTCCATTACTTTCCAACATGCATGTTGCCTTAGCCCTAGATATCTGTATGGAAAAATATAGCAGCAATCATTTTCCCATTGTTGAAACCAGATATATCTGGGGTAGAATAGCAGCTCTTTAATAGTGTACAACCAGACTCCCCAAAGATTTAGGTAAGACAGTAACAAATACTCTTTATAGAATCAGAATGCAATTACCTGAATTGGTATTTGGCCAGAACCCTACGATTATCCTTACTTTTTACAAAAAGGATCAGGAATTAGATCTAATGAAAACAAATGCTTAGAATTGATAATTCATTCAAAACACTGTTCCTCTGTTAAAAAACAGATGCTTACATATTGATGTATTGGTGACTCAAAGGAGAGCATGTCACCTTTTGAATCTCCTGCAAGGCTGTGAGCCAGGTGCCTATGGGATTTAATAAGATTATCAACACTTGACGCGCTAATGCGCAGTAGAATTAGTCTACTGCTCCTTTAGCATCCGTGTAGACGTGCCCACTGAATTCAGTGAGCTCCACTTACTCAGCATTTCTCTGAATCTAGCCCTGTCTGCCCTTTATTTTACTACTTCACTCAAACAGTATTAGCCTGCTTCCCAGGTCCTGTTACCTTCAGTAGGAGCAGAATTGCATCATTGTAAAGGCGTGTCAGACTTTGGAATGACTAATATATGTCAATAAAAATGACATCGTTCCCAGGATCCCTTTTTTTACTTGTAACGGAGAACTGAGTAATTTTGCTGTTCATATAGCTGAGAAGTAGCAAAGTATGACTCAAAGAGGGAAGTCAAATAAATCACAATGATCAATAATGCACCCTGAAGTGGCTGAACAAATATGACCCACACAAAGTGAAGTTCTCTATGTTGTTTCCACCAAGCAGGAGCTGAACTTTCTGTCCAGCAGCCCTGAGCTTGGCAAGTTCTGGCAGATTCTTGTAACTCGGGAACTTTTCACCCTGCAATTTTGATGATGTATTTCTGTGTTTCCTAGGGTGTTTCACTTAAAGTATGCCTTCATTTTGGGAGGCTGCCATGGTTTTTATTGAAAGAGACACACGGTGCTTTTCTTTTAGTGAGATGCGGAAGATCGGTTCCATTGAGAAGTCACATAAGTGAAGTGCTCCCCACTTAAAGTGCTACTCCTCAAGGCACATTACACTGCAGTGCACATCTGCCTGACTAGTATAACTGATCTCTCAGCATAGGGTGGCATTAAAAATGGAGCTGTCCTGGAAACACTTAACCAGGCAAGAAAAGGAAACATCACAACAGTAATGAAGTGACTATCTCATTCAGTTCTCCTCTCCACCTCCCCAAGACTTAATTTCTTTCCTTGGTTTTTCAGTGTTATCTAATGAAGCCCATCGATAGTTGATATAGCCAGCAAGAGTTCACACATTTTGAAGGGCAAAACACACCTCTTATGCTACCATTTACAAAATGGCATCTCAGAACAAATAGCTGTCTGTGTTACATGGGCACTTTTCTTTCAAGGTTGGTACATTTAGCTGAATGCAGGTTCATATTTATTTTCCTGTAAACTTTGCAGTCTTGCCTGTGCAGATTCAGGTAGTGACAAGTCACCACAGAGCAGCAACCCATCCTGCTAAAGGGAGACTTTCCGTCACTGTCAGAGGGAAATGCTGATTGGATTATTTATGAGGTCCTATGAAAGTTCTGCTGGTTTTTTTCCTCCTTTATGTTGCAATCAGCATTGTGAAAAATCAAGTCTAGCTTGTATCTCCTGTGGAAAGCAGTGTGAAGTTTCTTAATCCTACAAGAAGATCTCTGCAGTTGGCTGGCATGCTGGAAATATTTAAATGCTGCCAGATATTGTATACAAGGAGACTTACATAGCTTGTCAAATAATGACACTTGTCTCGGTTATGGAGCTTTCTGTGAGTAACCATAGCTGATTATCAGTGTTGGGAAGACTGTAACTTAGAAGGTGCTTGTTTGAACTTCCTCATACAGTATGTGAGACCCGACATGAAAACAATTGTACTAGCTACACTTTAGTTGCCAACAGGCTTTTCTCCCACAAAGGAAAGTAATCCAAGTAAATATACTCTAGGGGACATGATGATATAATTGAGGCACAATGTATTCAGTGACACGCAGGGCCTTAATGCTGCAGCTAATTCTGACAGCACACAGGCACTGAATTGTGGCAGAAAATGAAGAAAACCCTGAGGCAAAAATCAAGGAAGCTTTAAAAATGGAAGATTTTAATTCATTAACTAGTCCATGTACAAGGTGCAATAGCCCTATCAGGCTGACTTTTGTATTTAATTATACGTATTTTATGCTGTCTTTTCAGAAACTTCTTTAATGTGCTGTATATCTTTCCATGTAATTGTACTGGAGATGACATAAGGGAAAGTAAGGGGGTTTTGATGGCTGGCCAGGGCAGGCTGTAGGCTCAGGAAAATGGACCTTATATTTCTTCAGAGCAAAGTGAGGATGCATCTTCTCTTTCCCTTCCCTTTGTGGGCAAGGATGGAGTTACTTGGACCCAGATTAAATTGGATGAATAGTTAAAAGAAGAAACATCTGACTAGAGATATGGTTAGTTTGTGTTGTAGTTATATCAGGGTGGTTTATTCTCTTCCAAAATAGGGATTAAACTCTTCTGAGATAAGACACGTTTATACTGCTGTAACTGCATCTGCACAAAATATCTACTAGTATATTGTTAAAAAACCCCACCTACCACCCTGAAGTGACAGCTGTAAACTCTGGGTACGTTGATTTTACTATTTTTGTGAATCTATCATCGCTAGTTCCTCACTCCAGCAACCCTGCCTGCTGACCTCTATCTTCCCAATGCATGCCACTGCATTGTCCAGAGAGAGAGACTAGGACACTAGATAAATGTCTCCAGCAAACAAATTACCAAGTTAAATAATTAATAATGTTTACATACACACTAGAATCACTAGGTTTCTGAATGAACCATACATGAATTAATCAGGGAATTCAACACAACACTAACAATTTTTAGGGTACTTTTCAGTATCCTGAAGCTTGTCTAGGTATTTATACCTCTACGAAATGAGTGCCAAGTGGCTGTAAAATCCTACTAAATTGTGATCTAGGTTGCGTGTAGATGAAACGAGGGTCATATGTGCACGACACTTCAAAGTGGGCTAAATGTTTTTGCATTGCTTTAATGGTGTCGGTGTTTGCACGCCTCAGCAGTGTATTGTGCTTTAATTCCAGCTGCTGTAGGAAATTCGGCAGCATAATGGGCCTTAAATGACTTGGGGCGCAGCAAACTGCTGCCTCTACAGCCACGGAGTGAAGCACTGGGCTCTATGCAGCTCCACGGCTCTGCAGGAAGCCCTACAGGCAGCCTGGCAGCAGCCTGGGAAGGCAGGCTCTGCTCAAGAAAAGCAGCAAGCCTGATCTATTTTCCCCCTCCACCCCAGAGCCTGCCTGAGCTGTGCAGGGGCCTGGTGCTTCTCTCCGTGGCTGCAGTGCCCCCTGGGACCACCCGAGCAGGGTGTCTGCAAGCAGGTACCATCTGGGGTGGGGCTGCTGCTGCCACAGAGGGAAGCACCAGCCATCCCCACAGCCCAGGGACTGCTCCACCTGCTGGCAGCTTACCCTCCCCTCCCTGCCACCGGAAGGTTAAGTAAGTCTGGTGTGTGCAGGACACGGGGGTTTAATCAGCCCTGAATTGAAGCGGTGTTTTTAAAAACCCACCGCTTCAATTTAGGGCCCCTGTTTCATCTACACACGCCCCTAAACATCAATGCCCAGCTGCAAATTCAGAAGGTGGCTCCCTCATCTCCTGCCAAGGATAAGGACTGGGGATGTAAAGCCCAATTTATTTTATAAAGTAAGGCCACATCAATCCACTTCTGTATCGGAGCCTCAAGATGGTTACAGATGTAATTTATTTCCATCCTAAAGGCCTTTTCCATTCTCCCAGAAGTGTAAAGCAGACTTAATGTAGGATAACATGTTTTTAAACCTGACATCTTAGGTGATGATGATGAAGTGAGTGTTGCCACACTCATGTCAGAGGCATAAGGGCCAGAAAGCCAGCAACAGGTTGAATGGTCAATGTCAATAGGACCTTGGGCTCCCGAAGGAGGGCCATGAGCACATTCACAGATGATGTGATAGGCTGGCTGAGCTTGAGCACCACAGCTTCAACCAGTCATTGGCGAGGCCCCAATGCCCGTTCTGAGACAGTTAAGAGCAGTCCAGGCCCTGTGGGGCAGTTGCCAGCCTGAGGGGTGGAAGCTGGTGTTGGGGATGAAATTCTTTAGCCACAGTTTTTGTGCGGCCTATTGCCTGCTCCACTGATGGGAGGTCCATGCTGTGGGTGACATGCCATCTGCAGATCTGATGAGCTTATTGGCCTGAGTGGAGAACGGGTTCCAAGACTGCAGGTGATAGTTGGTTTTCTGGCTTACGGCTTAAGTACAGCGGCATGATTCACTGGCAGTGAGTTGATTCTGCAGCCAATTCTACAGCCATGGCGTTTCAGAAATCTCAAGCTTTGAATACCAACTGAAAGTGAGCAAAACGGAAACTTGTTCCTGAACATGCCTCACTGAGCAAACAAACTTTACCTGAATTGTGAGGGGCAATTGTTCTTAGCTATCTGGAGAGCTGGTCTGGAGCAAGGGTGATCCACACACATATCTACAGTCTTTGATTTAACAGTCTCAAACCAAGTGGAACAGCTTCAGCAGGAGGGAGGGGGAATACCTCCCTAATGCCAGGATACCTAATAACCCAAATGTCAGTGCATGCCACAAGAAAATAAAGGATTCAGGTTCAAATCCTTTTTAGCTGGAAACAGAATTGTACTTGAGCTTCTAAAACCTGGGTAAATAAGGCGAGAGGGGTAACTAGAAGTTTTGGTGCCCTGGGTAGAGATGCCAGAGTGGAGGGAGGAGAGGCTCAGTGTCAGAGAGTGGGGAGAAGGGGAAAGGGGTGCCGAGCTGCTGCTCCCATTACCATGGCATAGATTCCCTGCACCTTGGTTGCTGCTGCCATTGTGCAGGTTCCCTATTGGAAGCCATTGTGGAAACCAGGGCTTGTGCCCCTCTTGCCCTGCCCTCGTTGCAGTACTGACTGTGCCATTGCATAGATGCAGGAGCATGACACTATTAACTGTGTTTGTCAGCAAGGGCTGGCACAGGGATCCAAGTCCAGGTGAGAGGGCAAGGCTGTGAATCCCAGGCTCCTGGCAGACATTCATCAAAATGCACCATGGGACCTGATCACCCATCCCAACAATTGCGCCTCCTGCCATGACACATGTGCATGGCAGGAGCTGCAATTTTGGAATCAGGGATCAGATCCCAATTGTGTCCCACTTGGTACTGTAGGGGGAGCCTGGGCTGTCCCCTGTACCAGCAGATTGAAAGCTGGGTGGCCACAGGGCTAGGGCCAGGGCCAACAATGAACAGATAGTCAACTTGGGACAGGGACCACACCAGGCTCTGGAACCGGCCCCAGTGCAGTTCCTGCCAGGCCAACAATCAGCTGATTGTCAGCCCAGCTGGGACTACGCTGGGGCCCATTCCAGGCCCTGGTGTGGTCCCCGACCTGAGCTGACAGTTGGATGATAATGTTCAATATACAGCACCATACAAATCAGCCATAAAATTATTCAACATTATATGTGCAACAGTTTTATGGCTTGTTTGCCATTTTAAACGGCCTTAAATTGGATACACATATAGCACTTTTGTCATTTATGCTGCGATTAGCACATAAATCACAACATAATTATAACCGTAGAAGGGATCCTGACACATAGGTGACTAAGTCCTAGAGGGGTTTAAGACATAACCTGCTCCTTAGCTCTGTTTGTTAGCTGTGTGGGTTAGGCATCTAACCCACCTACTCAGTTGTGTTTATATGAAGCCTGTGTGTCTGCATCAGGGTTATGGAGAATGAACTATTCAGTGTGGGTCCTAACATTTCGCTTCAGCTTTTGAAATGCTTTGTTTCAAGTGTGAACATTTTTTGGTTATAACTAGCTAGAAAAGAAAAGAAAAGAAAAGAAAAGAAATACAATTTTATACAAACAAAGCAGAATTTTTCATTGGTAAAATGTCAAAAGTGTTCCCATGAAATAATTTAGACATTTTCCCAAAAATGTTTTGAGTCAAGAAACTTGTGGCAGCCATTCTTTCCTGCCAAAAGTTTGGCTTCAATCAATTTGTTGAAATGAATGAAAGACATTTTCATTCAACGCATGCTTGGCCAGTTCCACTCAGTGCACTCATCATGCTGTAAGCATTAGGCTTTATAAGATTTGTGGAGTTTGGGGAAAAAAATAAAAAAACAACAGCATGCCCATAAAGAGCTCTTTGCAGCCATATGTATTCTCTAATTAGACCTCACAGCCAAAATAGGCCAAGAAGTTCTATTAAAAAAATCTTAATATCCTCCATGATAAGGAAATATTTCCCATGTTTAATTCTTCATCTACTGAAAACACTTAATGTATTTAAAACCCTTTTAGCAATACAAAAATACCAGTCACATACAAACATCACACAAAAAGGTTTATATTAAAAGAAACACAATTTTTGCTTCTTTTCTTTTTATATCTTGTCTTGGTCACTAGGTTCTTGCACAAGTATTGATGCTACTAATAGAAAGTCAGCACTACTATTGTCAACCTACAGCCAGAAAACCTGGGCTAAGTGTTGTTTTGGCCCACAAAGGAGACCCGTATGTTGGCCTGCACAGGAATCAAAAATTTAAGCACAGCCAACCTGGCACAGCTGACAAGTACTGCCAGGGCCCACCAGGATATCTGTGGTATTAGCCAATGTTCTTCATAAAATGGGCTTCAACTTCAATGGACAGCTCTTTTTAATCCGGCAGTGAAAGGGTAAATATAATGTTTACTAATGGGTGTTTACTAACGTTGTTGCTAGGCTGCTTCCTGTTACTGAGATAATGGTGTGACTCAACCCAGGACAGACAAAGAGCGCCACTGTTACTACAAAAGACCAAACCTCGTGCAAAATTGTAGGTATTACCCTACGGTGAAAAAGTGCTGAAACTTTGCTCTTTCACGGCTTTGTCACAGACCTGATCTCTCACACCCCTTCCCGCATCCCTAGCATTCACTGTCTGCTCTTTCAAACTCATCCCAAACCTCTCGTCTTCCACAAAGCCTAGAAACACTGACGCACCCAAGTTGAACTGCTTCCATCCACTGCGAACAATGAGGATTAATATGAAAGTATTACTACTAAGGAGGAGGATCAAGGTCAGAAGCTTCCTTGGGTTCTCGTAGTGCCTGTATAGCCTCTAAACTCCTAACAAAACAGGTTTAGTCATGTTGAACAATAAACAACCAACAAACAGCTGATCAGACAGCTTATTTACGGAGACACGTATAAGAGAAATTATAGCATTTCCCACTCATGTTTTTCATTTAAAGCATAGAAAGCATTTTACTCAGGGGTGGATTAACGGGCAGGCCCACATAGCCTGTACCCAGTGTAGTGATTACCAGTTTCAGTAAACACAGGCATACGTGCATGAGAAGAACTAAATAATGCATATTATTTTTGGAGTAGTAGGCCACCTCTGTAGACCGTCTATATGACTCTAACTAACTAACTAACTAACTAACTGAGGGACCATCTCACAATTCCCAGATTCCTCAGTCTCCTGTTAGGGAACCTTTCTAAATTATTATTTCTATCACTATTCTCAGGTTGCCCTGAAACAGAGGACCCCACCACCAATTTGGAAGGCACCATAGCTGCTGCTTTTCTGCATAGCTCAGTCAGAGCGGACAGCATCTGCAGCACTGTGTTAGATGCTAGAGGACCTGTACCAATACCATCGTTGGCACACACAGGAGGGACATTGCCTGTCGAATCCTACAAGGGGCACTCACTGTGATAGCCTTGCTGCCTGACCAGCCCTCTAAAGCTCAAAAAAAGCCTGTCATTTGAAATATAATAGCTGTAGTGTGTGTGTTTTTATTACTTGGTTAATACTGGAAATTTTCTATTGATGGTGGTCAGGGAAATGATAATATTAAAAAAGCAAAAAAAAAAAAAAAAGAAGAAGAAAAGGAAAGAAGTACATTTCTAGCTGCTCCATTAAAAAAGCAGAATGCAAGATGCACGTAGTCTGATTTGCATAATGGCAGTAACATACATAGAACTTGCAATTTATTGAAGACAGATACTTGTATTTTGTATTATGTAACTTCCTATTTCAAAGTCATTACTCTACTTTCCTTCAAATGCTAATGACAGTTTATGGGCCTTAATGGCTGACTGTGGACTTGGAAGTACAAAGTTTGAGTCAAATTTTGCTTCCAGCTGCACCATAGCAAATCTGAAGTAACCCCATCAAAAGCTAGTGGAGCTACTTCAGATATGGCCTCATTCGTATTCAATAGAAATAGTAATTTTAGGGAAAATTCTTCAAATGGATAAAGAGTGTCCTATTTTGCAAAAAGAATGAAATTCTGTCTTGAAAGGACTGAGTTTTTATTAGAAAAACTTTATATCTTATTACCTGTATCAGAAAAATCACTGTATTCTCAACACAAATATCTTTATAATCTAAAAGAACCCTCTGGAAGCAACCAAAATATTTAAGCAGCAGTCTTTTTGTAGTCCACTCATACTACATAGCATTGCACCTAGTTGTGGCTGGAGACACATGTACTGCCAGCAAGAACCAGGAAACTTAAGTCAACTTTGGTGAGTTACCTGGCCCTTCCATTAGATTCCTCAAATTAATGTTTTACTTGTAACTCTCGACATTTCTGTTGGGGGAAGATAGCAGTTCAACAGTGACTTCACTATGTGCTAAACTCCCAAATATGGTAATGAAAAATCTTAGCTGAGTGCCTAAGGTGTTTCTGCTTTTAATGGTCATGAATGTAAATTATGTTAAGTATGCATTTGATGTTGGGACATAACTCCAGATATGAAAGCTTTATTAATGAACCTTTGCAACACAACCCATGTGCAAATTGAGACAGACCAGGGGGAAAAAAACCGAACAACCATGGATGGGCCAATGTGCAAAGGAAACTTTCCTAGTGAATCTTGATTATTGGAGATGCATAACAGAATGAAGCAGACAATTACACTCTAAACTTAATTTGGAAAGCATACACAAGTGATGGCACTACCACTATATGATTCCCAACCACCCCTTCCTTGTTTAATTTCTTCTGTTAAAGCAGAGAAGAGTTTTGTTCGAGATTTTGCGTTGAGAAAGGAGCTGAAAGAAGAAACACTGGGTGCAGACAGAGGTGCAGCTCCCCGCTGTAACTCAGAACACTTTGCAGGAAGTGTTCTGAGTTACAACAATGCCCCAGACCAAACACAAGTTCACTGGTGCGCAGGAGGAGGAGGATCTAGCTGCTGGCTCGGACCCTGCATCTGGTTTCACCTAGCAATGGTCCCTCCTCCCTGCCAGCCCACGCTGTTTTTAGAACGGGAGGGAGGGAACGGGAGCAGGCGGAGCTTGTTGTAGGGGTCCCCCAGCTCCCAAGATAGGGTAGGGGAGCTCCAATTCACCTACCCCACCATCCAGCGGGGGCTGAAAAAACCCCAGACTTAATTCCTCCTGCTCCCTTTCCCCATTCCCATTCTGAAAATGGTGACAGGCTGGCAGGCAGGCAGACACAAGTTACAGAAGACGCTATGTTTTGAAACATCTTCATCTGAACCCTCAGGCAATGAGGGTTCAGATCTTCATCTGATCAGACATGAAGTGGTCTGCAGCGATGTACTTGTGTTTGGTCACAGCTATAAATTGCTTTCTGCGGCCAGATCAGGCAAAAGTTGTCACTTCTGCCTACACCCAGAAAGGGCTTTTCATTCACAGGAATGGTGAAGTTGGCAGCAGACCCGAGATACAAGACTCTGATACAGATATGACAGTCTCCCGGGTTCAAAAGCAGTCATATCTACTGCTTGCTTCCAATCTTCAAGGGAAGACACTCTTATTAGCTCTGCCTCTGGCTGGATTCTCCCCTCAGGGCAGCAGAACTATCTGTCCCTATCCCGCTACCATTTTTTCATGCAACAGGGCTTCATCCTAATTGCAAACCTAAAGAAATCCGATTGTCTTTGAGAAAGGAAGCGAAAACATCTCCATGAAAACATCCTCTAATCAGTCTCAATTCTGGTCCTGCCAGAGAGGCAGTAATGGCCTTTTGAGAGTCCATTAGTCATGATTATGGATGCCCTCCTGGCAGAACTGGAAGATGCTGCTTTCTTCCTCTGCCCCTTGTTACACCCTTTTGCCAGGTCAAACAGAACCTCACCTGTTTGATTTTGATTTTGTAACAGATCATTTTACAGGCCAAACCATAAAGAGGTTAATACTGACCTTTAAAAATGACCACGAGGGGCCTATCTTAGCCAAAGCAGGTGTGAGCATGCACCACGCATCCATGCCTACAGGCACGGACCAAATGGAGAACTACAGCTGTGAGGTTGCTCCTGGTTCAGCTCCAGAAGCTGCTCTCAATTCTGCTGGAGACCAAGAAGCTGATAGAAGCTGCAGGGGAACATCCTGAGTGACTCCCGTGACCTTTGAGGCTTGAAATATATGTGGGTGTGTGGGACACAGGAGACCTTCCTGGCTGGGACAGACCCACCACTGCCTTGAGGCAGACAAGCCCTCAACAGCCTCCTGACACCAGTTTCTCAGTAGGGAGGGTCAAATATTTTCCAGTGAAGCTTCTAAAAAAACAAACTTCTGTTTTAGACTAATGAAATTCTTCACGGGAAGGTCCTGCTTCTCTCAACATCTTGAATTTTTCCATCAAAAATGTCATAACCCAAACCTTTTTGGTGAAAAGCAGAATTCCCTTCAGTTTTCAGCTGGTTTAGCTAAAATATTTCCAGTGGCTAAAATATCCTTTTTTTCTTTTTAGTTATACTTTTCTTATATATATATATATATATATATATATATATATATATATATATATAAATCTTTATATTTTTAGACCAGATCTGCATATTCACTATATAGTTTTAGACCAGATCTCCATATCAGCATTATATCAAGGGGCTGTCTTTTTGTTGAATCTGATTTGATAGTATACTAACTGCTTGCATTTTCATTCAGTCCAACTGAAGAAAAGCCAACATTTTCCATAAAAAGAATATATTTTGCTCAGCTTTGCCTATCAGCAACATATTATGGGAATGTTCACTGAATCTGACTTTTACAGAATACTGAATGCTTGGATCCTCATCCTGTGCAACCCAGTAAAACTATAGATACAGGCTGAAAAGTGCCAAGATATTAACTCAAGTAGAGGCACTAATTCCTTTCATTCCTCGATCATTACCACTTCCTTAGACATTCCTAAGCAGAACTGAAACACGACTGCGAACCCTCAGATCTCCTCAGCTCATTATTGTTTTTTGGAGGCGCAAAGCAGTCCGTTTACAAATTGTAGATGCTTTAATGTCATCAGACTGAGCAAGCAAGGCTGATGCTGGATTGTGCTTCAGTATTACTGGGGCCTGAAATATCCCTTTCTACAGGAGTTTCAGATTGCCACCACAAAGCTTCAAAAGCCCCGGACAATGAATTCATTGGATAAAGAACAAGATATAAATGTGCTTTTCTTTTAAACCCGTAATCTATTAATTTATTTGTGAAATTCCCAAAGATTTGGGCTTAAGAAGGGGAAGTCGCACACAAAACTTTAAACTAAATAGTATGTCTCAGATAAGTTTAGCGAATGATAATACAAACCACAGAAAAACAGACAGCAGAGAAAAAGCACATTGCACTTAGAGGCATTAAACTCATGACTCGATGTTCAGAGATTGAATTCCTTAGGGTTTTTTCCCCTTGTGTAAGTAAATCAGTTCATGTTGTATGGGCCTAAATTTAGAAGGCTCAGCTGGCTCCCCAGATTACATATTTGAAAACTCAGCCCAGAACCTGGTCCTTCAAAACCAGTTTGGGGCCAGATTGTGACTTTAGAGCCCTGAAAAAGCTGGAAGGTCTTTGTTACTATTAAGCCCTTTCTCAGACAAAATTGCCACTGACCTTAAATGGAATTTTGCCTGAATAGAAACCTCGGTATCTAACTCATTGGAAAAAAAAAATAATATTCACATTTTTTTATAGATGCGGTAAATGAACCAGACTCAGCTATTACTCATATGTTCATCTGCAGCTGTGTGCACCATTGCTTATAACCTCATCAAGGATTCCTAGTTCAGCAACTATATATAATATATAATAAGGTGACTATATGCTGTTGTGTGTCACGTGCTAAATGCTCTGATCTTACTTTGTGGTCCGGTACCTTCAAACAAATCTGCACAAAGCAATTAGCCAAAGTGGAGAAAAAATATTCGAACAATTACACTCTGACCTGCAAAGTATCCTCGTGAGCATTCCCTTGGCAACGAGAACTGCTGCATATTAGGTAAATGAATGTCCTCGCTCCCTTATATCCTGACACAAATGAAATTGTCTATTACCTGTAAGAAAGGGTAAACAAATAATTACACACCAAGGTAATATTTCAGCACCACGCAGAAACATAATTAGCTGGCTTTCGCCGGAAACTCAGACTGCAACATCTAGAAAATGCATGGTTCAGTCTGCTGGAGCAAGTGCTTCATCAATGTGCCACAAATGGAGTGCAATTTCCTAGGTGCTGAAGTAGTGTAATACAATAAAAGGCATTCATTTAGCCAAACTAGTGTCATTTTTATTTGTAAGAGTACTGTCTGTGATTTCCCATTAAAGAACCTATTTTCACCTTAGATAAATTACTGAAATAATGAGATGAGATTAGTCACTTGTGACCTTCCTAAGCTTTTTTCCATTTAAAGTGTAAATGGCATATTGGGTATAGCTTGACCCTGTGTCTACTAAAGTGGCAAAGCTTTGCTGACTGCAGTCAGGGCAGATCTAGAGAGGTGGGGGGAAAAATCCACACCAAACTTACAGGCTTGGTGGTGCTACAGTAGCTAGCACCACGTCCGAAAGGGGCCTGGGGGGTCATAATTGACCATAAAATGAATACGAGCCACCAATGTGATGCTACAGTTAGCAGAGCAAACAATATGCTGGCATGCATCAACAGATGCATCTCAAGTAAAACTAAGGAAGTTATTCTCCCACTGTACTCAGCACTGGTGAGGCTGCAGCTGGAGTATTGCATCCAGTTCTGGGCGCCGCACTTCAAGAAGGATGTGGAGAAGCTTGAGAGAATGTAGAGAAAAGCCACTCATATGACTAGAGGCTGGAAGAGCAAGCCATATGAGGAAAGGCTGATAGATAAGGAATTGTTCAGCCTAGAAAAGAGAAGACTTTGGGAGGATTTGGTGGGAGCTTACAAATATATTGGGTGAGCATCAGGGGCTAGGTGAACAACTATACACCAAAGTGCCCCAGGGGAAAACCAGGAGCAATGGTCATAAACTCCTAGAAGAAGGTTTAATACTGGATGTAAGGAAAAACTTCTTCACAGTTCATGTGATCAGACTTTGGAATAGACTCCCAGCGGGGTTGGTGCAGGCACCTGCCCTGGTGATCTTCAAAAGGAGACTGGATGCTCACCTTGCTGAGGTTATTTGACCCCAGCAATCTTTCCTGCCCAGAGCAGGGGGGCTGGACCTGATGATTTCACAAGGTCCCTTCCACCCTAAAATCCTGTGAATCTGTGGAGCGGTACAGTCACATCTGCTTTGATTCTTGGTCCACCCAAATTTTAAAACTAACTGCCTGGCAATGGCAGCAGCATTTCTATTCAAGCAGCAGTGAGAGAGTCAATTGACTTGATGGCTCATAATAATTTACCTGATTCCTTCTAAACTCTTCACTCCACAGGTGTTAATGACCTTCTCTCCTTTTTAAAAATCCTAGAATCATAGAAAATCATAGAAAATTAAGGTTGGAAGGGACCACAGGAGGTCATCTAGTCCAACCCCCTGCTCAAAGCAGGACCAGTCTCAACAAGATTATCCAAGCTAAGGTTTTGTCTAGCCAGGTCTTAAAACCCTCCAAGGATGAAGACTCCATATAACAGGGAACCCTAGCCCTGTTACCAGAAGGCAGGCTGGCCCCTTTAAGACTTAAACTTTCTGGGCACAGCAGGCTGGTAAGGTGGGGGTTAAAAGCTGAGCCTGGACAGGTAGTCAGCTGACCGGAAGGGGGCAGACCAGATCTATAAAAACCCTGGGCTGGGCAGCAGTGGAGCCTGGCAGCCAAAGGAGAAGGAGTATATCCCAGAACTCCCTGGAGAGGCTTGGAGAGAGGTCCAGTGGCTGCAGGAGGGGAACTACTGAGGACTCCTGGAGTGGTGGTAGCAACCCCAGGAGAAGGACTGTAGCAGATGGTGAGGGAGCAGAAGCATGAACCCCTGAGAAACTGTAAGCTGGCATGCTGCCCTCTTTAATCATAATTTCTTGGTGATGGTTATAGTCCATGGACAAGACTGTTCATATTTTCCTTTCCCCCCCCCCCCCCTTAATTGAACAAGACTGGTGGTTTGGGTGAGGCTATTTGGGGAAGGAAGAGGCCTCATTGGAGCCCCACCATAGCGTGGGAGCTCTGGTACCTGTGTAGGTGCAGTGGTTGGGTCGCATAAGCACAGTGACAGAGAAGGTGCAATACATGGGGCACAGGCCCAACACCATAGAGGGCAAGCCTAAAAGACCGGGGGAGCCTGGTGCACCCGGGGTATGACTGTGCATGGTTTTTGTTGTTAATGTTGTTTTTGTTTTCTTCTTCTCCTTCTAAACTGGGACGTTGGAGGTCTAGGGCCTTTGCCCAGCTTTGAACTTATGACCCCCTGGCTGGAGGGTGGGCGGTGGATGGGCCTTTGGGCTAGGGAGGCTGGGTTCCAGATTGGAGCCAAAAAGGAGGGCCACGAGCCCCAAGACTAAAGAGCTAGAGCCTCGGAGTTGAACCCTACCTGGTGGGTTTAAACGGGGAGGCCTAGCTAGAGAGACTGGGGTCAAGGACAATGTTGGCAGAGGACCCCAACATACAAAAACAGTAGGCAGTCTCCTGCTTATATTTCCATCAAGACATGGCAGATGAGTAGAGAGCGGGAAACCTTAAGAGGACTCCAGGGGTGCCCCCACATAGGGCGCAGATAATACAAAAGATGGCACTGGGGAGAGCAACCTGTTACACTCCACCACTTCCCTGGGTAACCTGTTCCAGTGTCTTACTACCCTCTGAGGCTAAATACAGAGTCAAGAAGCCTGTGGCTGAACTGATTCGCTTTTTTGCAGGTTAGTCTGAGCTGCAGAGATTAAACTGAAACGGCACTAAACAGACATTCATGAAATAGTCACATGCCTGCAGTGGCTCAGGCCAGAAGTCCGGGGATGCTAGAGCACAGCTTTCTGGCCCATCCAGTATGGGCTGTGTGTTTGCTTCCTCTTCCTGCTGCCCCCGAGGTCTCTGGGATTCAAAGTCCAAAATCACAGCAGCAGGACTCTGCAGGGTTGCTCATCACTTCTGCTTCCTGCTTCCAGGTGCCTCTGGGATTTGTAGTCCACAGTTGCAGCCAGCAGTAAGTTTGAGCAGTGGAAGGGGTGTTTAACCTTCCTTCCTGGACTTGGACCAAAGTAAGGATTTGCCTTGGGGGCAGTCCCTCTGCCTTGCAGACTGGGCTGTGTCACCAGCTGGGCTTGCCCTACCCCACCCCTGGTCAGCCAGCCATCACTGCTCCAGCTAGGGAGGAGAGGGGCAGGGCTAGCCCTCCTCTCCAGAGCAGACAGAACAACCCAGCCCAGGGCTGCAAAACATGTAGGGATGCTGGGGGACTCTGATTTAACTTGAACCAGGAAGGGGTCTGGGACAGAAGTTTTATGAAATGATTTGACCCAAATCCATTAAGTCTGATACTACATTCAGCCAGATTTATCTTAAAGCAGTTTCAGCCATTTTGAAACTGGTTTATGTGCACTGAGCTTCTGTTCTCTTACAGGTTTAAACCAGAACGGGTATTTTTTACAAACATGGGCGCTGCAGCACCGGGAGCTTTGAAAAGTGCAACACTTGCAGTTGTGTCAACAGAAAAATGTCCATCAGCTCTGAGAAAATGGTGGCGGTGCACTTTTGAACTAAAACACACCAGAGGTGCTTTAGTTCAAAAGTGCACCACCACCATTTTCTGCATGCTGACACATTTCACTGCTTATACAACTGCCCGTGGCACAGCACGGTGAGCAACAGCTTGCGTGCAGAGAAGACTCAATTAACTGAATCTGCTTTGAAGTGGTGGATCTCTGGCATGTTGTGGGATGAAAAAGTATGTGTATAAATGCCCTTTCTGATTACTTAAACTGGTTTATGCATAATTTCTGTCCTAGCCCCTGTGAGAGAATTCTTCCTAATATCTAACCTAAACTTCCCTTGCTGCAACTTGAGGCCATTGCTCCTTGTTTTGTCATCTGCCACCACTGAGCACAGTCCAGCTCCATCCTCTTTTGAACCCCCCTTCAGATAGTTGAAGGCTGCTATTAAATCCACTCAGTCTTTTCTTCTCTAGACTAAATAAGCCCATCTCCTTCATTCTCTCCCATAAGTTATGTACCCCAGCCCCCTCACCATTTGTGTTGCCCTTTGCTGGACTCTCTCCAATTTGTCCACATCCTTTCTGTAGTGGGGTGGCCAAACCTGAACACAGTGCTCCAGATGTGGCTTCACCAATGCTGAGTAGAGGGGAATAATCACTTCCCTGGACTTACTGGCAATGTACCCACAACTGCAGTCCAGGATGCCATTAGCCTTCTTGGTAACAAGGGCACACAGTTCAGCTAGTGTTCAGCTTATTGTCCCCTGTAACACCCAGGTCCTTCTCTGCAGAGCTGCTGCCCAGCCAGTCAGCCCCCAGCCTGTGCTGGTGCATGGGATTGTTCCGTCCTAAGTGCAGGACTTTCCACTTGTTCTTGCTGAACCCCATGAGATTTCTTTTGGCCCAATCCTCCAATTTGTCTAAGCCACTCTGAATCCTAGCCCTACCCTTCAGCATATCTACTATTCCCCCCAGCTTGGTGTTTTCTCTAAACCTGCTGAGTAGGTACTCTGTCATCTTCTTCCAGGTCATTGATGAAGACATTGAACAAAACTGGCTCCAGGACTGACTCCAGGAACACTCCACTTGATACTGGCTACTAACTAAAAATTGAGGCATTGATTATTACCCTCTGAGCCTGCTGCTCCAGCCAGTTTTCTATCCACCTTACAGTCCATTCATCCATCCCATACTTCTTTACCTTACCATCTTGATGTTCCACTAATCAAAATATGTTTTTTTTTAATTATTTTTTGAATTTTCTTTTGCCAATTTTGCTGTCTGTTAGCTTTTTAACTCTAATGAATACAAGACTAATGAATAAATTCTTTTTGATTTTTTTTTTGCCTAATTTATTGTATTTTTTTGTACATAATAGCAAATTAATGCATATACCAATAAAGTTATATTTGTTTTTTTGCTTTGATTTTAAATGGAATTATATAGTCCAAGATCCCTAGCATGTTACTAAAGCATCTCATTTATTTTTCTTTTTAACTGGAGAAAAATGTATGTTGTCTTATATGGGATGCTGCACCACACCATCTGCACATTTAAAAGTCCTAGGTGTGCCCATAGCACTTACTGTGCTGTGTAACTAATATTTAGGTGCATTAAGTGAAATAAGATTCTTCCCTACATGTCCACATAGGAAAAGAAGAGCCCCACCCCTTGTCTTATCCTGGAGAAAGCAGTCTAATATGGAGATCACATGCTCGTTGACCTTCAGCCAACTCATTTCTGCCACTAGGCTACAAAACACTAGATAAAGGCTAGATAGTGGGACAATGTCTTGTTCCCTCACTTTTTGCTACCTTACACTTAATTTAACAGGTTTCTGAACTGTGGATTGCCCTTTTTATTAGAAGTCATGCTATGAAAAGGTGGAAGTTCTGATTTGCAGAGGCTCTCAAGGTTTCGGATTGAGACTTCTTTTCAAATCGGAATGAAAATGGAAAATGTCAATGTTCTCCATGAAGGAAAATGTTGACAAAGTTATGTCTGCCTCTCTTTGTATTTTGGCTAAATAAACACTCTAGATCAATGTGGATTTCATTTTGTAGTCTATTGTATTAGACTAGGGGTTGGCAACTCTTACAAGCAGAGTCCTGCAGTGGCAACCCGGCCCCTGCCAAAGACCACAAATTTCTGAACCCAATCAGCCCCAATCGCTGGACAACACAGCTAATAAATAATTATTATAGTCAGCCCTTAAAAATGACTATTCTATTTAGATATTGAATATGAAATTGATTGAATGCACGCACTGAACTAGGGGCAGACAAGGTTCCTTGGGTGAATTTGATATCTTTTATTAGACCAACCCAAATGGTTGGAGAATAGTTATTAAGCAAGCTTTCGGGTTCAAAAACCCTTCGTCAGGCTAAGGAAGCTGTAGCAGTTGCTGCGTGCTCTTCCTGGATGGAATCAAAAGTAAAGAAGCCAGGGGCTGGGCTGGGCTGGGCTGGGCTGGGGAGTCAGTTGCCAGGGAGATTATAATGTATCAAAAATCCAATGTCTATGTTTAGTCCCTGATCTATAGTATCCAGCAGGTTGATGAAATGGAGCTCATAGGCTCGTCTCTGGGAAGTGTTGTGTAAGTTTCCCTTGAGGATCAGGACTGAGAGATTGGAGAGAGAGTGGCCCTCCTGTGAGAAATGTGCCCCCACCGGCACTGAAATATTACCTTTCAACACAGCTTTTTCAATTCAAATCAGAGAGATGCAGAACAAAACAGGAGGAAGTCTGAGCTACAATATTTGTTAATACAATACCAGGTCCTTAGAAAGTGGATTTTTAAGACATTCTTATTGGAAAATATTTCCCATTCAAAGCTGTTGGTCCCCTTCTCCCAACACAGGCAGATCAGCTAAAAAGTAACACAGAACTTCCCAGATGGAGAAATCATTCATAGTGTTAATGAACTAACCCCTTTCCTTTCCTCCTTTTCATCAGGGATCTGGGTTTTTCATTCACCATGGAGAAATGCAGTAAAACCCAGATTTTCTAATTTTAAGGCAAAAAACCAGGATTTTCTCCTTTAAAGAAGAAAAACATGGGATTCCCTTTGCAAGTTGACAGAGTTCCAGCCTGTAAGGTTCTGGGGGGAGTGGAAGGAGAGCATTCAGGTAGGGGATGCCATGTGTATGTGCATGCACATGGCCATCGGGCAGCCTGGAAAGCAGCTTCTGCAGGTAAGTTGTGGGATGGGAGGTGGGAATTGAGGCCCCCATAGTGAGAGAGGGAGGGAGTTGGGCAGGGCTGGGGCTGCTGCCCAGCTGGGGTGGTGCATGGTGCTTGGAGCCTGGGGATATGTGTGGCCACAGGGCCTGGGTGGGGAGCAGGATGGGGCAGCAGGTGCCTCATCTGGAGCGTGAGAGAGGTCTGGCTCCCCATTGCTTCATGGATTCCCAGGGGTGGGCAAGCAGGGGTTCTTTGCCATGGTGGCACAGGGCTTCCAGCACCAGCACTGAACTTCCCTGACCCTGCCCTGCTTTGCCCAGGTCTTGCCTGCTGGGTCACAGAGGCCCCAGGGGGAGGGCAACAGGGTGGGGAGTCCGAACTCTGCAGCATGCAGCCTGCCCCCACCCCCTGGGCTCTGCTCTGGCTGTGCCACCCATGGGGGAGGGGGAGCCGGGTTCCATGCTCTGCTCTGCCACAGCAGTTGCAGCCTTCTGCAGGCAGAAGCCAGGGTTTGGGCACTACTGCAGGGGACTACAGACCCAGGTCCCTGACCCCACAGTTCTGGCAGCTTAGGGCTCCCTCCAGGGCAGGGCTGGGGGGTGGAGGGAGGCTGTGGGTGGGGACTGAGAGGCACCGGCAGGCCCAGGGGGCTATGGGTGAGGAGTGAGGGATCTGGACCTGCGTCCTGGTGAGCCAAGGGACAGGGGGAGCTCTGATTTTCCATGATAAAAAACCTAAAATGCCAAAATGTAAAGATATTTAGAATTTATTTTATTATAGTGACTGAGGCAGTGGTAGGCTTCCAAATTGCTTTAAAATTGTAAATATATCAATAAAACATTTTTTTTTTTTTTCAACCGATACCTATGTATATAGTGGCATTTCATTTTATTCACAGAAAAACATTTCTGTAGGATTTTGAGGGTTTTAATCAGAGAGTTTGTGATTTTTAAACAGAGAAAACCAGGATTCCCACTCATCATTAAGCTGATATTGCTTACACGTATAATACTGCAGACAATGATATATAAAGAACAGTCTGTCTTGATTACATGTATAATCACAAATCACATTTATTTGCATATTGCGTAAGGAAACACCTAAAAATTAAGCAGTCAGGCAGAAGGAAAGGCAAGGTGGCACCTTAAAAGCTAACCAGTTCAGAAAAGCATAAGCTTTCCTAGGCTAGGAAAAGAGCGACTTAAGAGAGTTTACCGCAGGCCCTAAGTAAATATCACTCATTCACTTTGCTTATCGGAGTAAATATTTGCAGCAAACATTTGTCACTTCCCCTTTTCAGGAATTCCCATTTTAAATATGCTTTTATATTTTTATGATGCCAGGTTCCTAATCAGAACTTGTAATGTGGATAAAGGCTTTTCAATAGTATTAAATAGTGGTGGAAGTATGTAGGTGGCATGGCTTTATGGGCTAGGGACAGACATTCAAAAAGCCTGAGCCTGAATTGATTTAATCTTTGCAGGTTAGTCTAACCTGCCTAGGTTGAACCGGTTTGCAACTGCACAGAGAGTCCCTCTGGACTGAGAAAATGCAGGCATATGTCTGCAGTGGCTCAGGCTAGAAGCCAGGGGGCACCAGTGCAGCCCTCCCTTCCCTTCTACAGTACTGAGCTGAGGGGGGGCATGGCCAGGCCCCGGCAGGATGCTCTGATTAGGGAGCGGTGTAAACCCCCACCCTACCTACACTGTCTCAGGCTTTTCCCTTCTCACTGCTCAAGTTGATGATACTGAGCTTTTCAATCTCCCCCTCCCTGCTTCTTCATACTGTCTGCAAACCTGACAGATGAGGAAGCCAGCAGGGGGCTGATAACACAGAGTTTATCAGTCCATCAACAAAACAAAAGCCTCTCTCCTTAGTTCAAGCTTGTCTTAAACAGCTTTTTCCAAGGAAGGAATAGAGGGACATTTCTAGCTGACCTGTTGATTAGCTCCAGAAAGCCCTAAGCAGACACTGTTCTGTCTGCCTGTCCCAGTGCTATTGGAGACACACACAGACATCTCTCAGCATTAGCTAGCATGCCACATGCCTAGCATCTGTAGGGTTGGGATCAGTGCTGAGGGAGATGGGAGGGAGAGGGGATCCCTGCTTAAGTAGTGAGCAGCGAGGGGGAGGGTGTGCAGGGGGAAAGCAGGCAGACCCTACTGTGTCTGCAGTCTCTGCCAGAGCTCTGGCTGGGGAGCAGAGGGGCCAGGCCAGTCCTGTTTTTTGGAACAGACAGCCCAGCTCAAGGCTGTAAAGCATCTGAGATGCTGGGGGGCTTTGGTTTAACTTAAACCAGGAAGGGGTCTGGGACAGACATTGCATATACTGGTTTGACCCAAATCAGTTAAGTCTGATATTGCATTCAGTCAGGTTTATCTTAAACCAGTTTCAACGATTTTGAACCAGGTTTATGTACATTGAACTTATGTTCTGTTACAGGTTTAAACCAGTTTCTGATCACTTAAACCGGTTTATGTGTAATGCCTGTCCCTAGCCATGATGAGCAAAGTTGGTTGGGCTCAGGCATATTTTGAAAAGAATGTGTGTGCATTTGACTGTGTGCACAGCAGAGAAAGGCAACAGAGTTCTTGCTGATCATGGGAATAGGAGGCGGCCTTGGTTTATGTGTACTGCTTCAGCTGCCTTGGGGAAAGCAATTTGATCCATACTAAGGTGAATATATACAAGATCATCTTAACTCTTCTCAGTATTCCCGAGACTGGCAACACAGGAGGCGCTTCTAGTTACTGTTTTGTGCATCTTTATTTCACTGAGCACTCCCCCCTCTCCCCCCTACCACTCTCCCCCACCCCCCCCCCATTATAAGCAAACAGGTTGCAGACCACTAACTTTGTCATTTTTGATACCTCCAATGGCTGACTTCCCAAGTGCAGCTGAGGGCAGAATCTGAGCTTCAGAACCAGATTTTCAAGAGTATAGGCTTGATGGTGCATTGGTGCCTACTAGGATTCGTAGCATCCACAGGGTGAAGCCCCCAGGCACTTTACACACTCCCATAAGGCCCATATCTGCAATTTACCCACTTACATTTAGAAATCTTGCCCTAAACACTGAAGCAACGGTGGTTCCTACAGGGTTGTTTTTTGGGGGTTTTTTTTAACGTTTGCACAGCATTCTATAAGATTTCTATTACCATAAGCGAGTCTACACTTAGCCAATCTCAGTTCATGAAAATCAGTACAGTGCCGTTGAAGTCAGTGGGTCTTTGTCAGTGTATACCTGCTCATAGTCTGGAAGGAAAAGAGCAGGCCACTTTTATAGTCCATTAAGACTTAGGAAGACATATTTCTCTCCCCCTTCTGCTATCTATCAGCAGTTTTGCTTAAAGTGGACAGATGACTTCGGTAGTTGTTCACATTAGGACTTCTCATTATCAGCTGCTGTACTTCCGTTTTGTGACTCACCATGCATTTCAGGAGCTCTTAAGACCATGGTGAATCATACCCTGGCAATCATCTCTGGATAGTAGTTGAAAATGTCCCGTATCTATTCAGTGGGTCAAAGGAACTTTCTTTCTACCACAGTAAGAAATAATTCCCTGAGTCTCTATACATTTTTAATGAGGAAATTAAAATCTCAAATAATTTGAGCATGTTAGTGATTTACTGCCTTTCCTGCCATGCGGCCCATCATGAAGGAAAGCACTTTTGGCTTTTCACAAATGTTACTCAATGACTTCTTAATATCTTTAAATTCAGATGTTGGCACCTAAATAAATTAAGCCTTGTTTGCAAAAGCACTGGGAACAAACAACTCTCATTAGATTCAGTTGGATCTACCAATACTCCATACCTTTAAAAAATGAGGGCACTTTTTTAGGTGCCTAAATACAGATGTAAGAGACTGACTTAAGACACCCACCAGATGGAACGTTCTGCCTAGTGTCTCTACCAGGATCCACAACTGGAGGTGCAATTCCAAATATTCTCCAGCCTAGGGAAAGTTCATATTCACATCTGGAGCAAAATCCAGAGTTCATAGTTAGACAGTGTTAATTCCTTTGGGCAGGATTTTCCAAAGCATTCAGTGTTGGTCTAACTCACCTCTCATTGGCAGAACTCCAATTAACTTCAAAGAAGTACAGTTAGGGCAACATAAAGGGGGTATTTTCAAGGCACAGGATGACTCTAGGGTTGCACCCCAGCCAGTACCCTGGCAAGGAAGTTTTGTACCCGGGGGAAAGCCCGCAGCAGCAGCCTGCCCTTGCTTCACACACAGCTCCAGGGTGCACATGCCCCTGCACCATGCTTGCCCAGAACTGCACACAGTGGCAGGGGCTGCCCTTTTTCCTGTACCCTTGCCCCCCCAAATGAGCTGCTCAAGGCTCCATCCCCTGTCCCACCCTGGCTGGGCAGCACCTGTTGGTGCCCCTTCACTTTGGCACCCAGGGTGGTTGCCCTGCTTGCCTGCCTCACTTGCTACGGCACTGACCCCAGCATCTACTCACACACAAAAATCTCTGAGCTGAGATGGTTCTTTAAATCCAGGCCATCTGGCTCACGTGGGATTAAAGATGAGAAGGTGAGTGCAGTTTAGACCTGGGCTAGTAAGGTCCCCAATTTGTCAGGTGTTGACAATTCTCTCGTTGCCTCCCTCAGTTTCTTCTGTGTGCCTAAAGGCTGGATAAATTTTCCCATGGCTGATTGGGAACATGTCATAGAGTAGCTAAGCCAAGCACAAAGAGCTACGAGTACCTTCTTGCAACATTCACATGTGACTAGAGTGCCAGCACAGAGACAATATGCTAGATGCTGGCCTTGCAGGGTGGCAGCTCTGAAGAGGTGGGGTAATCTGAGTGCTCACTTTCAGTGATCACTGAGTTAACTCTGCAATGTGGTTGTGCCTTGAGTGCTTTTGAAAGTCAGACTGAATGTTTCTCAGCTAAGCTGTTTTACAGCTGTCAGACTGTTAAACACTCCTTCTGACAACTCTGCCATTTATTAAGTGCTTCTCAAGTATTTTGGGTTGCTTGTAAGAATACTGAAAGCTATGCCTATCTCTTAGATCAGGTGTTCCCAACACTTTTATGCTGAGGACCGGCAAACCACAGACCAGAAGTGATTGTGGACCGGCAAACTGCGGATCAGTGGTAACTGGCATGCTGCGGACCAGCAGCCAACCCTTTTTTATACTCAGTATAAAAAAGGGTTGGCTGCCAGTCCACAGTATGCAGGTCACTTCCAGTCTGCAGTTTGCTGGTCTGGGGTTTGCCAGTCTGTGGTCACTTCCAGTCCAGCAGCCAAACCTGGGGTGAGGGGTCAGAGGAAGACATTTCAAAACAGAGCATCTTCTGTCTGTGCTGCCTCCCAGCTTGTCATTGTGTTCAGAATGGAAGGGGGAAAGGGAGCAGAAAGGGAGTTTGGAAAGAAAAGGGAAGGGAAAGGAAAGGGAAGATATACCCTCCCCGCCTTTGCTAACGTGGGGGGAAAGGAAGTTCAGTCTGGGGGGGTTTCAGCCCCTGCTGGAGGGTGGGGCGGGCTCCAATTCACTCTCCAGCACTGGCTGGGGCATCCCTAGAACGAGCTCCCTCTGCCCCTTTGCCTCCTCCCATTCTGAAAAGTTTGCAGCCTCGCAGGGAGGAGGGGCTGTTGCTTGGGGAAACTGGCTGCAGGCTCCCAGCCAACAACTAGATTGCCCTCCCCTGGAACCAGCAGTGAACTTCTGTTTGGTCCGGGGGATCCTTGTAACTCAGAACGCTTCCTGCAAAGTTACTTCTGTCTGCATGCAAAGCAGGGGAGCACCAATAGAATAAAAGCTTCCTGACAGAATGAAACTTGCAGCTGGCAGACGTCATATGTCAGCAGAGTTCATGGTCACAACTCTGAAAAAAAGGATGCTCTAGTTCAATCAGATGTCAGTTTGCCCAAATGTGGTGACACTATGGGAAGAGCTTTATTTCCATTGTGGGTCTGGCTGATTTTTTAGACTACATCTGTTCTTAATCTTTTGCTACCATGCCCAGTCATTTCACAGTATTTATTATTAGTCAGTTGGGGCTGAGAACTGGCTATTGTGAGAAATTTCCTGCTTCTAAATTAGAATATCTCAGTGTGGTGGGAATTTGTTAATTCATAGCATGGTTCCCTGCCCAGTTTGTCATATGTTTATTCTTCTGCATCTCACTATATGGCAAATTAATTTTACTGGGCCTTTTTCTGATTTCAGTTTCATCAGTGTAGGTCAAGAATAAAGTGAATAATGTGAGCAAAGACATTCAGATATCACAATGATAGACATAGCATAGGAACCTGAGCTAAACAGAGAGGTTAGATGAGTGACTGGATTTGCACTGATGGAAACAAAAGCAAAACCTGGTCTGTTACTTCTGAGATAACTTCACTTATGAAAAGATTCATGGCTTTTTATAAAAATCTCAAGACCCGACTCTCTTCAGTACCATGTATGTCCTATATCATTTACATCACTTGTAAACACTTGATAGAATCAGAATGCCAGCATTTTATTTGGCTATGCTATAAATGAATGAACAGAGCCCTGAAGAATCATTTCTAATGAATGGAAATCACTGGAGATCAATGATCAATGAGATCAATGAACTGGAGGTTTAGAAAACTATGGTCAAGACCAGCGTTCCCTCTAAGCTGTGCAGTATGTGCGGCCGCACAGGCGCGCTCATGCCACGCAACTTAGAGGGAATGCTGGTCAAGACTATTCCACAAGGATTAGCAATTTTGGGGCATCAAGCTCAGGACCCCTTTAAAGACACCTACTACTGAAATGTTGGGAGTTCCCTTCCTGAAAATTAGATGGGATTCAACATTTTGGATTGAGCATCTAGAAATGGAAGAAAGAGAAATTACTAACTGCTCCTGAAAATCTTGGCTCCTGCTCTTCTCTAGGGCTGGGGACAGAGTTACACATAAGCTGGTTTAAGTGATCAGAAACTGTTTTAACCCTGTAATAGAGCGTAAGTTCAGGGTACATAAACCAGTTTCAAAATGGGTGAAACTGATTTAAGATAAGCCTGGTAGAAAGTAGTATCAGACTTAACTGATTTGGGTCAAACCGGTTTATGCAATATTTGTCCCAGACCCCTTCCTGGTTTAAGTTAAACCAGGGTCTCCCAGTATCCCAGATGCTTTGCAGCTGTGGGCTGGGCTTGGCTGTCTGCTGGAGCAGAGCAGGGTTGGTCCCACCCCCTCCTTCCTAGCCAGAGCACTATCACTGCTCTGGCTGGCTGAGGGACTGCAGCGGCTGCCAGGCTTCCCACTGCTCCACCCCACCCACCTCCACTGGCTGCTCGAGCAGGGATCCCCATTCCCACCCCTCTCCCATGGCAGGGACCCCAGCACAGGGACCCTGCATCTGGCCATGCCCTCCCCCATGCTGAGAGGTGTCTGCGTGGGCCTCCAATTTCAGTGGAATAAAGGCAGACAGCTAGTGGCTTGCAAATGCATCCTGCAGAGAAGAAGAGCTTGAAACTAAGGAGGGATGTTTTCTTTTGTAGAACTTCATGGGCTGATTAAATTTTGTTCTGACAAGCAACCTGCTGGCTGCAATCTGTCGGTCTTCAAGAGGGGACAGAGTAAGGCATAAGAAATTACCTGGTTTGTAGACAGTATGAAGAGGCAGGGGGAGGGAGCTAGAAAAAGCTCAGTATCATCAATAGATGCAGGGTCTGGTAACACTCCCGCCCCTTGAGTAACAAGCTGGGAAAAGCCTGGGATGGTGCAGGCAGGGTGGAGGTTTAAACCCCTCCCTAATCAGAGCATCCTGCAGGGGCCTGGCCATGTCCCCCCTCAGCTCAACACTACGGAAAGGAAAGGGGGGTTGCTCTAGAGCCCCCCGGCTCCTAGCCTGAGCCACTGCAGGCATGTGCCTGCATTTCTGGAAGGAAAAGGGAATGTCTATCCACTTCCAAATCAGTTCAAGCTCTGCATGTTAGACTAACCTGTAAAGATTGAATCAATTCAATTTCTGGCTTTCTGAATGTCTGCCCTACCCCAGAAGGACTTTGTAGCAGTCTACTGACTCAGGACTGAATCCTGCAAAGTTCAGAGCCTTGGACTAACAAAGTGGTAGCTTTTAAATGTAGGTAGGTACCTGAAGACGCAGGTAGCCAAATGAGATTGTCAAAAGCACTTTGGTGCCTAACTCTTATTTCTGGCAAGGTGCAGCTAGCACAGAGGCTGAGATGCAGAAAAGCGCATTAGTCCCTAAAGCAGTAGTGCCAACTTGTAGGCACCTAAGTCATTTTCTGAATCTGTCTTAAAGGTGCTTTTGAAAAGCCAATTTTCATCATCATTTCCTAAACACATTTAAAATATGGCCCTTCATGTTAGGGGTGCACCGATAGGGATTTTTGGGGCCAATACTGGTGGGCGATTTTTAACAAGCCATATCAGCTGATACCGATCTGATAACTGATATGCAGCCTGGCAGCTTGCAGAGCAGCATCCAGCTGGTAAATCTGTTGTGAGGGAAGGGCGAGGGGGGCGGGAAGGGGCGTGGGGGGTAGATCGAGGCCCCCATGGTGAGAGAGGGAGTGGGGCTGGGGCTGGGGCAGGCACTAGCACTGCACAGCCGGGGCAGGGCGTGGAATGGAGCTGTGAGCAGCTCATGGTGGGGGGGTGGCTCCCGCCACTGCAACCACCCCAGGAGGGCATGGGGGGCATGTGCCCCTGGATCTGCATGTGGGGCAAGGATGGACTGCTGCTGCAGGCTGGGGTGCTCTTCCTGGTGGGGGGCTGGGCTGGGCTTGGGACAGGTGGCGGTGGCAATGGGAGGGGGGGATAAGCAAGGGAATGGTGAATTTTGGGGTGGCTGCAGCCCCCCCGCCCCGTAGGCCTCCTCCCAGTGTTGCTGCCACCTTCCCCAAGTGCAGCCCGGCCCAGCCCCCACCAGGAAGAACCCAGCTCCAAGTACAGGCTGCACCTCTGGCCTCAGGTAACGGCAGGGAGAACAGGGCACTTCTACTGAAGATCCAAGTTCTTGCAATTGAAATAGAGCCCCTCGATTATTACACAGAGGTCTGCGCATGAAATGTAGACTAGTTACTTCTTTCACAACCCTTTAAAAATATCCATGTAAAAACACAGTGCTTTCTTCATCATACCTAGTATACAAACAGGGCTAGAAAAGTCTGCAAAGAGAAGAAATCAGTGTCCAGCATGCAGATAATCAGAGGGGATTAATTTCTTAGCTAAACCACTGTAGTGGCAAATAGCATGGAAAGAGAAATGAAGACCTGAGCCAGTCTGTACTAAAGTCACTGGGCGCCAGGGAAAAGTTTACTGGCTACCATGGGACAAAAGGTTTTAAACAGGAGGGGCCAGGGTAGAGGGAAGAAAATCATGGAAAACACAAACAGGCTGCAATACATAATTGCAGATGATATCACCAATGTACTGCAGTGTTCATCTGCTACAGACAGGAGCCAGGCACAGCACAGGGCCAGAAGCAGCAGGCTCTGCAAAAGCCTCAGAAGCATCCTGATACCATTCAACATATGCAGAACTAGAAGGAAGCTTGTCAGCAGTTCATGCACTAGAAAAAGGTCTGGAGAAATCTGAGGAAGAGGCTGGAGAAAGCATTTTTATTGGGCGCTAGTTAAAATGTGGATGCAGGTAAAATTTAGGAGAAGGTTATTTAATTCCCCCTGGGTTCAAGGAAGCAGAACTTTGTTCCTGTACAGAAACAAAGATATATGACCCTATTATTAATATCTCTTTCTAACAGTAAAAATCTTACAAGACCTTTAACTTTTGCTTTGGTCAACAGGGGTGTGTGTGCATGTGTGTGTGTACAGGTGCATGTGCAGTAACCACCCATGGCAGCTTTCCTATTGTAGATGGTAGTGGATCTGCAGGATGCTGTTACAAATGCACAGCATAATCCACAGATATGTTAGAAAGAGGCAATTTTAAACTATCATTAGAACGGAACCACCTCATTTAAATGTCCTTATTTTGATTCTGAATTCTGCTCAGTGCAAAAGGTCCTCTGCTATGTCAAGGTGATAGAAAAAGTGATTCATTTCAAGGACAGAAAACAAGGACAGAAAACAGGAAATGAAGATATGGGGTGTTTCATTTCACTTGTGTATTTTTCTTTCCCTTATGACTGCATTTCAGTTTATGCTATGGACATGGGAGCAAAGGTGCGGCTGGCTGTGGACGTCAAACATGAGAAAGCAGCAAGGCTTGAGATGTCCCGGTGTATAAATATGGAGAGCAGCAGGGCAAGAGAACATAAACACGAGAGTGTCGCAGGGTCACAGGCAGTAAACAGTGGCAATGCAAGAAGATACTGTATAAACACACCCAGTGCAGCACAGGGAGAAGCAAGGAACACGGGAAACCAGCAGAGCTGGAGAAGTTCCCAAGATAAACACAGGAGTGTGGCAGGGTGCATGGGCTACAAGCATGGGAGCAAATTACAGCTAGGGAGGATGCTATATAAATATGAGAATGCAACAGCGTGAGAGCAAGCAAACATGAGAGAGCAGCAGAGCTAGAGAAGTCAAGAGGATAGAAATATGGGGAAGCACAGCACCCCCCCCCCCCACTCATGTAAACACAAGATTTAATATAAAGATTTAATATGCATATTTGGTATGACCTGAAAAAAGCAGGACAAGACATTGCTCCTGTCCTGTAGGGAGAGAAATCAAGAGGACATAAAGATCCTAAGCAGCCAAGAGAGAGATTTATTTTAAGAAATTATTAACAAAGGGAAGATCCTAATCTATCTACAGGCACCTAAGTGGAATCCTGTTCCATCCTACATGAATCCTGGGAAAAAGTGCTAATGCACCTACTTTTTTAACACACCATCGTCTTAGCCTCAAGGCAAAATTATAAAAATGGCCTGAGGAGTAGAAGGAGTCATCCACTTTTGGCATTAACTGAGGATTTTTTTCTCAGTGATTAAAACCAAGTGGAATAGGATCCCATTTGAGTACCAAAGACATGGACTAGGATTTGGCCCCTACTATCTTTAGGAGTATTACTGACAAATCCAACTGCTAATCTTCTCCTGATCTCAGAGCTCTGCTGCATAGAAATGCCTTGTCACCCCTGCACCAGATCAGTTTGTCTGTGAAATTAAAGATAAAAATCCCATGGACTCCAAAGTGTTTCAGATCACACTCAAAGGGCCACATGGAAAAGACATGGCAATAGAATTATCACAGACTATTATTCTCTTTGAGCTGTGGCATTTTCAGGGGCAGAGCTTGGAGTCATCAAGGAATCAGAGCTGCACAAGGGGGTGACATACAGAGAACGATACATTCCTCTGATAGCGGGAAGGGAATTAGGTTAAATAGAAAGCTGTTGGAAAGTAATGAAAATCCACACTTGAAATTGTGTCCTATGGCACACAATAAAAAGTAACTCATGGTGTTTTCCAAACATTAAGTAGGGCCTATCTTACTAGGGTTACATTTGAGCTGTTGAATAGATGGGAAATTAAGACTCTCTCCAACTGATGTGAAAGCCCCATGAAGTATAACAATGAATGCCAAGCTTTTTCCAGCTCCAGAAAAAGAAATTCAGAAATTGTACACCAATTTCTACAGAACCCTATTTAATTTCTATAAAACCTTTTTTGGACTCAAGCTCAAATTAAGGGATTGCCTATACTGTTAGACAGTGCTGGGGGGGTGCCACTGTGAAAGTATGCTCCATCCACTGGCTCCTGCTCATGCATGCTGAAAAAATACCATGAAGCCCCTTTTTGGCATGGACTCGGAGCACACCCAGTTACATGACACCTTATGACATGCACAAAGGCAGAAGCAAGCAGGCAGGGCGTGTTCTTGTGGCAACACTATTCACCATGGGCACGTTCCAAGACTCCTGACAGCTCCTGCATCGCGCTAAACACCCAAGTATTGATTTACGTGAGCATGATGTAGCTGAAACAACAAACTGACTTGCAATTTGACAGAGCCATTTATGGGAAAAGGACACTTGGCAAAGAGGAGGTTGCGTAGCAATTTCCGGGGATGAAGAGGCCTCATGACGTCTGGGTAAAGACGGTTTGTGCAATCTGTCTAGGAAGGTGCAACCCATCAGAAATAAGAAAAGTATACAGGATAACCCAAACAAACTCGGGAGGACCAAGATGATCCCATCAAGAGGTACAAAGGGAATATTATGACATGTCTCTGTAAACGTAAGAGGTTTGTAAAAAGCTAAAACCCCGATCAGGAGGATTTGGGTGAATGCCTGTACCCTCTCTGTGGGTCAGAAAAGTCCAGCACACATTTGAGATGTCACCAGTAATCTCAAAGGACTTCTTTAAAAAATGCAGATGTTTTCCAATATGTGCTAGTAATCACTTGGACAGTGCATCTGCTTCTTAACTGGCAGTTGCTTAGACTGTGGGGAACGATTTTTTTTGGTAGGAAAAACAGGCACAGTGTCAGCCTGACTGATTGACTTGCTAGGTTGATCGATTGGTTAATAATGCTGCCAACTCTTGGGATTTTATAGCAAGTCTTGCAGTGTTTTGTTTTTTCTCAAAGTCCTACCTCCTTAGGCACATGTTTTCATATGAGACTCAGGCTGCATTATGCAGATCAAGCCTGCAACCTGTAACAGTGAATTGTAAGGTTCACAACCCAGAGGCCAAACCTAATACAGGTTTCCCTCGCTTTATGCGGGTTCTGTATGTGCAAATTCGCTCTTATGCAATGACCCTTTTTATACCAAAAAATCATTATATGCGAGGTAAATTCACTCTTATGCAATCGGTGTGGTGGAAGTCTGCAGTCAGCTGCTTTGTGAGGTTCATTGTGGGAGAGACATGTACCAAAATATAGTCTTCTGTGTGGATCCGTGCTCCTCGCTTGTTGTCTGACACGTGTTTCTGTAGTTGCCATCCCCATTATGATAGTGCCCTGTACGTGTGCGTACTGTCTGCTGTTGGTGAGTACCAACATTGTCTTGTAAAAGTGGTAGAAATGGGTCTGGGGGTCAGGACAGCCGAGGGCCTGAAACGTATCCCTATTTGTTACATTGTAAAGTGGGTTCTTTTTATGCGAATTTGAGTTATGCACCGTTTTCAAGGAACACATGTACAGCATTAAACGAGGGAAACTGTATATCATTTCACTGAAAAAATAGGGTTAGAAGGAACCTAAGGAAATAATCTAGTTCAACCGCCCAGTTTAAGACAGGATAATCCCTATCCAAACTATGCCATACAAGTCCTTGTTTAACCTGTTCCTAAACCTACACAATCAACCCTGTCAGGCAACTACAATGTCCCAAAATACCAAAAACACCCTAATCTGCCATAGGGAAAGCAGAGGGACAAGGGCTGTCTGTCCCATCTGCTATGAAGGTTGTTAAATTACATTCAAGAGATCCAAGGGTGAAGGCCATGTCTTTTGCTGTAGAAGAAGACAAAAACCTCCATAATCTGTACCAATCTGACCACTCTCACAAATTCTTTGTAGGAAAAAAGTAAAAGACAATATTAGTGGAAATGCTTATAGACCCTTCTTGATGGAAAGAACAGGTCAGATTTCTAACAGGTAAATCCAAATATCTCATTGACTTCAGTTTTACTCTAGGCCCCATGACCACATTTTTATTGAAATGCTCATGTAGCACAAATAAAGGGTAAGCTAAATGCAGCATCGAGATACACCAAGGAAAGGTATGAACCAAGTCTCATGTCTTCATGTAGTTCCAGGTTATAAAATGTATTTTGTTGGGTTTATTAATAAGCAGGACTTTGAACAGATTTTTTTTATTCTGAATCTCCTCTTTTCTCCCCTCCCCAAAACAAAACAGTTCCCTGAGTCTCTAAACTGCTTGTTCTGTGTAAAGGTTACACGACTGAAGCTGTTTAAAATGATTGTGTAATGGAGTGAGATCACAGAATATCTTACTTCATTGCTGCCTGCACTGTCTTGCCTGGCTGACAGGTAATTGCAGTTAAAACACTAAAGAACAACTCATGGAGAATTAGAGGGGCAATTCTTACAGCATTAGAAAATCCAGAGACCAGATTCATCCCAAAAGATCAGTGATTCCATTGCAGCAGTGTTTTGATTCAGGCTTTTGCTTGCTAAATGTGTGTTTGTTAAGGGGGTAGGCTTGCACATGAAACGGGACATTTCACATTTTCAGATGTGACACTTGGGCTTCGAATGTTAAATAGAAGGCTGCGCAGTAGTTGTGGGTTTTGACCTTTTAGCTTGTGCGTGACGATTGTCAAATTAAAGAATCTCTGACAACCAGAAGCTATCACCCTGGGAGGGGGAGATCTGCCTTTGAGGTAGAGAACTGACTTTTTTTTAATCTTAATGTTAAAAGGCAATATCCCACTTTTCTATTTCTTGCCTCATGAAAGCATTCACAAAAAATCAGTGGGCCCTCTTGGAACATTTTTTTAAGATAGGGGTTCTGGGAAATGCAGTATGAACACAGTATGTTTTGCTATGCTGGCTCCTAATGAAGAGACATTATGAACCTGTATGTATCCTAGGAGAAAGATGCAATTTTTTAACCACCATGAAAAAACACTGGAGCCACGTATGCAACAGGAAAAAAATCTTGTCTAAAAATAGGCTTATTTGGACACCTCGGAACAGAAGTCAGAGGGCTGATTTATGAAGAAAGATTAAAAGAGTTAAATGTGTTTTAGCTTGACTAGGTTGCAGCTAAGCGTGGAATACCCCTCCCCCCCTCCCCCCCCGATATTTGTAGATGGTTAACACTGCAATGTTTCAGCACCATGTAATGTTTTGATTACTTCTGTAGGCATAACCCATAGGCAGAAGCTACACCTCGGAATAAGCAAGTCAACCAGAAAGACGAGACAATAGTGGTGAAATGCTGAGTGATATAAAGGGACTGAGTAGAAGGGGAAAGCAAATAATGTAGGTACAGTGGCTTACAGAGTTGCAATGAAAGATAAAGGAATGACTGTTTTTATGAGAGCCTTTGGGGGTAGTCTAATAGAGGAGGGGTTGGCAACTTTTAGCCCACAGGTCAGATTCAGCCAATAGAGCTATTTGATCTAGCCCACGGACCCGGGGCTTCAGCGGCAATGGATGTCAGGGGGCTTAAGCAGGTGTCACTTTCCTGTACCGCCATGGGGAAAGGTGGCGGTAATGGCTAGGTCCTAGCACCTGCCTCTAACCTGAACTGGTTCAGGCTGGCCTGCAACCTAACAAGGTTGCTGACTGCTGCACTAGAGGGACAGGGCTCCTCAGGCTTAGTGCCTTCAGTGCCTCTCTAGAGCTGGCTCTCCTACAGACAAACCGAACCTTGGAGGTTTTCAGGCAGGTTTCAAGCAGTAGTGTGCTTCTTTGAGACCCTTTCTTTGGGGTCCTTTGGGAATCAGAACTGGGGGGCAGCAAAGGCGCCAGTCACAGGGCTTGAGTGTCTATATACTAATGCTAGGAGCATGGGGAGCAAGCAGGATGAACTAGCACTCCTGCTTGCAGAAAACACCTACAACATAGTAGGGCTAACAGAAAGCTGGTGGGATTCGTCCCACGACTGGGTGGTACATATTGAGGGCTGTAGGCTGTACAGAAAGGACAGAGTGGGGAAGAAAGGGGGAGGGGTTGCGCTCTATGTCAATGAGCAATATACATCGACCCTCATCAAGACGGAATCGAAGGAGGAGAAAGTAGAAGGATTGTGGGTTAGGCTACATGGGGGGCAAGGAGAAAGGGATTTGGTGGGGGGGGGGTCTGCTACAGACCCCCACACCAAGGGGAAGAGCTTGGTGCTCCTGAGGCAGCTCTCGGAGACCATAAAAGCTAAAGAGGCGGTAGTCATGGGGGACCTAAACTACCCGGACATCTGCTGGGAGTCACAGACAGCAAAGTCCCATCGTTCACGCAGGTTCCTATCCTGTGTACAGGACCTCCACCTGACTCAGGAGGTACACGGTCCCACTAGGGGGAATGCCTTACTGGACCTGGTATTGGCAACGGGGGATGACATGGTAGGGGACCTACAGATCGGTGGTCACCTGGGGGGACAGTGATCACCAAATAATAGAATTCATCATAAGACGTCGAATGGGTAAGGTAACTAGTAGGGTGAAAGTGCTGGACTTTAGGAAAGCTGATTTCAATGCACTCAGGCGATTAGTCAAGGACGCGCTGCAGAGTAGGAGTTTTGAAGAGATGGGAGCCTAGGAAGGGTGGCTGTGCCTTAAGAAAATGATCCTTCGGGCACAGAGGGAGAC
Organism: Alligator mississippiensis; assembly: GCF_030867095.1. Lineage (NCBI taxonomy): Eukaryota > Metazoa > Chordata > Crocodylia > Alligatoridae > Alligator > Alligator mississippiensis. Next base: position 20,324,584 of record NC_081824.1, read on the forward strand.
GATCCCGATGCAAGGAAAAAGAAGGAAAGGGGCCAGAAAGCTTCCCTGGCTGACCAGAGAAATCCAGAGCAGCCTAAGGGCCAAAAAGGCCTGTGGACTCATCTAGTGGACTCCAAGATGAACATGAGTCGGCAGTGTGACGAAGCCATCAGAAAAGCCAATGGCAATCGTGCATCAGCAGATGCATGACGAACAGAACCAAAGAGGTGATTCTTCCCCTCTATCAGGCGCTGGTCAGACCGCAGTTGGAATACTGCGTTCAATTTTGGGCTCCGCACTTCAAGAGAGATGTGGATAACCTGGAGAGAGTCCAGAGAAGGGCCACTCGTATGGTTAAGGGCCTGCAGACCAAGCCCTATGAGGAGAGACTGGGGCACCTGGACCTCTTCAGTCTCCGCAAGAGAAGGTTGAGAGGCGACCTTGTGGCTGCCTATAAGTTCATCACGGGGGCACAGAAGGGAATTGGTGAGGCTTTATTCACCAAGGCACCCCTGGGGGTTGCAAGAAATAATGGCCACAAGCTAGCAGAGAGCAGATTTAGACTGGACATTAGGAAGAACTTCTTCACAGTTCGAGTGGCCAAGGTCTGGAACGGGCTCCCAAGGGAGGTGGTGCTCTCCCCTACCCTGGGGGTCTTCAAGAGGAGGTTAGATAAGCATCTAGCTGGGGTCATCTAGACCCAGCACTCTTTCCTGCCTGTGCAGGGGGTCGGACTCGATGATCTATTGAGGTCCCTTCCGGCTCTAGCATCTATGAATCTATGAATCTATGAGACCCCTCTCCATCAGGTCCCTGACCAATCCCTAGTGCATCCGCACAGATTCTGCACACACGTGACCCAACTATGACACACCTGCCTTTTACAGTCTGACCACATGAGGTGTAGGCCTTGCACATGGTTTCCCCAGGAGTCACCCAGCCTGCTGCTTCTGTGTTGCTCCCAGCTTGCTACATGACCACCAGCTATGTCCTAGTCTGGGGCTTTCTATCCTGCCCAATCCCCTTGACAGGCCAGGGAAGGGATTCTAGCTCGGGTTGCAGAGCAGTGGGAAGGAGGCTGCTGAGAATGGGAGTTTCTTGCACACCTGATTCATCACCTCTCTCAAATGAAGTTAATGCTGATCCGCAAATCCACAGAGGGGTGTTGTGACGATAAATCCCTTAATGTTTGTAATGTAGCTTGGAAACGAAAAGTGCTGGAGCAACACTAAGTATGGTTATCTTGCAAGAAAGCCGGTTCTTGGAATGCTGATTGCCCTTTTTTATAGACCAACAAAGTTCAGAAAAGTAGCTTGGAATAAGCCATGTTTCCAGGCCTGGAGGCTCACCTACTGCTAATTAATATCAGTGATAGTACAATTTCTGGAAAGAGAGAGAGAGAAAAGCCCTCTAGCATACTGTGGCTATAAGATGCCAATAAAGTAGCTGCCATTACATGTACAAAGGGATTCCTGTTTCAGAAAGGCAAATGGTGTTTATAACACAGAGATCTGCAAGAAAGCAGGAGTCGGCAAGGATCACTTATTTTTTTTAAAACAAAACAAAACAAAACAAAACAAAACAAAACAGCTGTATTTCTAAATACACTGCAAACAGATTAACCATCTTTGCTTGAGAGATGGCCAAACTCTCCTGCAAGCTTGTTGTAATATCAAAAGGTTCTCTACGGCATGTCTGCCCTGTGGCAGGGGCATCTCCTGGCTGAGCCACACTCTGGCATGTCCTTCCCATCTGCTCCAATGGGTATGTTCAGACCTGGCAGTATATTGGTGAAGATGCTCCAAGGTGTCCCATTGTGTCCACTTTCATGCACACAGGTGACTGAGGTCTTTACAGTGATACAAGTTGTAATTTAAAGATGTTTCCTAATTAAGGATCCTGAGGCAGCAGGTCATTGGGACGTGGTCTCTTAGTTAAGTTGCTAGTTAGTTAGAGAGACTAATGAACTGCAGAGGTTGCTTACTGCTCTACAATGAGATGATTTTTTACTACTTCTCATTCATCTAGGCCCTTGTTTATTGAACCCAGTAATCACTACAGTCTTGAGAGTGTAGGGAGGGGTGTCCTACAGCATCTTCATCAGCATGCTCTGTGGTCTGAAGCATGCCTGTGGGAATGGGTAGGTGGGCTTTGCTTGGGAGTGACCCAGCCAGGGCATGCCACTGCTATAATGTAGACAAGCCCATGCTGTTCTACTTGCCAGCAGTTATATTTGAAGGAGGTTCAATGTTGTTAACTTTGAAACACATCCAGAAACCCAACCCTTCCCTGCAGGGTGCTACCAAAGATAGAAGGCTGCTGCAATTTCCTTTGCAAGCAATGCCGGGAAATTCTTGGAATGAAGCACGGTGCCATCTCATTTTGTAACTTCCACTGCTCAAACAGTTTCTCACTTTCATTAAAAATATTTTTTTCTTTATTGAAGAAGTATCAGATCAAAGGTAGTTACAGCTCTCTGCCTCACTTTTTCCATTTCTAGAGTTTATATAAAGATACTGTATAGATGTAAGTACTTGCCAATGGTACTCTGTAGCTGGGTGTGTGAGAAGCCTGATGTAACAGGCTATCATTTTCAAAAGTAGGTGTTTGCAGCTAGACTTCTAGCAAGACTGACATTGTGCTAGGCAGAGGACAAATGACAAACAAATAGTTTCTACCCTGAATAATTTACCTTAATGCAGCTATTTTGTTTTCCAGCTGTAAAATGGTAAGCTTAGCTACCTCTTAGGGCTATTGGTGAGACTTCTGTAGTGGAGGCTCTGGTCTCAACTCCCTGTTTGAGTCCAAGTTCTACTTTTGCACTAAAAATGTTGTAACAAACTGAGGCAGAATAAAATCAGCCCTTTCCCCCCTCTCCCAGTGTTATTCCTTATGTGACATATGGTGTTGTAACAAAGTCACTTAATTCCAGCCTGCAGTTTTTGAAGTATTTATTTCTGTTGGCTCCTTGGAGCTATTTCCTTAACGTTTCTTAAACCATAGCTGAAAAAAAAAAGAATCAAATTAAGAGAAGCCCTGGGAAAGATTAAGTATTCGAATGTGAGCTGTTGAGAGAGCCAGGAAAGGTGAGTTAAATGCAGTGCTTAATTATGGCTGGGCTGGTTATTTGTTATCTGAACCTTTGTTGGATTATCAGCTAAGGATGCAGCAATACTGGTTTGTGTTTTTCTTCCCATTCCCAGGGTTCATAGGGGGGCAGGTCTCCACAAGTTCCACACTTATTGCTTTGGTAAATAAAATCCTCTTTAAAAAGGTAAGTAAAGAGGTGAAGTTCAGAGCCCAGAGCCTGGGAAACACTTGGCTCAGATTTATTCTGCATGAGGACAAATTTATCAGCTGCAAAGGGAAAGCAGCAAAACATAAGCTTTGATTTCCAACAACTCCAGATGGTCAGTAATCTCTAGGCTGAATTTTTCATTTTAATAAAGACTTCTTAATCAATGCGCTACAAGCACTGAGTACACGGTTGAAAAGGCAGCCCTGTTTCATTAAGGGAGCTTTGGCTGTAAATAAAATGACATTTTTACTTGCTCTTCAGTGTCTCAAAAGTCTGCAGAGTCAGATTCAAAGGTGATGTAGAAGGTGGTAGAAACTGGATTCCTTCATACTCAGACCATCTTCCTTGCTGCTTTGTGAGGAAATCTCAGTAGAAGGAATATGCCTGTTAAACTAGAAAAGAGGTATATAAAGCAAAAAGCATCTTGCTTTAATTTCACCTTCTTACAAACTCCTAGCTTTTCCTGAATGCTCTTCATTTCTATCCCCTGGGCATGTGAATTAACATTGACTTAGAAGCCAGTTAGCTCAAACTCAGATGTGATGCTTAAGGAAATCGGTGATGGTTTAATTTAGTAAATGATATGACTCCAAGTAACTAAGAATGGCTGAGTTATAATGCAGCAACTTAGATTAATTCTGTCAACCTCAGTGAAATAAAAGGGACTCACAGTTGTACTGCAGGCAGGAGTGGGCCTTTGGGTTCCAATTTAGACTCCCTGCAGTCAAAGATCCATCAAGACTAGCACCCCACTAAGCTGGCATTGACTTCAGACTCTGGTGTGCTTTAGCAGTTGTACATGAGGGAGTGAAGCAGCCAGCATCACTTATGGTTGCTTTTCATGTCCCAGCCTAAATGACTAGGTCCCCGTTTCCAGATGGGTTGATTGGGGAAATGTACAGTACAGCTAAGGACAGACAGTCAAAAAGCCCGAGGCTGAACTGATTCAGTCTTTGCAGATTAATTTAAGCTGCAAAGATTGAACCAATAAGCAAATGAACAGACATTCACTTCTGATTCAGGAAATGCAGCCACATGCCTGCAGTGGCTCAAGCCAGAAGCCAGAGAGTGCTAGAGCACAGCTCTCTGGCACAGCCAGCATGGGCTGTGTGTTTACTTCCTCTTCCTGCTGCCCCCAAATTCTCTGGGATTTGTAGTCCAGAATCACAGCAGCAGGACTCTGCAGGGTTGCTCATCACTTCCTCTTCCTGCTTCCAGGCACCTTTGGGATTTGTAGTTCACAGTCACAGTGAGTACTAAGTAAGCCAGCAGGGCATCTCCATACTCAGGGGAAGGGAAGTTTAACCCCGCTCCATGGCCTCAGACCCCAGCAGGGTTTACCTGCGGGGGCCCGTCAGCCAGTTCTCCCTGCTCCAGCTAGGGAGCAGAGAGGTGGGGCTAGCCCTGCTATCTGAAGCAGACAGGTCAGCCCAGCCCAGGGCTGCAAAATGCTGGGATGCTGGGGGACTCTGGTTTAACTTGAACCAGGAAGGGGTCTGGGATAGAAATTTCATAAACTAGTTTGATCTAAATCAGTTAAGTCTGATTCTACATTCAGCCAGGTTTATCTTAAACCAGTTTCAGCTATTTTGAAACTGGTTTATGTGCACTGAACTTCTATTCTGTTACAACCTTAAACCAGTTTCTGATGACTTAAACAAGTTTATGTGTAACTTCTGTCCCTAGCCTACAAGTCCAGAGCAGGACTCTAAATTAAAGACATTTGCTACCCCTGTAGTGAGTCCCCCTGCCAGACTCCTGCTGGACATTTAACTTTCTTCAGCCTCTGAATGTGACCATATTTTTTAAAGAGGTAAAAGTATGACAGGTGCCATCTTGACTAACCTTGGGATCAGAGATATCCACAGCACAGAGATCTCCAGAGCAGAGAACCTGAATTTGTACAGGTTTAACTGAAAAAGCCAACCTCTGCCTGAGAGCTGTGACAGACTCCCAACCTCTGTGAATCAGACACAGAGCTGCATACATAGCATACCTTAACTAGTTCCTTATGTACTTCCTCTGGATAGAAAAGGTTTGGCCAGACTGCTGGAAAGCATATTTGCATATCTAGTGAGTCTTTATTTTTGTAGTAGCTGCTATCTTGGCTGTAGGAAGCTTCAGAGTTGCTACCACATGAGCTAATAGCTGTGACAGATCTGTATCTTATGTGAATTGTGCCCAGAGGGTACCATGTAACATACACTGAGCAGTAGGAAATGCTAGCATTGTATTCCTCCTCAGCTTCTCCAAACTCTCCCTGCTCTGAGTAGAACCACTGGGTTCCTACTCTGGGTATTTATTCTTGGACTGTTAGACAGTGAAAGCGGCTTCAATAGTCAAGGTTCAGGCTAGTTTCTCTCAAGAGTACATGCATCATGCTTCACACAAAAAAAGAGCTGCCACAGTTGTCACCACTGGCTTTGCAAAGATGGGAAAATCTCCAATTAAACTGTAGTAACTTAACCCATTCGTATGTAACCTGCCTCCGTTTAACTTAACTGGTTCTCGTGGAATAGGAATGGACAGAGAAAATGAGTTATTTCAGATAAGTTGCACAGCATTACGTCCCTACCTTGTAAAGTGATATAAAAGTTACATCCTTCTACACTTCAAATCTAGCTACACCCAACCACATAGAATATATGGATAGATAAGTAAACAGATGTCTATGTCCCTGCGTGGTAGGAAAATAGATTCCCCACCCCATATGTTGGAAAGGTAAAGTAATACAAGCAATTTGCCCATGATCCCTCAGCAAATTCTTGTTAGATTAGATCTCAGGGTGGGGGGTAGGGAGGTTGTCTACATTAATGTGTCTGAATTTTCTCCCCGTGGAGATTGGAACCCATCTTGATCTCCACAGGGCAGGGAGATCTGTCTTGGTTGTCAGGCAGCTGTCTCCCAGCCATGTGGAAATCAGGACCTGTCCTGATCTCTGCAGGGCTGGGAGAGCTGTCCTGGCTGCCGGGCACCTGCCTCACTGCCCTGTGGATATTGGAATGGGTCTCAATCTCCACATGGCTGGGAGGCAGCTGCCCAGCAGCTATGACAGCTTTCCCAGCCCTGTGGAGATCGGGATGGGTCCTGATTTCCATGTGCCTGGGAAGCAGTGTCCCATAAAGCTGGGACAGCTCTCCTTACCCCCTGTGGCCCCTTGCTGCCTAGGCTGACCAGGAGCAATTTGCTTCAGGTCAGCAGCTGCACATGCACTTCAATGCATTAGTTTAATGCGCTGATTTCTAGTGCCTGTATTTACAAGTACTAGAAAATGGCACATTAGACTAATCTACTGCACAGTAATTGCTGTGCATGTGTAGATAGTGATGCTTTACTGCACATTAGATTAGTCTAATATGCAGTAGAGGATGCTGTGTAGACACAACCAGGGTGTTCTGAATTTTAAGCCTGTGCTTGTGTCCCTGGACCTTTGCCTAGTGTAGATTGGATATTGTGCTATAGGTGGTATGTGTCAATAAAAAAAGGAAGAAGAGGAAGTTAGTACTAGTAGTAGTCATAGTGTTTGAGTGATGCTGTAGCTGTGATGATTCAGGAATTATGCAAGAGACAAGGTGATACCGTTTAGTGGACCAACTGCATGGTTAGACAATTTTTTGAATATAGTGCATTCTTCTTCAGCCCCAAGAGTTTGTAGAGTAAAAGCATGAGTGGTACAATATATTTCTGTATATATTAATAAATATAAATGAGGACACTGTATCCTCCCATCTAGTTTAATTATTATGTATTGAATATAGTTGAGGATGAAAGTCAAAATCACAAATCAAAGGAATTACCAAGGAAAGTGAAAAATTCATCATCACATGAGACATTGGTTATCTCAAAACTGACTACAAATTACTGGGCTCAATAGCATTCATTTACATAGTTGTCAGAGAACAATTTTTTGTCCTGCATGTCACAGGACTGTTACAGGTCACCTCAAGGGTGTCCCTATTTAGTTCCATATGTATATAGTTGCCTCCTCTTCAGGAACTCTCCTGCCATGCCTTGATGGGAGAAAAATAAAGGAATATACCACAAAGGGGAGGCCACTGACTTACATATGAGGACCAGTGTCCAATCTAGTGGTGGTTGTTGCAGGCTCTCCTCCACAGCCCTCAAGCTCACTCACTGTTACTCTCACGGTGATCTTGTGGTTGTTGAATCTACTTGCCATCAGCCAGCATAGCCTCAGTCTGTTAAGCTCTGTGCCTCCAAGCAGGCAGCACAAACTTCTGGGAGTTGCTCCTCCGTCCCCTTCCTGGGGAAACTAACCTTCTCATCATGGTTCTTTTTATAGGTCTTCTGGTTCAGATGGTCTTCAAGATCAATTGCCTTCCTCCTCTGTTGTTTCTGGAAACTCTTCAAGTGGATGCTGCTTAACGATGTCATCCTTTGCATTGTGCTTCCTGCTTTCATCCTGGGTAAGTATCTCATATTTCCTTCTATAACAGGGGCCGATTCTGGCCTCCCTGTTATACCGTAGAAAAGACTGTATAAAATTCTATGACCAGAGGTTGTACCAGACATCAAACCAAGCTATTATAGTTATTCCCAAATTCTGGTCTTAAAAATCTATGAATCAATGTAGGCTTTAATATCAGTCTCCCTGAAGTCCCAAGCTAATTATCTAAGAACAGCGAGAGGGAGAGGAGACAAAGAAATGCAAGTGACTAACTATAATACATTGTGCTTACAGGATTGATAGGATATGATCATAGGAAAGTAGGGCTGAAAGAGACCTTATGAGGTCATCTAATCCAATTGCCTGCTCAAGACAGGATCATCCCAGCCAAGTATCTATATAACCTGCTCTGCAAAATTCCAGGGATGGAGATGCCACAATTCCTCTAGGTAGCCTGTTCCAATGTTTAAACATGCTCATAATCAGAAGTTTTTTCCTAATCTCCAACCTAAACTTCCTCTGCTGCAGTTTGAAGCCATTGTTTCTACTCATGCCCCCTAAAGCCACATTGAAAAGTCTATCTCCAGTTGTTAATTGCCACAGGAAAGAACATCCTTTATTGCTGCCAGGAGGAAGGGAGTAGGACTCCTGCCGATTTCAGGTAGGGAACCCTTCGACCTGAGTTATTGAGAGCATCCTCTGTATGAAGGATCAACATCTACGTACCTCATACGCATGTTCTTCAGATACTATAATAATAAATCCATGTAAGTCTTGTAGATAGAGCAGATGGATTAGAAACCCCTGGTGGCCCCTCTTTTCTTATTCTGATGACCATTCCTCCAGCAAACAGACTAGGAGCAGTTTCTTTTAGAGCTCACTGATTCCTTTCCCCAACTATGAAAAGTCACGACAGAGCAAGGGGTGGGGGAGGAGCTCTGAGAACTGAATGTTATCACTATTCTGGAACAGCAGGCAAAAGCCATTTCTGATATCCCTTAATGGTGATTTACTGTATCACCTCAGCTTGCATTTATCCCAAAAGCTGGGGGATTCAGTTCTAGTTGCTCCCATCTTTAAATGTAACCAGCAAAGCCTGAGGTCATTTATGAAGTGCCAAGAAATCACGAGCCGATTGACTTCCTATTTCCTGCACCATTTGCCCATCCCAGATTCCTGAAAGAACTGTATTGTACAAAAATCCAGCAAACCATCTGCCTGCATCAGCCCACCCTTTCTCCTGCAAAAGATTTTGAATTAACAGCAGAGTTGTGACTAATGGCAGTGTAAGCAAGAGAGAAAATCTGCAGCCATCCTAATCAGACCCTGAATCAGAAAGAAGGGGAGCTGGGAGGGAGGGGCAGCGTGGAATGGGGAATAAAAAGATCTGAACAAGTATTAATCACCTACAAGCCACAACATGAACAATTAGGTATTTAAATGACTCACTGGTTAAATGCATGCATGACCCTGAGTTTTATGAATGGCAGAAAAGGCTTCCTGCTTGGAGTATGGGAGGGTAGAGGGTACGTTGGAGCTTTGTACACAGCAAGTTTAGTATTTACCATATACATTCCTATAACCAGCGTACTATGAAATTTATTCAGAAGATAAATACTTATAAGCAGAAAGGAAGCTGAGAAGGTAGGTGGAAAGAAAACAAACAAGTAAACACAGCACTTTCTTAACAGCTTTTCTGCAAAGTAGAATCTCCTATGTCTGCTTGTTTCAGCTGCATTATTACATGTGGCTAATGACTTCTGAAATTATGCAGCAGCTGACTTAAAGATTATGAAAACAAAATTGGTACAAGGAAATCTTAGGAGATGCCAGTCTGAAGACATCCAAGGGTTGAAGTTGTTAGGTTAGTGCAGTGATTCCTAACCAGGGTGCCACCAGGTCCTTTGAAGTCTGCCACAAAGTGTGAGGAGATGATTAAGGTGTGAGGAGATAAACAGATAAACTAAGCTGATAAACCAAGCTCAGTCTTATCCTTGCTTGGAGGATTCCCCACCCCTACTGCCATCCCCTATGTAAAGAGGTAAGCACTATAATATAGAGATTTTTTTTTAAATTGAGTGCCACTCAATTCTCAAAAGTTATGGAGGGGTGCCTTGAGTCCCATGAAGAGTGCCTTAGGCCCAGTGAGGGGTGCCTCAGGTCCAAAAAGATTGAGAGCCACTGGGCTACTGATAGCCGTAATCAGATTTCATTAGTATTTTACATTGAAAGCAAAGGTTCTTGCAGGTTCTTACACATAATACTCAGCCTGAGTAAGGGTCCTGCAGTCTACCTCATTGATAGGAAATAGGGCTGGAAGGGACCTTCAGGGAAGAAACTTAAACTGTTTGGGGAAAATGTTCTTTTTATTCATGTGTATATCCCATTATTAATAAATACACATATAAAGAAGCACAGAGCTTATCTTCCATACTCACCCTCCTCTAACTTTCTTGCCAAGAGGTGGAGGACAGAACATACAGGAGATTAAATGTAGAGATAGAAATAGGATGCATATCAAGTCTACAGGTTTCAGACTTATAACTAATTAAGGCTGAGGAGGAGCAAGGGGGTGCTGCCTCTTGAGACGCAGCAGCATCACTGTGGTGGTGAAATGTTTCTCGTCCTTGCCCTGGCTGATCGGCTATTGGCAGGTAGCATACCTGGGATAATCTGCCTTCTCAAAATGATCCCACACTACACTACCCACCCACTTTTGGGTTGTGGGTGGGGATCCTGCCTTATCCCCCTCCTCACCAGGCAGAGGCACAACATCAGGAGGAGCTGAGCCACCTGCCCCCACAACCTCCTCCGATGTGCCTTCCAGAGAAGGAGACCTGCCTCTAGGGGAACTTTGTGGGGTGTGGCCCCTCCTTTCCCAGAATTTCCTTGACTGTGGCACTAAGGTCCCCTGCTTCCAGATCCAGCTCCTCCTCTGGCACTGGAAGGCTCATGCTGGGAACTGAAATTAGAGTGGAGAATGTCATGCTGCTGCTGGTTGTGGTTACTGGTATTACTGGTAGTGCTGCAGGTGCAGACACAGCACTCCCACTAGCAGGAGAAGACTCCTCACTGCCAGGAAAGAGGGTGCATCTATGTTTGTGGGGGAGGCGGGGGGAACTTGCAGCTGCCCCTCTGCCCCATCTCCTTCCCCTGCCAGAAGACCTGGCATGTGCCTTTCCAGCATGCTTCTGATGTTTGGTGTGCTGAAAAATGTGTGTGTGTCTGTGTGTAATATATGTTGTGCTTTCCTGCACAGTGATGACACACTGTCAGGGAAAACACAGATTTCTTTTTTTTTGGTGTGGAGTGGGGGAAGACAGGCTAACAAGAACAAATAAGAGGATTTTGGGGGGAAGAATAAACTGAAAGGAATGGATAACAATAGGGATTGCAGGCAAGGGTAAATAGGAAAGTACTGGATAGCACTTGGTGTCAAGAGACTACCTACTACCAAGCCAGAGCCCTTCAGATGCTGCTTCTGAAACAGAGAGACAGACAGACAGCTTGCAAAAGGCACAGAGATGAGTTCACATGCGGCCTTATATGTTGTATGTATGTCCCTCCCCCGGAGCACTGTGATTGGAAGGGAACTCAGAGAAAGATCACGGTCACTGCCCAGCTACAGATGTCAGTATCAGAGCAGCCTTTCCACCCCCTCCTCTTCCTCCCTCTTCTCAGTTTCTGTTTCTTGCATGCCTGCCTTCCGAATCTCCAAATCTCCAAATCTTTTCTGAATTGATTCAGAGGCTTTGATTCAATTTGGAGCTTTTAATGGGTCTCTCAATTCAATTTGGATTTGGAGATTTGGCTGCCTAATTGGGTCGAATCTCCTCTGAATCGAATCGGCTACCAAAGCTTTGCACAGCACTAATAGAAATGACTGATATTACTCCTTTGGTGATTTTTGTCACAGTCTTGTGTTGAAGACGTTCTATTATTGGCATTATCATAGCCCCAAAAGGCTGCCACTGAGATCAGGACTCCTTTGAGCTAGACACACTACCTGTACATAGCAAGAAACTGTCCCTGCCCTGAAGAACCAGCAACCTGATATGGAGCAACCATGTATGTAACATGAACTTGATCCACTGAATTCAGGTTAGGTTTGGGATTTTCAAAGCCTTAGGGTCAGGAAATGCAATATCAGCATGGCACATAAATCCGATAGATCCTTTCGAAAGCCCCCAGTCTTCATACTTGGCAGACAGAAGAGCAATTCAGAAGAATGATTATTTTTTAATATGTGTTTGATAGTGCCTAGGTAAGCTCCTCACATTGACTGGATCCTCTGAGCACAAAATAAATGAACAAACAAGTAAATATTATTTGTAAATAATGACAATGCAAGTTTTTACATCATTATTCACATCCACAAGGCACAACATAGGATAAGACTAAAGAAAATTTAAAAATTATAATTAATAAACTAAGGGTGTTATTTAAAGTAATTGGAATAATAACAATAACAACAACAATATTAATAATGTGAATTATAGTCATACTTAGTTTCTGTCATGAACCAGGGGCCATTGTGCTAGGTGCTGTACAAACATGGAACAAGCAGACAATCTTTTCTCAAAGCTTTTTCTCATCGTATAAGACAAGAGACCACCGGTACAAGGAGCATGAGGAAACAATGAAGTAGCACCAGTCAGCATACTATACTCAGCAGCACCAGTGCCTATTTCTGGTCAAGGCAGATGAGGTTCTTGGGATAAATCTGATATCTTTTATTAGACCACTTCAATTTGAGTTGATCTAATAAAAGATATCAGATTTACCCAAAGAACCTCGTCTGCCTATGTTGTTAGACCAACACAGTTACAACCTATACACCTATTTCTGGTCAAGTGTTTGTAAGTATTGTGGGAATGATTTGAAGGCAATGAGGTATGAAAGTGGTAGTTCGTGATACCAGACAAGATCCACGCTTCAGGCAGCTAAGCTCTGCTCAAGCACAAGGTTGAAGAACAATTCTGGCCCCTTGCATTCATGGTGTAAGGCCCTGATTCTGCAACAGCTTCTGCATGTGATTAATTTTACACACCCTGAGCCATCCACCCTATCGATTTCCACACCACGGCTTACTGCACATTAAAATCAAGAAACTGCATAAATATTTGCTGAGGAAGGTCCTAACATGACATGGAGATGCAATCTGGGTGTACTGAAGAGGAGGAAGGAAAGGGGATGTGAGGAAAAGGGAAACAGCATGAAGAACATGCGCTAACCAGCTAGATGGTTACCAGTCTGGGGTTTTTTAGTCGTGTGATGTAAACACCAGATAGCTGAGATAAATATCAGAATTCCAGCATGGCCAGGAGCCCACCACGCACCCACACACAGTCCTTTCTCTTACTGAGAAATACAGCGGCTGTTTCCCACGTATCTCTAACCTCTAGTTCTACTTCGATGCATCATGTACTGGAATGCCCCTGGGTGATAAGGCCCTGTGTGGGTTTTGCACTGTGTCAAATAAAAGCAGAAGTAGGAGCCTGCATATATTTGGTTTCCCTTCAGATGGAAATTGCCAAGACAAGCACACGCTGCCAGCAGCCCTCCTGCTCCTCTGCTTGCTGACTACCTGTGATATTTTCCATTTGTTCAGCACATCTTGTATTGTTTATCTTCTTGCATTTTAGACAAACAATAGCTCTTTCTCTTCCAGTGAAAAGGAAGCTTTCGTGGAACTAGTACTGCTGGCTGGATGGTACCTTTTGGCTGTAAGACATAGTGCTATATCTACTGCATCTAGGTCATGTGACCCATTGACAAGTTGAGGATGATTGTCTTCCACGATTGCATTATCTGTGGATCCAAAGATGACTGACAAGGCAAATCCAAATTGACAGGTTCTATTGCAACTTGGGCATGCGTTTTCGTGCAAGGTGGGTGGCTCTGGATTCTTGATTTGGTCTGCAACATGCAGTGTCTGTTGCTCCCTCTTCTCCATTTCCTGTTGTCCTCATGAGGTTTCAAAGTACTGAGATCCTTGCAGCAGACACTTCCTGCTTTTGGGGCAGTCCTGGGTGATAGTCTTCCATGAGTTGATGTCAAGATTGCATTTTTTCATTTTGGCCTTGAGGACATCTTTGAAGCACTTTCTCTGCCCTCCTCTTGAGTGTATACTTTGACTAAGCTGGAAGAATAGATTTGCTTCAGGAGTCTGGAGCTGGACATCCAGATGACATGGCTGGCCCAACAAAGTTAATGTCGGATGATCATGCCTCGATGTTCATGGTGTTTGCTTGTGAGAGGATGCTAACAATGGTGTGTCTGTCTTCCCACTGGATTTGCAAGATCTTCCACAGGTAGCATTGACAGCACTTCTCCAGTGACTTGAGATGTCTCCTGTACATTGTCCATGTCTCAGCTCTGTACAGTAAGATAGGGACTTAGACTGCTTGATAAACCATGAGCTTGGTTGAATGAGCTTGGTTTTGAATCTGATGTTGTGATCTCTAAACACGCATTTCTTCAGGTGTCCAAAGGCTGCACTTGCACATTTGAGGCGATGTTGGATTTCTTCCTCAATGTCAGACTTCTGGGAGAGATGGCTTCTGTGGTGTGTTTCATGGTACAAAATACTCAACCATTCCCCAGAGTCTCACTGTAGAGCTGAATTACCAGAGCTGAGGACTGCTCATTAATAGCTTGTTGATGAAGGACCTTAGTTTTCCGACTGTGACGCATCAGTCCAATTTTCTTGTATGCCTCAGTAAAGATGTCAACAATTGCCTGAAGATCTGCTTCTGAGTGAGCACACACTACAGCATCATCAATGTACTGGAGCTTGATGATCGAGGTCAGAGTGGTCTTGGTTTGGGCTCGGAGTCAGCTGAGATTAAACAGTTTACCATCCATTCAGTGCTTGAGCTCCACCCTGACTGGAAGCTGGTTGGTGGCCATTGCAATAAAGAACATCAAGAAGAGTGTTGGAGTGGTGACGCAGCCATCTTAACCTCAAAGGGATCTGGGATAGATCTGTTACTGAGAATCACCGCTCGCATACCATCATGGAGCAGGTGAAGAGTGGTGATGAATTTCAGTGGGCATCCATACCTCAGAAGGATCCTCCACAAGCACTTCTCTGCTGACAGCCTTAAAGGCTTTTGTGAGGTCAAAGAAGGCCATATAGAGAAGTTTATGTTGTTCCCAGCGTTTTTCCTGCAGCTGGCAAGCAGTGAAGATCATGTTGGTTGTGCCTCTGGATGTGAGTGGGCCTATTGGCTCCTGTGACTACACCTGTGAATGGTGCCTGGGGTGTTTGGCTCTTGTCATACACTAAATAACTCAGAGGGGTAGTGGGTATATGTGAGACCTCTTCACAGACTCTCCTACTCATGGTCCTGTATTAATGTGGCCCCAGTCCAAGGGTCAGCACTACAAGGCGTTCTCTGTAGCTCTCCCCTACCACAGCACATCAACTGTGCACCTCAAGCATCAGTGGCAGGAACTAAAACAGCTGCTCTTTGTTTCATATCAAGTATGTACTTGTTTTCATAGTGAAGAGATCAGATGTTTCCTCTTCCCAGCACAAAGGTGAAATATAGTGATGCTTTTTCCTCTCTGTCCTGGCTCCAGTCCCCACTCCATCCTTTGTTGCTGCAAAGATCATCTCCCCTGGGCTCCTGTCATCTGGGATATTCCTTTTCTCCCATGCCTATTTTCCTTTGTCCTTCAGATATGACTGAATATTTAAAGCTGCTTTGGGGCTAGTTTGGGGGCTTGTCCCTGAATAGGTCAGCAGCAGCAACAAGGAACAGATGTCAGGAACTCCCATACCTGTGACTCCCATATGGCCCAGCCACAGTTATAGCCCTGGCCCTTCCCTTGCTGCTTGCACAAAAAAGGTGGGGTAAGAAGAAAAGGCCGTGACTTGCTGCCACAGTGATGGCTGGCAGATATACAGGAGTGCTGGGTGTGGGCAGGACACAGGATCAGAGGCTTACTTCAGCAGAGCAGTCTGGTTGAAGAGGTTGCATGCTTAGGATCTAAGGCAGAGGCAGCTTTTGTGAACTAGAGCTCAGCGCTCCCGGTTCACTGGAATTCTCTGCCTAACCCAACTTCCTGGGAAACGTTTTGAACTTTGTGTTTAAAAGAGCAATTAATCACACAGCAGCGCCTGAAGTCAGTCCAACTGCAATAAAAGTGCCTCAGCAGAGTCTGCACTGCTTGCAGCAGCCTGACTTCAGGCATCAGGAAACTTTCAGATGTGTTAACTTTGCAGCCCCCCAGTTCCTGCAGGAAGCTTAACTGTTAACATCTGTAGGCAGGGAATGGCTGAAGAAAAAGGGATTCTTCCCCTACCCCTTTTATTTACAGTTTACCTTCAGCTACAGACTTTCTGCCAGCTGTAGCTCTGAAAGTCCTGCTGCTCCCTCCCTCCCCCCACAGCTAAGCCCTCCAAAATCAGGGAATCATCCTGCCACGGGCTGGCAAGCCTCACTTCTAGCTTTTGTCCAGGAGAACCGAGGTTCTCTCAGTCCCTTGGAAGAGCCCTATAGCTCCACACAGGAACAGCCCCTTCCATCTGCTCTTGTTTTGCATGTGGTTTACAGCATACTACAGGAAGGCATTTTTGTATGCTATTAAGTTTTCACTAGATGTGAAGCAGGATCAAAAGTGCAGAGAGGAATGACCATGGCAGTGTAGAAATCCCTGTACAGTTTGGTCATTAGGGGCCAGTGGTGGCAGAGAGCAGAGTTATAGTCTCCATGAAATCTGAGTCTGGTGCTCTGGTGAGGGCATGGGTGGAGGTTTATACCACATCCTCCAGGATGTACAGTTAACTCTTCCAGAGCCACTCCTCATGTTGGTTATTCATTAGCCCTCTTAGGGATGCTGTACCCGTCTGCGCCCAGCTTGGTCCAGGGGTCAGCCGAGGACTCAGACTAAGGCCCTGGGATTCTATCTGTTCAGACAAGTCACTTTTCTCCCCAATGCCTACTCTTTGGTTCATCTCCATAGCTTGTAAACTTCTTCGTGAAGGGATTTTATCTTGCAAATTGTGCTCAAGTGCAAAGAAGTCCAGTGTATAAGACATGACTTTTTCCCTCAAAAAGGGATATTTAAAATGTGGTGCATTTTATACACTGGAGCTCTGTAATGAAAACTAATCAAAGCTATTGTAATAATCGTTGACCAAAAATCAACCACATTTACATTAAAAACCTTTTTTCACAATTTAGTCTTCTTTGCGGGGATGCACATCTTATACATCAGTACCTCTTATAAAGTGGAAGATGTAGTAATAGCATTAATGCTGAAGCCGTGTATAGATAAATGTGTGAATATTTCAAAATACTTGCCATATCCCTGCAGCCTAGTGGTCCTGTACAGAATGCATTGCTTAGATTTCCTGCTTGTTAAGAGCTCCAAGAGAGAGCTCAAAGGGGTTTATTCAGGCTTTCCATTCTGCGTATGCTCTTAAGGGAGCAACTGAACATGTTGGTTCACGAGCCTGCTAGAGAGTGGTTCTTATTCATCGTTGACCACAGCACTTCACATTTTTAAAGCACTGGACAAATATAAACACACCAGTCTCCTCAATGCCCACGTCCTGTAGGTAAGTAAGAACTAAAGAATGATTAATCAAGTTGCTCAAAGCCACATAATTAACCACTGGCACAGCTGGGAACAGAAGTTCCTGCTTCTTAGCCCCATGCCCAGTCCACAAGCCTCACTGCAGGGGCCATCTGGAAGGAGGACTGGGTTTAAGCCAAGAGTAAGCAGTGGCCAGGACTATAAATACATTTGCATGATGCTGCTACTCTGAAACTTGAGCAAACCACCAAAAAAGACCATGTCATCTTCAGTAACTACATCGCTGACTCTGTCATGAAAACAGTTCTCACTGTGCCCATATGAGTGCTTGAGCAAGAGAACATTGGACAGCCTTGCAAAATGGTGGCTGCTTTAGGATTAGGCTTCATAAGGCTTGTCTACAACATCTCTCTAGTGTGTCTGGGGAGGATATTTTGAGCGCACCTCACCTACCTACTCTCACTTGCATGCTCCAAACCCAAAATTGTGGCAGTGAAGCCACTCTGGAGGCAACTTTTGTGGCTGCAATCAGCCAGAGATCACAGGAGGACTGTGGAAGAAATCCCTGGAGCAGCAAGTGGTAGGGTGTCCCTGAGAGAGCCCCTCTCTGGACATATAACAGATGTGGTGGAGACATAACTCTTAGCATTGCTGTAACAACTCTTTCACCACCACCACCACCACCACTGCTGCTGCCAATAGTAGCAGTAATGATAATAATAACAATTAGTATGTACCATAAGTGCAGGGCCATGCACACACTCATGAAGTAAGAGGGCAGCAAACCTCTAGCAAGAGAGCAGGGAGAGAAGAAGAAAGAAGAAGCATCTAATAACAAAGACTTTATTATTTAGGGACCGAAACTAAAGTTCTGTGTTGATACTACTGAGTCACAAGCACAGATGTGAGTTTCAGAAGTGGTACATTGGATGTTAAGCAGTGGACTATATTCTCTATGTCACCCTGTTGACTATGACTAATCCTAACTGCGCATGTGCATGGGTGTATGCTTGTTAAAGAGATCACCAGGCTTTTATATTTCAAGTCTTAAAACTTTAAGCTGAAGCTCCTAAATGCTTTTCTTTCTGCTACTTTCCACTTCCTGGCCATGTTTGTGGCACTGCTAAATTGTAGATGGGGGACTGTGACTCAGGACTGCTTGCAGAGAGATGCCATAATTATTGTCAGTCATAGTCCCTGCCCTCTGCCTGTACATGCCCTACAGCTATATCTTCTGAGGGTAGGGCCATTCAGATAAACTTTTTGGCAAAGCAGAGGCAGGAGGAAGAGACTGCAGAGTGACTTATCTATCCTGTTTTAACCCACACAGGTTGTCTTGGATGACTGAACTGTCAGTGGGCAGTCATGCAGACTTGAATTGTGTACTCAGGGAGAAGAAACTTTAGATATAAGGGACTAAATTTGCCAGGGGGACTTAGCCATTGCTTTTCCTTTAAGACACCTTGGCCCCTACTGGAATTCTTCCAGGGAAGCTCTCCATCACGTGCGGAAAGGAGCTGAAATAGTCCAACATTCCCACAATTCATGCCCCTAAAATAATAGAAGTTAAAAGAGAAGCTGGATAGATTCCTTGCTCTGGGAGTTGTAGAATAGGGTGGGCGTAGACGCTGGTTACTGAAGGAAAAAAAGACAGAGGGTCAGATCCAGATTGGTTAAGTACATGCCTAAATGGGACCTAAGCAGAATTCAGGCACCAAAGTTTCAAAAGGCAGTTCAGCATTGCTCACCTGGCCTCAGACATCCTTCGGGACCTACATTTTTACTACCAAGTTGCCTTGGGTTTCTGCAAATGGTTGGAAGCCATGCAGTCAGAGAGGATGGGCAACTCCCTCTGCATTAAATTACACTGGCCGTGTCTACACGAGATGCTGACTGCACAGTAGCTCGTTACTACTGCGCAGTGGCGCCGTATGGCAGGAAGTGTAACATGATGCTACTACGCAGTAGTAACGAGTTACAGCGCAGTCAGCATCACCTAAAAGCTGTTCGGCAACACTACTGCGCAGTAACTCCAGTTAGTGAGCAGTCATTTATTACATGTATAAATGACTGAGCAGTCAGCGTCTTGTATAGACGTGGCCAGTGTCATGGAGAAGAGAGGTAGGGCCCCCTTCCAAAGTTCCCTGAAGGACCTGACTCACTGTGTGTGCTTTGAGCATGCCTGACTCACACAGACAGCACCAAGTTCAGCACACAGCTCAGCAGCCGCTGTCAGTGCCGCTCAAAAGTGCTGCTGCCTCTGCCAACTGCACCTTTTGCATAAGAATTTAGGCCCAAATCCAATGCACCTGAACATGTCTGAATGGTGCTTATGCAGCTAAATGTGGATATTTTGCCTATTAAATTAATTCTAGAAACTATTTCTACCTGTGTGACTAGACTTGTCTTTCTGAGCATGCTCAAAAAGGGTTCTGCTTCAGCCACCTGTGCTTTTGGTGACCCTATTCCACCTGCTCAGGTGTCAAAATCTTGATAGGATAAGATTAAAACCAGAAAGACCAGCTGGAGAGAGGCAGAGGCAGGAAGCCCTCCTCCCCTTCCCCCTCCCTTTACCTTGATATCCTAATGATGAGGGCACTTGCCCAGGGAGTTTGAGACCTAGGTTCAAGCTCCTCATCTAAACTTCAGTGGTGTTTTGGAAATTTGCATATAATAGTCATTGGATAAAATGGCATCAAAGATAGCTTTGGCTCTACTGGGGGCTGGGGCAAGAACCCAGGAGCCCCTTCCTTCCAGGGTGGTGTCTGTCTCATGGAGCTGCACAGCCAGGATGTCTCTAGTGTGCTTTCTTTCTGGCCCCACATAGCTTCATCTCTCAGCTGCACAGTGAGCCAGGTTCACCAGGAGAAGCTGTATGCCTGACCTATACTCTGGAGGTTAGGGCACTCTGGTGGGACATAGGAGATGTAAGTTCAACTTCCCCCTGGCTGAGCAAGGCATAGACTCTGGGACTCCTGCTCCTTGGCCAAGCACTATTAAGCTCTAAGGTATGGAAGGAAGAAGGCATCTGTCTCAAAGAGTTGCTCAGCCTAGGTTTCCTCAAACCACCCATTTGTGGGATTGCATAGAGTTTTGCAGAATAGGATCATCACATAGCATGAGTGGCCAAAGTAGGTACCTTCTGTCAGCAGTTTGCCTTCCGGCGGGGCTGGCACTCAGTCAACCTGAGTTCTCATAGTAGGTATGGTACAACACCCTTTATTGAGAACAAGTAACACGGCAGTATGCTGACCAGTGTTGCAGTAGATAGCGTACAATGAGCTGAGTTAGCACTTTACTGCCTTTTAGAAGGTCTGTCAAAGGTGTACTGGTTGAATCTGTCTGACCAGCCATTCTGCAGACCCTTCAGCTCCCCATGACACTGTCCCTGTTATGTAACCACTCATCCTCTTACATCTCTTTTAGCATGTTCACTGTGGTTTTCTACCTACCAACATTAATTTTATCAGCATTTTACCAATATAGAACTACTACTCCCAACTAGTATAAGCAAAGCCTTCCCAATGTACTGGTAATTGTCCATGAATTACTTTTTGAAGGGTGACTCAGCCTGGTGCTACAGGAACAGCCTGTTTAAGGCCCTTTGGCCTGTGACAATCCCCACCTATTGATTCAGTGTGTAGTCAATCAGGGAGCCAAGCTAATGTTAGGATGAAGTTACATTTTACACTTAGACCATGCTAAACCTGTTAAGTAAAGTTAAAGTTAGAATAAACTGCGAGCAGTCACACGTTAAAGCTTATACTGTTTCTTGCCTGTGCTGCTCTGACTTGCCACTAGAAAACTGGCAAGCAGCAACATGGCTAGGAGCCATGGGCTTTATGCTTTCTCTGGCTGGTGGGGGGCTGGGAACAGAGCATCCTGGGATGCTGGAAGACTTCAAATTGCTCATGGGGGAGATTGACGTTACCCTAACATGAGCTAGGTAGCACAGCCCAGAGTTAATCCTTGCCCTTTGGCTTGTGCAATAAAGGTTTAACTATTAATTGCTATATTAGTATAAATAGTCTGAAAGCAAAATCAGCCATGGCCTGCATATATTAAAAAGGATGTTTCTATTTTACCATTACTTCCAGATAAATGGATTCTATAAATGAATATTTCCAGATGATACAGTCATCCATTGCGAGTTTATTGACAGTCATCCAACAAATAATTTTGTAAAGTTCTATCAATATAATTAAAGCTGTTACCCAAGCTTTCATACCTATGGTCAAGAGAAGATAGCTTCAGATAATCTGCCTTCATGCTGACATCAAGGATGGATTATAGATGAATTATGGTTATTTCTCCACTTGTTGGAATTCATATGGTGATTTTACAAACAGTCCCTTTGCATTTGGCATCCAGCATTTGCCACCTGTATTGGGTTTGTAAAGAAAATCCTGGTAGACTTTTTAATAATGCCTATTCCTACATTTGCAAAATAGAAAGAACATTTGCATCCTGGAGGGCCAGAGCCCATCCATGGAGAGTTATACATCCAGTGTGCCAGGTTCCCTGTCCAGTAGGATTTTTAAAATCTAAACTTGATGGATGGGATTTAGTTTTAAATCATCTAAAATATGAATTTGTTATTCTGGCAAACCTGGACCATTTTAATTCCATGTTTAACTGACACTCAATATTTTTGCTATTATACCTTGGTCTCCGTAGTTGAATACAAACCCAGGATTGATTTGGTGGCTGCAGACATACATACTCACAAGAGCCTTTGCAAGCAGTCAGTGAAGCAGAGTCCAAAGCTAGATTTTGATTATGACAGCTTTATAAAAAAACTCTCCGTCCAGATATAGACTAAATGTGTATTGTGACTGCTGTAAGTACAGCTAAGGATGAGACTCTACAGGAAGTAATTGAAGCTATGTGCTCAGTGTAAATAAAGCAGAATATTCCCAGCTCCTATTGATGGACAGGTATCAGTACTAGGTAGGCTTTGATTATAGGTACCAGAATTATTATAAATTTACAGAAATATATTTTTAAAAGATATATGGAAGTCATTTGGAGATAAAAATATCCAAAATCAATCCAAACTGCCCTAGACCATCCTCATAGTCAGGTGATTGCAGATCAGGAGCTGCATTCAGATCCTTTAGGAGCAGTAGTTCTTCAAGAAGTACAGATGGAACCAAGGCTGACCTAGTTGTAAAACATTTTTTGTCTCAATCTGTTCTAGTGTCAGTGGGAATATAAATTAGGATAATAATGACATTGAACCACGAAGTAGGGTGCCAGATAGTCAATGTTATATCAAAAGGGGAGCACAGGACAATGACTACCTTATTGTCATGCTCTTGGCTTGCAGATTGAAGAAGTGTGATACCCTAGGTATTACAAAGATTGTTATGTGTGAGATGAGCGTCCATAAGCACATTACTGCATTGTTGATCCATGACATGAACATTACTAAAGAGTGGCTTGCGGAGTCTGTAGGTCAATTCCATTTGGTTGGATACGGTGGTATGACTTTGTGCACAATGCAGGTATTAGGCATGTTACAAGGCTTGAGGATATTGAGGTACTGATCAGATAGCTATGACTCACACTTTGCACATAATGCTCACTTGGATGCATCCATCCTTATGCACAAAGCCCTAAAGCTCACAGTCAACAGCATATCAGACAGATGTCCCGCACTCACCTATTTGAGACCTTGTAGCAACATTTTCCTATCTTGGACTCATCAGGTGCGTCTCCACGAGCATGCATGTGCTGTTTGCAGTGCCACCACACTTGCATACATTCACCATGCTGCTAACTTGCAGCGTGGCAGGGTTTTTTTGACACTGGGAGATCCCGGTGCCAAAAAAAGCCCACCATTAAAAGATGCAGTGCAGTGCATGCAGCAGCAGCATGCACTGCCATAAAGCCATGCTCTGGCTGCCACCCAGGCTCCAAGCACCTGGATCACCACTGCTGCTGCCCCAGGAGGCCCTCAGGGCCCCAGGTAAGGCCCAGATGCTGGCCCCAGTCTTCCCTCCCTCACTTGGGGCAGTTTGCCCCACACCAGAGCATGCATGCCACTGCTATTTGTCCCACAGGGAAAGCACATTTGTGCTCGTGGGGACTTGCCCATCAGGTCACCAGTGACTTGCCTCCTACTGTCAGTGAGACTCAGGATAAGGCTATTGGCAGAGTTCAATGCAGGAAACCCCAGCTGCCCAAGTAAACTGAAAGAGAAGGACATAGCCAGAACCCAAAAGAAATGATCTTTGTTCCAAGGCTAAGTCTGAGCTCTAGAAATGTTTTTGTGAGTCAACATGTGGTAGTGCTCATGCAGACAGGAACAGAACTGCAGGAAAAGACTTGTTTTATTCTGAAGGATCTGAAACATGAGAAACAGTTGACAATTTGATGCAGGATTAAGAAGCTGAAAGCCAGTGATTGGAAGCAATAGCAAGCAAGATGATTTTTAGCCCTATGCAGATAAAATTACCAAGGTGAATAATGGTTGTTAAATTTGGTTGCAGCTGAAATAGCTTATAACAGGAATTCTCATGGCAACCATAACGCACATTTTCAGGAGTAGAATGTTAGACCATGAGCTATTGTCGTCCCTCTCACGGAGATTTCATGTATGTGCTTTTTTATTCTATTTAATTCTGAGTGGTGTAGAATCAAAAAGACATCTTTTATTCAGTGAATGGAGAAACTTAGCATACTTGGGGGATTTGAACATTTGAGACTGAAAGGAGTAAGCATCAATGTATTGTGAGCTTTTTCTGACCCAAGATCAGGTAAGATTTTGAAATTGTCAGAGCAGAAAACTAGTAATCATGACATAAATCAAAAGTGGCCAGGAAAGGAATTTCAAAAGTACACAGTGGCCGCGTCTACATGAGATGCTGACTGCACAGTCGTTACCGTGCAGTCATTTAGTACTTGCATACCCAAGTACTAAATGCTTACACAGTAACCGGTGTTATTGAGCAGTAGCATCCCTGCACGGCTTCCTAGTAATGCTGACTGAGCAGTAGCTTGCAACTACTGTGCAGTAGCTTGTTACTATTGTGCAGTAGTGTTGTATCATGGTGCCAACTGTTGGAGCACCTTTGATGGAGCAATAACTTTTCTCTATTCTTCCTGGTCTTTTGCAGTCCTTGTACAATCAGTCAGTTTTAATCCCGTTCAGTCTTTGATATTGGTGGTCCAGCTTGTTCTAGGTCTTCCTCCTCTTCTTTGTCCATCCACACCACCCTGAAGGATGGTGTTGGCAAGGGTGCTGCATTCCCTTGTTACGTGTCCAAACCACCGCATCGTTCTTCTTCTTATGATTTCAAATAAGGGTTCATATCTGCTGATTTCTTGTCTGATTTGATTTTTCACAGATTCATTTATTCTATGTGCATTGTAGGGTATGTGTAAAAGTCTTTTGAAGTATCACATTGCAAAGGTCTCAATTCACTTTTCCTGTGTCCTACTGAATGTTCAGGTCTCACAGCCATAGAGAGTTGTAGAAATGACAACAGCATATAATAGGTGAGTTTTGTTTTCATTGGGTGCATCTGCATGTGTCCCTATGGCACCTTTGTTACTGCACTGTCATTCAGTACTTCCTTTTGAAAGTACTAAATTATGGCACAGTAACAGCCAATACTGTGCCAGGTGCACCATGCATAGTTATTTTTAACTGCTATGTCGCTGTAGCAGTGTGCTAGAGGGAGTGTGTTGTTATGGAGACATAGCTGCAGCATCATGTTTTGTGACCGTTGATGCTACATCGCCTTAGTGTGTTGCTACAGTGATGTAGCGTCATGTGTAGATGCATACATTGTGATGTTGCTGCTAGTCCAGATTTTCTTTAGCTTTGCTAGTTGTCCAATGGCAATGGCTATTCTTGTTTTTACTTCTTTTTCTGATGTAGCATCTTCTGTGATGGTTGCTCCAAGGTATTTAAAGCATGTTACTTTTTCTAGCTTCTCAATACCAAGTTTTACTGGTGCATCATCATTGCTATTGAATGATGTTATCATTACTTTGCTCTTTTCTACACTAATTTCCATTCCATATCTCCTTGTAGCCCTATGCAACTTTTCTTTTATTTCTTGTCATAACCCAAGGGTGTGATTGTGTGTGCGCTTCGGCACTGCAGAATTATTTCCCGCCACGAGGAGCTTTCTTTGCACGGTGCAATTCTCAGTTGCATGGAGAAAACCCCGGTGCAAAGGAGTTCCCACCATTTGTGTGCAAATTTGTGTCCCACTATTGGCCAGTTCTAAATTATTCCCACGTGGCGGCTAGCGATTGGCTTGCTAGCCGTATAAGAGGCTTGAGCGGTTTCCGCCCAAGTTGGAGGACTCCACAACCATCTGGAGGAGGAGAAGGAGGACTTCACACCTTGTGAAGAACTCTGAGCACTGCGGAGCCTAACAAACCCAGCGTGTGCCTTAAGGAGGATACAGGGGCCTGATCAACCTCTAGCCTTTCCCCGTCGCCGCCTAATCCCTCGATGTACCCTTCCCTGCGCGCTCGTTCCACGGAGCCTAGCAAACTCCGTGTGTGTGTGTATCCAGAGTTCTGCCCGAGTTATTTCAAGAGGCTCGAGTTTTTCTATGCGTCTTGTTCGTACGAGTTTTGTAACTGCAACTTAAGTGAAGTTTTCTCCTGCCTGCACCGCGACCGTCTACGGTGTAAGTAAAATAATCTTTAATCAACCGCTACGCGTCCGTGCCTAATTCTAGTCCGCCGGCCTGCATTCCCTGACCCATGTGCCAGGGCTGCTGGCCACAGCCCGCCGCGCGCCCCCGAAGGCCTCAGACCACTCCCGGCCCGCACATGGCGATGAGGATGGGATCAGGGGAAGGCACGCTGGAGCTAGAATTAGTTAAGAACTGCCCTTGGCGCAGTGGAAAACGCCAAGTAGAGAACTTTATGGAACTGGAGGCGCATATCGCTTACCACCAGGCGGGCGGAACGGGTGAGAGGTTTATCAGTGGACGCCTTTCGCTGAAGGGAGAAGAGGGAGCTTCCGAAGACGGAGCCCCGAGAGAGAGGGAAGTGTATCTTCACCCCGCGGCATTCGGATGTGTGTTGAGTGATGAGCGGGTCCTGTTCAGGCCCCTCGACACTGTGTCCCTCGCCAGAGTCAACCCGGCAGGCGCAGTAAACCCGACCCTCACCCAGGAACGTG
Organism: Alligator mississippiensis; assembly: GCF_030867095.1. Taxonomy (NCBI): domain Eukaryota; kingdom Metazoa; phylum Chordata; order Crocodylia; family Alligatoridae; genus Alligator; species Alligator mississippiensis. Next base: position 20,350,972 of record NC_081824.1, read on the forward strand.
CCCGTTGCCTAAGATGTGCTCGGGAGAGTGAAGAGCCGGTGCTGATCGACCAGTTCGCCCCCTTTATGCTGGTGTCTAGATTAAGGGGTCGCGAGCTTCCATCTGAGCTCCGTGAAGATCTGGAGATGGAGGAACACGCTGTGGATGAGAGGGTGGCCTCACAATAGGACAAGGCGGGAGTACTAACTGCAACTTTTCGTACTGTAACCGATTTAATGCAGGAGAATTTAAGTTTAAAAGCCCAGCTGCGTATGGCCGTTCAAGCGGTCAAAGAAGCGGCTGCGAAAGAAAATCCTGAGACGCCACGCCAAGATGGCACCGAGCAAGAGGGAGACCGCGTGGAAGAACTGGAAGAGAAGGGTGGAGCTTCGGAGGAACCCGCGAGAGTTCGGCCGGCGACCCCGCCCACCGACGCAGCGTCGCTTCCGGCGACCCCGCCTTCTTGCCAACGGAAGGGAGAATCGAGCGGAGGAGTGCATCTGCCCCTCCTGCCTGAAGCAATGACAACAATGACTCCCACAGCAGCATCGACTCCCGAAGTAACAGGTCGTCCTATGGCAACGATCAACCCAGTGACTGATGCACAAGATGAAGTTTGTGCCACCACCGGTCGCATTTGTGCTTGGACGGAGTTGCAGCAGCTGTACAAAGAATCTGAAATGGAGTCTGACGAGGCTCTAGTCTCATGGCTGGAACTCATGTCCATGAAGTTTGAGTAACCTCCTTCGTCAGTTGTCACGACTGCGTATCCTGATGGAGCCAAAATTATCCAGTGATCAGGAACGTCAACACCCGACCGAGGCTCAAGGCGCAAGACATCGTGAATCCTATCTTCCATCATTGCCACAGAGAACGCCAGAGGAGTGATATATGTTTGGATTTCTCCTACAGCGTTCTGGACTCAGTAAGCGGCAACTTCGGATTTTAGGGGACACAGGTCAATGGCAACTGGCCTATGAGTTAGGTTTCCATTATCTGGAAGAACTGGATGACGACTCCTCGACAATTTAATCTAGTTGAATGTGCAAGAGAGGGTAGTTTGAAGTAGCAAACACTTGTATTATATGTTTTAAAAATGATAGTGTGGTTCCATGGAAATTTTGTAAATATTTTGATATACATTAACTTATCTTCTGAGAGTTTTGTTTACAGATCCGGAATTCAGAGTGCGTGGCGGAGAGAAGCCCCAAGAAGGATAAGATAATCGGCAGAAGTGAGGGCTTGACGTGCAACTTCGCCATGACGCCCACTGAAGCCCTGATCGTGCAGTTCTTTGTTATGAATCTAATTATGTGTATATGTATTTGTGCTGGTTATTATATGATTCAATCCCTGGAGGACGAACTTCTTATGTTAGCTAATTTTGTGTTCACCCGTTTAGTTCAACGACCCGTGGTAAGAGCTCTCGATAACCCGAGTAATGAGTGTATGGCATAATTCAGCTGTGCTTTCAGCAAGGGGGGATGTCATAACCCAAGGGTATGATTTTGTATGTGCTTCGGCACTGCAGAATTATTTCCCGCCACATGGAGCTTTCTTTGCACGGTGCAATTCTCAGTTGCATGGAGAAAACCCCGGTGCAAAGGAATTCCTGCCATTCGCATGCAAATTTGTGTCCCACTGTTGGCCAGTTCTAAATTATTCCCATGTGGCGGCTTGGCTTGCTAGCCGTATAAGAGGCTTGAGCGGTTTCCGCCCAAGTTGGAGGACTCCACAACCATCTGGAGGAGGAGAAGGAGGACTTCACATCTTGTGAAGAACTCTGAGCGCTGCGGAGCCTAACAAACCCAGCCTTAAGGAGGATACAGGGACCTGATCAACCTCTAGCCTCTCCCTGTCGCCGCCTAATCCCTCGACGTACCCTTCCCTGCGCACTCGTTCCACGGAGCCTAGCATACTCCATGTGTGTGTGTATCCAGAGCTCTGCCCGAGTTATTTCAAGAGGCTCGAGTTTTTCTACGGGTCTTGTTCGTACGAGTTTTGTAACTGCAACTTAAGCGAAGTTTTCTCCTGCCTGCACCGCGACCGTCTACGGTGTAAGTAAAATAATCTTTAATCAACCGCTACGCGTCCGTGCCTAATTCTAGTCCGCCGGCCTGCATTCCCCGACCCATGTGCCAGGGCTGCTGGCCACAGCCCGCCGCGCGCCCCCGAAGGCCTCAGACCACTCCCGGCCCGCACACTTCTTTAAGCTCTTTTGCAGTTCCAGCTATTAAATCAATGTCATCAGTAAAATGAAGGTTGTTGTTTTCTTATTCTTCAACTGACACTGTTCCAGTGAAGTTCTCTAAGGCATCTGACATGATTTGTTCCAGGTATAAATTAAATAAGCATAGTGAGAGAAGACAACCTTGGCGTACTCCTAATGATGTTGCAAACCACTCCACAATGTTGTCGTCAAGCAAGACTCCACTACTTGCATTGTTATAGGGTTCTTCTATAAGACTTATCAAAGTGGGACTGATGTTAAGATTTATTAGTGTCAGCCAAAGTGCTTTTTGCCCCACCCTCTCAAAACCTTTTTTTAAATCTATGAAATTGTGATGGAGTTATTTTTCGTGGTCATGGTACTTTTTGCACATGAGTCTAAGGTTGAAGATCTGTTCTGTAGTGTTTCTTCCAGATCTGAATCCAGCTTGTTCTTCTGTGAATTCAGTCTCTTTTTGTGACTTGAGCATGTTTAATATTATTCTATGTAGCACCTTACTTGGATGACTGATGGTGTGGTAGTTGGTACATTGGTGTAGATTCCCCTTCTTTGGGATCGGGATTATTACTGATTTTGTCCATTGCATTGGCCAGGTTTTCCTTTTCCATATCATGCTGCAGATTTTGGGCAGTATATCAATTATCTTGTTCCCTGTTTTTAATAGTTCTGCAGGTATGCTGTCCAGGCCAGTTGCTTTTACATTTTTCATGCTTCTGATAGCTTCTTCTTCTTCTCTTGTGATATCTAAGCTTTTATCTTCTTCTACCGTTCCAGATCTCCTTTCTCTAGTTCAGTTACTACTTCTTGGTCTGTTTTGATATTGTGATTATACAGTTCTTTCACATACTCAGCCCACCTTTTGTGTATTGTACTGTTTTCAATAAGCAAGTCACCATTTTTGTCCTCTATTGCAATTTACTTGATACATCTTGGATATCTTTTTCAGGTTCTCAAAAACTTTCTCGCTGTTGTTGTGTTCAGAGCCTCTTTGAATCTCTTCACATATGTCTAAGATCCATTTCTCTTTCATTTTCCTCATTTAATTTCTCACTTTTTTGTTTGCATTTGTATTGGAGGCTATCATAATCTGATTGAAAGTGTTTAGCTTTTAGTTGTTTGTGTATATCACACATTTTCGTGATTTTGTCATTCATCCATGGTTGGTTCTTCTTTGCTCTTCCAAGTTCTTCTGCAGTTTCACTGCGTGCTTGAGTGAAGCCATCTGTAATGTTCTGTAAATCAGTTAGCATTAGAAGTGGTTTGAACCTGTCCCTACTTCAAAGTCAGCTTTGACCGCTGGATCAGTTAGTTTTTCTAGGTTATACCTAACTCTTGCTGGCTTTTTGTTAGTGATCTTCTTCAGTTTAAGTTTAATTGACATCATAACTTAGTTATGGTCACTGCCAATATCAGCTCCTGGAAATGTTCGAGTCTTGTTTGGATTGATGCTTAATCAAAATCATTTACACAAGAGAATGCAATTGATTTGGTTATTGTAGATAATGCCTGGTAAGTGCCATGTTATTCTTCTTGATGTTTTATGTAGATGGAGAGTGCTGGCAAGTACAAGTTTGTGTAGTTGTACAAATTCCAGCAGTCTCAGTCCTTTATCATTGGTGTTTCCTAATCCATCTTTTCCTGCTATCCCTGGCCATTCCACGTGCACATCTGTGCCAATTATGGCATTCCAGTCACCTTGGACAATAAGAATATATTTCTTTGGTGTCTTTGCTACTGTTTTATCAAGTTTGTTACAGAAATTTTCAATTTCTTCTTCGGTGCAGCCAGATGTTGGTGCATATTAGGGCTATGCGAAGCTTGAGGTGCAGTTTCCCAGAAACCCCTGGACCCTATCTCTTTGAAACTTGGCAGACTTCATGCCCTCAGAAGGGGCTACCATCCCTATAAGTGTAATCAGAATTAGGCAAGAAATGACAAAGTTATGGGCTGTTTTGTGCTTTCCCATTATAGCCTATGGGTGTGGGCTTGCCCATTATAGCCTATGGGCGAAACGTCGAAACAGCAAAACCCTTTTGACAAAACAGAACGGAATAGTGCTTTTGAAATGAAACACTGTTCCGTTGAAACATTGAAATGGAAGTCGAAGCAGAACGTTGCTGTTTGGCAAAGCCCTAGTGCATATACTGGGATGATTATGATGTTGTTAGGTGTCACAAAAATCCGGATAGAAATTATTCAGTTAATTACAGGTTTGCAGTCTAAGACTGATTTGACTGAGTCTTTGTGTATGAGAAATCCTACCTCTCTTTCATGATTATTTTCCTCTCCACTGTACCATAACGTGTGTCCTTCTTTTGTTAATAGTTCTCCTGAATTTGTCCATTGCACTTTGGCAAGTCCAAGGATGTTCCACTTGTAGCGATTCATTTGAATAACAAGCTCCTCAGGTTTTCCTATGACATTCCATGTTCCAGTGGCTTCCTATGATATTCCATGTTCCAATTCTCACATTCCATGTTCCAACGGTGATTTCTTGTTTAATGAGCTTGAGTTTTGAGCCAGTAGCATTATTGACCATTCCACCGTGGGTGTCTTCATTAGAAGAGGTCAGTTTGATAGTAACATATTTTTTGACTTCATCCTGCTGAGCACCAATGAAAGACACGGTCATTGTTAATCTAGGCCTTGCCCAATCCAGTATGCGGTTAGTTGATTGGCTTTGCATCACTGGTGATTCTTCAGGCAAAAATAACCTGGCAGGGCCCATCCCTTCTCCAGGTGTGGATGGCCGTTGGCTCTTGTCAGCTCATCCACCCTTTGACAGGTTTTGTTTTTAGTCCTGCTGGGTCTCCATACACCCTTCTCACCTAGGAGACCAGGTGAGGGTGCTGGTTTAGTCACTGACGACCTGACCATGAGACAGGTTGCGCTGGGCTACCTGGTACCAGTGGCAGGGTAAACCTGACCTGAAAGGAGCACAGAAACAAGAATTGGAGAATTTCCACCAGTTTCCTACCAACTCAGATTTGTCCCTTGTATTTTAACAGTGATTCCAATTGCATCATTTAATCTCATAGAACTGACTTTTTATTGGTGGGGCTTAAAATATGGCAATATAATTTAAACAGCAAGAAACTCCTAGATCAGGGTGGGCAATTATTTCAGCTGGAAGGCCACTTAATGAGTTTGGGTAAGCTGTTGAGGGCTGCAAGTGTAGCCTGGCCCCTTGACAGGAGGCCTGCCCCATGGTTGCCATCTTGGGACCCAAAGTCCTGCCCCAAACCCCTGATCTTTGTCACCAGAAGTCTCTTCCCTTGCCCCTGGAAGTATTCCCTTTGGGAGCCGGGGAGCAGGGTTTGCCATCTTAGAACCAGAAGAAAAACAAATCATATACTAAAAATCAACATCTACTATAATATATTTTAATTTTATTTCAAAAAGTATTTTTGTCTTGATTTGTGTGTGTTTGAATAGTGTATATAGAGGTGATGGCCCAATAGCTAAAAATAGTCTTACTCTTCTATGTTGTGTGTGGGGGAGTGTGGGGTGAGTGTGGAGGAGTATATGTGGTGGTGTTGGGGAAGGTGTGTGTAGTGGGGCGTGGGCGTTTGGGTCGGGGTGTGTGTGTGGGGGTGGGTGGGGGTGGACCAGCCCCATGCTCCCACTGACCCAGGTTCCATGCTTCCACCAACCCGCCCTGGCTCCTGTCAGCCCTGGCCCTGGTGTGGTTCCTGCACTCCTGCCCAGCTGCAACTTCCCCCTCGCCTACCGCTGCTTCCCTACATGCTGCCTGGAGTGCTGCAGCAGAGACAGAAGGAAGAACCACTGGAAGCTGGGGGAGCCAAGCAGTTTCCTGGGTGGCTGCAGCAGTGGGAGCAGCAGCCCTGCCTGGAAGCTGTGTGCACTGGCCTGGGCCAAGGCCAGGACCAGGGCCCTCCCATGGTTGAGGCTGGGAGCACAGCACACTGTCCTGGTGGGGCTTGGCCCCATGTGGAGCTCAGCAGGAGCAGGGGCAGCAGCAGGGTGGGCGGGATACAGTTCATTGGTGGGCACCTGCTTGCAGACCAGATAAAATCACCTGGTGGGCCAGATCTGGTCTGCAGGCCTTATTTTGCCCACCCCTGTCCTAGATGGTTTTGTTTCAGGAATGTAGACGTATCTAAATATATAAGGTAAAACAAAGCTTTGAACACGTGTAGATCCTTTCCAAAAGCTGCAAAAGATTTTAGCATTCCAGTTCTGTGTTTAACGGGATCCATCAACAGCATAATACCATCTCCAGGGACATTCAGTATTTTTGCTATTACTCCTTGGTTTGTGTAGTTGAATACAATTACAGGACCTTACTGCACAGAACAATTGGCATGGCTTTATTGCTTTGTGAAAAACTAGAACATGTTCTGAGCAGTCACATGGGAATGCTTTCTATGATCTCGGTCTGCTCTGGATAGGGCTGGAACAAGCTACGGGTCCCCTCTCCCCCCACTCCAGGCACTGACCAGAGGTTGCCACTTCTGCCACTAGATCAAGGGGGCAAGCTGGGTCTCTGCCGCTGGCAGTCGCATCTGATTGCCAGTCCCATTCGTAATACCACAATGAAGTCTTCAACAGGCTCCAGTGCAATGCTGGGATTGTGATGGATAATCAGCTGATTATTGGTGCCAGTCCCCAAACTGCACTGGAACTGTGAACTTGTCCATAGAGCAGTCCAGTGGTAGCTGAACACTTGTTATTTAATATGATTTGGAGATATTCCCCATGCAAAAATTCACACTTTTGCTACTATATGATTGCACTTAGCACAGGTTTTACTGCTTGAATGCTCAGCTGCTCATGTTTTAAGTACAGCTAACACATCCTAAATGAAAGGTGTTACCTGGCTCTTAAATGGAAGACACCATCTACAGTAATTATATGGTCATGGAGATCATCTGATTTCACTCTGTAATAGAAAGGTTTGAAATAACACAGCAGAAAAGGATTTCTTATTACTGTGATATAATTTGTGTTTCTTCTTCTGCCATTTCTCTGACCATTGCCCTTAACATTTTTTTTTGCAGCTCAAAGGTATTCTTCATTTGTTTGGAGGGCTTTTGGGGGATTTTTTTAATAGTTCTTTTTCTTCTCCTTGTTTGTTTTTCCACATGCTTCTATCTGTAATGCAGTAATGCAGGCACAGATTCTGATCCCAGTTGTTCTAATAAACCAAAGAATGAACATCAGTGTAAGATATTAGATCACTGTGTTTCGAATGCCCTCTAGTGGTACTTCTATTTATAATGCTTCTTAGTACAGGAAAATACCTATGATCCCGCATTTAATGGTGATGTTAGCAAGGTAATGCAACGGCAGTGGTGGCAGTTGGAGTGTAATACTTGTGGAATGAAACATGACTGAACAGTCTACAGCGCCCTGTGCAAAAACTGTTCATTCTTACTGCATGATACTCAGTTGCCACAGCACACACAGTCCAAGCACCAGTGCCAAAAGACAACTTTTACAAGTGTTTTTAGGGTAGCTGCCCAGCACATGCTATGCATTTCATTCGTGCCTCTGACTGCCTAGACCACCTATGCAAATGACTTTTGCCAGATGAAACTTGCTTTGCAGATATGTTTCAGTTTCTTTAAGTGTGCAGGGCTCGATTCAAGCCTTTGTTGTTAAGAAAATAAATTATGAAAGATAAAAAAACCCCAGGCTTACTGCTGCACGCTGTAAGGGCAGCACAGCTTGCACTGTACGCTGCTCTGTTTGTTTTGGCAGATTAGTGTGTGCAAATCTGGCGGTGGGTTTGCTTTCCAAATCCAAGCTCCTGCCAAATATGGTCACAGTTTAATCTCTGCCTATACCTGGATTTGTCTGGGCTTCTTTTTTTTTGTTTTTTGTTTTAATCGGTCACCGTCTAATGTCAAATACATAAATAGCCCTAGGAAAAGTGCTGGAAACCTGGGCTTCCCCTCACAAGGGAGAGCCCACAGCACTGAACTACTGAGTCAGGCTGCCTCTGGCTTCTGGCTCCAACTGGGTGGCTGAGAAAGTGAATTCCTGTCTCACATAGATGCCTAGTTTAGGATTTCAGGTAGGTTCTCAAAAGCCTATCTCTTCCAAGTTTCCAACTGGCTGGCTGATGTGTCTCCCCAGCTCAGTGTGCAGAATATTGTGAATCTGAAACCTCAGTACCTAAGTCTCACCACTTAAAGTAGAGGGATATAGGCACTTCCCTTGGCATTCATGGATTCCAGCATCTACATTTTAAACAGGTGAATGTTCAACCTGACCATGCCTGAATCCCTTTTTGGATCTGGGCATTAGTTTATAGATACATACATGCCCCAACAAACACATACACACACACATCTTATATTTTAATTTATCTAGCATCTGCCACCTATAGCTTCATAATTCTTCATCACCTTTGATGAATTAGCTGCCTGCCTGCACTTTGCCATGCAAATCTCACACATGTGGCTTGTTTGTATCACACCTTAAATTGAATGTGTGGCATGTTGGGGTTGCCCCAGGCTGGCTCAGCTGAGCATCGAGATACAAAGTGGGGCAGTCTCAGAGCCTGGGACATAGCTGCCCCCTGCCTGAGCAGTGGGATTGGGCTAGGGACGGCCCCAGGTCCCAGGTGCACCCACCGCCCTGCCTAGTTCCTGGAGGCAGATGGGGGCTCACAGTACCCTGGACCTTTAAAAAGTGGAAGTGCATCTAAGAGCACCAGATGCACACCTCATTTTTTAAGTTCTATGGGTGCCTTAGTGCTCCAGCCATCTATGCCTCACACTGTGCATCCCAGCATGTGAGGACTTTTAACAAGCATGGCCCATGTCAGTGCCAGGTCTTTCCCTGATCCCTGTCCCTGGGCACCCAGGGAGCTATAAAAAGCATGGCCACAGCCCAGCTGCAGGTGAGCTTCTTTAAAGTCCCCAGGCATTGGGAAACAGAGCCTTGGAAGCCCTTTACCCAGTCTCTGCGTCCCAGGAATCTTTAAAAACCCCAACAGTTCTCACGTGATTAGGATTCAACTCATTAGATCCCACGAATGTCACAACCTGCCATGCACCTATAGCATGGCAAGATGCACAATTTTTGGGACCTGGTATAGAATTCATCAGATCCCAGTTGTGCAAGTAAATTAGCATCTATCTGTGGCCATAAGTGTTGCAGACTTAAGTCTGCAAAAGCTAGAACTGAAATATATTTGTTCCAAGAGAAGCATTTTCTTCCTATTACCATTCAGCCCATGCCAGTGGGCTAGAGATTCCTGCACCCCAGCCTCCAGTACTTAGTAGACATTGGCATGGGCCAAAAACACCAAAAACTTGCAGCTTTTGATCCCAGTCTGTTTTGACTCTGGCTAGGGTTCCCAGTCTCAATCCATGCCAGACCTCTCTATACCCCCAGCTCCTAGGAAACCAACCTGGACTGAATCTGTGCTTCAGGCCAGATCACTGGCACCCTGGTGCCTAACATGCAGTAAACTGTGGAGCGTGTAACTTAACTACGTATGCTTTTTGCTCCATTTTCTCCTTCCTACTGGGCACATCTACACAAGATGCTACTATGCAGTGGTTACTGTGCATTTATTTAGTACTTGTGTAATCACACAAGTAATCAAGTACTAAATAAACTTGCAGTAACCAGAGTTACTGTGCAGTAGCACCAGCAAATGCCTTTTAAGTGATGCTACTGCACAGCAGCCTAATAATACTGCATAGTAGCATATTAGCACTGTTTCTGCTGTGACACGCTAGTGCACAGTATTATTTGGGTACGGCGCAGTTTGTGACTCATGTAGATATAGCCACTGATGCTTTTCCTGCAGTGAATGTCCTTCACCCACTCCACATACTGATGCTTCCCGTGCCCCGTATGTCCTCTCCTTTTCTCTTTCTAGCCCCAGATAGTTTTCCTTAATTCCTTTCATAGGCACCCAGACTCCCTCCATCTTCCTGTCAGCCTTTACAGATGTTCTCATCTTTTATTTGAAAGAAAAATTGGAGTGTGTGAAGCTTGGGACATCCCCAGACCTCTGATGGAAGATATAATATATGAAGAGACTTTCAAAAACTTCCTATGAGTCTGCATCTGGCCCCACTGACGAAAGTATTCTACATCCAAAAACCAGTTCAGTAAAGAAGCAGCACTGAACAGAAGAGGACATGGTAACAACCACAGCACAAATAGATTAGTACCAAACTCTACAAGAGAGAGTGGCTCAAGGTGCCTCAGGCAGACGTAGGAACAAAAGCAAGAGACACAAGAAAAGACTCAGCTGGGGTTGCACTGAGCAGACACCTGGTCATAGGGCCTTTAAGTACTCTGCTGCAGCATGGACCAACAGCATGTGATCCCCTCCTATACATTCCACAAAGGTCATGTGAATCTTTGAGTCAGCAGTTGAAACGACTCATTAAAACTAGTGTATAAAGCAAATGCTGTTACTTTGGCTTTGCACCATGAAAACAGTATTTGATCTTTGACATTTTAGATTAAACATGTTTGAAAAGTTATGAATGGATTGTTAGACAGAGTTAACTTTTATTCAGAAAATTATTGGCACATACAAGTACCAAAATTAAGTTGAATAAAATGGAAACTGTCTTAAAACCCTGAGCAATAGTGTCACTGCTGTGACTCCAGACACCTCTAGGTCCTGGATTTCATTTTCATTCTCAGCTCACTAGGCTACGCTGCATCAACTTCTGCTTCTATATTGATCCCAAATCAAGATCCTACAACCAAAGAACTTCACTCTTAGAGATTTGGACTGGATACCATCTCTATGATTGTAAACTCTACCCTCCCCTCCCACCCACAAATCCAGGGGTGGATTAAGATTCACTGGAGCCCTGGCCCCACCCTGATGCACACTCTGCCCCACAGCTGCAGGCTCTGCCCCCAGCTGGTACAGTGGGAGCAGTGGCTGAAGCAAGACACACTGCCCCCCAGACCCGGGGCAGGAGCAGTGGCCACCCCCACCCACAGGTCTGTGCTGGAGCCAGCACCAGAGGTGCAGACCTGCTGCCTGCCAGGTGTGTATGGCGCAGACTGAGCTCCGAGGGATGCCCCTTGCCCTGCCACAGCTCAGTCTGACTGCAGCAGTGCCCAGCAAATGGCACCCAGCAGCTATGGCACACCACTTAGCGCATGCCTGGCCTGGCCTGGCCCAGACTAGCCCAGCCCCCAGTTTCATCCATGCTGAGTCAGGGGCCCCTGGGCCCAGGCCCAGCTGGCCCATACGTTATTCCACCTATGCCCAAACCCATAGGCTAGGGATAGAAGTTACACATAAAAAGGTATAGGTGAGCATAAGCTAGTTCAAATCTGTAAGACAACAGAAGTTCAGTGCACATGAACCACTTTTAAAGTGGCCAAAACTGGTTTAAGATAAACCCCTGGATAGATGTAGTATCAGACTTAACTGATATAGGTTAAATTGGTTTATTGAACTTCTTTCCCAGATCCCCTCAAGATTCAAGTTAATTCACAGTCCCCCAGCGTCCCTGGATGCTTTGCATCTTCCCTGCACGCCCACTTCGCAGGTGGGTGGGCAAGCTTTGGCCCACATTGTCTGCTGGGAGCAGGGAGACATGCTCTAGTACCCCCTTGGCTTCTGGCCTGGGCCACTGCAGGCATGTGGCTCCATTTCTGGAATCAAAAGTGAATGTCTGTTCACTTGCTTATCAGTTCAAACTACACAGCTTAGACTAACCTACAAAGACTGAATCAATTCAGGCTTGGACTTTTTGACTGTCTGTACTTAGCCATACAATATAAACAGACCGTGCCATTTCTCCCAAGAGAAAGACTTGTCCTGGGATCTTTCAAGTCCATTGTCCCACTTTAGGTACCTATGAAGCATGCAGGATAAAATGAGCTAACACTTTTTCCCTGGGACAGGGCTATGTACCGTATATTAATAATTGCTCATTCCAGTTAACTGCCAGTCATTTTAGGGAAGAACTATCAAGCTGTGTGCTTTCCCAGGCCATTGAACAGCCATGCTGCATGGAAGGACCATGTGTGTAAAGAGCTGTGCTGCTCCTATTTTGCTCTGGGTTTTGATGCTGATTAGTCAGGGCTGCCTCAAATAAGACTTCTGTTTACAGCCTAAAATATTTGAGCACCTTTCACATGAATAAGGCTGGCACAGCAAAATCCCTACTGAACTTGATGAATGATTCATTGGTTCTTTTCCATTGTCCATTAATGGAAAGCTTTGTTGAGGGAAAGTGTTTCGAGTGGGTGTAGGGAAAGAGCAGTTGTTATAAATGTAATTGGAGTTACAGTGTATCAAATTCTAGCGTGATCCTATCTTTGTTCTAGAATCATTATTTAGGTTAAACCAATTAAAAATCCCTGAGATCTATATATTACATTTTCTCTGTTCACCAAATACTAGTTGAATAAACTTCAGTGTTTGAAACACACTTCTGGTATATGGAAACCTGAAAAGGAGTGGCTTGTTTCAAACACAATTAACACAATTTCCAGCCTGCTTTCCATTAAGAGTAGACTTGAGAAAAAGCAAAAAAGAATTAGCAGAACACAGTAGTCAAATGAGAATGGTTAAAACCAAGTGGGAAAATAACCAGCATAAAACAAACCATTACAAAGTTGCTGTCAGGCTAGAGTCTGTGGGCCTGAATATCCAATATGTTAGGCCAATTTAACACTGGGGTGACTCCACTGAAAAAGTGCTATAGGGCAGTAGGGAATTAGGATCTGTCAAGGAATAACACAGAGCAAACTAAACACTCTCCACTTCATAAATATCACTTCTTAATCCAAAACTCGACGTGCAACTAATCTCCCTTTAAGCCAATATCTGAACAGAAAGAGACCACGTGCTCTGTTTACTTTGTGTTATCAGAGCTCTACTTGCTCGGTTTTTATTATTTTATTATTCAGAATTATAAAATGAACTGGGCCAGCTCCTTAGCTGACATAAATCAGATTACTTCACCGAGACGGAGTTGGCGGCTTACATGTGATGGATCAGGATTAGAACAGGATCACAAAGAAATGCTTGCAGATAAGAGTCTTGATTTTTTTGAGAAAGCCAATTGCACAGATGTCTATGGATCTTCCCTTCTTAAAAGCCTTTATTGCCTGTGAAGAGTGCTAGGTTCACAGATCAATAGTAAAAAAACATTTGTATCCCTATGGTTGGTAGCACAGAGCAGTCAAAGATAACATAAGTTACTGCCATTTCCATTTGCACCATGTTCTGGTAGAAACAGTAAAGCACATGGGCCTAATTGGCCTTGGGGCTGAAACTGTAGGCAAGGGCTGCCAATGCTGATGGCAGTTTTATGAAACACTGTTTGATAGGAGCCTACTAGCAAGACTAATTTCATCCAGACGCCCAAGTGCATCAGGCAATCAGAACCTTCTGTCACAGCTGACCTGGGCTAGATGCAAACTGCTGAGCCAGCTCTCTGTATAATTAGCTACCCCAAATTATCCAACCCCCTAAAACAGTGGCTGTATACCATTATTGTCTACTTATGGCACACCCAGATATGACAGTAATGGGTGCTTTAGAAGTGTTGATTAGGCAGATCAATGGATGGATTAGAGCAGCTTGAAGGATGAGGATCTAAAATGAGTCACAACACGAACTGCAATTTATTTTTAGGTTTGCTTTAGTCTCTTCTGGTTTAGTGTAAGCTTCTGATCAAAGACAGTAGTATAGGTTAAAGCCAGGCAAAATACAGGCAGATACAACACAGACTTCCCCTAAAAACCCTGCCCAGGGGCAGATTAAAAGAGGTTACTTATATTATTGGATTACTACACCAACTGGTTTGAGGGGGTTTAATTGTGAGTTATAGTAAGAAACCAAAAACTAGTGGGAGGAGGGAGAGGGGGAGGGAGAAATCCAAAAAGTTCACCATGGGAGGGAAATATATGAAAGAAGGAAGAACAGAGGCAGAGTTGGGAATGGGAAACCCCTAAAATGTACTTGGGCTTAAAGGAAGTTTAAAGGAGTCTTGAAGATGCATGGAATTGTCTTACTCCATGCCTGGATCCACCAACAGAGCACCTCTGTTAGAGCTTGCAAGAGCCCAGCCATTTGAGCCTTGGCTTGGACAGGCATTGTCAGCTGCCCTGAACTGTAACTAGTTGTGCAGTACTTCTAGGATACAGAAACTCTGTTTGACAGATGAAGAAATGTCTTCAAAGGCAACAGTCCTTAGAGACCGGATAATGGAACTGCTGCAGGTAGAGATTGAATGCTCCAGCGCCAGGCAACATCATGTTGAGGTGCTGTGCTGTTCCACATGCACTGTTTCCTAAAGGGGAAGCTGCATGCTGGCTTTAGGGACGTGCTATAGATGAGCTAACTAGGTCAGCTAAGACCTGCCTGGGATCACTGTCACACTAACACAAGGTATACTGCTTCTGAGTGGGGAATAGTGCAGGCAAAGCTAGCTCAGGTAACACTGTATGGCCCTGTCTTCCATTGACCTAGTGCCCCATGAAGGCACCTGTGCTACCTATTCATAGCTCCAGCAATGGTCCCTTCCAGTTCTGGAGGCCACATGGGTCACTCCGCCATTATTACAGTGGACTGAGGTATCAACAAGGTTGGGACCCACTGCTTTAGGGTCTTATCCTTTCTCACTTCAGAACAAGCCAACCCATTTCAATGGTCTCCTACAGTGAAAGGCAAGATCCCTGACAGTGCACATGGAGAAAAGTCATAACAAAGATAGGTCGTTGTCCAAGACAAAGAATCCTTACCCTGAGCTCCTAATCTGGAATCAGAAGTAAGTGTAAACCTGTGTGTCCATTGGGAGAGCACTAAGCAGTCTGTCCAGGGACTCCATATTTGGGATCTGGAAGTGTCAAGTACAGGATTTTGGCTCATGCCCAGATCTATTGTTATGGTCCCTTACAGAAGGCTAAGAGCCAAGCATAGTTCCTGGCAAGACACAATTTCTGTTTGCATAGGGAATTACCAAAAATGCTGAGCTTTGGTCTAACTTTGCTTCTGCTGAAATCTGAAGTAAAATGCCCATTGACTTCAGTGGAAGCAGAAATGGAGGGCTTTTGAAAATCCCACTCTGTACTTTTTTATGACTAATGATTTTTGAAGGTGGGAGGACAGATGAACACAGAGAAGGAGCAATGCAGAGCCATGGGGGCAAGGAGGGGAAGTCTGAACTTAGCAAAGGAGAGAAGAAAACCAAAAAAGGTCTGTAATGAAAGAAGTGTGGGGGGACTGTGTAGGAGGTGGGGAAGATCAAATTCTGTCGGCAGATAAAAATGTTCACAGCTCCTATCACTCCAAAGATGACATACATATACACATATCCATAGCTCCTCACATGTTCACACACCTATATAAAGCAAGAAAGTGGATATTTTATGAAATTTCATTTAGAAGAGGATCCTGCATATGTTATATTTTATTATGTTTCTACTCAGGAAAACTCCATAAGGGTTGAAACTTTGGCTGCTTTCTGTAACACTGTCATCTGCTCAGTAAAACAACTCTGGGATTTCTTGTTTAACATGTACTGTCTTTCTGCTATGATTTTAGTTTTTTAGTCTTGTATGATAATTCTTTTAGTTAATACATAAATAATATGTAATTACCATGAATAATTAGGTAACCTATTAAAATGGGACAAAAACATGTATTTATTTATTTAATTTGCAACCTGCAGGTCTGGTGTCCAACATTTCAATACGCCACTGATGTTTATGCTACGAGTTGTACTAGGAAGACTGGGGCCTTTTGTTATTATTGTTGTTCATCCTTTGAATATAAAGATGACCATGTCATCACTGGTTGGTATGGTTTCTGTGAGCACGTAAATGGCTGATCAAGCCAATTTATGTTTTGAACCATCTGTGGCACACTGAGCAAGAGATGCCACTTTGGTTTGCTTGATCAACAGTGGACATGCTGCTATTGCAAGATTTATGCTGTTTGTGCTTCTGCTCTGCCTCAGCAGTTCTCCTCCGCTCATAGGCTATACCTCCAGTATTGATGAGATTTCACCAAGTGGGATGATCATGAATGAGATCTTCCCAAGATTTCAGGTCAATGTTGAAACATTTCAAGGATAACTTGAGGAAGTCCTTGAAACATTTCTTCTGTCCTCCCTGAGAACACTTTCCCTCCTTTAGCTCACCATAGAAGATCTTCTTTGACAGTCACTTATCTGACATCCTGGTGACGTGGCCTGACCATCTCATCTGTGATTTCATCAACAGAGTACAGATGCTTGGAAAGACTGCCTGTGTGAGAACCTCAGTGTCTGGGACCTTGTCTTGCTCTCTTATCCTCATCAGCTTCTGCAGACAGCCCATGTGAAAGTAGTTAAGCTTCATAGCTTGGCTTCTGTACACCATTCAGGTTTTGCATGCATACATCAGGATTGGCAACACAGTGGCTTTGTAGATCTTCAGTTTTGTTTGCTGACTGATGCCTGTGTGCTCCCACACATTTGCATGTAGTCTGCCATAGACCATGCTTGCTTTGGCAATTCTGGCATTGATTTCATCATCAATTTGAACTGCATGTGACAGTGTACTGAGGAGCTAGGTGAACTTGTCCACTACCTAGAGGGTTTGGCCATTCACTGTGATGGTAGGCTTTCCTGGTGCAGGCTGGTGCATCACTTCTGTCTTCTTCGTGTTGATTGTGAGACCAAAGTTGTCATAAGCTGAAGAGAAATAGTTTATACTCCGCACATGTCAAACTCAGATCTGGCATTTAGGGAACAGCCATCAGCAAACATAAGATCATGAACAGTCATTTCCTATAATTTTGCCTTCACCTGTAGTCTCCTCAAATTGAAGCGCTTGCCATCAGTCTGGTAGCTGATGTCAATCCCAGTGTCACAGTCATGAAGGGCATCTGTACGCATGGCAGAGAATATCATACTAAAGAGGGTTAGGGCCAACACACAGCCCTGCTTGCCTCCCCTGGTGACTGGGAATGGTTCAGATGACACTGTCATCCACAATGCAAGAGAGCTTACCATCGGGGAATTGCTGAACCATTGTGCTGAATTTCTCCAGGCTACTGAATTTTACCATGATCTTCCAAAGGCCCTGCAGACTGACTGAATCAACTGCTTTTGTCAGGTCAATGAAAGTCATGTACACTGGAGTTCTGTTCCTGGCAGAGATCTGTTTCTCCTGAAGTTGATGAGATGCAAACATGATATCAAGGCCACGGTGAGTGAAGCAGTTGCAGAGGAGTTACAAAGAACAAACACTTTCCCTTATCTGTTCTACTGTACAGAGCCAGCAATTCCCCACAAACCAGTTATGTCATCTTATAACTCAAATGATCAAAGTTTAAGGTATTTATTTTTTTTCTGATTCCACAGGAGTGTCACTCGGAAATTAAGGGGAAGTGATTCTTCTGCTCTATTCAGCACTGGGCAGGCCTCACCTGGAGTAGTGTGTCCAGTTTTGAGCCCCACGCTTCAAGAAAGATGTGAAAGACTGGAAAGAGACTGAAGGAGAGCCACAATAATGATTAGATGCCTGGGAAGCATGACTTAGGATGGCTCATGAGGAAAAGCTGAAAGAACTAGGGTTATTTAGTCTGGAGACTAAAAACTGAGGAGGGATTTGATAACAGTCTTCAAATACTTGAAGGGCAGTTATAGAGAGGATAGAGATAGGCTTTTCTTTTTGGCCATAGGGAACAGGACTAGGAGCAATGGCCTCAAGCTGAAGCAGAGGAAATTTAGGTTCAAGATTAGGAGGAAGTTTCTGACTCTGAGGGTGACCAAGCACTGGAGCAATCTTCTCTAATCTTCAGTCTTCTCCTTTTATACAGCACAGTGTCAATCAAACATATATCTTGTGAACTAGTCATTGTCAATCAGTGAAGTCTTCTAAAGTAAATAAATAAACAATATGTCTTAAAAGTGAGATTGTCCTCAGTGTCATGTGAAGAACTGCCAGTAGTTCTATTTTGTGGCAATTTGATAACGGAATCAGCAGACTTCCCTATCTTAGAAGAAATGACGCTTTCTTAGGTCTCTTGAAGAAATAGGTAACAAATAACAAGTAAGAACATCACAACCTTGGGGCTATTAGATGAGAAAAAATGTTAAAAACATAGCCTTTTTCTTCTGTGTAATTCCTCTAAGAAGAGATTGTATTTCATAGACATCAAATGTACTGAATGATGTACAAAGGTTAAGGGAAGAACTTTCCATTTGGCTAAAAACAGGCTAGTTTGATTCAGAATTGAGTATCTCATCTTGCAGCAAACCCCAGACTTTACACATTAAGTACCTGTGAAGTATTCAAGTTAACACTTTGCTTCCGATAAATGCCATTTAAGCCTTGTGTGTAAATGACTTTCCCATCCCTGTTTTAATGCAAGCGAAATCCTAGACTAATCAGGCCTGGATTAAACTGGTTATCTATTTTTAGCCGAAGGCCTTTTTCCATTCTCATTTATACTAGAATAAATCTGGAATTATACCATTGACTTCAGTGGTGTTAGTCCAAGTTCACTCTGGTATAACTGGGACTAGAGTCTGACCTTCAGTGTATGCACAAATGAAGAAATCATAGTGAATTCACAGGGGACTGGGACTTTGTGCATGTCAGCTGTTTTAGGGTAACTCTCTCAGTACTGTCCTTGTGGTAAGAGATATCTAAACTGTAGTATGTTAGCCCTAAATACAATAAAGACATGTTACCACCATATAGCTTGCAGTTTTACTGCTGGGCAAGCCCCAGCACATGAACAGTCACCTCCTTACAGCTGATGGACAGTAAGTCCCTACCCTTTTTAATGCACCATAATGTCTTTATTATTTCATGCCTTTAGTTAGAAATATGTGAGTTAAGCATAACCAATCATCTTGCCTGAGTACCACAGGATGCATCTTACTGAAAAACAGTCAAAGGAAGTTAGGGAAGAGAGAAAATAATTAGGCTTCTTATCTAACAGATAATTTGAATATTGTGATGATTCATTCAGAACAGTAGGGTCATGGCAACTAGCTCAGTATCACAAAGAGGAATGAGAATTTGTCTGTGGGGAAAACCAATAGTTCATCTAAGCCATCGTTATTGTATGATACATAGTTGGATCATTTCGGCCACTGCTGAATTGTAGCCACCTTCAGGGAACAAGATGGTGCAGCTGTTCAAAGCACAGAGTAACACTAAGTTGAAAGAAGTGAAGAGTATTTTAATCATGCCCAACTGCATAGGAATTTTAGGTAGACAGAAAAAAATTCCCAAATATGAAAACTAGTTGTGACACCAGCTCCTTTTGTGACTAAAGCTATCAGGGTATCTTTAACGACCAAGTGAATTAAACATCTGCTTTTTGTCAGTACTCATCAGTGTGGCAATAGAAAGGTTCAATTCTGCAGGTCTTTCTTACACCACTGAGTCAGTGAAGTAAATCTATTGACTTCAGGGTAGCCAGTGCAAGTGTGCACCATTCAGATCAGAACTGCACCAAATATTTATTCTCTCTTTTCCTAATCTCCCTGCAAAAGTAAAGATGGGAGGAAAAAGACAGATAGGGATTTGGAACAGACTGGGACTTTGATAAGCCGTCAGAGCTCATTTGATCTGTACGGTTTTCTGTGCCACTCTTGGCCATTCTATCTCAGCACCTCACATGCAAAGAACTACCCCCTTTACAAGTGGGGACGTTTTATCCTTAGTTTACTGATAGGGAAACTGAGGCAGAAGGATTGACTTGCCTGAAGTCACACTAGAAGTCTGAAGCCAAGTCAGGAAGTATGTGCAGTCTTCTGGATTCCTGTTCCCGTGCTTTTATTTGAAGACCCTTTCCCTCTCCTCTACCTCTCTCCCCTTCTCTTTCTCCCAAAGCCCAAGACATTGCACTAAAATGGTAAAGACTTTGCATGATTAAATATCTCCCTAATTTTGGGAGACTCAGGGTTCTCTTTCTGTCCTGTGCCTACTATTTATGAAGTACTGAGCACTCTCAATTGCTCAGCATAGTAGAGCGTATGGAGAATATGTTCCTTATATCTGTCTGGAATTCTCAGTGGAGCTTGGTGGCTTCAGCAGCTCCTACCATTAAGGATCAAGATAAACACTTTTAGACCCCTGGAACACACTACACTTACAGTGCAATTCATGTAACCAGATCCCAATCATTCCCTTTTTACTGGACAGTTAGAGGGAGCCTGGGAACCTGATTCAGCCTCCTCCTGCACCAGCAAGTTAAAAGATGGGTTCCTGAAAATCCACATGCAGGGCCAACAGTTAGCTGATTGTCTCAGCTTCCTTACAAGTCCACTGCATTGTAACAATTGCATGCACAAATATAGGCTGGGGAATTGCTTGCTGGGCTACAGTACTACAGAAAAGTACTTGGGGCTTACAGTGGATCATAAACTAAATGTGAGTCAACAGTGTGCTCTCATTGCAAACAAAGCCAATAGCACATTGGGCTGTATTAATAAAACCAACAATTGTAAATCTAAGGAAGTGATCAATCTGCTCTATTCAGCTCTGGTGAGGCCTCACCTGGAGTTCTGTGTCCAGTTTTGGGGACCGCACATCAAAAAGGCATAGACAAACTAGTGAGAGTCCAGTGGAGAACAATAAAAATTATCACACATCTGGGAAACATGACTTAAGATGGGGGTGCCCAACTTGTGGCACAAGTGCTGTAAGTGGCCTTCACATGTGACATGCAGCAGATAGAGCAGAAAGCAGAAGACAGAGCAGAAGATCAGGCAAGGAACATAGAGAAGGAAGCAGAATTCAGAGAAGGAGATCAGGCAGGGAGCACAGAGAAGGGAGCAGAAAGCAAAGCAGATTGGGCAGAGGAAGGGAATCAGAGTGGCACTTGGGGAGGGTGTGGGGCATATCTGTGGCATGTCTGCTAAAAAAAAAGATTGACCCTCACTTAAGGAAAAGTTTGAAAGAACTGAGATTATTTAGTCGAGTGAAGAGAAAGCTGATGGTAGATTTGATAATAGTCTTTAAATATCTAAAGGGTGGTTATAAAAAGGGTGACAGATTATTATCTGTGACTACAGGGGACAGGACAGGGAACAAAGGGGTTAAATTGCAGCAGTGGAAATTTAAGATAGATATTAGGAAGAACTTTCTCACTACCAGGGTGGTTAGCACTGGAACAGACTACCTAGAGGGCCAGGTACAGACATTACACATAAGCCGGTAGAAGTGTCCCAAAGCTGGTCTCCACCCATAACAGAACAGAAGTTCAGTGAGAGTGGTGCACATAGATTGGTTTAAAAATGGTGGAACCTGATCTAAAACAGACTTGGATTGATGTTCACTCACACTTAATTGATTTAGGTTAGACCAATGCGTCAAACTTCTGAACTAGAGAGAGGTTGTTGGATCGCCATCACTGGAAGCTTTTGAAAACATGTTACACAAACACTTGTCTAGGATGGTTTAGTGAAGGATGATCCAGGCTTAGGCAGGAGGTTGGACTAGATGGCCTCCTGAGGTCCCTTACAGCCTTACTTGTCTATTATTCTATTAAGGTTAATTAAATTAATCAGTTATCCTAAAGCAGCTGTGGTTCCTGTGCCTTCAGTACGCTGCCTGTGTGTAAGCAGGTTGTGTGCCTGCTGCCTTGCAGGTGAACTTTGCTCCCTTGGGAGCTCCTCAGCCAGTCCTCTGTACACAACCACAGTCTTTGCACTAAACAAAGAAGTGGACAAACAAAACCTTCAGCCCTTCTCCACACGATAGGAGAGGCCCCTTAGCTCTGACCCAGGACTGTCACATGGTCCCTCCTGGTAGAAAGGTTATCTGGGTTCCAGTTTGCATCCTGGACACAAGCTGCTCCTTCCCCGTTTGTCCTCTCTGCTCTCTCTTCTGGGGGTATCTAGCGGGATAATCTCTCATGACAAAATCTCCGGAAACTGGGCTCCTACAACACGGCTGTCTGCTCCCTATTAAAGGGCCAGACCACCCTGTTACACTGTGTACTACCAGTATCAAAGAGGATTTTTTTGACTACATGCCTTTCCTGGAGTCAGGAAACACTAAAGAGTTGTCACTTTTTAAGTACTTTCCCCTGCTGGATTGTGCAGATGTTATCTACTGAACTGAAGTGTGTCTACCACAGTTTGTCTCAGGGTCTGTATGCTCTTGGGACTCTTTGAGCACTGAGCACTCATTTGGCTCCTGAGTAAGACGGTGTCCTAAAACCTGGTTCGTGTGTTATAGAAATGCTAAATAAATGAATGTATCATATGCTTGGAAAGTGTAACACCCGTGTGCTTGCTTTTTCACAGCAGTGCCTTGTAGTTGTGGGGTGGGGAAGGCATTCTGACTAACAGAAGACTTCAATATTTTGAGATTTGGTTGTGTCCTGATTCAGAATGAAGGCCAAAACATTTTTCAGTTCTCTGGGAAGGGACATGAGTCATGGCCACGGGAACGCTGGAGTCCCTGATGCCAGAAAGTTCCCATCATGAGATGTCTTTCATGCAGGCTCCCTC
Source organism: Alligator mississippiensis (assembly GCF_030867095.1). Taxonomy (NCBI): domain Eukaryota; kingdom Metazoa; phylum Chordata; order Crocodylia; family Alligatoridae; genus Alligator; species Alligator mississippiensis. The sequence continues at coordinate 20,373,619 of NC_081824.1, forward strand.
AAGGCTGTTGGATCCTTGGCCCCGATGCAGTAGATATGATGTGCTGCCCTGGAGCTGCAGATGCTGGAAGTCCTTGCCTTCCCTCAGCCCACCTGGGAGGCTGCTGAGGAGCCAGACTGACAAGCTGTTGAGACCCTTGCCTGCGTTCTTTCAACAAAATGATCCCATTTCTCGAAAACAGCAGATCCCAAAAAGATATGATTTGTCAGAATTTTTCTGACCTGCTCAAGTGGTAATTTTAGAAGCTTTTGGACATTGAAGATAGCACCAACTATGGACCAGAAGAGCTGGGTTTTTTTCCTGGAGTCTGATACTAGTCTGTGGTGCAACTTTGAGCAAGTCATTTGTCCACTCTCTGCTTCAGTTTCCCTGACTGTAAAACAGGAATAATGCTAGTTAAAAGAGTTGGTTTTATTAGTTATAGTTAAAATTCCATCTGTCTTAGAGGAAGGGGTGAAGTCATTTCACATGCACTTACTGTTATTCAATGGAATTCACCCTGTGGGATAGGAAGAATTTTGAAGTATAGAAGTGCATTAAAAATTTTATGACTTTCTAGAAATTTAGTTGTTCACAGGCCATGCCTTGCATTAGTTGTTTATGAGCTGGACTATGCAAGCTTAGCTCACTGGTCTTTCTCAGACTTTCACAGGAGTATCTGTATTGCAAATGTGCAAATATTTAGGACTCTGCCAAGACTTTTGCTTCCAGCTGACCCTGTTTTTCCCTCTTCTCCTAAATATTTGTTTTCTGATAGCATGTGACTGACTCTTATGCAAGACATAGTGAAGTGTGAGTTATCTCGGATTAGGCAGACAAGACTCTCTATCCAAAGAAGTATTTTAAGATATTTATATTGCAAAAATAAAGCAAATAATAAAGCTAGCAGTCCAATGCTCTGATTGGATGAACATACTTCACTGAGCATTTCACACTTTCTTAAATTGCACGTAAGATTCAAGGGAGTTGCTATTGGATACTGGGGCTGTAGCTATACAAGCGAAGGGGGGGAGAAAAAGGGGTAAGAGAGGTAAGCGCCGTGTTCCAGAATCTGTAATTGATATTGCCGTTTATTTATAATACAAGATTACTTCCTGGAAACAGAAATTTTGAATAGCCCAAATCAGGGCTGTTCATAGACTCAACTACAATACAGAGGTAGTGTTTTGAAGGCATTGTATACATTTATTGCCAAGCCATAGTCCTGGATCCATAATTAACAATATAACCAGCATTTTATTGTAAGCAATATGCTTTACCTGTCTACTCACTGCCAAAAATCTCCTACAAGCCTTTAATACTTTCATGGGCATTTCCAGGCCAACAGATTTTTTAAAGCAGTTTGCCATATCTTTGTTGTTGGTGTTTGCTTTTATTTTAGACAGTTTGCTGTCCCACATGTAACTCTGGAAGGCTTTTAGGGTAACAGGGGAAGCAACCAAGTAAAGCTGTGGTTTATAAGAGGTAGTTTACACTGTTATGTTGCCTTTACTGGTGGGATATTCATATGTGAAAACTAGCAGAGTCTGAGAAAAAAAAATGAACTTCACTTTTGATATTTATTGCCATGTTCATTCTGGTTTTGCCTTTGACTGCAAATAATCTCCTTTGTCTCCCCCGCACCAAAAACACCTTGAAATGGAAGGTAGTGAATAGTCATTGTACAAATGTGCCTGGTGGTTTTGAAAACAAAACCAGAGGAACATTTCAACAAAGGGCCCGGCTGATCTGGAGTCCAAGATGGTGGAATGTGCCCTGTATGCCAGAAGTGTTTTCATATATGAGGTTACAAAACACACATGTCTTTAGCCTCTATCTTGATATAAGCTAGACATAACTTCATAATAAATCCATAATGACATTGACACTTATGATATTTCTATAATCCCCTTAGTGAAAGCCTTAAATCTGATATTTTTACAAGCCCTACAGATAATGTAATGGTTCAATAGACCTGTTTTCCGTATATTCACTTTCCACAAAGAGGAACTGTTATCACCTAACTGGGGAAGCTTTTGCTTTGATTGTAACTGTGGGTCTTGACCCGACCAGTTTTGCCTGGTCTAGAACATAGCCAGCCTGAGAAGGGTCACAGCATGTTTATCACTCATGAGTGATTTGTATCTATATTTGAGTTTCCCAATTCTCTGCAGCATACACCACAAATCTGGGCCAGCAGAGTTGAAAATCCATATATACACTACTCTATAAGTCAAAGCAGTTCAGTTTGGTTTGATTTTAGTTACTACAGTAGTGGAAAAACTTTTGAAAGGAAACCCAGATTGTTTTATTTCTTTCCATGTGATTTGTTCTGCTTCAGAAAAGAGAACAACATGCAGCAGCAAGTCAAACTGTGAATGGCTTTAGGGAGGGTGAATCTGTGGGTGTAATTATGTCATGCAGCGCACCCAAGTATCATACAGCAGGCCTATGGGAGGATCTAGGAGGAAGCTGTTTAAAAAAATAGAAAGAAAGAAAGCAAGCAAGCAATAATTCAGCCTTAGGGTTTATAAATATTTCCCTCTCTTCCCCAGTGAATTGAAGGCTGAGACTTTACATGATGAATTTGCTTCAAGATTTAACTGCAATGATCATCACAGCTTTGCAAGGATCATCATAGCTTTGCAAGTATGATCACAGTAGTAGAAATTCAATATATACTAGGGAAATGGGGGAAAGGAGCCAAAAAGCTTCCTTGGCTAAACAGGGAAATCCAGGGAAGCCTAAGGGCAAAAAAGAAGGCATACAGGTGGTGGAAAAAGGAAAAAGCTACCAAGGAGGAGTATACCTACTTGGCCCGCACTTGCAGGGAGGCAGTTAGAAAGGCCAAAGCAACTACGGAGCTAAGACTAGCAACACATATTAAAGACAACAACAAGTCTTTTTTTTAATATGTAGGGAGTAAAAAGAAGTTGCAGGGCAACATAGGATCTCTACTGAATAAGCAGGAGCAATTAGTGACAGACAGGGAGAACAAGGCTGAGCTCTTCAATGAATTTTTTGCCTCAGTGTTCTTGAACAAGGGTCACGATAAGTCTCCTAATGGGTACTTAGCTGGGCATCAGAGGGACACCATCCTACCAACTGTCAACGCTGACTTGGTGCAGGGTCTCTTGGATGGACTGGATGTGTTCAAGTCAGCAGGCCCACATGAGCTGCATCCAAGGGTACTGAAGGAACTGGCTGGTGTCATAGCAGAACCACTGGCATGACTATTTGAGCACTCATGGCAGGTCCTGGAGGACTGGAAAAGGGCCAGTGTGGTCCCTATTTTCAAGCAGGAGAGGAAAGAAGATCCGCATAATTATAGGCCAGTCAGTCTCACCTCCATCCTTGGAAAGATCTTTGAAAAGATTATGAAGGATCATATTTGTGGGAGTCCAGCAAGAAAAATAATGCAGCATGGCAGCCAGCATGGATTCGTAGCAGGTAGATCATGCCTGGCTAATTTGGTTTCATTTTATGGCCAGGTCACAAAATGCTTAGATGCAGGAGTAGAGGTAGATGTTGTTTTCTTAGATTTTAGGAAGGCCTTCGGGTACTGTATCTCATCCCATTCTCATAAATAAATGAAGAAGCTGTGACTTGGATGCTTATACAGTCTGGTGGGTGGCAAATTGGCTTGGGGGTCACACTCAGAGAGTAGTAAGTAGACGGGTTGTTATTGACCTGGAAGGATGTGGGTAGTGGGGTCCTACAGGGCTCAGTTCTTGGACCTGTACTCTTCAATGTGTTCATCAGTAACTTGGATGTGGGTGTGAAGTGTACTCTGTCCAAGTTTGAGGATTATACTAAATTGTGGGGTGAAGTGCACACTACAGAGGGTAGGGAATGACTGCAGGCAGACCTGGACAGGTTGGATAAGTGGGCAGAACACAATAGGTTGCAGTACAACAAGGAGAAATGCAGAGTGCTGCCCCTAAGGCGCAAAAATATCCAGCACACCTACTGACTGGGGAATGACCCTCTTGGCAGCACAGAAGCAGAAAGGGATCTCAGAGTCATAGTGGACTCCAAGATGAACATAAGTCGCCAGTGTGACTGTGGCGGAGCACCTTTGGAGGGGTGGTGTGGAGCCCCAGGTGAAGGGGGTGGAGACCTGGAGCCGCAAGTGAGGGGGTGGCGTGGAGACCCCCAGTGAGGGGAGTAGGGCAAGATATGTCTTTGGACACCTGAAGCTGAATTTTGGACCAGAGGATGAGCAAAGGGGGCTCAGCCCAAGAGAGAGGGGTGAATCCTGACCCTGGTAAGTCCTCCACCGCTGGGAGGCTGAGTGTGGGTCAAAGGTAAGATCTATTAAGTAGCACTACGACCTGCTGTTCCAGGGGGGAGTGAGTCCCTTGTGAGACCCTGGAGCACCAGTCGTGGTGTGAGGTACCCCAGCTCCCACATCCAGGAAGGTGGACCCGAGAGAAAGTGGGACCAGTGAGAGAGGCCGGAGGTAGAGTACCCCCTCGACTAGTCAATACTGGCACCAGGACCAGGAAAGTCAAAAGGACAGAGGCCCACCGCAAGGGATGCCCAGAGCAGAGGGTCTGGGGGTCCCACCTGGCCTTGGAGTTGAGGCCAAGACCTGTGTAGCTAACGGTCCTGGGGGGACCATGCCCGAGAGGGGAAATAGCAACAGGGAGCTCAACAGCCCGAATGATGGTGGAGTAGGCTGCCTGAGCAGAGGGATCAAAGCGGGGTCCTGATAGGAGGATTCTCGAGCCCAGTGTGGGGCTGGTGTGACTAACAGCTGGATGCCATCTGCGAGGCATGGGCTGTGGTGTAGGGAAGGTTTGGAGCCGCAGATAGCAGCCTCTGGCATCAGGGCATAAAATGGGCAGCCTTCCACCTTAATTAACATCTTAATTAATTAATTAAGAACAAGGTGTGGCAGGAGAGTCAGGTGGGAGGCATGCCCAAAGGCAAGTGGGGAACCTAGCTCTGTGACCAGATGGGGAACCCTACTTAGCCACAGTGACGAAATCATCAGCAAAGCTAACCGCACTTTATCATGCATCAGCAGATGCACGACAAATAGATCCAAGGAGGTGATACTTCCCCTTTATGCAGCATTGGTCAGGCTGCAGTTGGAGTACTGCATCCAGTTTTGGGCACTATACTTTAAGAAGGATGTGGATAATCTCTAGAGGGTCCAGAGAAGGGCCACTTGTATGGTAAAAGGTTTACAGGCCAAGCGCTATGAGGAGAGACTGAGGGACCTGGACCTCTTCAGCCTCCACAAGAGAAGGCTGAGAGGTGATTTTGTGACCACCTACACATTCAGTGGTGGTGGGGGGAGCAGCAAGGAATTGGAGGTGCTCTGTTGACCAGGGCGCCTCTTGGGGTATCAAGGAACAATGGTCACAAACTGACAGAGAGCAGATTTAGGTTGGACATCAGGAAAAACTTCTTCACAGGGAAGGAGGCCAAATCTTGAAATGGGCTTCCCAGGCAGGTGGTGCGCTCCCCTACCTTGGGGGTCTTCAAGAGAAGGTTGGATAGGCATCTGACCCCAGCACTCATTCCTGCCTAAGCAGGGGATCAGGCTCGATGATCTGTTGAGGTTACTTCCGACCCTAGCATCTATGAATCTATGACATTTTGGAAATTCTGCCTTGGTGCTGGAGCTACAACCCCCCCCCCCCCCCCAAAAGCCACCCTTTCCACCCCCCCCCCCCCCCCAAAAAAGCAACATTGGAAAATGTATGCCATTTTTCACAGACTTTCTAAACTTCACATTTTGGAACTTATCATTGGACAGAATTGAATCACTTGGTACATAACCAAACATTTCACTGTATACTCAGTCTGCATAGCCTAGTTTCACTCAGATGCCTGAGAACTATCCAAGGCAGGTTTCCCACGGACTAACACACCTTGCTGCCAGACAGTCATTGGGACAGCTATATCTATGTTGACAGTAAAATCCACCCTTCGCTGATGGAATGTTTTGTGGCCAGACTATTATTAACATAGATTTTCGCATTTATGCTCTTGCTTGTGTCTGCTTATGCTACAACCTAAACATTAGTGGTATGGAACTATTTGCCTAAGTTTTTTGAATAGCAGAGAGAAAGCAAAGAAAATGTAATGTCTGTGAAAAAGCTGGATTTACAGACATGAATGTTTTTTTCTCCTTATAGCAAAGTTAAAGGAGAAACGCGAGTGACCCGTGCCATTCATGTCACTTACTGAGTTTTTGGGAAGACTTCCCATATCATTGGGATGAGACTAACATAAATGCAAAGTACAGGCAACAAATATGCTAGCCTCCACATATAGCCCTACCAGCATATCTCAGCATCAACTAAAAAGGATCACTTCTGGTGGGGACAAAGTTGTCCTTCCTGCTGAGGTCAGCAAGGATGGTGTCAGTGGTGCTGCAGGTTGCCTTTCACAACACTCATGCACTAGAGATTGAATTAAGTTCATCAGTTTATTTCACGTGAACCTTTGAAAAGATGAAATGCAAAAAGTCTTCAAAACCAACCAAGGAGAACAACTCTACATCCTATTTGAATCTTTACCTGAATTGTCTAATACTGTTTTAGTGGATAAAGCACATGATAGGCTTGGACTGTGATGCAGAGCGGACTGCATGGGGGAATTCATGAACTTCACATAAGGTACACTGTAAAAACGTTCTCCTTTCAATCATTCAGCATATTTCGCAATTGCTATTAAGCTTGACCAGAGACAACATACCACAGTCACTTGGCCTCAGGTGTTAGTGTCAATAATATACATTTGCCAGGGCTGTGACTCGAATACCTTCTCAGGTCCCTACTACTATGTGAGGGAAAGCTATAATAATAATGACAGACAAGGTTCTTTGGGTGAATCTGGTATCTTTTATTAGAAGAATTTAAATAGTTGGGAAAAAAAATTTTAAGCAAGCTTTCAGGTTCAAAAACCCTTCGTCAGGCTGGGGAAGTTTTGGTGTGTGCTCTTTCTGGATGGAATGACAAGTAAAGAAGCCAGTGGCTGAGCTGGGCTGCATGCAAGATAGGCAGTCAGTGAACATGCAGATTGAGGAGTCAATGGGTGAGAGACAAACTGGGTGCGGGGAGAAAAGGGGGATGAATAGTGGAGAGGTACTTGTGGAGTCAAATGTCAGGCAGGTTATAATGTGTCATAAATCCAATGTCTCTATTTAGTCCATGATTTTTAGCATCCAGGAGGTTGATGAAGTGCAGTTCATAGGCTCGTCTCTCGGAAGTGTTTTGTAAGCTTCATTTGAGGATCAGGACTGAGAGATTGGAGAGAGAGTGGTTTTCTTGTGAGAAATGTGCCCCCACCAGTAATTAGGTATTCCTGTCTTTGATAGATTTCCGGTGTGCATTCATTCTGGTGCGCAGTTGTTATTTGGTCTCTCCTACGTATCTTCCATCAGGGCATTTCGTGCATTGGATGAGATGTATTACATTTCTGGAGGTGCAGCTGTAAGATCCGGGAATGCTGATGGCTCTGTTGTAAGGTTTAGTAATAGTGGGGGTGGTGGAGATGTGTTGGCAGGTTTTGCATTTCTTGTCATGGCATGGGCTGGATCCATGTGGTGTGTTCTGGGCCTGAGGAAATTTGCTTTTGGTGATGAGGTTAGTGAGGTTCGGTGCTTGTTTGAAGGCTAGGATGGGTGGCTCTGGGAAGATCTCTTTAAGAATAAGGTCTCTTTGTATTATGGGTTGCAATTGTTTGAGGATTTTCCATACAGGTTCGAGGGAGGGGTGATATGTCATAACCAGCGGTGTGCGATTTGTGGGGCATTTTCTTCTGTACTGCAGCAATTCTTCACATGGTATCCAGCTGGCTCTTTCAAACGTGCGATCTATCTCTCTGGTAATAGCGATCTATCTTTCTGGAAATAATGATAATGAGGCATCCTTTGTCTTCTTCATAAATGCTACTTCATGAAATGGAAGTAACTGAGCTTCCGTATTGTGGCACATGAACGCTGTGACTCTGTCAGGTACTGTGGCAGTGTACATCTGCCTTTTGAATTTACCTATTATTAAGGGTCAAAATATGAAGGTCTCAATCAAAGCAAACTTCCATAGGAAACAATGGGTCTAGACATACAAGGCCTACTCACCAAAAGGTTTCAGAACTGTGCCTTCATCCCAGACATTTGTACTGTACAAAACCTGTAGAAAAAATGCAAGATCAGTTTGTGCTGTAACCATTCTTGCTGCCATAAAGCATGTCCCTGTGATTGTGCAATGGCAGTTTCTAACCTAGTACAGGTCTAATTAAAAACGTCATAATGCTAGGCTAACCACACAGTAAATTACACGTGGCTTTCGGATGAATGAGCTCTTTTATGCTTGTCAAGGTGAAACTAGAACCAAACAGTAGCACCCAGATTTTAATGAGAGAAATATGCTTGTTGGACAGACAGGTTAGACTTGATTTGTATTTTTAAAAGTGGGAAATACAGTCAAGATGCATTCTTTAATTACAACAGCATGTCTAATGTACTACTGCATATGTGCAAAAGATTAGAGCAGAACCTGTTTCACTCTTCAATGCAGCTGGTAAAGTCAGTAATATAAGCAAACATATTCTGCAGCAGTGGTTCTCAATCTATTTGCCATAGTGGGCCACGCTTGTAGCTCTCAATGTGTTATTGAGTAGAGCTGGATCTCACAGTCATGATTCCTGCCATGCATATGTGGCATGGCAGGAGGCATAATTGTGTGGATTGCGCATCAGATCCTATCATGCCTTTACCTGACTGTTTAGAGAGGCCCTGTGTGGTGTGCGTTAACTAGGCAAGTAACCGGGCTCGGTAGAGGTACAAATGGGTGAAATGTAGTGCTTTGAGATGTATATCAGCCTAGCCAAAGCACAGCAGCTCCATACCTGGGGCAGCTGAGACAAGTGGGCAGCTCTACCAGCCACAGGGCCAATAGCACTGGTGCAGTCAAGTTACTGCTACTTTGGTGGCTATTTTTGTGCTACTACAGAGGCAACACCCAGAGCTGCTGCTATGGCCTACCCCGGGGCTAGTTACACTCTTGCAGATCAGCCCAGATAATGGTCCTTCCTGGCCTCTGTCAGGCCATGAAAACTGATAATTCTGAGTGAAGGCAAACTCTGGGTGCCCTGCACTTTTGAAAATTGTGATTTTAGACTCTATGGGAGACTCACTTCCACTATTCCATACATGAGCTACGGGTGTATCTGTCATTCACTGCTGACTCCACAAAAAACAGTTATTGCATTTTTAGAAGCACAAACCCAGCTGCTCACTATTTCCACTCCCACAATCAGGGCTAAGTTTTCTTGCTTCCTGGAAAATGTCACACTGTTTAAAATGTATGGCTGTACGGTGAAACGGCACGATGCTGCATGAGACCAACTTCCAATTGTTTGTGAAGAGACAGATGAGCCCTGAAGGCAAAAAGGAAAGACTGCTTTGTCACCTTTTAAATATTCAGAAGGAAGAATTGTTCCCTTCCATAACTGACACTCCATGTGGAGGGGGTGCTCCTTGGGTTTTGTCTACACTAGGAAAATTTATTATTCTAATTGCACTAGTGCCACCCTAACAGGATACACTTTAGTGATCAGACAGCCCTAAATCCTCATGATGCAAATCCTCTAAAGGTCAAGGTGGCTACCTATTTCACTCCTGATCATTAGCAGAATCAAGTTAACCTACTTCTTCATTACTGGATGCAGGAGTACATGGGGCCACTATCTGCCTGCTACATTTGATGTGGTAGGGAAATGAGGACATTCATCTGTCTCCCAAATTTATTGTTTTCTCTCTTCCATCTTAAAGGATGAGGGGAAAAAAAGAAGAAGCACCTTTCACTCCCGGAAATGTTATTGCACCCTGTCAAATAGAAATTGGCTCTCCTGATTTTTTTCCGAGCCTGAAATCCTAAATATTCCCTCTCAATATCTAACAATCTTTAGCGGAGCAGTTGTGAGCCTGCAATTCAAGCATTTCAGCATGATGAAAATTGGAGTCAGAGCAAATACACAAGAGATACTGCACTGGATTCAAGGGCAGTGGAGAGCACTGGATTGGATGGGGAATGCTGTGAAAATCAGGAGTGCCCAATGCAGTTTGATCTAACATCCTTAGGGTACAGGACCATCCCCCTAGCAAACCTCCAGCCAAGAATCTCTGAACTGAAAGCACCACAAAAACCCCAGGAGACAGATAAATAATAGTAGCCAGTTTCTCTGGTAAGGAAATCAAGATGTGGAAAGTCTAAGCAACTTTGCTTTTGTCACATAGCAAGTCTGTTTGGAGAGCTGGGAACCAAAGAGTATGTTAACAGGGTATGTGCATAATATAGACTACAGTGCAGTACAGAGATACACAAGCTAACTTAATGGATCTCTGTGCAGCAAAGAAGCTAACTGGGAATTTGCCCATGCAGCAGCTAGAGTGTTCCCAGTACCTTAAAGTTAGCTTGGTTATATGTACATTACACTGCAGACACTAATGTAGTTTCATAGTAGGTTGGGTCGGAAGGGACCTGAGCAGATCATCAAGTCTGACCGCCTGCCATGGGCAGGAAAGAGTACTAGGGTCAAACAACCCCGGCTAGGTGATTATCCGGCCTCCTTTTGAAGACCCCCCAGGGTAGGAGCCAGCACCACTTCCCTTGGAAGTTGGTTCCAGATCCTAGCCGCCCTGACAGTGAAGTAGCGCCTCCTGATATCTAGCCTGAATCTACTCTCTGAATAACTTATGGCCGTTATTCCTCATTACTCCCGGCAGTGCTTGGGGGAACAGGGACTCTCCCATAGCCTGCTGGTCCCCCTGGGCCACTTTGTAGACAGCCACCAGATCCCCTCTCAGCCTCCTCTTGTGGAGGCTGAACAGGTTCAGGTCCCGTAGCCTCTCATTGTAGGGTCTGCCTGCTGTCCCTGGATCATGCGGGTGGCCCTCCTCAGTATCCTCTCAATGCTGTCCACATCCCTCCTGAAGTGCGGCACCCAGAACTGGACGCAGTACTCCATCTGTGACCTGACCAGTGTCGCGTAGAGGGGGAGGATCACCTCCTTGGACCTGCTTGAGATGCATCTGTGGATGCATGACGAGGTGCAGTTAGCCTTCCTGACCGCGTCCTCACATTGGCGGCCCATGTTCATCTTGGAATCAGTAGTGACACCAAGGTCCTTTTCTGCCTCTGTGCTGACTAGAAGAGAGTTCCCCAGCCTGTAGGTATGCTGCTGGTTCTTCCTCCCCAGGTGCAGCACCTTGCACTTGTTAGTGTTGAAACCCATCCTGTTCTCATCTGCCCACCCCTGTAACCTGTCTAGATCTAGTTGCAGCCTGTCCCTCTCCTCCAGCATGCCCACTTGTCCCCACAATTTAGTGTCATCTGTGAATTTGAACAAGGTGCTTTTTACCCCCTCGTCCAAGTTGCTAATGAAGATGTTGAACAGTATGGGCCCAAGGACCAAGCCCTGGGGAACCCCACTGCCCACATCCCTCCAGGTCAAAAAAGACCCATCCACCACCACACTCTGGGTGTGACCCTCCAGCCAATTTGCGACCCATCTGACCATGTAGACATCGATGCCACAGCCACCTACTTTCTTAATGAGAATTGAGTGAGACAGTGTCGAAGGCCTTCCTAAAGTCCAGAAAGACTATGTCCACCGCGACACCTGTGTCCAAGGATTTTGGATGCAGGTGTAGATATTTTCTTTAAATCCTCTGTGCCTCAGCCCATGACCACCTTCCTTAATCATACCTCATGCAGTAATGTGTTCTAGTTTATTCTTAAGCATAGTGCCCATCTGTCTCCTGACAAGGAGGACTAAGCACCCCTGGAGATAACTGCATGGAGTTTGTGCAGTTTGCTTCCGCAGAACTTGCACTCCTGATCTAAAAGCCAGTCTGCTTACTCAAGTTTAAGATTATTATTCCTGTGAAGCCATGATAACTTAATACTGGAGAAAATTTCCTAAGCATCAGCATTTTTACTATGAGAAGCTGGGGTGGCATAAAATGGCAACCCCCTGTAATGCTTGGAAAAGATCTAGGATCACAAGGTAAACCCTGCCCCTTCTTGCTGTGATTCTCTTTCCCTGCCAAATCTATTGCTTTGCTTTGAGCTCCCTGCCCTATGACCACTGCCCAATTTGTTGCTCTGCTCTGTGCTCACTCCCCTGCCTCCTGCTGTGTTCCCTGCTCCCTGCACACAAAGGCTGCCCGTGCCACTTGTGGGATATGCACTGCAGATTGAAGGCTCCAAGACATTTGGGGCAGATCCAAAGCAGGTGCACTGGTGTGGTGCAGTGAACCCAGCCCAAGTACAGCCTAACTGGGGTGGCCAGAAGCAGCTTTGGAGCTTCCCCCTTCACCATGGACAGCTGGGAAAGCAGCAGTGGAAAGCGGGGAAGGGGTGGAAGGGGAGGGGAGGGGAGGGAAGGGGGCATGTCTCTGAGCATGAAGGGGAAGGGAGGAGGATTTTCACCTGCTTTAGGGACTTAAAAATATGTGCAGAGACTCCCCTGGCATGCAGAGGGGAGGCTGAAAGCAGGAGGGTGGTGGGGGTGCAGCAAGCCTGCAGTCTGGGTTGCTGCTCCTGCATTCCCCTTCGGGCAGGGTTGCCAACTCGGACTGAAGCCATTCCGGGAGATGTTTTTTCCTCAACATGCTGTAATGTCATAAACTGTACTGTTCAACTCATTCACAACATCAGTCTCCTGGATTGCTTTCGATAGTCACCGGGAGATCGATGCCAATCCGGTAGACCCCTGGCCAATCTGGGAGGGTTGGCAACCCTACCTTCGGGAAATCCTGGATCTGGCACTGAGGACACTGCATGGTTTACTTTTAGATAAGTAATGCTGCCTTTCACTGGGTTGTCAGGAAGATTCTCTATTCCAGGGGTGCTCTATGTCCAGCCCAAGAGCCAAATGAAACCCCCAGAGCTGTGAAATCTGGCCCACAGGGCTCCCCCCCAGGATGGGAATTTGCCAGTGGGGGAGCAATGGCAGTACATGGGGCAGGTAGGAACTAGGCTACAACCTTCCCCTCCACATTACCAGATTGGGGCAGGCCATGTTCCCTCCCCTAGGGCAGAAGGTTCAGAGCCAGCTCTTATCCCCTTCTTCCCACCTCCTGTGGGGCTGGGCAATCCCACCACCCCCCTTCCTTCCACCCAGCCAGGTTTGGGCCAGGGCATGCCCACTGCCTCCCACGGGGTCAAGCTACTTCTACTCTCCCTGGGGGGCTGGATTGGGATTGACTAACTCCCTGTCCCCTGTGCAGCTGGAACAGAGCTGGCCTGCACCCCTCTATGCAGCTGGATGGGGCTGCACTGTGCCTGCCCTGGGCACTGCATTGGGTCCGCCAGCTGGATCTGCCCTGCAGCGGGATTAGGCACTGCCATTCAGCCCACTGGCCAAAAGGTTTGAGCACCACAGCCCCATTCCAAGGAAAACATACAAAGCTACGCTATGACAACATGCTTTGAATTTCCTTTTTTTTTAATAAAATCACCTGTTTTTTAACAAACCCAAGGCTCATTTAATCTTGTGTGGCAGGCTCACCTTTCAGAGCTTGGGTTGAGTCCCAGGCTTGAGATCCTGCTGTTTTGACTGGTGGAGCCCATCCACCAATCAGGAGGCAGCAGGAGAAATAAAGTCATGCCCCTTTCCTGAGGGGAGGGGGAGAAGAGCTCTCTGGACCTGATTGAAGACTGTAAACTGTCAGGTCTGGAAGACTTCAGGGGCGGAGCCCTGGACTATATAAAAGGAGCCATGTGCCCCGCACAAGGGCAGATGCAACGAGGGACTCAAGAAGAGCGGGGCCAAGGAAAGCAGGGGAGCTCTCACCCAGCAGGCAATAGGCCCAAGGCTCCTGAAGCTGCCACTGGAGGAGCAGCCTTGGGAGCGGTGTGAGACCACTCAGGCTGTTGACGGCGCACAGGGACAGTGAGTAGAGACCCGGCCTTGGGACCAATGTGAGACTGCTTGGGCCCATCACGGTGCACAGTTTGGTGCATGGAGTCTAGGCTTCGAGAGGTGCAAGCGGCAGCTCGAGCCTGCAACCCCAGAGGGCAAGCAGACCACATGGTGCGCAGAGCCACGCACAAAGCAGCGGAGCCAGGGAGCAGCGGAGGCTGTTTGGGTTAACCACCTGGTGTAGGCAGATGGCCAGAGCCTGGCCTGTGCTAAAAGAGCCCTCACTGCCGAGCCAGGGCATGGGGAAATAGTAGTGCTGCAGCATGAGGCCCAGCACCCAGGAGCCAGCAGCAGTGGTGCAGCAGCTGAGAGGAGCTGAGCCCTCAGTGCCCAGAGCAAGGCACAGGGTGGGGTGGGTCCAGCAGTGCAGGAGAGGCTTGGAGAGATGCTCTAGCAGAGGAGACCCCATTGAGATACGCCCTGACCACTGCCACCTGAGGGAGCATGAGTCATTGGGCCCTTGGGTCCCACAGGGGAGAGACATTTGGGGTGGGCAAACCCAGAGAAAAGGCTGGGTGAGCAGCCCCCTCGCCTAGTCAAGGCCCTTGGGGGGGGGGGGCTGGTGCTTCCTGGACACCCCCAAGGGATCTCATTGGAAGGAGGACAATCTCTTGCCATGGGTCAGGGACTATATTAAGGAACAGGTGTTATTAAGATTGTTCTTGTTTGCACCTTATATTTTGTAATTGAAATGTTGTATTGTGATGTTGTGTTGATGCTGCTGAAATTGTTTTATTGTGATGGGTAAATAGCGTTATTTAGGGTTTGACCTTGGTTATTGGTTAATGTTCACTGTGTAAATGACATTTAGTTTTATGATTATGTATATTATAACTCAATAAATTGTATGTAGTTAAGAATTTTGGGCTTGGGCTAACTCTATAGAGAAAAAAGGGATCTGCTAGAAATTCTGGCATCCCTCTCACAGCACCCCCTCCTGCCCACCTGTCCGATCCGATTGAGAATAGGGAGCACCCTTGGGTGTACCTGGGTTACACTTGCTTTAAAATCTGCATGGAAAATACATTTATTTATATAAAATAATCATTATAGAATCCAGAACTTCCAGTATTTATAGGAAGTGCAGAGTAAGACCAAAGGAAACAAGTACCAGCTCTTCCAGCAACAGGAAGAGCAGAAGATGTAGACAGATGCTTTCAAGTATTTGTTATTGCCTTTGTTTCTTTTCTGTCAGATGGTGCCCAGGTGTTTTAGAATATGGAAGTTACATAGTGCTGTTAATGGCTGAAGCACAATGATAGCAGGTTAAAGGCATTTAAGTCACAAGGGGAAGTACTAACTGGATGGCACAGACAGGGAGCATGGACGACACCTTTTCAGCATTTCCCATTCATGGTACAAGGTAGGATTAAAGGAAACTTGCTCTGCACAAAATGGCAGCCTGTGCGTAGGCAGATGGATCAACGCCCCTAAATGTTGAAATAAGTATTTGCTTGGTGATTTAAATTCAAAGTTTCTTGTATCAAGAATAATGATGTAAGGCTTGGAGTTTTCTTTTAAGTTCTTCAAATCACTTGCCATCGAGATAAGTTTGCTAAAAAGATTTCATTGCTTCCAGAAAAGTCAATCCCTTTTAAGAAGTGCATTCAAATATATGTCAATTTGAAAAGGTAACTAAAAATAATGGCATCTGGGAAGTCTTTAGCATTCACAAAGGAGCCATCTGCATAGTTTTCCGGATGATATATTGTTTTTCATTAAAATAAGATTATCATAAAGGAGAAAAATATTTTGCTCAGTCATCCTATTTGCAACCAACAGTCTCATATGTTAAAGCCTATTAGTGTTGCACATGCCTTACAAAAAGTGCTCCTGTGTTCCCCAGATACAGCATGTTTGTGCAGTTGAGATATTTTGCAAGGGCATCTTATAAACTTAACTCTGGAATTGGGTTGGTGACAGCTATGCCTAGTGAGGAGGGATGAACAGTTATAGGGTGGATCTGAAGGAGGAAGGTGAGTGAGGTCATCTGATGCCCAGCAAGGGGGATATGTTTCTAGATGTGAGCACAGTTCCCTCTAAGCTGTGCGAGTGCATGGCCATGCACAATAAAAAATCATGCCGTGCAATAACTTTTTAATGCCGCATGCACAGTGACATACTGACACGGGGGCGGGGGGGCAGTAGGGAGACATGGCCCCTGGGTGCCAGCCTGCGGGGGGATGCCCAGTGCCATGGCATGGGGGCAGCAATGCTCCCCCTGCCGCCACCACCGGCTTCGCATCCAGGCGCTCGCCACCCACCTCAACCCGGCCACAGGCTGCTGCAGGAGGGGC
Organism: Alligator mississippiensis; assembly: GCF_030867095.1. Lineage (NCBI taxonomy): Eukaryota > Metazoa > Chordata > Crocodylia > Alligatoridae > Alligator > Alligator mississippiensis. Next base: position 20,389,845 of record NC_081824.1, read on the forward strand.
AGGCACACTGAGATACCCATGCACTCACAGCCAGGATTGCTCACAGTTTGCTAAACTTTAGAGGGAACTTTGGATGTGAGGAGAAGCAAGAAAAAAGGAACAAAAGTGAGAGCGCACGGGGAGTGGGAGTCATAGAATCACAGAAAAGTAGAGCTGGAAGGGACTTCTGAAGGTCATCTAGTCCAGTCCTCTGGCTGTGGCAGGATTATCCCTTGCCAAACAATCCATACAAATCCTTGTCCAGCCTATTAGCAAAACTACACAGTCAACTCTGTAACAAAACCACAAGACATAGCACGTAACCTGCCACAGATAAAGCACGGGGTCAACGATGGGTATCAACCCATGGTTGCAAGGGATGGTAAAATACACTTGAGAGATACAAGGAACAGGACCATGACCCCTGCTAGAAAGGAAGGCAAAACTCCAACAGTTGGTACCAGTCTGACTATGGGGTAAAATTCCTTGCCATCCCCAAATTGGTATTTGGCCTGAGCCTTAGTGGAAGAGCAAGACTCTCTAGCCAGCAACCTGCAGGCTCAAGTCTCAGCAGGAGCACTGGCACTGCCCTGTCAACATCCACAGCCTTGGCTGCAGTCAACACCTAGTGCTTCTAAGCAGGGCCATCCCTAGGGGGTGGGGCAAATTGGGGCAACTGCCCCAGGCCTTGTGGGGCCAGGCAGAGTGGCTGCATCCAGCCGCTCAGCACCACCACCCCACTACTGCCAATGGCTGCGGCAGCTTTTTTAGATCCGGGGAGCACAGGACCAGGGCAGGAGCAGGGCCTTGCACCCTGCTTGGATCGGCTCTGCTTCTAAGGAAGGTGAAGAAAAACAGATATGTACAGCAACAGGAGGGGGAAAAATTCCTTCCTGGCTCCATGTGGCAATCAGTGAAGTACAGAAGCATGGGGAATACCTGTAGTAGAGCTTACCCATAGCCATAGCTGCTCCTAGGCCATCCCTGCCCAATTTTTATCCAGCTTCCTGAAAACCTCCAATGATGGAGATTCTACAACTTCCCTAGGCAATCAGTTCCACTGTCTCACTGCTCTAACAGTGAAGAAGTTTTTTCCTGATATCCAGTTTAAATTTGCTTTGCTGAAACTTCAAACCATTGGTCCACATCCTGCTCTCTGCAAAAAGAGACAAAAGGTGTTCTTCCTCTTCTTTATAGCAGCCCTTCATATATTTGAAGACTGCTACCCTGTCCCTTCTTAAGTGCCTTCTCCATAAGCTGAACATACCTATTTCCTTCAACCTCTCCGCATATGACTTGCCTTCCAAACCCTTTATCATCACTTTTGTTACCCACCCGACTTCTTCATGTCTTTTTAAAGAACTGTGCATGATACTCTAGAGGAAGTAAGGTGAGGAGGAACTGGAAAGGAGGTGCAGACAGGGAGAGAGCTGTGATGTCAGCCCTAAAGATCCCTGCATTGGGGAGTGAACTTTGGATGGGTCCAAGCTTGCCAAATAACTTATTTGGATTTTTCTAAAACCGCTTCAGTTACCCTCAGGACATAGGCTCCTTCCTGCAGCCATGGACAAGGCCTTCCAAAATAGTTCTACCGGAAGCATTAGGAACACTGCATGATAAGTCAATCCCTTCCCCCTGCTTCGAATCTTCAGGTTTGGATTCAGCTGACTCGAATCAGGGACAGTGATCCGAATCGACGAATCATATCACTGTCCCTGATTTGGGCCGAATTGGAATCAAATAGGACCCACTTTTAATCAGTGAGGATCTGGAATACTTGCTATTTCTTTCACTCTTTTTGTAAAAGTAAAATGTGTCTCATCAGCTTCTGCAGACAGCTTGACCCACAGGATTACACAAGTGGTCTACTTAGCCGCAAATGAACACCAAGCGCTTTGCATTTTGTGTGGGAATAGAAAAACTTGAGCAGTGCTGGGAACCAACAAGAGGATGAAAATGAGAATGAAAAGTCCTGAGTGCCAACAGGTGGGAGAGGCTGCTTAGCTAAAGTTGGAACAAGTCCTGAGGCCCGAGGGGTACAAGAGTGTAGTGAAGATGCCATATTCCCTACATGTCAACATGAGGAGACAGATGAGTCTGCGGGATGAAACAGACTTCCCTATGGAAAAAGAGCTGTGGCATACATCCAAAAACAAACCTGTTATGGTGTACATAGCATGGATCTGTTATGACTTGTGCACGCCGTGCTGCACTCTGAAATGGAGAGCAGCTCTTCCCATTGCTGAAGAGGCAGCAGTCATGTTGTGCTTTAGGTAGAGGCAGTTACAAAGATAGGCACCATATACTCACTCATGGGCCTGCTCCTTTTGTTCTATCCTGTCCTCGTCAGTCTAAACGAAGGTCGCTCTTACTGGAAATACCTGCGTGGTTTTTGTGTAGAAGGAATTCTGTGTAGTACATCTCAGATAATGAATCACAAAATGAAAATTGCTCCCCTTCCCCAACAGCTCACTTGCAGTAAAGTCTGTTCTGGGACGTCTCCAGATGAATTCATGTGGCGTCTTCCTTCTATGTAAATTTAATTTAAATGCATCTTATGTGTTTTCCCTTCACCTGTAACACCTGAGTGCTACAGCAAGGCATTTTTCCTCCCCCTGCTACTCATTAATATCCTGAATGACTTCATTCTGGTTTTGTGCATGGTCTCATAATCCAAAAGTTTTTTTTTCTGTTAGTAAGACACAGAAACACAGTAAATTAATTTAATGTTTTAGCTGTTTCTTCCATGGATTTTAATTCCTTCACTTTGTTGTCTCTGCAAGAAGAGAGTGAGAGACCTTCTATGTCCTTTCTTACTGGATGGGAATTAATTATCATTTTTCATTTTAACTGCTATGGATGAGTTTTGGCTTAGCTCTTACTTTATGCTCCAAGACCTATTTTGATGAAGCTTGGCAAGAATTTTTGTACTACTCTGTGGTCCTCCAAGCTCAGGAAAGTAATCTCAGGAAAGCAGTCCTGAAGGCATAAAGCATGTATTTGCATAGCCACACTCCCTGCACATGGTAATGGGTGGTAGGCTATGCCCCACTGAAAATCCCACTCCTATGTGCCTGTGCCCCTTCCTCAAAGTCAATCATAATAAGATTCAGTGTTTGTTCAAGACATTTCTCTCAGACCATGAGTAGTCCCAATAATGTCCAGACTCACATCTGGCTCTTCATGCCCAGCCTTGTCTTCGGCTCCCTGACTCCAGTAAGGGTGTTTAGCTCCTGATCTTCGAGGTCTCTTCTGGGTCTTCCATTCTGCCCCAGATCTCCATCAGCCACACTGCTCCAACAATTATTAATTTCTTATATTTATTTATTTTGGCCAAAATGATTTTTGAAATTCAGCTTGTAGCTGAAATAATTCCAGTCTTTCCTGAACCTCATTTTTTGGTGAATTTACTTTTTTATCAAAAAATGTCACTCCTCTACTCCCAGATGCTAGATACGGGCCATATTCATCTTAGCCAAGTTATCCTAGGCTGGATGAGGTTGTCTCTTTGGTTTTTCATTTTGAAAAGTGTTGGTTTCACCCAGGTCCAGAACATGAAGTTTTTCTAGAGGACATGTAAATCATTTCCCAGCCACTTCTACTGCCACTCTATGTCCTCAGTTCCACATTGAAGCTTCTCTGTGAAATACTTCCAACCATGCTTCCAACCATGTGGAAGCATAACAATTTAGCCTATAAACTGGAGGTCTGCCAACTAATCTACAGATGATTTCCCAGTTCATTTTTGCACCTCACCACACTACAGGAGGAGCAGGTAATATAGCAACTATCTAAGATATGTATCTCAAGCTCTTATTGAATGCTCCTTGAGACAGAAGCTTAATTGTCTTCCAGTTCTGAGTCTGCCAGATTACCAGGGATACACCTGGATGAATATCAGGGAATTCATGTATCAGTAAAAACGGGCTTCAGTTATTGAGCCAGATCTTGATTTCAGTTACACAGCTGTGAATCTAGAGTTTTGCATCATTTTGGAGCAAGATTTCATCTGACTTGATGCCCTTCCTTACAGAAAACTCATGGCAGTCAGGATGATTGGAAAAGGGAAAAATATAGTGCCCATCTCTCAGAAAGGGAAGAAGGAGGATCCAGGGAACTATGAACCAGTCAGCCTAACCTAGTCTCTGGAAAAATCATGGAGCAGGTCCTCAAGGAATCCATTCAGAAGGGCAGACTTTAGTAAACTCAGAAGGTTAATTGAAGAGGCCCTCTGCAACCAGTGACTGGATGATTTGGGAGTTCAGGAATGGTGGTGCTTCCTTAAGGGGGCAATTCTCACTGCTCAAAAAGAGGCTAACCCTATGTGGACAAAAAGTGGGAAAGGAGCCAAGAGACCCACTTGGCTCAACAGGGCTATTAGGGAATAACTGAAAAAAAAGAAGCTTACAAGAATGGTTCAGCAACCAGAGAGGAGTACACTTATATTACTAGGGTCTGCAGGTATGAGACACAGAGATCAAGCAGGCAACTGAAATAAAAGGACAGCAAAAAGTCCTTCTATAGATACAAAGGGAGCAAGAAAAAAAAAAGATCAGGCTCCGTTGGGGGACCCCTACTGAATGCGGAGGGGCAGCCCACAGTTGATCCCTGCAAAAAGTCAAAAGGGGGCTGTTCACTTGTCCAGAGGCCCAGACAATATGGAGAAGAGAACAGATTACATGAAATCAGTCCTGAACAGGTAAGGGATCTCCATTTCCAAGTCTGCTGGGCCAGATGACCTGAATTTGAGAGCCCTGAAAGAACTGGCTGAACTTATAGCAGGGCCACTGGCAAAGCTGTTCAAAGAGTCGTGGAACTCTGAGTGTTCCTGGACAACTGAAAGAGGGCCAGTGTGGTACCCAATTTCAAGAAAGGGAAGAGGGATGCCCCTGCTAACTACAGACTGGTCAGTCTGACTTCAGTCCTGGAAAAAAAAAATGAAAAATTTGTTAAGATGGCCATCAGTTACCAATTGACAACTGGTGGGGTATTAAGAAATAATCAGCATGGCTTTGTCGAGGGTAGATCATGCCTGACAAACCCAGTATCCTTTTGTGACCAGGTTACTAATCATCTGGATGAGAGACATAGATTCATAGACTGTAAGGGGCTGGAAGGGACCTTGCAAGATCATCAGGTCCAGCCCCACTGCACTAGGCAGGAAAGACAACTGAGGTCAGGGGACCCCAGCAAGGTAACCGTCCAGTCTCCTCTTGAAGATTTCCATGAGATTGATGTCATTTACTTGGACTTCAGTAAAGCCTTTGATTTTGTTTCCCATGAGATTCTCTCAACTAAATGGGAGGGTACTGGGCTGGACCAGTCTACAGCGAGGTGGGTGGACAACTGGCTTAGAGGCCAATCCCAGAGAGTTGTAATTGAAGGGATGGCCCCATCCTGGAGGGTTGTCTCCAATGGTGTCCCCCAGGGATCTGTGCTTGGATCCATGCTCTTTAACATATTTATTAATGACTTGGATGAAGGGGTGGAAAGCTCAATGATTAAGTTTACAGATGATACTAAGCTGTGGGGAAATGCAGGCACATCAGAGAATAGGGTAAGGATCCAGGACGACCTTAACAGACAGGTTTTATGGGCTGAATTGAATCAGATGAAGTTTAACAGGGAGAAGTGCAGGATTCTTCATCTTGGTAGGAAGAACATTCACTAATACTACACAATGGGTGGTGGTACACTGGCTGGCACAACATCTTTGAAATCTGAATGGGATCTGCGGGTCACAACTGACCAGAAGATAAACATGAGCCAACAGTGCAATGTGGTTGCCAGCAGAGCAAATAGAGCCCTGGTGTGCATCAGCTGATGTGTTGCCAGTAGATCCAGGGAGATGCTTCTCCCTCTCTATACAGCATTGGTGAGGCCACAGCTGGAGTACTGTGACCAGTTCTGGGCACTATACTTCAGGAAGAATGTGGATAAGCTTGAGAGGGTACAAAGGAGGGCCACCCATATGATTAGGGGCCTGGAGGATATGCCCTACGAGGAGAGACTCCAAGAACTGGGCCTATTTAGTCTGATCAAGAGAAGACTGAGAGGGGACCTGATAGCCATCTACAAGTATGTTAGGGGTGAGCATCAAGATCTAGGGGAGCAACTCTTTAGGAAGGCACCTCAAGGGAGGACAAGGGAGGACGAAGACCAATGGGCACAAGCTAATAGAGGGAAAATTTAGGCTGGACTTAAGAATTTTTTTTTCCCCAGAAGGGTTACCAGCATGTGGAACACACTCCCAGCAGAGGTGGTGCAGTCGCCATCCTTGAAGGCATTCAAAATGAGGCTGGATAAGCAACTTGTTGAGCTCATTTGAGCCTAATAATTTCCTGCCCATGGCAGGGGACCAGACTTGATGATCTTGCAGGTCCCTTCTGGTACTTCAATTCTATGATTCTGCTTCTAAGCACTTGGAGAAGAAGGTGATTAGGAACAGTCATCATGGATTTACCAAAGGAAAATCATGCCTGATGAACCTGATTGCCTTCTATGACAAGCTGACTGGCCCTGTGGATGTGGGGAAAACAGTGAACATGATACACCTTGACTTTAGCTAGGCTTTTGATATGGTCTCCCATTCCAAGCAAGCTAAGGAAGTATGGGTTGGATGAATGGACTGTAAGGTGGATAGAAAACTGTCTGGATTGTATGGCTCAAAGGTTAGTAATCAATGACTTGATGTCTAGCTGGAAGCCAATATCAAATGGAGTGCCCCAGGGGTCAGTCCTGGGGCAGGTTTTGTTCAATATCTCCATCAGTGATCTGGAAGATAGGTTGGAGTACACCTGGGAAGTCTGCAGATGACACCAACCTAGGGTGAGATGTAGATTTGCTAGAGGGTAGGACTCTCAGAGAGACTTTGACAAATTGGAGGATTGAACCAAAACACATCTCATGAGGATCAATAAAGACAAGTGCAAAGTCTTGCACTTATGACGGAACAATCCCATGCACCAGCACAGGCTGGGGACTGCCTGGCTAAGCAGCTGCTCCGCAGAAAAGGACCTGGGGTTGCAGTGAACAATAAGCTGAATATGAGCTAACAGTGTGCCCTTGTCACACAAGAAGGCTAACGGCATACTGAGCTGCCTTAGTAGGGACAATGCCAGAAGATTGAGGGAAGTGATTCTTCCCTTCTCGTTGGCCCTGGTGAAGCCACATCTGGAGTCCTGTGTCCAGTTTTGGGCACCCCACTACAGCAAGGATGTGGACAAATTGCAGAGTCCAGCAGAGGGCAACAAGAACGGTTAGGGAGCTGAGGCACATAACTTCTGAGCAGAGGCTGTAGGAACTAGGCTTATTTAGTTTAAAGAAGAGAAGTCTGAGAGGGAATTTAATATCCCAAAGGGTGGTTCCAAAGAGGATGGAGCTAGACTTTTCTTAGTGTTGGCAGATGACAGAACAAGGAGCAATGGTCTCAAGTTCCAGCAAGGGAAGTTTAGGTTAGATATTAGGAAAAAAACTTTCTCAGTAGGAGGGTAATAAAACACTGGAACAGGTTAGCTAGAGAAGTGGTGGAATCTCCATCCTTGGGGGTTTTTAAGACCCAGCTAGGCAAGATTTTGGCTGGGATGATCTAGTCGGGGGTGGTCCTGCTTTGAGCAGGGGGTAGGACTAGTTGTGACCTCCTGAGGTTCCTTGCAATCCTAATTTTCTAGGATTCTATGACTGCTGATATGAGCTGCAGTGGTATGCATTAGGGCTTGCCTTTCATTACAAGATCTCAGGAAAAGCTGGGTTTGAATTTGACATTTTCTTTCCTCTGGATGGTTCACTGACTTGGCTAAAGAACTCTGCCAGCTGAGTGAGATAAAAGACTGAAAAGAGAGAGAGGCTGTCGATCTAAAGTAGCTCCCATATAGTCCATGGTCATAGTTCCGATTGCCCTGGTGTAACTGAAGACGAAGCCTGTCTCAGTTAGCTTATTTCCTAGCTGCTTTCTTGAGTCAGGGTTGCACTCAGCACTTCACCACACCTAAGATCTGAGGAATTGAAATCTGTGGTTTCAGAGCATGCAAATGTGGTAAACAGAGCATGCTGTCATATTTGTCACATCTGCTTGCCATGCTGAAAAGAAAAGGCTAGCTTTTCAAGTACTCAGGACACAGTGCTGGGTGGGTTTTCTAAAGAGCTCGATAGCCCACTTTAATCTCAGTGTTGGGTTTTTTTTCTCCCTATGAAACAGAAAGCAGGGGGAACTAATGGAAACTAGATTTTATGTAAACTAGTTGAACAATTCCTGTGTTTCCTCTCTTAGTGAATGCTGAAAGCATAGACCAAGACACTGCACAAAAACACTACCTGCAATGGCTAAATATGGAATCAGGCTGAAGCGCTCGTTAAACATTCTGCAATGATGTTTTACAGTTATTTCTGTCCTGGACATTTACATTGCTCATGATAAAACAATTTAGCGGATACTCATGACCCTCTGTGAGTTTTCTGCTCTAGCACAGACTAAATTCACAGTAAAATATGCTAGGCAGTCAAAGAGATTGCTGTCATGCATGAGATTACAGTTCCAGATTTTATATTAGTTCCACGTGGGGAGTAAAATCAACATTATTTCAAAAAAATATGCTAAGAAACAGCATATTCTTGTAAAAACAAGAATTTTGAATGAGGGAAATATAGACCCTGATTTAAAACATCTGAATTCTGGTATCATAAAGACACCATACCTATAAGATAATTTTTTACTACGGGTATGATCCTGAACATTCAGCCATCCAATATATCTGGAAAAAACAGGCATTGGGCTTTTACAAATGTTGATTCTCCAAAGGACATAATGAGGCATAGTATATATGAAAGGGTTGGACTGAACCTTACATCATTATTTAATTAAGAGTCATTGATTCAAATGAGATTTACAAAGACATTATACAATTTTGATGCATGGTAATCAGATGTCCCTAATGCATACATAATCCACAAACTGAGATGCAATTGGATGTGCATAATCTTCTGATAATGGTCAGGAAAGCATGTGTGCTAGAGGACAAATCAGCACAGAGCAAAATATGCATAAGGCCTATGACTAAGAATTGTTGGCTTACCTATATAAGAGAGCGAAAGAGAATTGTGAAACCCTGTGCATTACATGAGCAAACAATTTACCTACATTGTTTTTGAGTTTTCTTCACTGTTAGAACAGTGAGGCAGTAGAACAGACTGTCTAGGGAAACTGTGGACTTGCCATCACTGGAGGTGTTCAGGAAGAGGTTGGAGAGCCATTGGAGATAACCTAGCCATAGTTATGCTTATGTTCTACCATGGGTTTTTTCCATGTTTCTTGCTTCTGCTGATTATTTGCACCCTCTCCCCCACCGGTGTTTCTGCTATGTGTGTCAGGGTGCTTTTAATCCTTCCCAGAGGCATTAGGTGTTGGCTACAGCCAAGGCTGAGGACCTTGGCTGGGGTGTGCCAATGCTCTTGCTGGTACCAAAGGTGGAGGTTCCTGACTGGGGGATGTTGCCCCTCTGCTCAGGGTTGCCAGATTTGGGATCAGGAATAAATTTTACCCCCTGGTCAGATTGGTATGCACTATGGGGGCTTTTGCCTTCCTCTGTAGTGAGTGGTGTAGTCTCTTGAGTATATATTGACAACATTTTCTAGAAGCAGGACATTGGCTGCTGGAGTTCCCCTGCTATACCTGTGGCAAGTTAGGGTGTTAGGTCTATGTTGTGTCAGGTTTGAAGGTAGTCTTATGTAGATTTTAGATCATGGTTTGTATGATATGGTGTGAATAGGGATGGACCTGCCTCAAGCAGGCCTTAATTCTCTGACTCTGTGACTCTCTATGAGTTTATAATTCTGTTGCTTTGCAAGTAAGTCCTAAAAATTAATCACTTATTAAACTCTTGGAATCCAAAAGTATGATCTACATGGTAAAACTGACCCAGGGTTGCCAACGATATATAAATGTATGAATACTTCTTTAAAACACATCCTAAAAACATCTGTCAATAAAAATCCCTTTAAAAAAAAGTGCCTTCTGTAAAAACACAAAGCCACTGGAATTTTAAGCTCAGCAGCAGAAAAGAAGGTAGAGGTACTGAAGGACAGATGGAGCACAGCGGCACCATCTGGTGTCTGAGTGGGAGCATGACCATGCATGGAACTCTTCAGGGCTTTGCAGCTCACCCATGCCTGCATAAATCCCTCCCCCCGCCCTAGCTGTGTGCTTCTGCTGCATCCCTTTGGCTGTCCCACACAACTAGCAGCTGCTTGCCTCAAAGGCACAGGGAAGTGGTGGTGCAGTCAGAACAGAAATGCAGGCAGGGTAGGACTGAGGCAGTGTATGGGAGGTCTGTGGGGGTTCTGTGCCAGGATGGGAGGATTGGGGTTGTCACAGGTAAGGCTGGGGGGTGGCCAGGGGTAAGGGCAGCATGGTGCAGGTTGCCAACCCAAGACAATTTTTTTTTCTTATAATCTGGAAACTTTTTACTGACAAACATTTTTTTTACTAGGGTTGGTATTAAACCCCTAAATCTGATCTGTGACCTTGTCACTGCCATCCAATAGGTTAAATAAACATGTTGAACAATGATTTAGCAATATTTCTACTTCTGCTGATTTCGATTCATATTTTTTACCAGGGAGGGGAAAGTACTGAAAGCATCATTTAAAAAAAATCAAGGCATACATATTTTGCAGCCCACTCTTACTCCTCAGAAGTTTGGTTTTATGCATGGACAGATGAACCAATGATGCCCATTGAAAAGAAGGGCAGTGAACTTACCATAATTCAGCTGAATCTGCTGTAACTGCCTGTCTGCTCTTACTTGAGGTAAGTGGAAACTTAAACAGTAAAAAATTTACCATCTGCTTCATTCAGGGGTAATCATTCAGGCATTTTAGCTTCATTGACTGTGGGATGGGAAAAGATACGTAAAACAATGACAGCATATTCAACTGGCAGGCATTCACAAGCAGTAAGTTCCTCTCCCACATACTCTAAAGTGGTATAATTGCTCTTCTGGCCACATACATTTATTTCTTGCACTGATGGATAAAAGTGAGACAGACATTACTCCAGGAGGGTCCTGATCTCTGCTTCTACTCATTATGCAGTTTTTGCAATGATTGTTTACTGAAAAATGCAAAGACAATCTTGGGAACTGGTGCCAGGGACCTGCTTACTGAGCTTCTCTCTTGCTTGCTCTCCTTCTGGTCCCCATATAGCTTTCTCTCTTGGCTGCCTAAAGTATCAGCTTCAACACAAGGAGTGAAGGATGTGCTTAGCCCTACATAGCCCATGGCCTGGTGGTTAGGGCATTTAGGTGGGAGGTAGGAGATTGGGTTCAAACCACTTCAGGACAAAAGGGACCTAGGACCCACATGTTCCATTTCCTGGGTGAGTTCCTTCACTACTAAGCTATTGCCTGAATGGTAGGAGTGCTTCCTCCTTCATCAGTCACTTGTGATTTCCACCTAAAGTTCCAGTGACTTACTTCAAATCTGTGCATTTTTCCAGGCAGAATATAACTGCCACAGAGCACAAGTGGTCTGGATTAATCTCTTGTGGCCCAGATGGATCTCTTCTAAGCATACTCAGAAGGACAAGTCTAGTCATGCAGGGTGGGAATAGAATCTAAAATCTGTGTAATTGGCACGTGTCTGGGAGGCGGAATAGGATTTCGGCTGTGGATGGCTAGGCAGTTGCCTAAATGAGAGGAAATATTTGGGTCATGGTCTCTGCCCCAAAAGGGCAGAACGTGAAAGCACTACAAAAAATGAACTAATTATTGTAATATACTCCATTGCTGCTTGTAGAATGATGCAAATTAAGCATCCTTCTTAATTAAAAAATTGAAAATGAGAACTCAAAATATCACATAGAGATATTGAAAAGTACTTGTTGGTTATATATTAAAACACTGTAAGAGTGTATTGTATACCCACCACCTCTTTAAACCTACTGAAATATGTGGGCAAAGATGCACTGAATACTATTTCAGCAACACTCAACACCACCTTCACTGGATGGAGAAGGACTTTGTCACTTTGTGAGACAGCATGGAAGGGAGATAAAAGATTCTGATCTCTCTGTTTCTAGAGTTGTATTTGTAGAAAAAACCTGAAGGTGGAAAGGGTAGATGCTTGCCACTATGGGATAGGGAGGGCATGCCAGGTTTGTGTGGCAGCATGGAAGATGATACTTCTCCCAGTAGGAAAGTAAAAAAATCTTTTGCCTTTCCAGCTTCTAGGATCCCAGTAGATTGTCATTCAGTTCTGTAATTCTGACAAGCAAGCAAGGCCTCAATTTAAAATTAAGCACCAGCTTAAGTGATTTGGGGAACATAGGCCTACAGCATCAGGGCTTAGTTCCACTGAAGATTGACAAGAGATGGCTGGCAAATAAATATTTGATATATTCTCACCTGGACAAGAATAGCTCATCTTTTTTGGCAGGAGAAGTATAGTCCTAGTAATTAACTGATTCACAGATTTTAAAGCCAAAAGAAACCATGCGGATTATCTGGCTGAATTGCCTGCAAACCATGAGCCACAGAATTTCTCCCAGATAAACACTTCCATGACATATTTCATTTCAGCCTGATATTCTTGGAGGAGGATTCCCACATATTTAAGTCTGCCAACTCAATACTGTAGCTTTATTGCTGGAATCAGAACTCTAAATTCCCAGCTCTGAGTAGGAAAGAAAGAGTGTCTGTCCATTTACACAAAGAATTGGAAAGGTAATCATTAGAGTGACTGTGAATACAAAAATGCTTGGAGCCTGTAAAAGAAATATCCAAAGAAAAACTCTAATCCTTTTATCGCTTCATTGCATGCATGTTGGTGCTTATTTTACAACAAAGGATAGATTCGAATTTTGGAAGAGGAGCAGCGCACTGGTCCTCAGGTTGGTAACCAAAGACATATGACAGAGCCTCAGGAGTTGCTGGCCTTTGGACAAGCCACCAATTATGTAAAAGGTGCTGGACAGAACATTAGCAAATACAGTGGCAACAACAGCAACCAGTACTAAGAAATTAGTGGAAAAAGGAACAATAACATCTGCTGTAGCAAATGGACAACAAAACAGCAGAGGTTCATTTGTTGCCCAACTGGGCAGTAGGTAAGGATCCAGGATACTTGAGTTATATTCCTGGATCTGTCACTGATCTCCTGTACGACATCACTTCACCTCTCTGTTAACACTGCAGGCCTATGTGTTTCCAGTGAAATGTAACCACAACATTGTAACAGGGTGCCATCCCCAGGGGCAGTTGAGAGCCCCTGGAGGCACCCCAGAGTCCCTTTTATTTGGATTTGCTTCTGGGAACAGTCTCCCCTCCACTCATCTGCCATGTCTTGATGTTTCTTTGGGTTCTCAAAAGGAAGGATGTCCCAGGGCTTCCAAGATCTGGTCTTCATTCCCAAGCACCCAGAGGTGAGGATCTCTTGCCTTAGGGCTAATTGCTCAGCTGCATATCACCCCTTTACCGTGACTAATGCCTTGCAGGTGTTATAAGCATATTGTTCCCTCTGCTGGGGTCTCAGCCAACTCAGCCCCTGCCCCTTTTATGCAGCTAGGCTGTCTACCCTAGACTCACTGTGTGGGGCCTGGCTTTGAGGTACTAGCTACAATCAATCACCTCTTGTCTCTGGGCCCCTGGCCCTGTGTAGTGGCACCCCTCTGGTGCAGGGCTCTCCATCCCTGTAGCTGCACCCCTCTGGCGCTGGGCTCTCTGCCCCTGTAGCTGCACCCCTCTGGTGCTGGGCTCTCTGCCCCTGTAGCTGCACCCCTCTGGCGCTGGGCTCTCTGCCCCTGTAGCTGCACCCGTCTGGCGCTGGGCTCTCTGCCCCTGTAGCTGCATCCTGTGGGCACTGATGAGGCCTCCACCTCCCCTTATAGCCTCATCCTAAAACCACCAGATAAAACTACAGCATAACACTAAGCCCCTGGGCCATAACCAAGAAAAAATAATAGAGGCAGTGAGCCTGCTTATTCCTTGACTTCTTCACTCTGGATGCTCTGTCCTGTACTCCGGCCAGAAGAGCTGTTTCCTTTTGGTCTCTGTGGCCTTCAGGAGCTCACGCTCTCCCACTGGCTCAACCCAAGGCTTGTATAACTCTGGCCTGAGCAATCCTCTGGTCATGTGACAGCCTTAGTTCACTGACCAGCCTGCAGGACTGCCCCTTAGCCCTTGCTCTGCTGGCAGGTTGTGCCCTGAGGACTCTGGCCTTATAGGGGCTGCTCTGCTTTCTAGTAACAGGGCTAGGGTTTCCTGTTACAGACATAAATAATAATGATATAGAATCTGCAGAGCTTGTAAAAATGAGAATGCATATATATGACTATAGCAAATTGCTTTCTGTTGTGGCATTTTGAACTTTCAGCTTTGATAAGGCACTTTAAATCTATTACCCAGAAGGAGAGTCTGAAGGCTGCAGAGGAGCTGAACTCAGCAGGAGGAATTTTTGTTTAGTTAGGGCCAGATTCTGTCTATGTAGATTCACTGGGCCTGTAGGGAAGGAAGTGATTCATTGGCAGAGTGGGGAACAGATGTCTCGACTCACGGTTTCCTGCTCCCACCACTAGAGGCTCTGACCTCTACCCATTGCTTAACATTTCAAATGGATGGGGCTTTCTTACAAATTCACCAGACCTCATCAGATGAATGTCTTTGTTTTCAGCTCCAGATTAATCATATCCCACAACAACTGCTGTTTCCTCAGATTTATTATTGTAAATTTACAGTAAAAATGCTAAAATAAGAAAGTGCAACAAAAGCACAGATTCTGTCTCAAGAAACCAGAGTTGAGAACTGCCTGTCTTGTTACTTTTCTTGTCTGTATGGTTTCTTTATATACACTAAAATACTACTTTTGTTCCTGGAACAAATTTAGTGAGAAAGGAAGGTTGCCTCAGGCCTAACCTTGAAATATATTGACCTCTGGCTGTGTGATACCACAGGATTAGTTCCCCTTGGGGTACAATTGCAACCTAATATTAATGGGCTCAGAAATTTTCTCTTCAGATCAGTAGAGTTTATCTGCAGTCACTGTAAGTGGCTTCTACAATATGCCATTGTACGGTTGAATAGTGTTTTATGAAGCACTCAAGTCAAACAACTTTTAATTACTTTTAAAAGGTACCTATAGTTCTGTGGTCTTAAAAATGAAAACCAACACTGCAATATTGTGTTCTTAAATACTTTTCAGTAAAGAGAAGAAATACTATTTAAAAAGCCAGTTCCTTCTGTTGACTAATCCAATCCTGGATAGACTGATTCAATATGATCCTCTCAGGAGCTTTCATGTAAGAATAACATTTCTAATTCAGTTAACTTTTTCTCTGTATACTTTATTATAATCTGATTTTAGTTTTCAGACTGTGCCATCTGCTGTTGGAACAGCAAATGACTCTCTGTACCATAACTGCTCAGATCAGACATTCTGACAATGCAGGCACCCAAGTTCTTTCTGCATGTCAGACTGAATTTTCTACCCAAGGGGACTTTTATCATCTTTAATTTCCCCTCAGCCTGAAGAAGGGCATCTGTGCCTAAAATCTTGCAAAGAAAGACAATTTGTTTGCTATTTTATAGTTGGTCTAATAAAAGACATCACCTCTGAGCCAAGAATTTTAGAGTTTTATATTCCTCTTTGTCTCAGACCAACACGGCTATAAAAACAGATCCCTCAGACTATGTTTTTAGCTTTCCTAAGGAGCCTGACCACTTCCAGAAGACTTTGGCCCATAATTTCAAAGCATCCTATTTGGGAATAGTCCTCCTCAGGCCTGCCCCTGTGCTCTTCGCTCAGGATGAAGTACAATACCCTTTGACATAGAATCACACCCTTAAGTACAGAAGGTAATGTATCTGCAACCTGATGTGGTAACTGCCCACTTCCATGACTAGCTGGGACCCAAACCTAACAACTTTTTTGGAAGGTTTAAAATCAGGTCTAAGACATATTTCTCTGCTTTATATCCCACAGAGGTTCCTCTTCAAATACAGTAAGTTCAGGACTCCAGTGAATTCAGAATCACCATCCTTTGTAGTGTGGATTTCCTACTGGAAGTCAAGCAGGTCTTATCTGAGACTGCTACTTCACACTTGTCAGAGAGAAATGGAAGGCAATGTAATTCCTCACCAGAGATGGTTTGGAGGTCACCCAGGCCATTGTGAGGAGACTCTGGACCTACTTAAGTGTTCTAAGGACAGGCTTACTTCTTAAAGGCTACAGTGAGTTGGCAACCCAATGTTCACCCCCAACCCACATGACTTAGAGGATCGACACTGACATCTAATGGAGCAAGAAGGAACCTCTGAATTCACTGCTTCGTGGGAGATTTTTCTTTATGTGAGGGCAAATATGGCCCCTTGGAGGCAGCCCTGCCCATTGTATCTCAGGAACCCAGCTAGTACAAGAGTTCAGTATA
Source organism: Alligator mississippiensis (assembly GCF_030867095.1). Classification (NCBI taxonomy): domain Eukaryota; kingdom Metazoa; phylum Chordata; order Crocodylia; family Alligatoridae; genus Alligator; species Alligator mississippiensis. The sequence goes on from NC_081824.1 coordinate 20,406,238, forward strand.
TTCTTGGCCTGGTCTGAACAGCAGTTCTAGCCATGCAGGTGCTTTTTAACACTGATTAAACATGGGACACAGGTCCCAAATCCCAGCCAACGCTGTTCTGCAAAATCCCTCCTACTAGCAGAACACATTTATACCTAGCACAGTTCTACTCTCAGAGCCTGGTTGTATACATCTTCTTAGGCCTCTAATAAATGAGACATGTCTGTCCCTGAGTACTTCCAAGAGGTGCTGAAAACAAGGAGTGCTGGGTTCTAGGTGGGTGGTTTTCCTGTTTGTTTTATAATAGTACATAGAAGTCTCAGCCAAGGTCATGGTCAGAGTGTGCTAAGCATTAGACATGCATCTAGTAAGAGACAGCTCTTGCAATGAGGGGTGTAGCTAACTAGCCAAGGTGGACAAAGGGCATGAAAGAAAAGCTCTGATCTCCAGAGATAAAGTGACTTGTCCAGAGCCCTGTGGGGAGTCTAACGGAGCTGGGAAGTGAGCTCAGACCTCTGGAGTACTAACGCAGTACAATCCTTCCTCTCAGGAAAAACAAGGAAAATAACAAGAAAAAAAAAACAGACTTTGCACAAAGTAAAGAAGCTGAAAGGGGCAAGTGGCTTTTGTTTTTAATACCTTTCAGTTACAGTCATCATGGGAATTGCATCATGGGGATTGGCTGGGAGTCTACCGGAATTGGCATTGATCTCCTGGTGAGTACTGAAAGCAATCCAGGAGATTTTAATAGGATATTTTAAGAAAATAAATTCAATTAATGACATTACATCATGTTGGGAAAAGAAATTCCCCAGAATATATTCTGTCAGAGTTGGCAACCCTATAAGTAAAACATTTGCAGACAGAAGTATGATACAGAAGTTGAAAATGGCCTTTTATAGTGATGGTAAGCGACGATAAGCACTTTACTTTGCTACTTTCTTTGTTACCCTCTTTTCCCTGGCTGGAATTCCCATTCTGAACCATGTTTCCCAAGGAGGCTGCCTTCCACCCTCTCCACGCAGCAGTGTTGCATTTCCTTGCTTCTGGCTGTGGAAGAGTGATTAAGCAGTTCTCTGAAGCTAAAATCCCTTCCAAAGACTCGTTCATGGGCTTGGGATAAGGCCCTGAATCACTGACAGGCCTACAAATGAAACATGAGAGCTTAACATAGGAAACACAATTAGCAATGACTTTTTGACAGCAAAGCCTTCATCAGAATATGTCTGGATGGGAAATGAATTCCATCTAGGAAAGACCTTGAGGTCAAGCTGTTATTCCCAATTTCATTTCCGCTGTTCTCGGTGTGTTTATTTCCATACTAAATGTATCTAAAATCAAAAGCAGCTTCTTGCTGTGTAGTGATTGCCTATCATTTCTTGCTTGGATTTTTCATTCAGAAGTCCCTTAGTTCAGCTTTAAAAAGTGAGGAAGACAATAAATTGCAAACAATGAAAACTGTGGAGTATTTAAAAGGCAGTCCTGCCTTCCTAGAGGCACCAGAGGAAGAACAGCTCTGTGAACCTAGTGCCTTACATATCATAACAGTGTTCAGTTCTCCTGCTGAGCTTTCAGCATGAAGTGCCTTACTGCTACTGATGGACATGTACTCATTGAAGTCATTCATGTAACTCAGAGGTGGGCGAAGTCCGGCTCACGGGCCAGATCAAACCTGCGGCAGACTTCATTTCCCAGCAGCCCCTGCCTGCATCGCTGTGGCCAGCAGCAACGGGGCTGTGACAGTGCAGAGCTAGGGTTTCCATGCTGGCTGGGCATGTGGCTGGGCAGGGAGCTGCTCTGGGGCCAGGATCTTGCGGTGGTGACAATGTGGTCTGAAGCCGGGCAGAGCAGAACTGCAATCTGCTGCGATCCGCTGCCTGCATACCCTGGGCAGGGGCGTGCAGGCAGTATATCACAGCTCTGCCCTGGCTCCTGACCATGATGTCACCACTGCAAGATCCATGCCCTGACCCCAGAGCAGCTCCCTGCCCAGCCATGTGTCCTACAAGCAATGGCAATGTTAACTGCCACAGACACCACTACTGCCACTGCTGCTCCACCGCCAAATTTCCAAATCAGGCTGGTGTGTGGGGTCACTCTGTGGACTTGGCCAGGTTGGGCTGGGCTGAGCCAGGCTGGCAGCTAGATCACACTCACAGGTTGACCCCACATGCTGACCCCATGCTGGATCTATTCCACAGACCAACCCTGCCCACAGGATCTGGCTCATGGACTGGCCCCAGGCCACTCATCTATCTGGTCCACAGGGTCAGAAGTTCTGCCAGATTAATGCTGCCAACACTCTCCCACTGCCAAATGTCTGGACCTGTGAGGAGCTGCACAGGCTGGATGACATGGCTGCATGGGATGGATTTGGCCTATGGGGTGGAGGTTGAGTACCACTATAACTTGGATACGAATCTGAAGAAACTCATAATGTTTATTGAATTGCTACGTGATGTTTTAATACTGGGGTTGCAACAAAATGCCATTGCATTGAGTAGCTGCCCAGGTTGTGCCAAGATATGATACATGGCCTAGGATTCCAGCAGGTCACTTTCCATTTTGAAAGGTCTGGGTCCAGGAACTGGAGCCAGCAGGATTGGGTTATGTGCCCTATCCTGTTTGAAGAAGTGTCTGGAAAATGGCATAGTTTGATCTTCTCTGGGTTTAAGAGATTATCATGTGATAATCATGGCAAGAGAACAAGATAAGCTATTGTCACCATTGGCTTGATGTCCTTTCATTGCCATGTGCATTTGTATCAAAGAATGATTCCTTGGGGGACAAAAAAAAACAAGATAATTCAAGGGCTTCATTCAAGCAAAGTGAACTTTTCAAGCAGACACAGTAGGTGAGGAGCTATTCCATGTGTAACACAGAGTGTAGTAGATGATGCAAAAAGATGAAAGGGTTGGAATCTGTTTTGACTGACAATTTGTGCCATGCCAGTGCCTTCTATAGGATTTCACAGGGTATAAACGAGGTCTGAATATGGCCTTATAAATGGGCAAAGTGATTTGCATGCCAGACTGGATCTGGCATTCGGTGAGTGGCTCTGCATGCCAGACTGGATGAACCTATAAGGCAGATAGGGAATAAGTTGAACATTTAAAATATATAATTAAAATCAAATATTAATAATTTATCCCATTAAAACAGAGTCAGTGATGGCTCTAAGGCTAAGCTATAAATGCAGTGAGTTGATGGAACAGGGAAAGCAAAAGGGTGGCATTTCATTTACACTGCCATCCAGTGCAATTGTGAAGCATGCAAGGCCCTTGTCATCCTGCTGTGACATCTTCCTTGAGGAAAGGGCTGTCAGGGGATTTGTTTTACACATGAGGCAAAAGAATATGTGGAGGAACACAACTTAAACCACATGACTGCCTGCATTGTACAGTATGTCTGCACACCGCACCCTCTGCTTCTGTGTACAACCCAGATTGTTAAAATCTACATTTCTGGGACTTTTCTTCTTGCAGATGCTCAAGAGAAATCGAAATGAATCAATTCAAAGGCTGCACACAAGTTAAAGCATGTTAAATACTTGTGGGATGTGGAGTGGTTAAGATCACTGTAGCTTCTCAGAGGATGATAAACCTACAGTAATCTGAAGCTGCTGCAGCACCTGAATGAAAGCATCCACGCAGCTATTTAACATCCTTTAAATTATGGGCTCTGCCTCACATCTCAACTTGATTGACCTTAGTTTATTGGGTGTCACCTTGGAGAAAGCCCTCAGGTAGGCAGAGCTGTGTGGAGTCCTACTAGCAGTTCTGGAGTGACATATACTTGTTTGCCCCAAGCTAAGGTTTGCGCAGTGTCAGTTTGATCATCAACACTGGAAAAGAGGGCAGTTGAGTATATCTCCTCGTGGCTTTGTCAGGGACACTTTGGGCCCTTCTGGGTCCCTTCCCTCTGTAGTTGGGGCATGGTGCTCTTCCTTGGATCTCTTCAGCAAACTACTTCCTGGTGTTGTAGTGACAGGGCATTTATAGTGCCCTTGTCCCCTGCTTTAACTGTTGCAAGTTACAGGGTTTTTTATTTTTATACTTGAGGGTCATTCTTGAAGTTTTGTGCGTGTATTTACATGAGGGTTGTTCCTGAGTCTTTTAAGCATAGGTTAGACAAACACTTGTCCAAGACATTTAGATAGGGATGCTCCTGCCTTGGGCAGGAGTTTGGACTAGATGACTTCCTGAGGTCCTTTCCAGGTCTACTTCCTACGATTCTATGACAAGTGCTACAGAGGAGGGTTCTCATATTTTTTACAGTAAATATGGAATATACATATAGTTCTTGACCAGGCTTCTCACTTTTTTCCTACCCTGAGTCCCACCAGCCTGTCTCCTCAAACTAGGACACCTTGTCAACTTGTCTAGGGGGCTCATTCTAGTTTCCTTGTCAACTTGCCCTTCTACAGCATAGCTTCTCAGAACAAGAGAAAACTGACCTAAGACTTGGAAGATCTTGAAGCTCTGGCATATGAGGAGGAAGGCTTTTATTTCAGCTTTTAACGCCAGAATCCTGTAAGGCCACATCAGAGGAAGGAAAAATGTTTCATTAAAATGTGAGAGTCAGATTTCCAGAGGAGCAAGACTACCACTGTGCTCAGTGATGTCTCAGAAACATAGTAGTAATCACCTCTGAGATTTCATTCTGTATAATAAAAATGGTAACACAAAAAAGAAATTCACAAAAAAAAAAAAAAAATCAAAGTATCTTAGAGGCTGAGATGTGAATGTGGAAATTCACCATGAAGAAAGTTGTGCCATATTTTCTCAAATATTAGTTTGCCAGTTCAAAGGGCTCCTATGTTCTTATTATTACTAAATGAGGACTGGGGTGGGTCAGTGACCTATGTATTGATAATGTATTTGTGTAAGTGGGGCTATAACATGTTCTGGGCATGAAATTCATTAGTCTCAAGATCCCCTCTCCAGTGGCCACCTCACTCAGCCTTCTCCTTCCTCAGGGTTAGAAATGGACACTACCAATATCTGCAGTACAGGAAGGAATGAGTGAACAGCGTCTAGAATGAACAGATGGTTCGTATTACACAAAGTGGCCTGGAGCTCTCTGCAGTGCTGGAGCATTGAGGGAAGTAAGATAGGCAGCAAATGGACAGATGTAACATATGAAGCACTTTAAAGTGCTATAAAACTGAGTGGGCAAATGACACACAGTGATATATCGCTACAAATCAACGATGGATAAAAGAGGGATAATTTGCACATACTTCATGGTAACACCTTAGTTGGGGGTAGCTGTATGTTTGTACACTACTGAAGCTGTACAAAATAAAAGTGTTTTGAAAATGGTGGGATTTGAAGTGTTTTACATGTGTGTCTGTTCATGCCTTCCAGATGACAGATCTGTGAAAACAATACTGCTTCTAAACTACCTTCACTTCCTGTCAATCCCTAGTGCTGTTGAATAGAGTTACCAGCTAGAAGAGAAGTTTCACCTACTTGTGATATTAGGGCGCTTGTCCATGGTATTGGCTATTGGCTTTTTCTAGCTTAAGATATTCCTAGGTTTTTTTCACTGTGGTAATGTACCATGACAAATAACATAACATGTACCTTAAGTAACGCGTTTAAGTCTCGTTATGGGCTAAGATGCTTTACTAGTAAAAGATGCTAGGGGGCACCTCATAACAATTTCTCCCTCTTCACCTCCCAGTACTAAATTACAGCAGGGGGCAGTTTAGGAATGTATTTAGTGATTGGTTAATTTTTTCAGGTTGGGTGGCTTTCGTTTTTCCCCTTGGGGTTTTCAGTGGAACGTCTAATTCACACGCCACAGGATAGTGTTGTCCACTTGGCGAAGCTCTTTGGGCCAGGTATGGGCAAAGTGTGGGGGTCCTCTTTTTGGGAAGCACTCTCCCTGCACTGTGGGGGGCGGCGTGGGCACCGCACCCCCTAGCAATTCAGAGTCAGGTGCGGTCTCCTGGTGCTCTCTCCGACACATCTACATGGTATTCCCTTTTCTCTCTCCCATCATGGCGGGGATGACTTGTGGGGTTTCCAGTAGAGCTGAGCCCCTAATTTGCACACTGAAAGATATTGTTATCTGCTTGGTGAAGTCTCTTTGGGCCAGGCATGGTCAAAATATGGAGTCCTCCTCAAGGAGTAAAGCAATCCTTTTATGTATGTAACAGGCACTATTCTTTGTTTAATTAAAATGAAAACTTCTTCTTTGGCAATCCCTTGCAGTTGAAGATGATTGTCTTTCACTATTGTCTTATCTGTGTGTCCAAGGATGTCTGATGAGACCTATTTGGTATTGACAGACTCTACTGCAGCTCAGACATGTGTTTCAGTGTGGGGTGGTAGTGCTGGAGTCTTGATTTGGTCCATGTCACACTGTTTCTTCTGCTGCTGCTTTTCCATCTCCAGTTCTTGTCATGAGGTTTCAAAGTACTGAGAGATCCTTGCAACAGACTCTTCCTCCAATTGGGGTAGTCCTGGGAGATAGTCTCCCATGAGTTGAATGAGTTGGGATTATTCATATTTCTACATTCATCTTTCTTCTTTCAAGACATTTGATTTTATATTTCAGCATTGTTATCATCCTCATATTCAGGTTTGGCTGTTCAAGTCTTTTGGTCACAGTCTGCTGCTGGCAAATCTACAAGTTTTTTTCTTTTCTCTTCACACCTTATGGCCCCTTTCCAAAGATCTCAGAGCACCCCAGGTTGCCCCAACCTGGGTAAGAATCCCTCCATTAGAGGGTGAGACCCCCCAAATTAGCATGCAATTGCCAACTCAGTACTCAGACCAGATTTGTCACAGGGTTCAACTACCATAAGTTTTCTAGTGAACAGTGGCCATGTTTTGAGCAAGAATGGGATTGTAATGGATGCTTTAGCATCTGGGGTAAATGGCATCTGGGGTAACTATTGGCTTTACTTCCTAGGAGTTTCACAAACCACATGCAACAGCTCATCTGTCTATGGCTCTTAATTATTTGTATTATAGTAGAGCAAAGAGCCCTAGCTGAGATCAGGATCCAATTATGGTAGTGCCTTTACAGAGGCATTTCCATAGTATGGCTGAAATGGAACTTGCATACCAGTTTCACACAGATGCTTTTGAAAATCACACCTTGCATGTTGAGACAGTTATCAGAAGCAACTCATGGAAAAGAAGTCAGTAACCAACTACTGAAAGAGACACCTCTCATACTGAGACAATTTCATGATGTTTTACATCAGTGCAAGCCCACAGTTTCCACGCAGTTATTTCTGTTTCATGTTAGCCTCAGTGAGTGGTATGAATCGGGTATGAAATGTTACTAGTACGGTCTGTTCAGAACATTTTGACTCTTTGCTCCTTTTAATAAGGAAGGGAAAGGTCATCACTTCCATTTAAGGCTTCCGGAGCAGCACTGCTGTAATTCAAACCAGTCTTTCTTGTTTTGGCTCTAGGATCCCTAGCTATCCAGGTCTAGTAAACCAAAGATTTAAAAAATACAAGGTTTCTTCTTTTTTTTTAACTATCAGTCTGAAAATGTCTTGATTCTTTCCTGAATATTTTTTTATTTCCTTGTATCTTTTTGTATTACAAGTTATTATTGATTAGATACTACATACAATTCACATGGATTTCTATAGGTGCCCATACTCAGCGTAGCCAGGCAAAAATCCAGTTTTATTTCAGCAAAAACTGTGAAAGAAATTAATTTGTTCTATATCTTCTGTTAAATTTTGCAATATTCAAAAAACACAATACAAAATACATTTTAAATTCAAAACTCCCATGTTTCAATTCATTTCAAATTGAAACTTTTGCTTTGTTTTACCATAATGGAACTGAAATTTCAATTTAAAATGAACCAAATGATAATCTGTGTTTCATTTGGAAATTTTCATCAGAAAGTTGAAATTTTCATCATGTTGTTGAAATAAAAGTGTTTTCGTGAAACATTTTGATTTCAATTGAACTGCATTGCTCTACAACAAAAAAATGGCCAAACATTTTAAACAGCTCTAATAACGCTAAATGTATAAACAGTAACAGTCAAACACTTCCTAATTAGTAGGTGTTGGAGTTTCTACCATATTGTCACTAGCATGTTAACAACCGCTACATTTGCAAACAGGTCTAAGTTATACCTATAGATACTTGAATCACTTCTCTGAACTTGAATGGAGAGCAATGAATTTCATAAGATTCAGAAGGTTGTGCCACATATATATGGAAAGAGAATTTTCTTCAGCTTTGTGATAAGGTTTTGGAGTTCACCTGTAACATTCATTGTATGATATCTAGTGTAATTTTAGTATACAACTTCTTGGGCTTGATACCTCCACTATTAAATAACTAACAAGTGCAGTGTCAAATCTAGCAACTCAGTAAGGATTTAGAACTTTGTTAATGATTTGCGACTCCATTAGTGATCTGCAGGGACCCTGCTTTTCCCTGATAAAAAAATGACAAATTCTCTGACTAAAACCCCAAAATCTGTGATTAAAATGAAAGTCTGATATATATCTATATATAGGTATCTGTTGAACACAATGTTTTCTTGATATATTTACAATTTTAAAGCAATTTGGAAGACTACCAGTGCCTCAAGCACTATAATAAAATAAATTCTAAATACCTATACACTTTGGCATTTAATTTTGAGTTTTCTATCATGGAAAATCAGAGCTCCCCCTGCCCCCTTAACTCACAAAATACAGGTCCAGGACCCTTACTCCCTGCCCCCCCAAGCCTTCCAGAGGTGGTCCCCACCTGTGTACAGGGCAGGGGCAGGTGCAGGCTGCCAACTGTGGGCTTGGGCTCCCTGCCCTGCTGCCCTTCCCTGGGGCCTCCACAGCCCAGCAGGTGTGACCCAGTGCAGGAGGACAGAGCGAGGCTGCATGGGGTAACCCTTTGCTACTGCGAGCTCTGTGCTGCCCTGGCGTGGTGCTGCCCTGGCATGGCAGCAACAGGGGCAGCAGTGTGGGGTTGTGTTCCTCACTGCTGCAGCGCGAGCAGGGGACATGTTGCCAGGGCAGTGCGAAGCTTGCAGCGGCAAGCAGCTTCCCCATGCAGCCCCGCTCTGCCCTGCTGTGCCAGGTCACATCCACTAGACTGGGGAGGTCCTAGGGAAGGATAGCAGGTTGAGAAGCCTGAGCCTCCAGCGGGCAGCCCACCTCTGCCCCATGCACAGATCTGAGGGGCATGGGCCCCCTTGCTCTTCCAAGAGTGTGCGCAGTGCCACAGAGGTGCCTCCCCCCACTTCTTGGGTGAGCTGCCTGCAGCCCCATGCCACTCCCTGCCAGGGCCCTGTGGCCGCGCGTTCCAGTCCTGGGCCCCAAGCCCATGCACCACCCGAGTGGGCAGCAGCCCCAGCACTGGCTCCAGCCCTGCCCAACTCCTTCTCTCCTTCCCTATTGGGGCCTCAATCCCCACCCCCACTTACCTGTGGGAGCTGCTCTCCAGGCTGCCTGGTGCATATACAAGCACATGGCACTCCCTGACTGACCATCCTCCTTCCTTCCCCCCAATCCCCTGCAGGCTGGAACTCTGCCAGCCTGCAGACAGCTCTTTGCAAAAGTGGAAAGTCCACAGGTTTCTCCATTAAAATGAAAAATCTGCACTTTCCTTGGGTAAAGGGGGGAATCTGCTTTTTTCTCCATTACCTGTGGGAAATGGAAAACCCAGGTCCGTGATTATTACTTAAAGTGTCCACATATGGGTTTAGGAGTCTGACTGACTCACTCATTGCTACGTATGAAATTTGTAGCAGATTTGGGAACAGAATCCAGAATACTTATATGTCCTGATACTTTAAGAAGGACAGGTAGCCTGCAAAGCCACCAGCAGGTGTGGGGCAAGGTTGATTGGAAGTCAGCTGATCAAGGGTCTTGGTGCAGAAGACATATTGTGAAGGTGAAGCCCAGAGAGAGAGGCCAGAGTTGTCAACGGGCCGGAGGCAGGGCCAGGGCCTAGGAAAGGCTGAAGGTACAGGTGTGGTGACAGTCAGAGAGGAAGGGATCAGAGAAACTAGAGGTCCAGAATGAGGATGACTGGGTCAGAGTCATCAGCTATAAAGGAGAGTCCGAGATAGCATTGTAACCAGGGGCCCTGGAGGTAGGAGGGCCAGAAGTAGCCTGGAAGAAGGAGAGAGCTGAGCCCAGAAGGGAGCTGAATGAGAGCCAGTGTGACCAATGACTGAGAGAGAGAGAGAGGCCCAAGGGAGCCCAGAGTGGTGACATCAGTAAGGGGCCAAGGAGCGTGTAGTTCCTTTGGGGTCATGGCGGTGAGACTGCTCATGGTGGAGCAGACCCTAGAAAGTGCCAACAGGGACAAACCACAGGGAAGGGTGAGTCTGGGATGCCCTTAAACCCCAGCCTCTACTGGCATGTGGGTTACCCCTCGGTGGGGAAAAGCTAGGGGCACGCACCCCAAAATAAAAGCAAAGGCAGGACCAGGTGGTCCAGAGGTCCAGGAAAATGGGCCAAGGAAGACCAGGACCAGATGGCCCAGAGGTCCAGGAAGGGGCCAAGAATGACCAGGAGGGTCCAGAGGCCCAGATGGGGCCCAGATAAAGAGTGACACCAGAGGCCCAGGCAGGAGCTGAGGAAGTCCAATGGCCCAGCAAGGGTCTGGGAATGGAGAGGGACGGACAGGGTTGGGCAGCCCAGAGGGGCCACATGAGAGATCAAAGGGTCTGGCAACCCACAGAGGGGTCAAGAAGACCAGGGGCCCCAGAGGAGCGGACTGAGAGGCCAAGGTGTCTGAGGGCCCAAAATGGGGCTGTGTGAGAGACTGAGGGTCAGAGGGCCCAGAAGTTGGTTGCATGAATATAGGCATGTGACAAAGAGAACACCCACAATGATACCATCTGTGAGGCATGGTGCATTGTGTAGGGGAGGTATGAAGTTATGGACTTAGCCCATAAGGCAAAGGACCAGGGATGATCTAGTTGGGGAACTCTTGGAGGGGCTGGATGTGTATAAATCAGCAGGTCCAGATGCTCTTCATCCGAGGGTACGGAGGGAATTGGCAGAGGTCATAGCAGGGCCCCTGGCACAGCTGTATGAGTACTCGTGGTGCTCTGGCCAGGTCCCAGAGGACTGGAAAAGGGCCAATGTGGTCCCCATTTACAGGAAGGGGAGAAAGGACAGTGAAAGGAGGTGTTAGTTCCAGTCTGTGCCCAGGAGGGATCACAGCTACAAAGCTCTGTGTTCTCAGTGGTGACAGATGACAGATCTGGATAACTATAGGCCAGTTAGTCTCACCTCGGTCCTTGGGAAGACCTTTGAGAAAATTATCAAGGAACACATCTTCAGGGTCCCAGCATGGGAGGAAATGCTCAGGGGAAACCAGCACAGGTTCATTGCAGGCAGACCCTGTCTGACTAACCTTGTTTCCTTTTATGACCAGCTCACAAAGTCCTTGGATGCGGGCGTTGAGGTGGATGTCATCTACCTGGACTTCAAGAAGGCCTTTGACACAGTTTCTCACCCCTTTCTCATAAAAACTAGGCGACTGCAGCACTGATGCCTATACAGTCAGATAGGTGACAAATTGGCTTGACGGTTGCACTCAGAGAGTGGTGGTGGACAGGTCGTTTTCAACCAGGAGGGATGTGGGCAGTGGGGTTCCCCAGCGCTCGGTCCTGGGGCCTGTGCTATTCAATATCTTTATCAGCGACTTGGAGGTGGGTGTGGAAAGCACGCTGTCCAAATTTGCTGATGACACAAAGATATGGGGAGAAGTGGGCATGCCAGAAAGGAGGGACAGAATCCAACTAGATCTGGACAGGTTACAGAGGTGGGCAGATGAGAATAGGATGTAATTCAATGCAGACAAGTGCAAGGTGCTGCATCTAGGGAGAAGGAACCTGCAACGTACCTATAGGCTGGAGAACACCCTTCTTGTCAACACAGTGGCTGAAAGGGATCTTGGACTCGTTGACTCCAGGATGGACGTGAGCCACCAATGCAAGGAAGCAGTCAGTAAGGCTAACTGCACCTTGTCATGCATCTACAGATGCATCACGAGCAGGTCCAGGGAGGTGATCCTTCCCCTCTATGCGGTGCTGGTCAGGCCACAGTTGGAGTACTGCATCCAGTTCTGGGCACCGCACTTCAAGAGGGATTTGGCTAACTTTGAGAGGGTCCAGTGGAGGGCCACTTGCATGGTCAGAGTGCAGCAGGGCAGGCCCTACGAAGAGAGGCTAAAGGGCCTGAATCTATTCAGCCTCCACAAGAGAAGACTGAGAGGGGATCTGGTGGCCATCAGTAAACTCACCAGGGAGGACCAGCAAAAAATAGGTGAGACTCTGTTTCCCCAGGCACCACCTGGGATAACAAGGAATAACAGCCACAAATTGATTGAGAGCAGGTTCAGGCTTCATATCAGGAGGCATTACTTTACGGTTAGGGCTGCCAGGCTCTGGAATGGGCTCCCAAGGGAGGTTGTGCTCTCCCCTAGGGGTCTTCAAGAGGAGGTTGGATAGTTATCTGGCTGGGGTATTATGATCCCAGCACTCGTTCCTGCCCAGGGCAGGGGGTAGGACTTAATGACCTGTTCAGGTCCCTTCCAACTCTAGAAACTATGAAACTATGACCACAGCCACCAGGTGGTCATATAGAACAAGACAAGGTCTGGGAAGCTTTGGGGCAGCCTCCTTTTTATAACCATAAAATACATCCAGGTGTGGAAGGTTAGTGAAGGGGAGACTGTTCCCAGAGCATGCAGGGCAAAAAAGGGAAATTGTTTTGGACCTCCAGGGGTTTACAGCCATCCCTGGGGATGCCATCCTGCTACAGCTTGATTTTCAGATCTGCCCTTAGATCACAAAAACATTTTGCTTTAGTCACTGGTGAACAGATTAGCATTTACATAATTACTGGTTAATCTATATGGTATTATACTTAAATAATGTTTCAGTGTCATAAACATGTTTGTTCTAAATACCATATTATCTTGAATCAGCCACACCTGTGGTTATCATCGTCCATCCTCCTTAAAACCCAAAACCTTTCAATGCTTATCTTATTGGAAATAATGCCATATCTTCTTGGGAGACTCTCAGTATGATGAATGACATTATTTGTAGTACAGTATAGACAATGCAGATCCCAAGCTAATTCAGCACCTATTTGTGTTAGCCACTAAACAAACACATAGGGAGATAATTTCTGCCATGAAGAGTGCACAGTCTAAACAGGCTTGACAGATGAGAAGTAAGAATTGTCATTTTTTTATCAGGGAAAAGCAGGGTCCCTGCAGATCACTGATGGAGTCGCAAACCATTAACAAAGTTCTAAATCCTTACTGAGTTGCTAGATTTGACACTGCGCTTGTTAGTTATTTAATAGTGGAGGTACCAAGTCCAAGAAGTTGTATACTAAAATTACACTAGATATCATACAATGAATGTTACAGGTGAACTCCAAAACCTTATCACAAAGCTGAAGAAAATTCTCTTTCCTTATATATGTGGCACAACCTTCTGAATCTTATGAAATTCATTGCTCTCCATACAAGTTCAGAGAAGTGATTCAAGTAAGAATCGTATAGAGTCGTTCCAACTCCAGCATTCATGTCTTTGTACATCCTGTGTAGTGTTTGCCAAAGTCACTTGTGAGCTCTGTGGACATGGAATCATAGAAGATGAGGGTTGGAAGGGACCTCAGGAGGTCATCTAGTCCAACCCCCTGCTCAAAGCAGGACCAGCCCCAACTAGATCATTCCAGCCAGGGCTTTGTCAAACCAGATCTCAAAAACCTCCAAGGATGGAGATTCCACTACCTCTCTGGGTAACCCATTCCAGTACTTCACCACCCTCCTTGTGAGAGAGCTTTTCCTAATATCCAACCTAAACCTCCCTTGCTGCAACTTGAGACCGTTGTTCCTTGTTCTGTCATCTGCCACCACTGAGAACACAGAGCTTTGTAGCTGTGATCCCTCCTGGACACAGACTGGAACTAACACCTCCATTCACTGTCACTCCTGTGTCCCAGACATTATCGTGCACCATGTCTTTTTATATAAATAATCTCTATTTAAATTGCACTAGTGCCCAGAAGCCTCATAGAGGACCCAATCAGAGTATGCCAGTCGCTGTGCATACAGAGAAGGTTCCTCTTAACAAAAAGAGCTTATGATAATGTTAATTTCTTCTGTCATCACTACTTGTTCATTTCCAGAAAGCTGTCCCTCCCTGAACACCCAAGTTAATGGGATATACTTATAGTCTTTTTAGGCTATGCCTAATCTATAGTGCAGCTCCCATTGGCATCAGTCAGAACTGAGTTGTGGCCAGGGGAAGCCTGATATTGCAAAGAATTATTCATGTACTTAACATCATACATTGTGGATAGTTCCAAAGAAGTCTATAAAACAGCCAGCAGGATGTAAAATTAAATACTGCATAATTCTCATACACACACAGCAGAATAAACATACAAATACCTTGATGAGGTCAGAAGTAGTGTATAGTTGCAGCCATTATGCCAGTGTCATAGGTTTTAGTTAAGGGTTAAAGAAAGTAGAAAAAATTATCTGCCTATCCCAAATGCACAAACTTCCTGGAACAGGTATGGCTTATTGCTGTTTGTTTTGCATATTATTGCTGCTTGGACTCTGATGTATCATATATTTTTGTTACACAAATATAATACTTACTCTAAAATGCTTTGAGGACAGGGTGCAGAGGGCCTGGATGAGCACTGCATGTCTCTGAACTAAATCTCTTGCAATTGAGAGAACAGGGGGATAAGGAAGCTGAAGTTCTCTGCCTTATACAAGACAACTGTGTACAAATAGTAAGCAGCAGGGGATGCTTCTAAACACAGGGGATTTGCTTCTACTAGATGAAAGGCTGTTTTAGCTGGTGAAATGAATAGGACATTATTCTTCCTCTTTATGTAAAAACCTATTATTCAGCTTTCAACTGGCTTTAACTCAGGCCGTGTCCATAACACCCGTCAATAAAACTTTGGGAGGAGGGTCTCTCAGGGCAAGCCTTTTGTTGGTATTAAACTCATCAGCTAGCTCACTTCCCCTTATACAGACATTATTTGAGATTAAGTTGTATGGCAAAAGCCCTGTGCATACAGCTGCAGACTCTCTGGATGTCTGTGGGTGGTGAGAGGAATCTGAAGCATTCTGTCTTTATGAACACACCTCTGCAATTACTGATGTGGTGTCTGCAGCTTGCTTCTGCTTGGCAGGGGCTCTCCTGGAGGGCTGGTCCTCCCCTGGCCCTTCAGCAGCCACAAGGGCAAAGGAATGCATAGGAGAGGTGTGTAAGAGGCCTGGGCTACATTTCAGTGGCTATACTGGTATTTTTCTAGTTGACCTGTAGTGTTTGAAAGAAGGTGCTTTCTTTCGGAGGTGACTATTCATTCCATTCTTATTCTTAAATGGATGGCTTAGTGACAGACATGCCAGTTATTTTCACTCTAACTCAGACATCCCTAATCAACCCAAGGTCCCCTGAATGGATTCAGATCAAGCATCAGTAGTTATCAAATCTAGATTTCCAGTCTGGCGATTGCACAGCCTGGGTCCAGGTTCCATTTCCAAACACGTCCAAACCCACATGCATGCGTGTGCACATGTGTTTGTGTATGCAACTCTGAAGGCCAGTTTCACGACCTACAACTACCATCACTTTTACTTTTGCCTCAACATTTTGCTCTGCCTAAGTTATGACTTTCCCAATATAAGGAATACAGCACAGAATGAACTTCAGCAACAAGAATTACAGGTCAGACAATCTGTTTGAATTCCACAGATATCACAGAGTTAAACATGAAATAGAGTTGGGTTGATAAATCTGAGCTGGAAGGTTATTTAGGAGTCAGACAAGTAATTCCTTGGCTTGGATGTTTTATTCTGAGGTTATCAGGAAGACTGTAGCAGCAAAATTGTAGTTTCCTAATAGACCAGAGGTTTGCCACCTGTGGTCACTGGACAACTGGTGGGCTATAGAGAGGGGGCTATTCTGTCCGTACTGCGTCATCCACCTTATCCCAAGTCCTGAAGTTGGCTTTAAAGGAGCTAACAATGCATAAAATGCCATGCTTTCCTGCTCTTCCCTGTATGCTCAGCCCAGCACAGGTTATCGGCAGGGCTTGAACGTGGGACTTTTGTCATCAAAGCAAAGACCTCTGACATGGGAGTCAGCAGGGCAATTTTCTTGTTGATAATAAACTGATAATTTATCTGGGAATCAGCTGCTAGATAAGGAGGTAGCTCACACTTTCTACACACATTATAAAAGCAATTGCTGTAACTGCTCCAGAGATGTTAGTTGTGAGTGACAGCAACAGTGCTACAGTCAGAAGTGCCTGGGAACAGAGGAAAACACAGATTCTTCCTTTGTGCTAACACCATGTGCCTTAAAGAGAAGTTTGAGAACTGCTTTCAAACACCAGCACACACATGAGTCTCAAATATCTCACACCAGGTAATTCCACAGATCCACATGGAACAATGTCAGGAATTAATCTGATCCTTTAATTTTCCCACCGCAGGATGAGAGGAATCCTTGCAAAGCCTGAGTGTTTATCACATCACGTCTTGGCCTTCAGGGCAATTGGTTCACTTCTGCTCTCCATATACATACACACAGGTTTTCCTGGCCCATCCCAGCTGGGAAGTAGGTCACAGGGGGTGGAGAGCACAGCCCATCAGCTTCCCCCTTGGATTTAGCTGCAGGAACCTGAGTGAGCAGCCCCAACTCACTGCACAAACACTTCTGAGGTGTCATGGCCACTGGAAAGTGTCTGCAATCAGCTTTTTGGCATGAGATCCATGGCTGCCATCCCAGATCGGCCCATTCCCCCAGCTTGGCAGGGCTGCCCAGCACCATGCAGATTGAAGCTGCCAGGGCTGCAGCAGAGAGCGGCTCCACCAGCACCAACTTCCCCATAGCACATCCTCAGCCAGGCTGGGGAGGGACAGAGCTGGGCACTTGCCGTTGGGTTGAACTGGCATCCTATTGGGCTGATCTACAACCTGTCTGGGTGCACTCTTTAACACAGCCTCCACCCCTTCTAGAACAAGGGGATGTTCTAGAGTCACAGCTCCAGAGCCCCAGTGCTAGAGCTTGGGGCACCCTAGAAAATGGGGGCACCAGCAGAACCCAGTGAGCAAGGGGCTACTTTAGAACCCCAGAACAAAGGGTTGCTCTAGAATCCAGGGGACATAGAGCCCCAGCACCAGGGAATGCTCTAGAACCCGGGAACCAAAGGGTTTGCTCTAGAACCCAGACACAAAAATAGAACCCTGGGCCAAGGGGCTGCTCTGGAACCAGGGAGTAATGCGAGAAACCTGGACCAAGGGGCAGCCCTAGAGTCCCAGTTACAGGCTGTTCTGGAACTGGGGAGCAACCACAGAACCCAGGACCAAGGGGCTGCTCTAGAACTGGAGAGTGACCATGGAAACCTGGAATAAGGTCACAGGAGCACAGCCCCTCTAGAACCCAGCTGCAATCTGATCTAGAACGCTGCAGCGATGCTTGCTGCAGCATCCTGGAGCTGCCACCACACCTGGCCCTGGGCACCAGTAAAGCCGCAGTCTGTGGGACTGCAGTTCTCAGAGCGGCTTGCATCCTATAGGCTCTGGTGCTCAATTCTCTGGGGCTGCTGCTGCTGCTGCTGCTGCTGCTGCAGGGGAAGAGGGCAGTGGCACTGCTCTTCTCCCTGCTCAGCAGACTCCAGCACCAGGACAGAGGCTGGCACTGGCAGCTGAGAGGCTGAGCCCTTGGCAGCGCTCCTTCACAAATGGACAGCCTGGGACCTGCATAGCAGCTGTGTCAGCAGCAGAAGCAGGTAAGAGCCAGGTGTAGCATCTCCCTCCGCCCTCTGCTCCTGCCCTGGAGCCAGCTCTCTCCACCCCATCCCTAGAGAGCTGCCAGGGCATCTGTGGAGGGATCACAGCACAGGGCCTCCTCCCAAGGGATCCTGCCCGACCCCAACAAGCTGTCTCTGCCAGGCCAGCCCCTAGCACTTGCTGCTCACTCTTTCCTATCTGATTTCCCCTCAAGCCTGATCCCCTGTGCAGGGCTGTATTATCCTTCCCCCTGCCCCAACCCATCTGCAAGCCCATCTGGTCCCTTCTTCTCCCACTACTAGCAGTTCCCATCCTTCAAATGCTGGCTGTCTCCCCATCTCTCCTTGTACAGCTGATGAGGGCAAGCCCCTACACACCCAAATGGTCCCGCTGGATCCAGTGTGCCATTGTCTTGAGTAGAAGCTATGCATGGGTGGATCTAGGCTCTTGAAAAGGTGTTGCACATGGTGTGGCACATCATGTCATGTAACACAACACCTATTTTTGTCCAGATAAAAAGACACAAGAAGCTTTACTTATGTGCTAGAGGTGGATTTTTCCATTTAAGAATGACATAAAACCACATCGAACTTCAGTGGAATGAATTAAAACAGGCTGCAGCTCCTGTGAAATAGAAGCTACATTATCAGGAGCAGCTAACAGACAGCAAGGCTATGTCCAGTCGTGCACGGCTGTGTTTGGTGCCACAGACCCGTCTGCAGCACCACATATCACACATTTGGACATTTCCCATGCTGCCGTGCGGGGTTTTTCTTTTTGAAAAAAACCCACACAGAAAAAAGCAGGACAGCATTCATGGAGGCAATGCGTGCCGTCCACAACCAGAGTCTGGCCCACCGGATCCATGCTCCAGCTGCTGGCCAGGCTCCAAGATGCAGGAGCAACAAAGCTGCAGCTTCCCTGGCCCCCAGGACCACAGGTAAGACTGCTGGAGCCAGCACTCTTGCTGCCTCCAGCCTCCCCCACCCCCCTGAGGTTACCTGCCACATGCCAGAGGGCGTGCGGCACAGGCATTCCCTAGGGACAACTATCAGCAGCACAAGGTGTCCCACTGCTAGCTGTACCCGGGGAACCAAATATCCACGCTGATCTGGACATGGCTCTGGGTTGCAGAAGGAAGGATAACTTGATTAGTTGAAACATCAAGACCATTCGAAAGGAGAGAGGGTCATTAACACCTGTGGAATGAAGAGTTTAGAAGAAATCAGGTAGATTATAATGAGCCATTAAGTCAACTGAGTCTCCCACTGCTACTTGAATAGAAATGCTACTGCTGTTGCCCAGCAGTTGGTTTTATACGTGGGTGGACCAGGAATCAAAGAAGAAGGGAGTTCAAATGCACCACCGTACTCTCCTCCCCCCTGATCCACCCCTGAAACCATGTACCCCCAAATACATTGATGCAAAGGCAGCAAGGTTGCCACTTGTACTGTGGCATCTGAGACTGGTCTGCTTTTTCTGCTGCCCAAGTACCCACCATGCATCTTTACGTAAGGATTTAACCTTGCTTGCAATGATGTAAATATCAAATTTTCCAATAACCCATAGCAGGATGTGAGATCTAAATGTTGAACATTTTGGTGATACTCATGGTTTATCAAAGCTTCATTATGCTGTGGTGTGATTTGACAGTGGCTGCATCATGGGAACCTTCCTGAGCCTCATCATGCTGGTACTGGGGAAATGTTAGGTACTCTGATGAAGTTGTGTTACACTATTGTCACAGTTTGTTGTTTTATGCTGGCTGCTTTCAGTGAGACAGGCTGTCCAAAGCAGAAAAATTATACAAAACAGTATGTTGAAATAAAAAAAACAAGTATGTTGAAATAAAACATTGGCTATCATGCAATAACCTGGTATGTTAAAATAATACATAAAACACTGGTTTTTTTGCAGTTTGATCCATTAGCAAGCAGTGTTTTACAGTTGCTTCATTCAGAGACAGAAGAAAAAAATGTTTGCTGCATTTTATTTTTCAGTTTGGTGCCATAGAACTAACCAAGACAGTGGTTGTTATTAATGTTGCACATGGATATGCATGTCTACAGGTTTAGATCATAGTCCCTATTTATAGGGATTTATTGCCTGGCCATAAATTGTCACCTTTGGGCTAATTCTTGGCAGTATTATTGTTAATGCTTTAATGGGGTTGGTTTGTTTATCAAGCAGATTCTTTTTTCTTTTGCAAATGAAAACAGAGTCCTGGCTCATAAAATAATGCAGATATATTTATATTTGCAGTGATCGCTTCACTAAGGTGCTGGAAGGTAAAGTATTGGAACTGCTTATGTAAAGGGAATTTCAGTAAATGTGTAACTTTAACAGTTACAATTGTTTTATTATTGCAGTGCCAAAGACTCAAGTCCATGTGTAAATAATGCAAAAAGGTGCCTGTACAGAGCCACTGACTAAGCGGGGAGAGCACACCTTATTCTCAGAGTCAGACCCCAAGCTTCAGTATTAGTTCAGGTCTGGCTTAGTATTATATTGGTTTGAATAGGACATTTTGCTTGACTCATTACCAGGGGAATATGTATATTAAAATGATCCATTTGCTAACCTGCTGTTATTATTTCATTCCCATCCTTAATCCCTTATCTGGTGTTACTGGTTTTTGCTTCCACACCTGCTGGTTGAGGGCCAGAATCTGGATTGAGTCTCACTTTTTTTTCTACGGTGGGACCCATTTCAGTTGATCTAAATGTAAGCAAGCCCATTCATTGCTCACAGAAAGAGCAGAAGAGGAGGGAGACCAGAAAAAATAACCTAAGGAGACGATCCCACATCTCTCCTATTCTTTGAAACGACAAATAGTGCTTATCTGTATGCCCTTTCTGCTCATTTCTTCCCTTTTCTCTCCCCCTGCCTTCCTATCATATATCGTTATTCTGTGTGTGGATACATCATTTGAGACAGAACATCCTTGATGGAGGGACCTTATCTTCTCATGCATATGTAAAATGTGTCATGCACATATGACACCATATGGGACTACTTCTTCTCATGTCCTTGTCATAAACTAGATGTTTTTTTCCAGAATTGTGCAGAAATGATGGCTCTTTCCACTGCTGTAGCAAGGTCCTCCTTTGTACAGGTCAGACCAAGGAGCTAACAAATAAGCAGGTGCTCCATGGTCTGCACTTCACTGCACTTGCATGTATTCATGTAATTAGAGTAGCCTCATTTGATCATACTTATTTTTGATCTTCCCGTTTGCATGCGCAGGCGGTTCAGGCATCGCCATATTGACCAGTCTGTATCAGCCCCTCTGGAAAGGTCCTCCTGAGGTGCCAGGTCCTTTTCAGGGCATCTGGTAACATGTAATCTTTCCTTCCATGAACTCAGTCACACCCTATCAGCCATTGTGTCCAAGGGTGCAACACTGGTCACAAAACTCTTTCACGCTTTGAGCTGTTTAGTTACCTCTGTGTGACCATAGAGTGGATGTCTGGGGTTTTCCATCTGCTGTGATCTTTGTGGGTCACTACCTTTTTTTCTGATATCAGGTGATGTAATGCCTGCCAGTAAGTACAGGTTATCCTTCGGTGTTAGCTTTAGACATCCTGTTACTTCACAACAGTTGTCATTTAGAACTGGGTCTAGTTTCTTGACATGAACTGATTATTCCCATACTGGATACACGTACTCTGCAATGGAGTAACACAAGGCAATAGCAGTGGTTTATAATGTACCTGGGTTCACTCCCCACTTTGAGGTGACCAACTCTTAAAGTATGTTGTTGCAGGCACTGACTTTACCCTTTGTTTTCTCTACATGTGGTTTGAAGGTAAGTATTTGGCCCAATGTAACTCCCAAGTACACAGGATTTAGGTGATTAGTCAGTGGGATTCCATCCCAGGTGATTCCTCTTGTCTTCTCTATGGCATAGATGAAAGGCTATGACTGGCATCTTGTTGGCACAGCTGTTTCTTATTGTAATAATCTGAGAGCTTGATCAGTGTACATGTTAGTCTGTTCTTGACAGTGGCAAAGTCCTTCTCTTGTGTCGCAATGCATAGGTCACCAGCATATATGAAGTTCCTCGTCTTGCTCTGTGTGGGTTGATCATTGGTATCGATGTTAAAGAAGATTGGAGCTAGCTCACTGCTCTGTGGAAAGCTATTTCATTATGACCTCCAGTGGCTCCATTTCTAGCACAGTTCTATGTAAAAACATCTGTTCTCCAAAACAGATTGTATGAGCTGCACTAAGTGGTAGTCGTGTGTCATATTGTAGACTTTGGTAAGCAGGTTTTGGTGGTAGACTGTGTCAGATGCCACTTCTAGATCCACAAATACAGCACCGGATATTAGGCAAGGCAAGTCCTGCTCCACCCTTTCTCAAATCCATCTTCTATATCCTGGGTGATGTTCAGTATTTGTCTGGTGCAGGACTTGCCTGGTCTGAATCTGTCTTGTTGTGGTATTAGATGTTGTTCAATATGAGGTGAGAGGCCATTGAGAATAAGGCGTTTGTAAAGCTTATAAAGACGGCACAGCAGTGACTCTGACCTGAAGTTCTCTGGGTCACAGGCATCCTTCCCTGGCTTTAACAGAGCTATTATATGAGCTTGTTGCAATAGGTTAGGTAGTCTAGGAGTTGTTAAAAAAAAGTGTAATACCCATAACTCAGTTGCAGGACCAAAGTGTTTGATCTGCTCCATGCATATGTTACTGAGTCCAGCTGCTTTGCAGTTCCTCAGGTGACTCATCCCAGCATCAAGTTCATCCATTGTGTATAGAGTGCTAAAATGATTTTCCTGCAGGTCAGTTTGCCATTTAATCCTTATTTTAGGCCATTTATTTGGAGCTTTGCCACTGAGCAAAAGCTGGTGAGCCACCTGGTTGGTTGTGATGTTGTGATGTCGATGTACTTTCTCCCGGTCGTTACTCGGCTTACAGATGGTTGGCAGTGCTTTCCTACTAGTGTGGGTCATACCTATTCCTCTAATCAATTCTTTCCATTTCCATCACTTTTCTTCTTGGAGCTTGTTAGTTAGGGTTGTTCCACCCACGATAGTGTCTTCCGAGAAAGAATCTCTTTGAAACATTAGCTGGTATTTTTTTTTATTTGGCTGCTGGCATGGGAGTGAACCCTGGTATATACTCAATTCTCCATCCTCAAGGTATATACCTCTTGGAGGTTTTGTGCAGCACATTCACAAAGATGTCATACTTATCCAAGACTGCTTTGATGTGTGTCACCTTTTTTGTCAAGGTCTTCAGAAAAGCCTCTCCAATCTGCTTCCTTAAAACTGAAGCATCCATGCATTGGTACCATATTTGGAGTTGCTGCGTTTGGGGGATAGGTTCCAACACATCTTTTTTGCACATAACTTCTATGTTGCTGTCGACAAAGGTGAGGTCTGGATTATAGCTTCATCTCCACCAGGAGCTAGTTAAAGACCCAGGTAGCTTAGCACTGTGGATCAGTTATGAATGAACCGATCCTGTTTAATTAGAACTCAGCAGCTCCTGCTAAAGTTGCAGCGTGCCTTTAGTGACTGAAATTTGCATGCCAATATATTTGCATGTATTTATTCATAAATGTTAGGGTCGGAAGGGACCTCAATAGATCATCGAGTCCAACCCCCTGCATAAGCAGGAAAGAGTGCTGGGTCTAGATGACCCCAGCTAGATACTCATCTAACCTCCTCTTGAAGACCCCCAGGGTAGGGGAGAGCACCACCTCCCTTGGGAGCCCGTTCCAGACCTTGGCCACTCGAACTGTGAAGAAGTTCTTCCTAATGTCCAATCGAAATCTGCTCTCTGCTAGCTTGTGCCCATTATTTCTTGTAACCCCCGGGGGCGCCTTGGTGAATAAATACTCACCAATTCCCTTCTGTGCCCCCGTGATGAACTTAAAGGCAGCCACAAGGTCGCCTCTCAACCTTCTCTTGCGGAGGCTGAAAAGGTCCAGTTTCTCTAGTCTCTCCTCGTAGGGCTTGGTCTCCAAGCCCTTAACCATACAAGTGGCCCTTTTCTGGACCCTCTCCAGGTTATCCGCATCCTTCTTGAAGTGTGGCGCCCAGAATTGCACACAGTACTCCAACTGCGGTCTGACCAGTGCCCGATAGTGGGGAAGTATCACCTCCTTGGACCTATTTGTCATACATCTGCTGATGCACGATCAAGTGCCATTGGCTTTTCTGATGGCTTCGTCACACTGCCGACTCATGTTCATCTTGGAGTCCACTAGGACTCCAAGATCCCTTTCCGCTTCCATGCCACCCAGCAGGTCATTCCCTAGGCTGTAGGTGTGCCGGACATTTTTCCTCCCTAGGTGCAGCACTTTGCATTTCTCCTTGTTGAACTGCATTCTGTTGTTTTCTGCCCACTTGTCCAACCTATCCAGGTCTGCCTGCAGCTGTTCCCTGCCCTCCAGCGTGTCCACTTCTCCCCATAGCTTTGTGTCATCTGCAAACTTGGACAGAGTACATTTCACTCCCTCGTCCAAGTCGCTGATGAAGACATTAAAGAGTATCGGTCCCAGGACCGAGCCCTGCGGGACCCCACTGCCCACACCCTTCCAGGTCGAAACCGACCCATCCACCACGACTCTCTGGGTGCGACCCTCCAGCCAATTCGCCACCCACTGGACTGTGTAGTCATCCACATCACAGCCTCTTAACTTGTTCACCAGTATGGGGTGGGATACCGTATCGAAGGCCTTCCTGAAGTCTAAGTATACGACATCCACCCCTCCTCCTGTGTCCAGGCATTTCGTAACCTGGATTGGTCAGGCACGATCTGCCTGCCACGAACCCGTGCTGGTTTCCCCTCAGCATAATTTGTCCTGCCAGGCTCTCACAATTGTGAGCCTTGATAATTTTTTCAAAGACTTTGCCAAGGATGGAGGTGAGACTGACTGGCCTATAGTTGCCCGGGTCCTCCTTCCTCCCCTTTTTGAAAATGGGGACCACGTTGGCCCTTTTCCAGTCCTCCGGGACTTGGCCTGTACGCCACGAGCTTTCAAATATTCCCGCCAGTGGCTCTGCAATGATGTCGGCCAGTGCCTTCAGCACCCTCAGATGGAGCTCATCCGGGCCTGCCGACTTAAAGGCATCCAGTTCTTCCAAGTGACTCTGCACCATCTCAGGGTCTACTCATGGAAGTCTGGCGCCTTGCTGCTGCCTCTCTACAACCCCAGCTTCCAAGATAATAAATTATGTAGCCTCCAAGATAATAAAAAGTAATGCATTTTGCAGTGAGTCATGAAATGCCAAACACAGAGATCAAAGGCATATCATAAGCCCCAGTGCAGGGACATTATATGGTGGTGGCATGTTTGCGGTGCAAGGTAGCATCCAAAGCCAAGAACAGACTCCTTCCAGTTCTCAGGTATGTTGATGCATAATAGCAGCCAATCATTTGTGTATCCCAGAGTGTTTAATTTTCTGCTGACAAGACAAACGTTTTAATTAAAGGCAGCTAGATGGTTCATTATTTTTTCAGGCTTTGGAGGGAGTGCATGAGAACAATTTCCAGACCATGTCCCTTGGCTAGGCTATGAGATTTCTTTACAGGGTCTGCTGGTGCCCTGCTGCAGTTGTTCTGTGAGCAGGCACCCTCTGAGAGCTCCCTTCATGGGAAAAGAGCTACTGCCTGTTTGCTGTGCACAAGACCATGTCTCTGGCTGCCACTTTTGCAGCAGAGGGAAGGCAATGGCACCCTCTACTGACTCCTCTTGCTTCCTGCTGGTATACAGCTCCCAGCTGCAGCTGTCATTAGCTCAGCTACCTGAAAATCCTGCCTCACTGCTGGCCAGCAAAACATGACTACTGCTGTCAAGGTCATGCTGTGACACCTGCATAGAAGTGCCCATTTTTATAATGAGCCCAAGAACAGGAAAATTATAGCCTTGAAACTTTTGGCCACCCATCATTTTTGGCTAGAGCAGAGTAACGTGGTGACTGAACACCAACATCAGGACAAATCCTGACATATTCAGAAAAGAACCAAAGCAGATTTTCTCCTGCAGCACATCTTAAGTGTGTAGTATTGACACATTACCCAACCGTCATTCCAGCTTGATTGTGGGCTTCATTCCTGGGAACCACACGTCACAAGCTCTACTGGGACTTTGTTGCTATCACAATTTATAATTTACTGTAAGTGGAGATAGGTGATGGCTCAGTCTCTTCTTCCCCTTTTTGCCCTAATAAAGAGTCTGTTTGGAAATAGTGACAGGAGGTGCCAGGAACCTTCAGAACTGAACGGAGTTGTTGTCAGCTTTTTTTTTTCCTTTTTTTAACAACTTCTATTAACATGTAAATAACTGACTTTTAACATTCGCTAGCGAAGTGTTAAGTCTGTTCTTAAATAAAATGATCTGGATCTGTCTTCAGACTGTCCAGTTCAAAGCAAGGCTTTTGTTGGGATGCCTAGTGATATCCTGCCCCTTAGGGGGTGTTATGCAGCCTGGTGCATTCCTGAAGGAAAATATTTGCTCTTCAGAAGCCTCTTTTTAAGCTTGATACAACTTTTTATCTACTGCTGGGAAGGCTCAGCAGTATCAGAACTAGGAATGAACTCCTTCTTCCAGAACAACATCAAAAGCATGGAAATAGCCCCATTTCCTGACCCTTTCAGTTCAACACTGCTCTTGACACAGCTTCAACACAATCGCACAATTATTGTTGTATTATATACCTGGTACAGGAATTATTTTCATATGCATCTGGGAAGGCAAATTAGTTTCTCAGTTGTCTCTGGAAAACTATTGGTTTCCTTTGCTGTAGGGTTGTTTTTAAAATTAATTTCAAAACTTCTCTGGAGTTGGGGTATTTTGTCCTGCCAAAGCAGCAGTGTCCAGGAGAGACAGTGAGAGGAACTATACTGCCTCTGTACCAGATGTAATGTCAGGCTGCTTGGTGTAGAGACTGAGGAGGGATTGCCTGGGTTTGCAGAGCGTGCTGTACACAAGCACTCCACGCGTGTAGTGAAGGTGGCTGCAGCTGGAGAACGCGCACTATGGATGCATGTCTGAAATATTTCCCTTGGGATTGCCCCAGGTGTTAAAGCAGCCAACGGCAGCATGAACTCCCTGCCCCTTATATCTTTGTTCTTCTGCTCCCCCATATGGCAAGGGACTGGCCGTTCCCAGGAAGCACAAAGGAACGGGCTTTCCATGTGGATGTGCCCCTGTCTCTGAGGTTTTCCTGTGGTTCTTGAGAATGTCTGGTCCCATCTTCCTCTGCCAGCCGACCTGAGAGGAGGATGAGTCAAGAGATCCTTGTCTTTCCTTGTGCAGTAATTTTACTTTCCTATTGATTTTTTTTCCCACACACTTGTGGAAATTTTTTAAGCTAGGGTGGTTTGAGGAGAGGAAACTCGCAGTTTGCCATGTGTTATGTGTGGGTGTAAAATACAATCATAATGTATATTGTGATCATGCCCGGAGAAAGCTCTTGTATCCTTTTGTAGTGGACAAGGAGTCCCTCTCCTTCCTTTGCTAATGAATGCAGCATATCCATGTTGCTTCTCATTTTCACCTGAGTGGAAATTGCCATACTGTTAATCTTTCTCTGGTTTTTAAGAGTGGGTGAGTGATTTCCTTTGAAGCCAGAGCCTGCCCTGGGTCACTAATCGACTGGCACCCTGCCTAGAAAACATCTCTCTGCTCCAAAATTCAGGCTTCCTGTCTCATTCACCTAGTTCCCATGTATTCAGAGAATATCATTATGACAGTACCATGTGATCAAAGCCAGACTGGCCAGAATGCTTGCTTCCATCTATAAAAATCTATAAAAGCTGATTAGCAAATAATTAAGCTGATTAGCAAATAATTAAACCGATATTGTTTTATTTCACAGCTGTCAGGCAGGTTGCCATTCATTCAAGCTGTTAGAGCGTGGCAGTGCTCTTAATAGTTGCTTTGTGAGTAAGGGTTTTTGTTTTTTTCAATCTGGAAAGAAAAAGAGTGTTTGCATATAGCAAAGCAGTGGATTACAGGAAGGCAGTAGTAAAACCACCATAAACCCAGGTTTTATGGCTGACGTGACCTGAATAAGACTAGGAATCTTAGATCAGATGCTTGAAGAAATCAAAAATCCTCACTCATTTCTTTGAGCTTGTTGGAGCTTTTACACAGGAAAATTTGAAGGCTGAAAGGATGCCTTGTTCAAAGTGTATCTCAGTGTGATAATTTTGACTTCCGCTGATGGGAATGGTTTTTTGTTTGCTTACTTTGACTTCCTGTACAAATGCAAGCCTCTGACTTGAAGCTGCAGCACTCCAAATTTGGTGAAAAAGACCTTCAGTTTTCTTGCATTGTGGGGCAACCCTAGGAGACAATTTACCTGTAGTATTTTTCAAATTTGAAAAACTGTTCTGTGTGCACTGCTGCCAACATGGAACAGCACTTTCAGTCAGTCCAAGTGAGCTGGGTTTTTTATGTGAAGGGTTTCAAAGGTAAGTGCCTACGGTTAGGCTCCTAAATCCTTATCCCTGATTTTCCAGTGTGCTAAGTGCCTGGTAGATCTCACTGAATTCCCTTTTGCTGAGAGAAAGGAACGAGCATCCTTATTTAACCTGAAAATCTCTGCACACTCTGGACATCTCTGCACACTCTGGACATCTCTGCATCCTTCCTTGATTTTAAGCACTTCACTGGATTGGAAAAGAGGCATTGGTAGGGCTTAAGGTGTGACCATGTAACCTTTAGTCAAACCCCTAAAGGGAGCACTGAGACATGGGATTACAGAATCCTAGAAAAGTAGGGCTGGAAGGGATCTCATAGTTTCATCTAGTCCAATTCTCTGCTCGAGACAGGCTCATGCCTAACTAGACCATCCCAGCCAAGTGTCTGTTTAACTTCCTCTTCAAAATTTCCAAAGATGGAAATTCCACAACTTCTCTAGGTAACCTGCTCCAATACTTGACCGCCCTCATAGTCAAAAGCTTATTCTAATCTACAACCTAAACTTCCTCTGCCATATTTGAAGCCTCTTTCTCCCTATGGCCATAGAGAAAAGCCTATCTCCATCCTCTCTATAATCACCCTTCAGGTATTTGCAGACTGTTATCAAATCCCCCTCTTTCTCCAGACTAAATAACCCTAGTTCTTTCAGCCTTGCCTCCTAAGTCTTCTTTCCCAGGCCCCTAACTGTTTTTGTCACTCTGCATGGGACTCCTTCCAATCCGCATCCCCCTGTGAAGTGTGGGGCCAAAGCTGATTGCGGATCCTGTTCACACCTATGTGGGTACTTATTTTCATGTGTACCAGTAGTCTCACTAGGACTTATGGGACTGCTCTAGTGCATAAAGCTAAAAGTGTGTGGACAAGATTTTACAGATTCAGAGATGTGGTTTGCATGGTTCAAACTGTATTTCTAATGTATGGGGATATTTCACCATTTGATGTACGGGTTACCTTGGTGTCTTCTGATTTATGCGTAACCTGCTTGGAAGTGCCACCCAATATTTACTGTTTTTATTCTTGTAATCCAGTAGCATCCACAGAGCCCTGGGCAGAGTCCCCCCCTTCTCCCCAATCCTTCCCCCTGAAAAACAGGATCCCCACCCTGACCAAAACAGTTTAAAGGACACGCATCCATGGAATATGAAGAGCTGTACTTAGCAAAGTAGTTTCTGGCTGTGGTTTTATTGAATGCTAATTGCTTCTTGAAATAAAGAGTGGGGTTTTTTTAATGGCCACACCTTGATGTTTCCTTGCTATTAATTGGAAGGCTGTCCCTGAGTCCCAGGGTGCCCTCACCGGAGCCTTGCCTAACCTGCCTCGTCTTTCATGATTGCTGGGCCCTCTGCCCTCTAGCCAAAGCCATGCAGCTCTCCATGGACGTCTCTCACATCCCGATGGACCTACTGGTGCCTGGCTAGCACTGATCCAGTGGTCACCACCTGCGGCCCAAATGGCCCTCATTTAAGCTTCAGGGCTCTTAATCATGGCCTCCTTCCAGCCCTATAGCCATGCTCATGCCTTGCAGATGTTTCTCAGTCCACAGTTTAGGCCTTTTGTAGAGGCCTTGGTTTTAGCCGTCCTTTATTTTGGCAGACTTCCAGCTCCGGCCCACTAATTTGTTCTCTGTTCTCTTGGCCACAGCCCTCTCTGTTTCTGCAGTCTCTGGGCCCCTCATCCTTGTCTTGTGTCCTGTCCTAGCCCCCCTGTCACCCCTGATCCAGGGCAAGGATCAGTACAGTTCATCCCCCTGGTCTCCCTGGCCTAGGGCAAGGCTGCTCTCAATACAGTTCATCCCCCCGATCTCCCTAACCTAGGGCAAGGCTGCTCTCTGCTCAGCCTCCCTCTAAAAAGTATTTGGGCTTCTTTCCCATGCAGCCTGCCAGGTCCCACCCTGTGGCCTCCTACTCACCACTGTCAGCCACACCCAGTCCCCAGGTATAAGATAGAACAAAAATCCAAGCAACTGCTTTAACTCAAAATGCCCCCTCTGGGTCATCATACCTCTGCCAGGCCACCTTCCCACTCTCTGGCTCCCTCTCAGCCTTGTGAGTACCTGCCACTGCTTACTGCTCTCACTCCCCACCAGCCTGGGCTGGCAGGAGCTCCTCTCCCTGCAAAGTTCAGTGCTACACTTTCCTCTGCCTCAGGGACTACGGCTTGTATCCCTGGGCATGTTCCCTTTGGTCAGGTGCTCTCTTGATGGGCTGCAGGTGAGTCCCCACTTTAATGGGTGTCTTATCATACTGCCCTTAGGCTGCAGTTACTCTCTTGCTGCCTTCCCTCCTGTAGCAGACCCCTGCTCAACTGCCTTGGGCTCTTTCTGCTGCAGTCGCTCCCTTAAAGTAAGAGGAGCTCCTGTTACAAGCCCCCAGAAAAATTGTTAATGCTTCTTTTTACTGGTCACCTCATGATTTTGGTCAGTAAGAAGGTGATGCCAAAGTCCTTCTATTAACCTAAGTGGTTATTGCATCAGGCCCTTATTCTGAGCATTTTATGTATGCTGACTGTATGCACCTTCTGACAAAAGTACGTCCTCTGTTCTGGGTAGCCTATTCACCTGTAAAACTCTTCAACTTGTCTGACAACTCAATCAGGGCAGTGCATGTTGGGCTTCAGCAGAGGCTGTTGAAGTGTGAAGCCATTAATAGAGAGTAGAGGGTGAATCCCATCAATGGTGGGTGTCCCAGTCCCCCCAGGTCAAATGGCTTGCCCACCATCACCCCTCTGTCTTGTTTGGATTCAGTTTTAATTGATTTACCCGCATTAAATGCCTAATTGCAGCCAGACCCCTGGGAAAGTGTTGAGACTGTGGGGCCAGGGTCAGAAAACTGATGGCTCAGTGATGACACCTCACTCCAAATCTCTGCACAGTCATACCCAGCAGGCTCATATGCAAACTGAACACAGGATTTGGTTATGCCAATGCCATGCTAATTGGAGATGTCACTAGGGCCAGCTTATCACTAGCCTTAGAACGAGGGAGTTGCAGCCACCTTTCTGCTCTATCATTTGCGTGTAGTATATATTGGCACTAGTTTTAACTGTTTATTTACAAAAGCATAGGTTTTAATTTGCCCATTTCCCTTTTAGCATTACCTGAGTGACCTAGTGAGAGATGTTGCATACTAATAACTCTACGTCTTTTCTGGACAGGTGTCCATGCCCCTTGCCACAGTATTGTTCATTAGTTGATCTGGCATGCACTGCAACAGAGGGTCTGATCAGTGCAATATCATGATGGGATGAATACTTGGTGCAGAAAGGTACAGAGGTATTACTACTATAGTGCCACTGGGAAGAAATGCCTAGCTTGGTACAACACAACACTTGAATTCTCACCAGATGGTGATCCTGGGTGGGAAGGTCAGAATTCAGATTAGGAACTTTTCTAGTGATCTGCTGTTCAGAATGAACAAGATTTCATGATCCTCAGTAAGTGGGCTTATGGAAATCAGTGGCCTGCCTTTCAGAATAAAAAAGTCCGTGATCAGGCAAATCAGGAAGTTGTGCACTGTCAGTGATGAAAAGAGAGTGAGGGATCTTAACCCTGGAAATAGTTCATCTGGTCTGACTGGCAGCCCTTTGGAAGGGAATGCTGTCACTGTTCCAGTTTGCTGTCTGCTTTTACCTGTATGTAGAGAAACCCACAGGACTTCATTCTGCTCCAGGTGAAGTCATCCTGCTACAGCAGGTTTGGGCCAGCCCTTCCCCAAACCTCTGCTGCTCTAACTTGAGGGTCTTCCTTGATGCAGAATGAACTCCAGATGGTCTCAGGCTGCATTTTTTTTTTTAGCATATTTACTGTTGGTTGATCCTCAATCTTTGCTTGGCATCTCCTGGTCTTCCCAGGCACAGATCTTTAGCCCCACAAAGGTTAGGGCCAAGGGGGATGACTTTTTCCATGTATCTGGATTTTGGCAGAAATACTCTCCTCCTAGCCCTATAAATCATATTGCTGACGGTGGCCATCTCACTGAATTAGGATCCCACTAATGTTTGTTTGCATGTACTATGCAAAACTGAAGACTTCAGAAACAAAATTGGGAAAATTTTGTTTTGGGAGATGATGCACCCGCAAACTTTCAGCTTTCTAAAATCATGCCCCATTCCCAACCCACTTCCCAACAGAAAATCAGTTTTCCCCAAAGCTCAGCTCAGTTGTTTTCTTCCCTTAAGGTAAGGCCAATATGTGCTCAAAATGACTCATAAAAATTGTAGGTTTAAATGCTTCCAAAACTAAACTGCTATTTTTTTTCCATCAAAATAAGCAAGACATTGTCCTTATTTTTCAAGTCTCAGGAAAGGCTTTACAGGGGAACTGACAATGGCCATGTTAAATGACACATTTTAAAACACCACTGGTTGTAGATATAGGAAGTGGTACGTCTTAAGAATGTAGCCTTTAGTGTGCCAGAGGACACCAGAGATTTGTGGGCCAGTGTTTTCAGTTTTACTCTGGAACTCCTGATGTGTTGGGATACAGACTGTGGTTGTATCATTTCACCAGATAGTCACAACAGTCATATTGAATACTACAATGTTCAGAAAAAAGCTACATTTTAGGTCAGGAATTCCTTCCTGGACCCCTTCCCAGACCAGTTACAGTAGGTTGAGTTTTAACCTTGCATGCATACCTGTGGGTTGACAACAGTGAGATCTCTATCTGTAAGGGGCAGAATATTTGACAGTGTGTTGGCACCTGTGCTAGGATATAGATTATAAAATTCCAGTTAGACCTCCCAGAGGTTTAGGAAGGATGGCTCACTAATCCATCAGTCTACCTCTTCACAACAGTAACAAGGAACTCTGGCAATGTAGGACCAGACCAAGGCATAAAGGTGGCCCCTGCACCCACCCAGAGCCCCACTAAATTGTGGTTTGTGGCAAAGTCAGAGCCTAATCCATTCTAGTCTATAGTTCACACACTGGCTAGGGACAGAAGTTACACATAAACCAGTTTACATCTTCAGAAACTGGATTAAACCTGTAACGGAACAGAAGCTCAGTGCACATAAAACAGTTTCAAAATGGCTGAAACTGGTTTAAGATAAACCTGGTTGAATGTAGTATCAGACTTAACTGATTTAGGTCAAACCGGTTTATGGAACTTCTGTTCCAGACCCCTTCCTGGTTCAAGTTAAATCAGAGTCCCCCAGCATCCCAGCGTGCTTTGTAGTCCTGGGCTGGGCTGTTTGCTCCAGACAGCAGGGCTGGCCTTGCCCCTCTGCTCCCTAGCTGGAGCACTGAGGGCTAGCTGACGAGGGGGTAAGGGTGGGGCAGCCTCTGTTAGGCTATTCCATGCTCAAAGCTGGAGTGGAGGAGGCGTGGGACAGGGCTTTGGAGGGGAGGGGAGAAAACAACCTGAGAGGGACTCAGTCTCTGCTTCTGGAAGGCATCTGCTGTGCAGAGGCTTCCCTCATTCAGCCTGGCTCTCTGGTATGTAGGCAGCATGGGCTGTATGTTTACTTCCTCTTCCCGCTGCTCCTGAGGTCTCCGGGATCTACAGTCAGTCATTTTGAAAGCAGGGTTTTAGCCTTCTTTCCCTACTGTATTTTCAGCATGGCAGTGATGCCTTTTATCAATATTTTGGTTGTTTCTTGTCTTGCAAGCTGTATTTATGTTACCATATAAAACATCCAGAACACTTTTGCAGCTGGGCCTTTGTTTTAAGTATGTGTTCCAGCCAAAGAGCCATAGCAAGCTATTATGCAACTTGCAGTATAGCAGTGTTCCTGCTCTGTTCATCCTGCCCAGATACCATAACTGCTCATCACACTTGTGTATGGATTGATGTAGTCTCTAACTAAATGTGCTCTGGAGCCTAGCAGTCTGCCACAGCCTTGCTGGGCTTTGGGTGACTCATGGGAATCCTGGAGTTCTGAAGCACCAGTGTGTCCCCTTCCCATCCTTAGAGGGAGGTGGGAAAACAGGCTCTGCCTTGGGAGAGTCAAATCAGATTCCACATTAGAACAATGTCATTCGATTTCCCAATTTACCTATTATTGAACTATGGCCCAAGCTTCCAAAGGACAGAAAATCAAATGCGGGAGGTGAGAAAGATGAGCTGGTGATGGAAAATGGCAGAAACTGCTTTTTACTAGGAAGATTGCAGGGATTGCTAAATATCAGTAGCAGTGGGGGAGGTCAGTAGCATGTTCAGGTTAGCGGAGAGGAGCCAGTAGGCTGAGTCTCCTTGGCAGCTGACATTGGTGGGATTTCTATAATGCTGCCAACAGAAATTACAGGTTTAGTCCTCTGGCATAAAACTTTGAGTGATGGCCCTGGAAGATGCTCTCTTTGCCCATTGGTGGATCCAGGGGGTGCAGTTGTACCTTGCTTTGATTACTGGTCCACCTAAATTTCAAGACAAACTGCCTGGCCATGGCAGCAATCAGGAATTGTGGTAGAGCTGATATCTTTTATTAGAACAACTAGATTTTTGAAAAAAAAAAATCTTTAATTGCAAGCTTTTGGACACCAACACCCTTCCTCAGCCATCGGAGAAAAGATTGTAAAAGTTCTCCTGGGTAGAAATGAAAGTTCATATTTCACAGGAAAGTTGAAGGTGTGGTAAAATCCTCTACCACGAGTCCTGATTGCATTTGCCTCTGGACTAATATGGCTGCAACCTGGATACCTAGCCATGGCAGCAACATTTTTATTCATGCAGCAGTAAGAGACTCACTTGACCTAATGGCTCATTATACTCTACCTAATTCCTTCTAAACTCTTCATTCCAGAGGTAATAATGACCCTCTCTCTCTTTTTTAATGGTCTTGATGTTCCAGGTAATCAAGCTAACCTTTGTTCTGCAATTCTGCTGTCTATTAGCTGCTCCTGGCAATCTAGCTCTTACTTAACAGCATTGTAGACTGTTTTTAACTCTATCTAAAAATATTAACAGGTGTGGAAATAACTTTCAGTTAAGCACTGGGTACACTGCCAAGAGGCTCAGGAAGGATTTTTTTAATGAATCTGGGAAGATGTACATTTAACTCTAATGACTACAGGACTAATGAAACAATCCTTTTAAAATTAGTTTTGCCTAGTTTATTGTGGTTTTTGTACATAATAGCAAATTAATTCACATTCCAATAAAGTTATGTTTGTTTTTGCTTTGATTTTAAATAGGATAATATAGCCATAGGCCCCTAGCATAGTAGTAAAGCATCTCATTTCTTTGTAACTCTAGAAAAATATGTGTTGTGTTATATGGGATGATACACCACGCCTTCTGCACCCTCCCCACCCCGCTTTTCAAAATCCTAGATCTGCCCATGTCTTTGCCCTTCCTTGAGCAGAACTTTCCTTTTCCACAGTACAGTAAGTTTTGCTACCCAGGTTATGTCTGACCTGCTGTTTGTATCCCTTTGTAAATCAAATTAGTTGATTGCCAGTGAATTTGAGTTAATCAACACCTTTATAAATACTAAATCTAGACACTCCACTGACATTTGTGTTTTACTTTGGGGGTAGATGATGGATGCAAGCTGTATTTTTAACATGTATTTGCTGGCCAGGGCAACTCTTAGAGGGAATGCAGGGTCCACCCTGACAGCTAAAATATATTAAAAATGCAACAGTCTGTGCTACAGTTTTAAAATGTGTTGACATATACCTTTTTTTAAAAGAGGAGCCAGAGTGGGCTAGACATACCTGAGGATAAACCCCAAATATTCCTGTTCTGGGATAAATGTTTGTCAATTTTCTAAACCAGTGCTTTGTAACCTTTTTAGACTCAAGGCACCCTTCATTAGACTCAAGGCACCCCTCCATAACTTGTGTGAATTGAGTGGCATCCAGTTTCAAAAACTAACATATTTATTAGTGTTTATCTCCTTGCAAAGGCACTGGGGTGGGGGGGGGGGGGGGGGGGGGGGGGGAGAGACAGCTAGGCAGTGAAGATCCTAAACCTGCACTTATCTGCTTATCTCCTCACACCTTAGGGTACTCTTCCAAGGATCTTGTGGCACCCCTGAATGCCTTGGCAACTTGGTTGAGAATCATTGCTCTAGACTAACTTCCATGAAGGTTTTAGTTTAAGTGAGTCAATTGGCAATAAATTGACTCAAGTTTCAAAGTCACAGACTCTAGTCTAGATGCAAACAGGAGTTAAATCCATATTCTTTCAGCCTGATCATACATGGGAAGAGTGCTAAAGAAATTGGTATGTTGTGCATATATTTAAACTTCTTCCATAAAGTAACATTTTTCAATATCCACCTTTCATATCCTAATGAATGGCCAGCTTCCTACAGCTGTCATCATCAGAGAGAAAAAGCTACTGAAGGAACCAACACAATTTCCAGAAATTAGATAGCATCCTGAAGAAGACCTTTGTTTTCAGAATGTTTCCAGTTGCTAGTCTTTTTTATAAGGATCACACATTGTTCCTGCTGTTTGAAAGACTTAAGAGTAGAACTAAGGACATAGGAAATGCTGTACTGCAGCAGACCCGTGGTCCACCTGATCTTGTGTCCTGTTTCTGGCTGTGACCAATATTAGCTGCCATACACAGGAGTGTAAGACCCCACAGTCAGCAGATGTGGGAAGTCACTGAGATCATCTTGAACTTGAGAAGAGATTGGAAGACTGAATTTTAATTACCCTTCCAGATTAACTGTTGGCATTCATTATGCTGACTTCTCACATTAGGATGACTTTGTGATACCTATATAATGGCCAGTCCCTTTTTGAACTGGCTAAGCTCTCAAGAGGTAGACTCTGGTTCAACATTATCATCTCCCACTTCACATTCCTTGTCTTGCAATATTTTTGAGTAATTAAACAGCATGGAAAATAGCAAGGATTGTCTGATTTTTTAACTTCACTATAGGAGAGTGCTGACAACCAAATGGAGCTTGTTTTCAAGAAGGCAAAGAAAAGGATTTGTGATTTTCCACAATTCCTTAATTTGGAAATATCAGCTGCTGCAAATGGCATTCTCCAGATGGCTTGAGTTTTGTAGAATGCCAGGAATATATTATGTTTGTTTGAGCTGTAAATTATTTTCCGTGTTGTTAGAAACCCTCATCCAAATACGTGACTTTCATTGACTTCAGAGGGCTTTGATTCAGGTGTGAACCAAGTCACCCCCTACTGGATAACATTAATATAGGTGAGGCCAGTGGCAGCACCCATAGTCAAGTTTGCTGAACACTTCCCATGATGTTTTCAGTTGTTTATTACTTTACCAAACTTTAAGCATCCAAGCTGAGGCTTCCTGTACCAGCTGTCTGTCTGAAGCAGATGGTTTCAAGAATCAGCTAAAATGATTCAGCTGTTTCTATGGATATAATTAGAAAGAAATATCCTTTTATCCATCTCATTTTCTTAAGTCAGTTTATAGAACCTATGAAATTGCCGCCTTTGGAAAGACATCTTCAGTCTACAGCTGCTCGTAGTAAACACTTACTTTTTGTGTCTCTAAAAAGAAAGATGCATAACTGCCTGCTCTGATGAACCAAGACAGAACGTGTTGCTTACCACAGCATCGTTCCTCTGGGAATCTCAAAGTGCTTTCCATGCTCTTATGGCAAAGACTTCTGTACTATGTTCTTATAACTGCTATATGAAAGCAGGTCATGGAGTATGTGCATTTAAAATCCTCTTTGCAATTGTATTATTTTCAGAAAAAACTATTAATACGACAAAACAATACATAAAGGTAAAACTTCTGAGTATTGTAGAGGCTGACAGAATTAGAACTGGGACATGAGAGGAGTTAACATGAACAGTTTTGATGAAGGAAAGATTGTTTACAATGGGGCAGTGCTTCGAAGGGGCACTTTCAGAAGGCGTTGGTGGGGATCACAAAGTGAAGAACAGGGGAAGTAAAGAGAAAGCTATGATCTAAAACCATGTGGAGAGCACCCTTTCTCCAGCCCACTGGAGACCTTAGATCAAGAGAAGATGCCTTTCTGAAATGCGTGCTACAGGGGCTTGGTCCTGCAAGATGCTGGGTTCTCTGGCTGCAGCTAGCAAAGCATACAGGCACCTGTGCACCTGTACTCCCCTGGGGAGATCTGTGCACTCCAATGGTGCTATATTTTCATGCTTACAGTCAGGTTTAAGTGATTTGCCAGACTGAGACCTGAATACTTAGTAGGATCAAATTCCACCTGAATCACAAGTTACTGGGCTAGGATCAGAAATCCCTGGTTGTAATGTAATGACCAAAGGGGGGAGGGGGGGGGGGGCTTTCCCTGTGCTCCGGTGGCCTCATTTTGTTTCAAGGCTGTTTTGAAGCCCTCTGTTTCATTTTGATTTCGCAGTCTCGAGCTCGAAACAAGTCAAAACAGCTTTGAAACAAAACAAATGGCAAGATTTGCACAGGCAAAATTTTGTACAGCCCTAATATTTAGACATGAGTACACTGACGGTGACGTTACAGGTTACCTTTTGAGGGTGTCAGAGGAAGATGAAAATTACATCAATACAAAATACCTCAGTACTAAGAGACTAAGTTTTTCATAAGTGAAGCTCCTATCAACATTAGCTTTGCAGGGCAGAAAGAAGGAAATGCAGAAAGAGCAGGATTGGTGTATATTTTATTCTGAATGTGTTTGGTTGAAACTGCATGCACCAATTCTCAGTGTCCAATATCCATGTGTGCATGTGTGTTAATTTTTTTCCAGGAATGTGGGGTATAACAAGTATAACCCTGCCCTGTGACTTTTGGTACTTTGTTGGAGCTGCCCAGGGAGATCAGT
Source organism: Alligator mississippiensis (assembly GCF_030867095.1). Classification (NCBI taxonomy): domain Eukaryota; kingdom Metazoa; phylum Chordata; order Crocodylia; family Alligatoridae; genus Alligator; species Alligator mississippiensis. The sequence continues at coordinate 20,445,167 of NC_081824.1, forward strand.
GAGTGGCCTTTCTGTGCATCCTTTTGAATCACTTCCTCATGAATTCCCCTTTACCCACATGCCCAGATATCTGGATTCTCAAACCGCTATCTGATGTTAGCCACATTTTAGTGTGTTTCCTTTTACAGCCAGTTAGCATTTCAAAAGCTGCACACTAGCCTGATAGTAACAGATTGCAGGGTGTTCCTTTGAACACTGTTCTGCTTTTTCTTTCCTTTTTCTGTAAATTAAAACCTGACATATGCCCTCACCAGGAATTTAAGAAACAAAACCAGTAGATCAAAAGAGAGAGAGTGGTAGACACCACTGCAAAGGCCAATCACTAATTAAATATTACAGGGCTCTGGGAGCAAGGATGATGGGGACAGGGGGTCAGGTGTCGAGAGGAAGGGCTCAGGCAGGAGTGGACTCATCATAGAGATCAATTCATGGCTGCACAGATGGTGGCACCAGCAGAGCTTTGGCATCTTTGACCAGGGGATGTTGTTCCAAGGAGAAGGACTGCTAGGAAGAGAACAAGATCCACCTGATGAAGAGAAGAAAGAGCAACTTCACAGACAGGCTCGCTAACCTAGTGAGGAGGGCTTTAAACTAGGCTTTCTGGGAGATGGAGACCAAAGCCCTTAGGAAAGTGAGAAAGCAGGTGATCTGGAGGAAATACAAGCAGGAGGGAGCAACAGGGAAGGCTTTCTTACTCGTCAGTCAGCTAGTTACCTCAGGTGTCTGTACATGAATGCATGGAGTCTGGGAAACACGCAGGAAGAATTAATAGAATCATAGAAAATTAGGATTGGAAGGGACCTCAGAAGGTCACCTAGTCTAACCCCCTGATCAAAGCAGGATCATCCTCAACCAGATCATTCCAGCCAGGGCTTTGTGAAGCTGGGCCTTAAAAACCTCGAAGGATGGAGATTGTACAATCTCTCTAGGTACCTTGTTCCAGTGCTTCACTACCCTCCTAGTGAGAACATTTTCCTAATATCCAACCTAAACCTCCCGTGCTGCAACTTGAGACCATTGCTCCTTGTTCTGTCATCTCCCACCTCTGAGAACGGTCCAGCTCCATCCTCCTTTGAACCTCCCTGCAGGTAGTTAAAGACTACCATCAAATCCCCTCTCAGTCTTCTCTTCTGCAGACTAAATAAACCCAGTGTCCTCAGCCTTTCCTCAAAAGTCATGTGCCTCAGCCTCTTAACCATTTTGTTGCCTTCCAGTGGACTGTCTCCAACTTGTCCACATCCTTTCTATTGTGTGTGTGTGTTGGGGCGGGGGGAGTGCAAAACTGGACATAGTACTCCAGATGTGGCCTCACCAGTGCAGAATTGTGGGGAATAATTACTTCCTTTGATCTGCTGGCAATACTCCTAAAAATACTGTTAGCCTTCTTGGCAACAAGGACACACTGCTGAGTCATATCCAGCTTATTGTCCAATGTAACCCCCAGGTCCTTTTCTGCAGAATGGACCCAATGCTGCTGCTTAGTCAGTTGGTCCCAAGCCTGTAGCGGTGCATGGGATTGTTCTGTCCTAAGTGCAGGGCTTTGCACTTGTCTTTGTTGAACCTCGAGATTCCTCTAGCCCAATACTCCAATTTGTCTAGGTCACACTGAATCCTCACCCTGCCCTTCAACATATCTACTACTACCCCTGGCTTGGTGTCATCTGCAAACTTGCTTAGGGTGCAATCCATCAGATCTTCCAGATCATTAATGAAGATATTGAACAAAACTTCCTGCAGGACCAATCCTGGAAGCATTCCACTTGATACCACCTGCCAACTAGACACTGAGCTGTTGATTATTACCCTCTGAGCCCAACAATCCAGTCAGCTTTTTATCCACATTATAGTCCATTCATCCAACCCATACTTCCTCAGCTTGCTTGCAAGAATGCTGTGGGAGATATCAAAAGCCCTGCTACAATCAAGGTATATCATGTCCACTACTTGCCACAGAGCCAGTTTTCTCATCATAGAAGGCAATCAGGTTAGTCACGGATGAATCCATCCTTGGTGAATCCATGCTGACTGTCGCAGGGCACTAAAGTGCCTGCTCCTTTTAGAGCAGAGATTGTCTGGGGACAGAGCACAATGAGCCAGATAAGAACCCAGGTGCAGGTTGCCAGGACAACTGGTTAATGAGGGAATTGGCCACACCCGCACCTAGTCAGCTGGCCGGAGGAGGCAGGCCCCTAGGCCCATATAAACCCCAGGGCTGGGACCAGGCACTTAGTCCCCTACCAGCAGCCAAAGGGGAAGGAGCCTCCAGGAAGGAAGGGCCCAAAGATGTGGTAGCTGGCAGATACACTACCCTTAGAAAAAAGGGGACACCAGGAGCCCATAAGGTATCCTTGCCAGTAGGCACCGAGCCTCAGAGAGGTAGTGTTACTCTTTTAAAGGGAGAGAGCATGACGTGAGCTTTGCATTATGTTACAGCCCAGGGACTCATGGTGGTTGGCTGTGGTTGGTGTGCTGTCTGATAACACCAATGGTTTGGGTGAGACTATTTGGGGAAGGGGGAAGCCTCATTGGGGGGCCCACTGCAGCATGGGGACCCCGGCGCCAGAGAGGGCACAGCATTCGGCTGCGGAGAGCCCAGCGCTGAGAAGGGGTTGAAGTATAACGAGGCCTAGACAGGACAACGCCAGTATCATCTGTGAGGCTTGGGGCATGGTAGAGGGGTGGTTGGAGCCATGCATATGGCCCATAAGGCTGAGAGACTCGGGAACTGTCCCCAGTGAAGCAGGATGTCAAGGGGTCTAGAGACAACAGGGCTATTAGGATCTAGCCAGATTGTGTCCAAACCTAAAGCTTAAGGTCAGCCTCCCTATATTCATCATACCAACAAGATGTGGCGGGCAAGAACGAGGGTGCTTGTAGGGCAAGACTGACATGGTTAAGGAACTGGAGGTAACACGGCCAGCCCTAGGCACCCCACCCAGCTACACTGACTATTCCTGATCACTTTCTTCTCCTTCAAGTGTGTAGAAAACAATTGAAAGTGTAGCAGAAAGCCCCCTTTTCCTCTTGCCTGCAGTTGCTCTCCCCTCCTTGGATATGTTTTTCCTCTTCTACCTTTTCTTACTTCCTCTTTCTTTCACTTTAAGATAAGAAATTGTGTTTTAAAATTTGTATGTGTGCATTTTGTATCTCCCCTTGTATTTTGGTATTTTTATCTATTTGTGTGCCATGTCATTACTTTTGTAGCTTATATTTTTATACTCCTCACCTTTCAACTTTCAACTATAAATGTGTTTAGTAACAATGTTAACAAGGGCAAGAGTCAAACTGCTGCTTCCCTGTATCAGGCTGGCCCCTGGAAGAGTGAGTGAATCAATGATTGAATGCGTAACAGTAGCAGATAGCAATTAACAGCTAGGGAAACCGCAGATCAACCAACGGAAGAAATCAATAGAAGACAATGTAGCAACCGGGAAATCTCTAAACGTCACTGTTCAAGGGCTAGAAGCCCTGGTCTGAGTTAATCAACGCTGGGGACCAACTTTTGGGATGAATATCTCCAGATCGACCGCTCCCAGAGCCCTATTCAAAACTCATCAACGGACTCCCAAACCTGCACATACAAGCGGACGACCCCTGGGACTGACAGATGCCATCCAGTAGCCACTGAGGGGGAAGTTCCATGAGGGTCAATGACCCCTGGATTGGGCAAACCTGAAAACTGGGGAGTCACCAAAGTCTGCCAAGGACAGATAAAAAGCAGTGAAAAGTGACTCTCAGTGGCTCCCTCTTGATCTCCAACTTGACCAGCACCCGACCTGTCCAGCCAGAAGGACCAGCTGGCAACCCCCTTCTGGAAGATAACATCACACTGAAAGAAGCCTCAACAGCAGACTCCAGCACCTGTGGGATAGATATACCTGATTCTTGTAGCTTGCTACTGTGTGTGTGCACGTGTGTGTGTGTGTGTGTGTGTGTGTGTGGGGACCAGCCCCAAGGTTTATGATTTAACTTCATTACAGTGCTTCAATCCGCCTAATAAACCAGAATTTTAAGGATCCCGAGTTGGACATTTGTAGCCAACAAAAGTCTTTGCACAGTCATAGAACTATGATGCAACAGGAATACAGAGACTCGATGGGAGCTTGCATGACTGGAGCACTGTAATAGACAGGTATAAACTGTTCAGGATGGACAGGCAGAGGAGAATAGGAGGAGATGTGCTTTATGTAAGAGAGCTCCAGTATGAAACTGGAGATAAGCTTAGTAAAAGTCTCTGGGTTAGGGTCAGAGGAGAGGGCAACAAGGGTGATGTCATGGTGGGGGTCTGCTATAGTGTGTTGGTGTGATGTGGTGGATGAGGCTTTCTTCAAATAGCTAGGTGAAGTTTCCTGATTAGAGGCCCTGGTTCTCATGGAGGACTTCAATCACCCTGACATTTGTTGGGACAACAATACAGCAGTATGCAGGCAATCCAGGAAGTTTTTGGAGAGTGCTGGGGACAAATTCCTGGTGCAAGTGGTGGAGAGCACAACTAGGGACCATGTTTTTTCTTGACCTGCTGCTTGCAAACAGGGAAAAATTGGTGGGGAATGTAGAAGTGGATGGCAACTTGGGCAAAAGAGCTGATGAGATGATTTAGCTTGGGATCCTGAGGAAAGGAAGGAAGGAGAATAGCAGCGTAAGGACCCTGGACTTCAGAAAAATAGACTTTGACTCACTCAGGGAACTCATGGGCAGGATCCCCTGAGACGCCACTCTGACGGGGAGAGGAGCTTAGGAGACCTAGTTATATTTTAAAGACATGTTACTGAGGGTGCAGGAACAAACCATCCTGATGTGCAGAAAGACTAGCATGTATGACGGAAGACCAGCTGGGCTTAGCAGGGAGCTCTTCAGTAAACTAAATCACAAAAAGTGGATAAGAAGTGGAAGTTTGGACACCCAACTAGGGATGGGTGTAAGACTATTGTTAAGGGTGAAGTCAGGAAGGCCAAAGCACAACTGAAGCTGTAGGTAGCAGGGAATGTGAAGGGTAACAAGAAGAGTTTCTACATGTATGTCGGTAGCAAGAGGAGGATCAGGGAAAATGTGGGTCCCTTCCTGAATGGGGGAAGCAACCGAGTGACAGAGGATGCAGAAAAGGCTGAAGTACTGAATGCCTCAGTCTTCACAGGCAAGGTCAGCTCCCAGACTACTGCACCTGTCACTACAGTTTGGGAAGGAGGTGAGCAGCTGAGTGGCAAAAGAACAGGTTAGGGACTGTTTAGAAAAGTTGAACATGTACAAGTCCATGGGGCTGGACATGATGCACCCGAGAGTGCTGAGGGACTTGGCTATTGTGATTGCAGTGTCACTGGCTAATACCTTTGAAAACTCAGCAATTGGGAGAGGTCCTAGATGATTGGAAAAGGGCAAATATAGTGCACGTCTTTAAGAAAGGGCAGAAAGAGAATTCGGGGAACTACAAACCGGTCAGCATCACCTTAGTCCACAGAAAAATCATTGAGCAGGTCCTCAAGGAATCCATTTCTAGGCACTTGAAAAAGAAGGTGATTACTTGGAAGTCAGCATAGATTCACCAAGGGCAAATCATGCCTGGCCAACCTGATTGCCTTCTATGATGGTTCACTGGATGTGGGGAGAGCAGTGGATGTGATATACCTTGACTTTGGCAAGGCTTTTGATATGGTCTCCCACAACATTCTCGCAAGCAAGCTACGGTAGTACAGGGTGAATGCATGGACTGTAAGGTGGATAGAAAACTAGCTGGATCATTGGGCTTAAAGGGTATTAACCAAGGCTCAATGTTTAGTTGGCAGCTGGTATCAAGTGGAGTGCCCCAGGGGTCAGTCCTGGGGCTGGTTTTGTTTAATATGTTCATCAATGGGAAGATGACACCAAGCTGTGGGGAGCAGTAGATAGTCTGGAGGGTAGGGCTAGGAACTGGAGAGACCTAGTGAATCTGGAGGATTGGACCAAAAGGAATCTCATGAGGTTCAATAAAGGCAAGTGCAAAGTTCTGCAATGAAAATGATCAGGGAACTTCTGAGTAGAGGCTGAGGGAACTGGGCTTATTTAGACTGGAGAAGAGAAGACTGAGAGGAGATTTAATAGCAGCCTTCAGCTACCTCAGGGTGATTCCAAAGAGGATAGAGCTGGATTGTTCTCAGTGGTGGCAGATGACAGAAAAAGGAGCAATGGTCTCTAGTTGCAGTGAGGGAAGTTTTGGTTAGATATGAGGAAAGCTCTCATTAGAAGGGTAGTAAAGCATTGGAACAGGTTACCCAGAGTGGTCGTGAAATCTCTATTCTTGGAGGTTTAAGACCCAGCTGGACAAAGCCTTGGCTAGGACAATCTAGTTGGGGATGATCCTACTTTGAGCAGGGTTTGGACTATATGCCCTCTTCTGGTCCCTTCCAAACCTAACTTTCTGTGATTCTATAATGGGAAAATGAACCACACCCTCCTATAATACTGAACTTCCAGTAAACCCTTTCTGAAGGCCAACAAATTCAAGTTTTTCTGGCCCAAGGCAGGGAGCAACATGCAAAGCTGAGGGGCTTGTTTTTAGACTCCTGGCTAGCTACATACTATTCTTTATATTTAAGTAGTTCTGGTTAGATAGACTCTGCTGAGTGGAGCTACAGTAGTGTAGCAGAGTGGAGAAAACCCAAAGAGGGTCCCTATTCACCCCCTTTCCTTCGGCTGCCAGGGATCACACCACCTTGTCAGCATCAGGATGAGTGGCGGCAGTGTCCAGCATTAGGAAACAAGCCTGATGACTCCAACTCAGCCTGTCAGAAACCCTGAGGTACAGCCAGGGGAACTAAGGGGACCAGACTCCCCGCCACTTACTGCTGTTTTGCAGGATGGGGGCTGAAGGACTCCAGGGATGCCGAGAGGTGGCAGGAGTACTGTGAGAGGCACAGCAGTTGGCACAGGCTCGGTCTGGTACCCTAGATGTCCCTCAAGGGAAACGGGCTTCAGGAGAATGAGGCCCTATATGAAACTGGAGGAACTGGGGAAGGACACCACATAGGGTCCAGGAGTATGGGAGAGGAGACTCCTGACTCCAAATTACTTCAGGTGATTCCTGTTAATACAGGAGAGGTGGGCCACCATGGGAGAGCAGAAGTTAATGCTGATAGGGTGGGAGTATCCAGAAGAAACTCTAAAAGGACTCCGGAAGTGGACAAGCAGGAGACCACACGCGGGAGGGAGATTTTTCCGATGGGTGAGGGGCTGTTTGCCTGCCCACACTTCTTTATATGGGTACCAGATGGACTATTTGGGATTCCTAGTAGCTGACCTGGGAGATTCAGTGCCTAGCTCCTGGCTGTGATGTAAACAGTGGGAACCAGTGATGGAGGGCTGTGGTGGGGGTGCAGGGGCAGAAAAGCCCCGATTATAGGCCCTGTGGGGCCTCACCAGAGGCTCTAGCATGTTTTTTTGGACTGAGAGAGATTGCCCAGGTGACAGAACCTCTTTCCTTCTCTGGGATTAGGATTCTACCTAAATACTATCAAGTCGTGGCAGGAGAGTATCCTGAGAAAGTAGAGTACTCTCTAGTGAGGTAAACAGTGTGGGTCAAGCCATAGAAAAAGGGCTTGACCACAAGTAGCATGGCATGGTAGAGAGAAATCTTACTTGGCCTCTCCTGCTTGAGCCTCATTTCCAATTTGCTCTTGTGGAGGGGTCAAAGAAATGTCACAGATGACAATGTAATACTGACTCGCTACTTTGCAGTGCTGATGAGGGGAAAGATGAATGGGAGATTTTGGTTCCTCATTGTCCATTAGAACATTTCCAAAGAACTTGATCTTTCATTTTTTTGCATACTGGAGACTGCCATTAGGTTGACGTGCACAAGCAAATGCATATCATAAAGTCAAGTTATGGCACTGCATAAACAGTCCAAAATATTTAGGGGAAGGTAAAATTAAAAAGGGCATGGAAACATGGAAAAAAAAAACCCCATACACCTGTGTGTGGAGAATAAACACAGTAAAATATTACAAGAAGTACTAATCCATTATACATGGAGATTAGCAGATTGCTTGCTGAAGGAGCTGCTCAGCACCTCTTGCAGATGTGTCCTATCAGCTCTTTCAGTTCCTCAGAAATAATCACCCAGGCAAGCTAGAGCTCTCTTTCTTTTGTGAGCGTTTTGCTCTTTGCACTATTCTGTATTTCATGTAAAAATCAATAATTATGGACCCAGTTCAAGACATTTATTGTCTTGTTGACTAATTAGCTGTGCAGTAAACATCTTGCTGCACATGTGCCCCTACTAAGTTGGAGTAAACTAATTTACTCTGCAGCAGGATAGTACTTGTACTTACAGGTCACAGGGTTCTACAGATACACAAAGCTCCTGGATCAGAAGCAATAATTTTTATTAGACCAACTAAACAGTAGCAAAAAAAGTCCTTTCTTCGCAAGCTTTTGAGAGACAAGCCCTTCTTCAGGCTGGGGAGAAATCAAAGATTGTAAAAGTCCTCTTAGGTAGAAAATACACTTCCAGCTTCTATCTCCCCTGTGCAAAATGAAGTTTATTTCCCTGGGTCTGAGAGTTCTTCTGTGAGAGTGTTGCTCTGTGCATGTGCCCAAAAGCTTGCAAAGAGAAGAATTTTTTTTTTTTGCTACTACTTAGTTGGTCTAATAAAATATGTTGCCTCTAATCCAAGAGCTTTGTGTATCTCTCTTTTTTTTTTTTTCTCAGACCAACACGGCTATAAAATTGATCCCTGAAACAGGGTTCTACATGCATTTACTACAAGTACTAGCCTGCTACGGGGTAAAAATTCCACAGCAGCGCACATGTAGATGCTAGAGGGCTGGATGGGGCAGAAGGGTGCTCCAGTGCAGGAGTGCCTGCCAACTAGCCCCTCATGCCCCAGCCAGCCCCTCCACAGCATGTTGAATCAGGGGAGCAGCCCTGACCTGGCAGGCTGACCCCCTGGGTTCCCTGCCAACTTTGGCTGCTTCACCTCAGCTCAACATGCTGTGCTCCTGGGCACATGTGCAGACACGTGCCTGGCTTGAATAAACTCCATAACAATAAACCCCGGAGTTTATTCAAGCATATTCATAGGCACATGTAGACACGCCCATGGAAATCAGGAGGAGCCTTTTTACTGGCTTCAATGGGTGTTCATCTGGACTGACTTCATCTGGTCGCCTTTGAGGCATATGAGGAGTGAAACCTTCATCCTGTTGGAAATGGAACTCCTGTTTGACATTGCTGAAAGCCATTTGCCAAGGAAACATATCACATCTCTGGACAGTATAGGGACAGCCACTGATCAGCGGATATTGATGGTAGTTGAAGTATTTAGAGCCATGTTGTGGTGTGCTAACCAACTTTGTCTTGGCTTTTTTCCAGGCACATACAAGCAGGTGCAGGGAGGCATTGCACTTGCCCCTGTGTAAATGTGCAGTTCTTCTATGCTAGTGGAGAGCTAGTACTTGCTGGGAGGATCACTGTATTTCATGCTACAGAACTTCCCAGTTCTCCCTTTCATTTGAATGGGCAGCACCTTTTTACCTCTCCAGACAAATTTCTCATTGTTTGGGAGAGGGGTGGGGGGCACATGTAGCTCTCCTTTCTTCCATTGGGAAGTTTTAACCTGTACCAGGATGTTTGTCTCATTGTAATTCTACTTTTTCCTGACCATATAAGACAGTCATCTTGGCAGGACTCATGGCCTGAGCAGTAAGATGTCTGTGTAGATGACTGCATCTAACAGATGTCATTGCCCTTGGTGTAAAGCTCCTCCTTCATGAATAGCCCAGTGATAAGAGTCTAAGCCCTCACCACAGAAAACCTTGCTTTTAGTGCCCCCTCAGCCTCAGGAAGACTCTTCCCAGTGGGGGTTGGGCCAGGCTGTGTTTGGGGTGTGCGGTGGTGGCACTGGGAAGCAGCTACAGCAGGCAGGGGTGCTGCAGCAACTCCAAAATTCACAGTAGCACCCCCCCCCCCCCCACTCCCAGCACCGCTGCCAACTGCTCCAAGTGCAGCTCAGCCCCCCTGCCAGGCAGAGCCCGGTACACACAGCAGCAGCCCACCCTGCCCCACACAGATGCAGGGGCACATGCCCCCCATGCTCTTCTGGGGTTACATCAGGCAAAAAAGCCGATTGCTGATACTCTCAATTTTCCCTATATTGGCCGATCCAATACGGGACCTATGTATTGGTGCACCTCCACAGTTATTCATCTCAATTACATGATGTTCTGGTTGTACAGAGCAGAAAAGGATTAATTGGCATCAATAATGTGAATATACTTAATGAGTGTCTTTTACAATTGTTGTTGTTGTTTTTGTTACTACTACTACTATTACAACTATTTAACCTACTTTTTCCTCTTCAGGTTACTTGAAGAGTTAATTATCTGAGGAAAGTCCCATCAGATATCACAGGAACTCCAATTTCCCCTTTCTGCCAGTGGATGATGCATGCCCAGGGCAAGGTAAAGTTCAGTCTCTGGTTTGGTTTCTGCAGAGGTGAGTGTAGTTAGGCTGCTTGATTTTTACTTGTGTTGTCTGATAGGGACAACCTCCCAACCCAACTTTATTTCATGAACCTACTGGATACAAAAAATCATGGACTAAATATAGACATTGGATTTATGGCACATTATAACCTGCCAGACATCTGAAACCCAAGTAACCCCTCTACTATTTAGCAGCTACATCTTATCACCAGGTCTGCATTCCCATTCCCAACCCCCAAAATATCTCAATTATATTTTTTTATTAAATACATGATTTAACAATTTTTTTATTTTTTTTTGGTCAAAAAACATTGCTTTTAAATAACAGTCTAAATTTGTGACATTGCTGAGTCCTTTTAAAACATAAGGGCTGAATACCCCAGTCCATTGACATCAATAGCAAAACTCCTCTTGATTTCAGCAAGGCCAAGATTTCATCTTTCTAGATCAGTGGGGCCCAACCTTTTGAACAAGCGTGCCAGAAATTAAACCCCATGCCCCCCCTGAGTTCCACTCTGATCCTCCTCCCTGCCTGATCTGCTGCTCTGCTTTCTGCTCCCTGCCCTATCTGCTATTGTTTTAGCTGCCTTCTCCCTGATCTGCTGCATGCCACACACAGAAGTTACCCCTGCTATTTGTGGCACATGTGCTGCAGGCTGACTACCCCTATTCTATGTGATAGTTGAATTTTAAAATCAGTCAGAAAGACCTCTGTGGATCTTGAAAGGTTAGGTTGGTAAGAATTTGATGGGTATTGGGCAGCTTTTTTTCTGGACCTTTGTTCACAATCCAGTGACATATTATATTTCTGCTACTTAAAGATTCTCCTGTGGGAGTGATGGACTAGTGAGTTGAATGGATCTCTCCCATCTCTAACTACTCCATTTCCTTGTATTTTTTTTGGCTTGTGTTCCAAGCATTTCATATTTAGTCCTAAGCTGGATAGGGAAATAGGATGGCATTGCAGTTAATTGGTGGCCTGATTATAACGCAGTTAATTCAACAACACATGCCACACCATGTTTGCTATCACCATGATCTGTATAGACACACTTCAACTGAAAGAGGAAGCACAAGGTTTTCTGCACACAGTAAGAGCTTTGTTCTTAGTATTATTCTTTTTAATTTGCACTGTTCAACTTTGATCAGAAAGCAAAATGAACGGAGCGTCATCTACATGTATTAGCTTGATTTAGTGGAACTAATAGTAGGCATTAGGGTTTGTCCTGCAGGCTGAATTAACTCTTTGATGTTTAAAGAGTTAACGTATTGGTTTATCTAGATATAGGATTTTAAAAAGGTCCTTTATAAGTTGAAGACAAAAGGAGATCACTTCCACATGTCCAGATCCATATATTTGATCAGTTTCTTTTAATTTCTGTGGAGATTAGTTTATTGATAGGAGTATGCAAAGATTAGAACAAGAGACTAGGAGTCAGGGGTCCTGAGTTCTAATCCTAACTGTGCCACTGACTCCGGTTATAGACAGATGTAACAATTGGATGGATATCAAAGGATGTTGATACAAGGTGTTACAATATAACACCTTGTTACATGGTATTTCAACTTTAACCTTATTCTGTTCAGAGTCAAATTTAAGATGATTTTGTTCACTTACATCACTACAGGATCACACAAGTGTAACAGCTGCATCGTAACAGTAGATATGCAGTTTTCAAGTGGTATAAAGGTATTTTAATCCATAGTCTCATCGTGTGGTCTTGGGCAAGTGACCTTTTCTGCCAGAGTTTGTCCGTTTGTAAAGACTGATAGTAATAACATTGATCCCCAATGATTGGCTTCATGGGAATAGTGGAGTCGTAAGTCCAAATGACAGCCTGTGGGACAGCTCATTTAGCAGGACAACTCCAGAGAACTTTACACTTTCTGCTAAGTAAGTACAGCATTTCCCATTTCCATGCAGTTTGTCTTTTTACTGGTGACTTGTATGCTAAAGGCTGAGGCCTGCAGGATACCCCGATGTCTCATGACTTGGTTCCTTCATTCTTGCATTGAAATTCAAATGCATTTACATTCTCTGACATCAAGAGAAAGATCAGAATCAATTCAAAGTAAGAAAAAACCCTGTAGTCTGGGATTCATCTGTGACTCTCACATCTAGTGAGGTGTAAGAGAGGACCATGAGGAGGGCAGGACCTCTTGCCCTGGCTGGCACTAGCTTAGACACTGATAGTAAAATGTACTCCTTTGGAAGAGATGCAGATCCGTCCATGACTGGAACATCTTGTCTGCACTCACTGGGTTCTAGTTCCTCCCCAAGTCAGGGCTCTGTGGTGCTTTGCTTTAGTTTTGTTCTCAACACAGTAAAAATATCCCACTTATTAACAAGCAGCCCCCATCCTTAGTTGGGGACCAGCAGGCATATAAGGACTAAGGGCCAGGCTCCCTCTTATTTGTGTTCAGCCTGGCCCCATAACCTTTGTATTTTTGGATCCTGAGGGTTGGGCTTCAAAGGGTCTCCCCCCACCCCCTGTCAACCATGGCTGTTCATAGGCTTGTGGTTGGGGCACTCTCCTGGAAAGGCTCAGGTTTCCCACTTCTTGGGCATATTCCCAAAGCACTAAGGTGTTATGGAGGTGGCACTGCTGCTGGCCCTCGTTTCTAGTCAGTGATGGCAGTTTTGGGGCTTTGTACTAAACTCAGTGCTCTCGGTTTCCTCCAACCACTTTCCCCCTGGATGGAGTCCCTAATGCGCAGTCCCAAGTCAGGTGCTTAAGGTCTGAGGGGTGGGAGTTCAGACACAACTTGTACCAGGCATTTCCTGAAGGTTAGCTGTAAGCAGTGTCCTGCTCAGCCCTGAGGCACTCTGGATCACCCTTGGGATGTACCTACCTCTTCCCATTAACTGGAGGGGGATTCTGGGTGCCTGTTGATTTGCATCTTCCTGCCGGGGGAAAGCACAGATGTTTTTGGCAGGCTGAAGCCTTACAAGGATCTGGATCAGGTTCTTAGAGTTAACATGTGAGTAATGGGGCTTTAACCAATGAACAGGATACTTTTCGAGCACGCTCTACAGGCTAAGTTTAGGCACCTGGGGAGCTTGATAGGCTAAGATAGGGGCACCCCCAGGGAGCTATGGCTGCTGAACCAGGTCAGGGAGAATTTCTTGTAGTGACTTAGGTGCCCAGATTCTGCCTAGTTGCTGTTTGATGCCTCCCTGATCTATGTGAATTGACACTCAGTGTGGCAGACTGCCTGCACCGTCACTTCCAGCTGTGCTGTGGGCTGTGCTTGGCCAGATCAGATGTTTTTTGTTTTGGACAAGAGGAGCAGAAGTGGCTTTTGGTCACAGAAGCAGCCTTCTTCATCTTAGAAAGTTGAAAACCTTTACTGAAACACTGACACAGCACCTTGTTTCATTTTCTCTCCTCAAAGAACTGCAATACTTCATCCAAATCATGTATTTAAATCACATCCAGTCAGCACTACAGGTCCTCTCCCCAGCCACTGGGCCAGACACGCTCCTTATCCTTATCCCTCCACCGCATCCCAGTGTCTCTGTTTCCTGACTTGTCTGTCTTGGTGCTCCTCCAACTCCATATCTCACTATCCTTTCTACTAACCAGGCCTGGATGGCACCTGGCTGCCATTTTGCATTGGCAAGGTAGCAGGCAAGTCAGGCAGGTTTTGCCATTGCGGGTGGGATCTGCTTCTTCCTGTTGTAACAGTAATCTCTGTTAGTGCTTATAATGTTTTATAACAGGGGCAAGCGATTTTTTGGGCTGAAGGGCCACTTAAGGAGTTTTGGTAGGCTGTTGAGGGCTGGGGGAGTGGGGGTGGGGAGGTGCCAGTTGATCCTATCTGGCTTGCTGGCCACTGCCAGGAGTTTGAGCGGGGATGGCTGCACCCCACACCGCTCTGCTGTGCTGCAGCTGGGACCGGGTCAGGCCATGCAGCATGCAGATTCCTCTGCCCCCTCCTCCCATATTCATCCCACCCCCAAACCGGCTTCCTGTTGGTGCTGCGTGGTCCTGGCACTGCAACCACTGGCAGCTGCGCCCACACGGGATGAAACGCAATGCAGCACGCTCAGTAGCTGTCTCACTCACCTGCCACGATGAGATGCTGCTGCTGCTGCTGCTGCTGCACTGCAGCAGGAAAGTCAGAGGCAGCTGCCCCAGGCCCAGCTCTACCATGGTTGGTATGGACCTACCTCCTAGTGGTGCTGTGGCAGCAGCAGCTCATCCCAGCAGGTGGGTGGGTGAGCGGGATGGCTACTCGGCACATTGCGTTGATTCCCATCTCATGAGAGCCCGGCTGCTGGTGGCCACAGTGTCAGGACTGTGCAGCTGCAGTGCCAACAGGAAAGGTGGGGGCGGGGGGGAGGAATGGATGCAGGGTAAGGAGAGGGGAGACGGGATAGAGGAGTCAGTGCACTATGCAGGCCAGCCTTGGCTGTGGCAAAGTGGAGCAGTGTGGGGCGCAGCCCTCCCTCCTCAGCTCCTGGCGGCGGCTGGTGGGCTGAACAGGATCAAATGGCAGGCTGGATACAGCCCATGTTTTGCCCACCCCTACTTTCATGGTGATCCCAAGGATCTTAAAGCATTTGACTTATACAGCTACTGCAGTGCTCCCAGCAGAAGGTGGTAGCTGTTTAACAGCAGCACTGCACGGCTGCTTAGAAGCAGAATTAAAGTATAATACTGTGGTCGCCTGAAACTGTAGCAGGCAATTGAACAAAGTGAAATGTAGCCAGGACAGTACAGTTAATCATTTTGTTTTTGTGAAAAGTGCCTGGGGATGTTTTATTGACCACTAGGGACCATCAAGATACTGTTTTCACATGGCTGAAAGATGACCTCTCCAGTAGCACAACGCCCCCACATCATAAAGAACTGATTTATTACAGCCTCCGAGGGAAGCATATTGCCTGCCGAAGCACCAGATTCCCCTTGTAGCAATATTTGGGTTTGTCTTACTAGTCTTCCATTGAATTACTGACCAGGCTTTGACCTGCTTAGCTTCTGAGATATGAAGTGTACTGCCTTCCACAGACTTGAAAAAAGTGCATATCTCACAAAGCAGTACTACAGTGCAACTGCAGGAGGATTTGAAGTACTGGAAGGCAAATGGGCAGGAAAACAGAGTGGGTCGTAAGTCAGAAATTTGGAACAAGTACCATTTGATCTCATAACATGAAACAAGTTATGAAGATTTGTATATTGCAGTTCAACATCTGTCCCCTGGTACTTGGCACAACACCATTTCCCTCCCCTTCCTTTGCTCTCTGGCATCTCTATTTAGGATGCCAAAATTGTTATTTATACCACTTGCATTCACTGTGAATTGAACCTAAACAGCTCTTTGTTGCAACAGCTTTGAGGATAATACCTCATCAGCAGTCCCACGCTGCCCATCAGAGAAGCAGCACCCTCTGAAATAGCCACAGCAAACAGGCTGGAATACTTCAATGGTCCTGCATGCTTGTTTGCTGTGACTGTTTATACCACCAACTAATGCACAAACACTCATCTTTGCAAGGTGGAGAATCTAGGCATCAATGTGATGACTGTGTCGCTAGGGCCGTGATCATGGAAAAAAGTAAGTTTGCGGCATAAATTAACATATTAATATTAAAATTGTGGATCTGAGAAGCACTGATTACAGTATAGTCCTTCTTGTTGTCAGTCTATGAAATTGCTTTTAGTTGTATGAATCCTGTTATGCAGGATTCAGTGAGCAGGGAAAAGATAAATTTAGTTAATCCCCTGCTCTTCCTAGTTCTAAATCATTCATTTGTATAATGGCTTGGTCTACTTGTGTTTTGCTTATTTACCTAAATGATATGTAGCTAGACTGGCTTTTTTAAAGCAGTGCTATTGAAAGATAGTTTTGGGGTTTTTTTCTAGAAGATGTTTTTAAGCTAACTTACTGAGCAAGAACTGAACAGTGTAACTTTTGGTAGAGATTTTCTTTTATCTACAGTTATAGGCTTTTGATTCTGGCAGCATTTCAGTATGAAGAACTTTTCCTCCTAGCATGGGACTTTTAAAAAAAAACCCTGTTTTTATTTTATGAGACGTGGTTAGTTGAGTTGTATTTTATTTGGGTTTAAAAACTCCTTAGCTGTGTTTAGAAGACTGGAGATTGGTAGAACTATAACGTCTTCCTAAATCATATAGACCTTTCACCATTTTATGCTGCTTTATTTGTCTTTTGGGCTTCACTCAGGTTGGATGTAGGAATTAAACTGGTCAGTTTTTCTTTCATGGCACTAAGACACTAGGTCACTAGGACAGATCCTCATGCTGGCCTGTGGAGCACTTGTTGTTGGTCTGTGGAGAGCTGGCTGGAAACCTGGAGGCAGATTTTCAAAGAGGCTTTATCTCATTCCCACTGAAATAATTTTAAAACTGTGTGAGTTAAATATCTAACCTGCTTAAGCACTTTCAAGAATTGTGTCTGGCCTTCAGGTCCACCTTTAGGTACCTCATACAGTTGATCATCTAGCCCACTGTGCTGGTGCCTCTTTTGGTTGAGAGAAACAGAAGATGGAAAAGGATGGTGAAATCAAAAGTAATCTGAAAGCAATAAAAAATAAAAAGGACTTTTTGCACTACAGGAATCTACACATTCAGTCCTTTCTTCTTATTGTCCCATTTAGGATCTCATACTTCAAAAAGGATGTGGAGAAGTTGGAAAGAGTCCAGCGCAGAGCAGCAAAGATGATTAGGGGAGGCATGACTTGTGAGGAAAGGCTGAAAGAACTAGAGTTATTTAGTCCGGAGAAGAAAAGACTGAAGTGATATTTGTTAACCATGTTCAGATATCTGAAGGGAGATTACCGAGAGCATGGAACTATGCTTTTCTCTGTGGGCATTGGGGATATGACTAGGAGCAATGGCCTTGAGCTGTAGCAAGAGAAATTTCATTTGGAGATTACAAGGAAACTTCTGACTATGAGGGTAGTCAAGCATTTGAACAGGCACCTAGAGAAACTGTGGACTCTCTATCTTTGGAAGTTTTCAAGAGCAGGTTAGACAGACACTTGGCTGGGATGGTTTAGTCAGGGATGCTCCTGTCTTGATCAGGGGGCTGGACTAGATAATCTTGTGATGTCCCTTTCCTGTGATGCCCTGATCCTACTCTCTCACCTTGATAATTGCTGTAGTTGCCACCAGAATCCTGTGCTGTTGCAAGTGGCAAAGAAGATATTTTATGAAACAATCTCTGCCTTAAAATGAGGTCCACACAGTAGAAATTGTACCAGCTGTGCACTATAGTGTGGTGGTCTTTCCAAGCACTCCAAAGAATGATTGAATCTTCTTAAAACACACTCAATGAAATTAAAAGAAAATCCTTGAAACCATTTGTTAATGCCAAGTTTTGTAAGGCCTATTTTCTCTGAGATGAAAAAGTTTTACAATGTGTCTATGGAGTCTTTTGTTCCTGCCTTCCTTGGCTCCCAGTCTGATCCCTTGCTGTGCATTTAGCATTCAATTCATACTTGCTTCAATATAATTTAAAGTACAAGAAATTGCTGTATGCAGACTGTGAGATGTAACATTTGCTTTGGTAGCGCAGGCCTATGATGCAATAGAGATTTGAATGTCGTTATTTCATGCGATTTTTTTTTTTTTACTAGATGATTCCTCAGCAGATGACCTCAGTTAGGGCTGGAAGGCTCCCATAGGGAAGTGGGGGAACTGGATAGGAGAGGAGCAGGAGCGGACAGAAAAGGAAAGGAGAGGGAGAAGGAGAAAGTGGGGGAGTAACATGCATAAACGAGGGAGGATTGCTCATTTTGACTGCTTCCTCTTGTTGTGATTTGCTTGTTTCATGAAAAGCAGTCAAGGGCTAGAATTGCAGCTCACAGCCATTCACAGATTATGTAAAATTGGAGGAGGTTATTTACTGCACAGGCCTGTCATCCCAGCAGAAGGTGCATTTTGAACTCCTGTGAATCATTCAGGGCAGCTAGCACTGCAGTTGCATGCAGGCACTGTACTCAGCATGTTGAAGGCCAGCCCTTGCACAGGGGTAGGGTAAGATGGTAAGATGGCTCAGACCCATTCTCATGTACACCAACGTATATGCTCACTTATTTGAGGCCAGCCACAGTCTGGCCTTATGAAACTCATCAGTGACTTGGATGAGGGAGTCAAATGTACTCTGTCCAAGTTTGCAGATGACACAAAGCTATGGGGAGATGTAGACACACCGAAGGGCAGGGAACAGCTACAAGCAGATCTGGACAGGTTAGACAAGTGGGCAGAAAACAACAGAATGCAGTTCAACAAGGAGAAATGCAAAGTGCTGCACCTAGGGAGGAAAAATGTCCAGCACACCTACAGCCCAGGGAATGACCTGCTGGGTGGCACAGAAGTGGAAAGGGATCTTGGAGTCCTAGTGGACTCCAAGATGAACATGAGTCGGCAGTGTGACGAAGCCATCAGAAAAGCCAATGGCACTTTATCGTGCATCAGCAGATGCATGACGAATAGGTCCAAGGAGGTGATACTTCCCCTCTATCGGGCGCTGGTCAGACCGGAGTTGGAGTACTGTGTGCAATTCTGGGCGCTGCAATTCAAGAGGGATGCGGATAACCTGGAGAGGGTCCAGAGAAGGGCTACTTGTATGGTTAAGGGCCTGCAGACCAAGCCCTACGAGAAGAGACTAGAGAAACTGGACCTTTTCAGCCTCCGCAAGAGAAGGTTGAGAGGCGACCTTGTGGCCGCCTATAAGTTCATCACAGGGGCACAGAAGGGAATTGGTGAGGATTTATTCACCAAGGCGCCCCCGGGGGTTACAAGAAATAATGGCCACAAGCTAGCAGAGAGCAGATTTAGATTGGACATTAGGAAGAACTTCTTCACAGTTCGAGTGGCCAAGGTCTGGAACGGGCTCCCAAGGGAGGTGGTGCTCTCCCCTACCCTGGGGGTCTTCAAGAGGAGGTTAGATAGGCATCTAGCTGGGCTCATCTAGACCCAGCACTCTTTCCTGCCTATGCAGGGGGTCGGACTCGATGATCTATTGAGGTCCCTTCCGATCCTAACATCTATGAATCTATGAAACAGGTGGGGCAGCTGTGGGTTTTTTAGCAGCATGGCAGTTCTGTCAACAGCAGAGTGTTAACAGGGTTCAGAGTCCTCAGCAAACACCTGTTTTCAGACCTGCCCCATTTGTTCAAAGGTATTTGTCCAGATAAGTTGAATGAACTAACGCATTTCATAGTTTGAGTATTCAACCTCATGGCACAAGGTCTGCAGATTCTGAGGAAGGGGCACTGAGTTTAGCAGACAGAAGTGACAATTTTTGCCTCATCTGGCCATAGAAAGCAGCTTATAGCTGTGACCAAACACAAGTGCATGGCTGCAAACAGCCTAAAGAATGGCCGATTGGGTGCAAATCTGACCCTTCGCTACATGTGGTATCAGATAAAGATGTTTGCAAATGTAGCATCTTCAGTAACTTCTGTCTGTGGAGCTCCCAGCCAGTTTCTGTTCTCAGAATGGGAGCGGGGAAAGGTAGTGGAGGGAGTTCAGTCTGGGTTCTTTTCAGCCCACCCTAGAGCGTGAGGTGGGTGTATTGGAGGATGCCTCCCCCAAAGTGCGGGGGCTCCAATTCACCCACTGCACCCTTCAGCACCGGCTGGGTAACAAACTCCCTCAGCTGCCTTCCCCCCTCCCATTCTGAAAACAGGGAGCCCTGGAAGAGAGCCCTGGCCACTGTTATGGGAACCTGTCTGCAGACTCCCAGCCTGCAGCTAGATTCCCCTTCCCCCTGGAATCAACAGTGAATTTCTGTTTGGTCTGGGGTAACGGTGTAACTCAGAACGGCTTGCAGAAATCATTTGAGTTACAGCTGGGAGCTGCACTTTTGTCTGCCATGGGGTTACCATATTTCCAGCTCCAAAAAAGAGCACAGCCTGCCATGGGGGTGGGGTGGTATAGGATTGTGGGGGGCAGTGATATGCCTGTGTCCTGCCCCTGCCCATTTTGTTGCCCCTCACTTCCAAGCCAAAGTCCCACTTTAGTCCTGCTGCTGACCCACAAACTGCTGGCCCTGCGAGTGCCCCTCATGCCCAACCCACAGTACCCTGCACCTCTGGACCATGCTGGTGTCCCTCACTCCCAAACCTCAGCCCCACATCCTTGCTGGTGCCCCTCACTCCTGACCAGCAGCCGCCTGACACTGTCAGTGCTCCGCACTCCTGACCCACAGTCCCCCACCCCCAAGTTCCCTTCACTCCCAAGCCACAGCCCCCCTAGCCCTGCCAATGCCCTTCACTCCTGATCCACAGTCCCCGGCTCCCCCCAGCCCTGCAGCGTCTCCCAGCTGCCCCACCCATGCAAGCACAGGCACCAGCCCTGGTGCCACCAGCCCAGCCACGCAGCTCTCTGCTGCCCCTGAAGGGACCCCTACCCCTTTCCCATGCTGAAGGGGCAGGCATGTCCCCCTGCCACCCTTGCCCTGCTGCAGCTCCGGCGTCTAGACAGTTCCCCCCCCCCCCCCCGAGGTGGCAGGCACTTGCCCCACTCATGCACCCATCCCTTCCACACACCCCTGGCGCGCGCACACGCATACACACACACACACACACACACACATGCATGAGTGTTGTCCCCCCACCCCCCTTCACCAGCCCCTGGACAGTCCCAAAGCCCTGGCCCTCCACTGCCCATCCCCCATAGACTTACCTGCATGCAGCTGCCAGGGCTGCTCCCACCCCCCTGCCTGGCTGCATGCCAGCCACATGCCTGTGTGCCCTGCCTCCAATCGGCCTCCCCCTGCTCCCCCCTAGCCCCAAGCAGCTCCTTGCTAGGGCAATCCAGGAAACACTTTGAAGCTGAGTTGACCAGAATCCTGGACATATGATCATATTTTAAAAAACAGCCCAGACGGAGATCAGAGGATCTAAAAAGAGAGTATGTCTGAGAAAACCTGGGTGTATGGTAACCGTAGTCTGCCAGGCAAGTGCTCTTCTATGGGAGCAATAGAAGAGCTTTCTCAGCTCATTGCAGGCAGCTGTCTCACACCACAATGCTGCTGCTTAACTTTAATCAGAGATAGGCTCTAAGGGGAGTTTTGGCACAAGGACATGCAGATCTATCACATCAACACATAGTGCTCATGACATTTAGCTATTTTGAATGATAACACATAAGCAAAGAGCAAGGCAAGAATACATTTCCCATGGTGTCCCCAGCCTGCGACTTGCCAAAAGCCAGAGCGGAAATTCATTCCTGTCCCTCTGAACATGGAAAAAAAATGAAAATTAAATTAAACCAAAGGAACCCTAGGGATGGGAGTGGGGAAATAAATGATACATGTGGCTTTGATTTCTTATTAGTAATACACAATTCCCCAAAGAGGGATGAGGAAACTCTGCTCTTCTGTGAGGAAGTGAGTCAAGGTCCTCTCTTAAAGCCTGCAAGTACTGTGTCAAGGGGATTGTTACAGAGTCTTGCATGGTTACAAAATAGTTTGGTTTTGCAATGTGGAGGAGCTGACCGTTTTAACTGTGGAAATGCCAGAGCTAAAACGTCATGCTGTAGAATCCTGTCTTTGCAAAACTGAGCTGTGTTTTATCTTCGTTAGGAAGTTGTAATTAGATCACTAATACCTACCACACTTGTCGTGGTAGGCATTAGAAACTCCTAATCTGGAGGAACTTGCTCTTCTGTGGAAAAGAGCAGGAGGTCAAGAGAACCTAAACAGAATGATTTTAAAATTGATTGTATCAAAATAGATACGACAAAAGAACCCTGAACATTTACAAAAGTATGGTATTTTTGCCCTTCTGATCATCCTCTGCAGGACTAAGCATCCACATCCTGACCCTGCGCTACATTGCATATTGTCGGTTAGAAGTCTGCAGAAGGGAGAGCTAAAGGGGGACTGTTTATATCTACATACGTACAATTTATCTTTGAACATATTTTGCAGCTCGTCTGTACACTAAAGATTAAAAAGAAAATGACAGAAATGAGCAAAAGTTTGAAACACTTTAATCATGTCTAAAATAAACGTACAGGAGCAGGCTGGATGTTATGCCAAAGATGGATTTATTCTTTAAAAATTAGATTTGTCCTAAATTTTTTAAAACCCTAATTTTTCATAGTAATTACATTTTTCTCATAGTTTATACTCGTATGTGCTTTGCTCAACTTGGCTACTTAGTTACATGTATTGTTTCTACTGAAGGCCCAGCAAAGTTTGGAAATGAGAATGGAAGAAGGACCTAGGTCATGGATACTTATGAAATGTAGCAGTGGTACCATCTATTAGTTCAGCCTCCCCTAGCACTTTCATATTAAAATTAAAAGTTAACCTCATTGACTGATGAACGATACACAGAAGGTGGGTGGTAGATATGAACATGATATAAATCGGAGGAAAACATCATTAGAGTCTGCTGACTCACAGACCTCATGCATGTTTTTAACTTCTTGTGGCCCTTGTAGTCAGAGTTTTGTCCAATACCATGATATTGTAATGCTTTCCAGCCCATCCTCAGACCAGCTGGCTGCAAAGATAGACATTTCTCAAGAAGGTTTTTAACTCATTTAGAAAGGGTGTGACTGACTCTTTAGTTTTCATGGTGGGATAGAGTTTGTAATCAGCAAGTTCAAAGCATGTTGTCTTTGCTATTTCTATTAGACTGCTTTTTAGTTCATTTTCTAATCTGAATTTTGCCAGTTATTATGTTGTTATTTGAATATTTTAATAAGCCAAATATATAGATGAAAGTTACAAAAAGTCTGATCTTGCTACTTACACTGAAGAGTATATACTCATTTTTCAAAGGGCTGTTTTAAATGAAAAGCATACATTAAGGCAGAACAGTTGTGTTTTATTAAAACATAGGTGGAAAGAATATGTTGCAGTTGTATAGTAAGAGTTAGCAAATAGTGCTGGGTTGGCACCCCTGGAAACCAAAAACCTTTATCTCCACAACAGTTATAACTGTGGTGGTAGCTAAGGGGCTTCCCCACAATGCCCTGAGAATGTACCTCCTTCCCAATCCCTCCTGGAAAAGCTGTGTAGGAGGATGCATGCCTCAAGGTCTACAGCCCAGCTGCAGGCAGTGAGAAAGTTTACATGCTTACCTAGTACTGGGCCAGCTGATGAGGATGATTACCTGGCCCAGAGGAAGTTAAAAGCTCCTAGGGAAGAAAGCTGGAGTGAGAGAAAAAGATGGGAAGTTATGAGGTGGTAGTACAGAATCAGGCTGGGAAAAGACCACAGGATTTGGTTAACTCTTTATTGTTTTGTATTTGGCATTTAATAGTTTCTGGTTTATGCTGTGCCCTGTGGGGCAAGTTCACCCAGGGGAAATAAAGCCTGTATTGTGCAGACTGGCAACAATGCTCTGGGTCACTGCTAAGTGGATGCACATTGGAACTACTGAGTTAGAGGAAAGAAGTTCTATGTTTCATTTACCTGAACTAACCAGTCCTTGATGTCTGTAAGTATATTTCTGTAAGTGTAATATTAGCTAAAACCTTGAATGGGTTGGAACATTTTACCTTTTATCTCTGCTACTGTATTCAGAACATCAGTATCCCTGAAATAAGGAATGACAAATAAATATTCAATTATTTATTCAGTTTTTTGTTCCAATAGAATGGTACCAAACTTATGTCGAAAGCACTTTTGCCACAAATTAAATGTACTATTAATCAAAACAAACCAAGATCTAACCTACCACAGCAAAACACCCATCCCTTCACAAATACCTGTGAACAGGGTTATTTCAGACACATATATGTGATCTTCTTTTTGTCACATAAGATAATTCTGTCACATCTTGGATATTTATGTACCAGTTAAGGGAAAAAATACAGGCAATTTATAAATTGGATTAATAAATCCAGAAATGTCTTACCAGAGAAGTGACTTATTATTACCATATACATAACAAGAATATACTTGGCCTTAGAAAAACAAGTTTAGCAAGGACAAAGACTCAAAAGTTGGAGTAATACTCATGTGAATGAGTGACATCATAGCCGGGTGAGAAACTTCTGGGATTTCACCTGAAGTTTTTATTTGGCATCAGAAGAAAACTTCTACTCCCAATTGAAAAAGTAACAATGAAAGAAGCAAGGGAAGTTAGCAAGAGTGATAGACTCAACATTTCATTCACATTTTTCTGTGACTGTCTGCAAACTTTGCAATTTTCATGTACTGTTCTATTTTCAAAGTTAAATGTCTATTGCTTTTTTATAATTAAAAGAATCAAAAATATTATCTAATGTCCAATATTCATGAGCTGAGCATATGGGTGTGTAAAAGATGAAGAAAAAGCTTTTGGCAATGTAGCCTATTTTATTGTCAAGCTTTCAAGGGGATATTGTGTAACAGGTTTTCAAGTTAAGGGAAGTTTCTTAATGTCTTTCTAAAGAATATGCCTCAAAGTGTTGTATTTCAAGAAAAGAAAAATAACACAAACAGAGGACTCATGCTGATTACTTTAGGTGTGATTTTGATAGCAAAATACATTAATTAGATGGCCCTGTTTCCCTGTTATATTCTTTGGTATTTGTTCCGCTTAAGATAGCTGGAGTTAGTCCACACTGGTAAACCTTGACCCCATATTTCCCATTGTTTAGCTTCACTAGTTGTTGTAAGGAGTTGTCATGGTAGTATTAACCACAGGGCTTAGCTGTTCATACCCCCAGTTCACTTAGCCCCATGCCTTTTTCTGCATATGGACATAGGAATAGCTATACAAAATGCCAAAGCAAGAATATATTCCCCAAAACTACAGTACTGTACCACATTACCTTCTGTGTACAAACACAATTCCAGAGCTGCACATATGCTAGTACACTTTGTGACTGCATTTCACCACCAGTGCTGCTCTGCCTGTGTCAGTGCTACTGATATAGTGAAGGTAGTTTAGATAAGGATTGGATTCCACAATGATTAAATATTTTGTCTTTCTCTGCTACTATGTATGAAATTGCGCACGGAAACCAAGATTTTCAAAATTACATGCCTAAAGTTAAGCTCATAAATAAAGGGCCTTGATTTTAAGGCTAGGGACTGACATTACACATAAACTGGTTTAAGTGATCAGAAACTGGTTTAAAAGTGTAACAAAACAGACGTTCAGTGCACATAAATCAGTTTGAACATGGCCAAAACCGGTTTGAGATAAACCCAGTTGAATATAGTATCAAACTTAACTGATTTGGCTCAAACCGGTGTATGTAATGTCTGTCCCAGACCCCATCCTGGCTTAACTTAAACCAGACTCCCCCCAGCATCCTGGCATGCTCTCTGGGCTGGGCGGGGCTCTGTCTCCAGCCCAGCAGGGCTGGCCCCTCCCCTCTGCTCCCCAGCCAGAGCAGGGACAGGCAGGGGTAGTGGTCTGGTCAGAGAGGGGTTTAATTCTCCCCTCCCTGTCTTACCAGCAGGGACCCCAGCCAAGTCTGCCAAGTGCTCCCTTTTGCTGCTGCAGTGGTGGGCCGCCATGGCCCCTGAGGCAGAGGGAGCAGGTGGGGCAGCTTATTCCTCCCTCTACCCCCACCACCCCTGGGGAACTGCAGCCCGGTCTGCCAACCCTAACCACCACTGCTTGCTCCCTACTTGGGGCAAGCAGTGGAATAAGCCCCCTCCTGCCCCCTCCACCACATGCCGGAGGGAGGGGGAATAACCCCCGTCCCTGCCCTCCCACCAAGGGGCCCTGTTGGCTGACATTTAGCCATGCCCCCGACCAGCTTCTGTAGTGGTGAGAGGGCAGGGCCCTTGATGACGGCAGCAGCCCCTGTCATGGTGTTGGGAGTGGAAGCTTCTTCCCAGTGGTGGGGCCCCATTGTAGGGTGGTCAGAGCTGTGGTGGACTGTGCACAAGAGCACCAGGGCTTGGAGGGGACCAGAGCCCTCCAAGCCTCCCCCAGGGCCATAGGCCATAGCAGTTTCCCCCATCCTGCAGCATGCATCCCCTGCCCCCCACCAGGAAGAGGTCTGTGCTCTGGGAAACTATGACAGGAGCTGCTGCCCCTGTCATGGTTGCTCCCCCCTCACTGCTGTAGCTGCGTGGTAGAGGCAGGCACAGATGCCACTGGCAGGGCCTCTTGGAGGGGGACAGGGAGCAGGGTTATTCCCCCCTCTGCTCCTGTGGTACCGCAGCAGCATCTGCCCACTGCTCGCTCTGTTCCTGGGGCAAGCAGCAGAATAAGCCCCCTTCTACCCTCCTCCCTCTGGCTTCTGGCAGAGGGGATTTATTCTGCTGCTTGTCCTGGGCATAGAGTGAATGGCGGCAGCAGCAGTAGGGGTGGACCGACCTGACTGCAGTCCCCCTGGGGGGCAGTGGGGATAGAGGGGAGAATAACCCCCCTCCTTACCTGCTCTGTTTCAGGGGCGATGGCAGCCTGCCGCTGCAGCAGCAAGAGGGGAGTGCCCAGCCAACCCAGTTGGGGTCCCTGCTGGTGAGACAGGGATGGGGGAATTAAACCCCTCTCTAGCCAGTTCAGCCCAGACTGGCCATGCCCTCTCCCCCCGCAGCACATCTTCTCTGCAGCCAAGGGCACGCTCTAGCACCTAGCCTGAGCATCTGAAGGCATGTGCCCACATTGTCTCAGTCCAGATGGAATGTCTGTCCCGTTACACACTGGTTGAACCTAGGCAGGCTAACTTGCAAAGGTTGAATAATTCAGGCTCCGGCTTTTTGAATGTCTATCCCTAGCCTAATGGGTGCCAGGAGCTCCCTTTACCTTACACATGGCATGATTTTATAATCTCAGTCTTTAAGGGCTGAGGATCCATCTCCCACTGAAATATGTGGAATCTGCAGGTGCCTTGCACCTCTGAAAATCAGGGGCCTTGGTCCTTTGAAATTCTTCTACTTTTCATCTCTGCAACTTCATGCTCTTTTTCTGTTTATTCCTTGTACTCTTAAAATGCCTTATTTCTTTCCATTCCTCTTCTTTGCCCTGGGAATTACCACTGGATATCAGACTTAAGGCCCATCTGTACCCTGACTCTGACTGTAGCTTCAGGGAATCCCTGAAGCTTTCCCTCTGATAGCTATTGGTTCATCTCACAGGATGGTAAAACTTTACCTGCTGCCTCCATAGTCTGGAGCAGCCTCTGTCTGCTTAATTGTTTCTTAAGGCTTTTCATTTCATTCTCAATCCATCTCCTTTCGGTATAATTATGCTCTCTCTTCCTGGAAGTTTTCTGGAAGAACAAGGGAGTTGGGCCATATAATTATGGGTGGGATCAAGTCCAAGAGACAATGATTAAGGTGCAATTGATGCAATGAGAACCCCTGACCTAAATAGCTTAAATGTATTTACACATAAAGGTGCAATATGTATGTACAGGATTTTGAGCTTGGCTTCACGCCCTGCACTTCATGCCCTGCATGAAGCAACTTCATAGAGGTGAATGGAGAAACATCAGAGATGAATCTGGTCCACTGCAGTGAAATTACTTCCTTACATAACAAAAAGGCTCCACTCATATGGTAAACAAGTTTGATAGCTGACAAGTCAGTCAGGAAATGTGTTTATTACTCACCAAAACCTGCTTTACTTACTATACTTTGCTAACAAGGATGCTGAAGAAAGCTGACTTACAGAAAGGTATGCAGGTTGACTGCCCAGAGGAGTTTTTTATCTATTGCCTCCTCTGTGAAATCCTATGAAATATGAACTTTCATTTCTACCCAGAACTTTTACAGTCTTTTCTCCAGTGCCTGATGAAGGGTGTTTGTGCCTGAAAGCTTGCAATTAAAGATTTTTTTTTGCAAAAATCTTGTTGGTCTAATAAAAGACATCCTCTCTACTATGAGTCCTGACTGACTTATAAGAAGAGAGTTTTCTTTTCCCTGTGGACTGGAAAGGTCAGCTATATAGAGTACACCCTGTTCTTTAGCCATGCGCTGTAGTGAACAAAACCCAGGGACTTTTTCAAGGCTAACTGACCATGTTCAGTCTCTATGGGTGCAGACTGTTTTCTTAAGAGATTATCTTACCAGCAAAGGAAGTGCGTTCAGTTCAAGGGCTTGGACTAAACCCTGGAAGTCCCCTCTCATGCTATAACTGCAGCTCCCTTACTGAAGCTATAGTATGATTCCTCAGTCCCAGAGCTGTGCTTCCCTTTGACTGTTCAGAGAAAGCCATTCCACTAAAGGCTGTAGCAACAGCAGACTCTAAATAGCCACGTTTATCCAAAGATTCCAGATATTTGTTTAAAAAAAAACCTGCCAGGGAGATAAGGGAAAGAAAAGTTAAATGTGGAATTCTGGCCCTCATACTCAGCCAAGATCCTGGACCAGCCCTACCTAAGTGACTTGTTTTCTATAAGAAAATGTCATAACTTTAAAATCTGATATCCAGTTCTGTGGAGCAGGAAGCTGGAGTATGTTCTTTTAAGAAAGTAAGCTTCCCAGTTTCTGAAGTCAGCACTTGCTTCTAGCCAGGCTGGATTTGAGATTTCAGCATTTACATATGATACCTTATGTACAGCAGCAATTCTCAACTAGGGTGTTGGGGTGGCAGGTAGAGCAATAAGCAGATCAGGGCAGGCTCAGGGTCTCCATGCCTGGCTGCTCCACCACCAGTACCTGGTGCCTTTGCAAGGAGGTACATACTGTAACCAATTCATTTTTTAAATGGGTCCCACTCAGTTCATAAAATGTATGGTGGGGTGCTTAGAGTCTAATGAGGAGCACTGTGAGTATAAAAGGGCTGAGAATCACTTATGTGATGAAAAAATAATGTATTGATTTGTAGTTATGGCTCCCCCTCAGCCATATGAAGTTTGACTCCTGGTAATGCAATCTTTACAGCCAAAAGGATATGAAAATAATGCCATAAATAAAAGCTACTTGAAACATGCGAGGGATTTTCTCTGTAGTGTGTCATATACAAAAAACCCAATGAAGGAATGAATAGCATAGCTATCCAGTCTCATGTTAATAAAGGTTTTATGTCACACTGTTGCATCCCCTAAATCCTTGCCCAGATGCCTCTCAGATCTAGAAGTGATAGTAAATGGTTTGGAGGTAAATTAAATCACACCTGCCAGTTAAAAGGTATCACACTAGTCAAGAATGTAAAATGTGGGAGACTGGCCTTTCACATTAAATGATTTAAAAGTACTGACTGTAAACAACAAAGAAAAACCAGAAATTGCCAAGTTTTATGCGATTCACTTTTGTTGTACAAGCTACAAATAAGGTATGTTTTCAGAATTGCACTTGTTATATGAAATGTGCAACTAACTGACCTTTAAAATTGTAGTCCAATTGCCACCCTGCCCTGCCTTCTGCCTGACTTCCGACTACCATGATCAGCTGCCTCCATAACTTTTAGAAGGGGATTTAGAGATGGAAAAAATGAACTAAAAGTCTTTCATCCCCCACTCTCAAAAGAGTCTGAATTCAATAGGAGATCTGCTATTGACTTCAGTAGACCTACAATTGTGTACAGAAACATTTTCCCTGAGGGTTAATTGATTTAATCTTTTTTAATATACTAATGCTTTGCTTTTCCTTCAATAGTCTCTGGGCCCTTTTTAAAAAAGAAAAGTTCAATCCGCACTCAAAACCCAGCTGTTTTCACATCTCAGGTTTCCACTGATCTCTGTAATCTCTGAAATAAATCAATGAAGTAAATCAATACATTTTTGCTGTGCTGGTTTCCCTGCCTGGGGCTCTGGAAGCTTGCCTTTTAGTTTTAGCTAGTGTAAAAATAAGTTCTCAGCAAGAGGGATTACAGACAGGCCAAAGAGAGTCAAAACCCCCTTCTTATGCCTTATGTTTAGTTGGAAGGACAGTCCCTAAATGCCTGTATAATGGGAGCATCGTATGAAGAAGTTGGAAACCACTAATGTAGTGACCCCTTCTTGCCAGCAACCCTCTGGGAAAGAAGATACCAAATGGTTCCTATATTTTCCCTTTATACTGCTTTGTTAGAGGCAGGATGCACAGAACTATTTGAGAAAGCAGTGGGAAATAAGCTGCTGTTTTGCATTCAATATACACAAAGGAAAATGCGTCAGTACATGTTTGCAACATTTCACTGCACATCCCAACCCCCCTGGGAAACGTTTGAAGGTCCTGCTTTCCTCTCCGGTGATTGTGGGAACTGTTCTCTGTTGGCGGCAGGAGCCTTCCAGCATATTCTTTTTCAGAAGCACCAAGGGTGACAAGAAATACAACTACATAGTGCTTGTTAGCTTTTATTCATGCTGTGTGAGGCTTCGGACCGTGCTTCGGATCCAGAGAAGTTTTGGATGCTTCGGCATCCGAAGCAGCATGTCCGGATTGAAACACTGGCTTCGTTAGGCTTTCCGAAGTGGTTCAGAGCTTCCGAAGCGCTTCGGAAAAGCTTCAGGGCCACTTCGGAGATCCAGCCATAGGGTATAATGGGGAAACAATGAAATATCTATACTTTTGTTGGTTTTTGTCTGATCTGGTTGTAGCCTCACATAGTCAGTTGCACAAGCACCCATGTCACAAGTTTTGCCTGTCAGCAGCTAGGGGTGCAGGGCCCCAGAACCCCTGCACCTATCTCCTTGACAGCTGGCAGGCTCTGTAACCGCAGCAGGGGCTACCATCCCTGCAGCTTTCACCCTGCTGCACCTTAACACACACAGTGCCACCCATGTCACGAGTTTTGCTTGGCCACAGCTTGATGTGCATTTCCCCCCAAACCCCTGCACTTATCTCCTTGAAACTTGGCAGGCTTTGTGGCCTGAGCAGGGGCCACCACCCCGGCAGTTTTCAGCCCGCAGCACCTTAACACACACAGGGTCATCTGTGTCACGAGTTTTGCCTGTCAGCAGCTTGGGGTGCAGTTCCCCCCAAACCCCTGCACCTTTCAACTTGAAACTCAGCAGACTTTGTGGCCTCAGGAGGGGCTATGACCGCTGCAGTTTTCACCCCCCTGTGGCTTAACACATACACGTGACATGAGTTTTGCTTTCAAGAATTTGGGGTGCAGTTCCCCCCAAACCCCTGCACTGATCTTCTTGAAACTTGGCAGACTTCATGCTCTCTGCAGAGGCTACCACCCCTGCAAGTTTAATCTAAATCAGACAAAACAACAAGGTTATAGATATTTCATTGATTCCCCCATTATACCCTATGGCTGGATCTCTTAGGCGGCTCCGAAACTGCAGAGGCGCTTTGGCCGGATTGAAGTGGGAACCCGGTCCGGAGCTACGGATCGGATCCCTGGCATCTGAAGCAGCCGGATCCGAAGCAGGATCGAATAGCTGCCTACTCGCACAGGCCTAGCTTTTATCTGTAGACCTCAAGGTGATTAAGCAAAGTGCACCAGTTTTACGGATGGGGAATCTGAAGCAAAAAGCGGGTAAGGGACTTATACAAGGTGCTGCGGGGAGTCACTGTCAGAACTGGGACTAAGGCAGGGTAGGAACGAGCCCGTAGATGAACTAAATGAGATGTACAGAGAGCATAAGCTTTTGTTAGCCAGAGTTTACTTCATGAGATGCTGAATTGGGGCTTACTTGGCCTTTGTTGATTATGCTACCTGATACTCCCACATATGTGACAGTTTAATCCCAGAACTCCCTCGAAACGCTTGCACAACTCTGCCCTGCCCTGTGAAGACACCTGGGCCAGTTCAGGTACCAGCAGCAGCACAGGTCCATGGAAGCACCCAGGCTACTAAACCCTGGCAATGAGGACTAAACCGCAGGACAAGAGAGAAACCACAGATCCTATCCCCGCCTCAGCTCTCGGGTGGGGCGGTGGCATTGGGGATTAAGCGCTGGACGCCAACGCAGGAAGCCACCCAAGCGTCTCTCCAGGCCCAGATACAGGCGGAGATTCAAGTGCTCCTATGTGGCACCCACGGAGCCTGGATTTGGGGGGGACGAAGCACTGGCCCTCGCAGGTGTTCAGCCGCTCTGGACTCAGCCCAGCTGCTAAGGTCAGGAAACAGGCAGTTTGTGGCGTCCAGTGCCCTTGGGCCGCCTGGCTTCCCCAGGGTTTGGCAGGGGGTGCCTGGCCCCTGGGACCTGACCTCACCAGGAGCAGTGACTGGGGACAGGCCCCGATGGCATGCAGCAGTGGCAACCCGGGTGCCCTTTGCCCTCTCCCCTCACGCTGGTGCAGGAGGAAACAGCTGCCCGGCTCAGCCCGGGGAGGGTCATATCTAAGCCCCGCCCCGCCCCGCCCCCACAAGCCCCGCCCCCACTTCCCCGGGGGCCCAAGCCCCTTTCCTCACAGCCCGTCCCATCGGCGCCGTGCAGCGATTGGCCAAATTAGCTGACAATCACGAATTGCCCTGGCAGCAACCCCTCCCCCATTTGTGACGCGTTTTGCCCCCGCTGATTAGTCGGAGCGGCGGTGACGTACGCGGGCTCCGCCTCCCAGTCAGCGGAGTAGTCGCAGACGCCGCGTCCGGTTCGACGAGGAGGGAGTGTAGTTGCAGTCATGACGCTCAAGCGGAGCCGGGACCGCTTCTACAGCACCCGCTGCTGCGGCTGCTGCCACGTCCGCACCGGTACCATCATCGTGGGCACCTGGTACATGGTGAGTGGCGGCGCGAGGGGGGACTTTGCACTGCGCATGCGCTAGGACTCGTCCGTTGCCTGGGAGTCGAGCGGGGGGGAGGGTCGTATTGCGCATGCGCCTGTGGCTGGGTCGGTGGGCTGCTGGGTGCACATGCGCGCAGCCACCACCTTGTGCTAGGAGGGCCTCGTGCTGGAAGGGGCGGGGCCAGGGCATGGTCCCTCCCCCTGGTGCCCTGGGTGGGTGGGTGCAGATCCCAGGGGCTTGTCTCAGCCCCCAGCTGCTCAGGCCAGGGCCTGGGCTGCCCATTGGCCCTGCTGAGGCTGGGCGTGTGGCTGGCGGGTGCATTATTGTGGTGGTGGGGGTGCACCCGGGCAGACAAGCTCCCAGAGCCCTGAAACCCAGGGCCTGATTCCTGACCGCCTTGAGGGCGGCTGATGGAGGAGCCTAAGGAGAGTGGCCAGGGTTTTCAGAGCAGGTGGTGGGAGGTGAAGCTTGAAGACTTGAGGTGGGGAAGGGCCTGGAGAGTAGCAGGGTGAGGTTGGTTAGCACAAAGGGATTCCCGAAAGCCTGCGCTGAAACCTCCGAGTGAGGAGATGTCAGGAAAGGAGCTGGCTGGGTCCTTGCTCCTGGAGCAAACTGTTCAGAGGGTGCTGGGGAGCAGGGAAGGAAGCCAAGAGATAAGATGATGGGCATCGCTGACTAGTGAAAGGGTACACCAGGAGCTGAGCTTGACGTGGGAGACGGTAGGGGATTAGCAATAAGACTTCTAGGTTGTCCTAAGTGATCATTGCACTGGGCAAGGCAATTCCGTTTTGTAATGGAAACAACGGCACCTACTTCTCTGGCCTTCCCAGAGTCATACAAAGGTCAAAGACCGGACAGTGATTTTTGTTACTGCCCTGGGTTCTGGGGAAGTATTGGGAGGAGGGGAGTAGCACTCAGTAGGAGTCAGATTAAAAAATAATAGGCTGTAAATTTTGGGAAATAGCCATTTTCAGCAGGAATAAGGAAAAGGTGAGTGCTGTTTTCTCCTCTTGGGTGTCAGAGTAGTTAGTGTGGAGGAGAGGTGGCAATTAAGCTTCAGTTCAGGTGCAGTTTGCGAGATCCACACCAAATCTTCCTGAAAGTTGAGAGGGACAGACAGCCCTTTTGCTCACTCAAACAGCATTGGTTATTTTATCCAGAGAGGGCAAAGCACCTGTGCTCAGAACCGTAACCCTATAAAATGTGAGGGGGGTCATGAATTTTAGGTCATACTGAGATGTGGAAACACCACCACCAAGTCAAGTCATTATGTTTGACTTGGGCAAGCAGAAACCTATGAAGTGAGCTGAGTAGATAGGAAATCGCTGCTTTCTACCAGAAGTTGCAAAAAGAACTATTCTGCTGTCTGGCACGAAAGAAAGAGTGGTGATGAGAACAGGCCCTGAACTGGTGTTCTCTGGAGAAAATGAACCTTGAGCTACAGTGATTATTTCTTTCTTTATTTATTGATTTACTGCAGGACAGGAGGGAAGAACAGTAGTGGAAGTGGATGGGGGCAAAGGAGAGAGAGAGAGGATGCCCTAATACAGTTGATACTTGCTTGCAGCAGCAACAACCCCTTACCAGTAATATTTTCTTGAAGGATGTTTTCCATACCATATACTTGGATAACACTTCCGACAGAATCGTTATTCATTTAGAAGAAACATGGTGCCAGTATGTTGCCAGCACTGGGCATTGACTATGTAACTATAAGAGGTATCAACATAGATTTTGGTTGTAGAGAAAAGGAATGAAGTAGTGGGAGTAGTGAGAATTGAAGGGAAGATGGTATACTGAAACAATGGCAGTATTTGTATTATACATTGGTGTGTACTTGTACTACTAGTTTAGAATAGATGTGTCTGATTTAATGCTAAAGAAAATCTTACATCCACAACTCTGCAAATAATTTTTTGGAGACCTTTACACTGACTCTGCTTGGAACTGAATTCTTTTGTGAACCCCTGTCAGGTGTTTAATGATGTTTAGGGGCTTTTCTGGGATACTTATACCAGCCTGAGTTTAAGGGCCATTGCAGCTTGCTGCAGTACACCATTTCTGCCATGTATCAGTTTTTGTTTGCGATCTTACTTTCATTGCTATAAAATGTGTTGCTGAAGCTCCCTTTTCATTGGGTATGCTGCTTTCCAGATACAGGAAGCATGAATTATGTGTTGGCAGTATCAGATCAGAATTTAGTAAACAAACTTAAGTAATAGCATTGTCTTGATGGAAGGGGCTGTCTAATTCTGGCAAAGCGCTTTAGTAATTCAGCCAAAACAATGCAATTGGTACCAGATTTTAGGACTCTGGGGAGAGGGGGTGATCTACTTAGACATCTAGTTCATCATGTGGTTTGTTTGTTTCTTTTGAGCAAAACCTCTCAAAAAGAAGGGGAGGGGAGAGCTTAATTGGTTTCAGTAATACTCACATTCAGAGGTTGACAACCTTTCAGCAGTGGTGGGCCAAATTAAAGTAGTTTGGTCCTAAGGCAGACCATTGCTGCTGTAGCAGGCTGGACACAATCTCTTCACTGGTTGGTTATTGCTGACGTGTAAGAATTTGTAGCCTGCAACCTAATTCAATTAATTAAAATGAAATTAGTTTTAAAATACAACTACTACCCTCCCCCTCCCCCATGTCATGTTAAGAAACTTCTCTTGAATAAGAGGAGGCTGAAACAATGCAGCCATTTTAGGGCAATATAATGTCTTTGCATTACCAAAAAAAAAAAAGGTTTTTTTTTTTTCAGTTGTTTAGTTCATCAATTTACACAATTTAGGACAAATGTAATGCTTAGAGAAGCCTAAGAATTAGAGCTTTGAACCATGAAACTGAAGTACTCTCCTGTTTAGGCATTAGAAATGCTTGCCCAAGAACAAAACAGTCACCACTGGAAGGTCAGCATTTGCCAATGTACTGCATAATGTTTCTTGTTTTAGGTATTTGCAAATTGATACCAGTAGGTAACTCATGATTCTTTAAATGGTAACCATTGTAATCTAGTAGTTTTAGAAGAAAATAAAAAGGTAAATAGCTCTGTAATTAAGCTAGACACGTCTAAACAAACAGTTTGCAGATTGGTGGTTATCCTGAACCTCTTTTATGAGAATCAAACCAACTATAAAAACAAGTAACCTTAAAACAACTTTTAGCTATGAACTATCTGTTTATTTTATTAATAGGACAAAGATTTGACCCTTTTGTGCTGAGGCCTTAGCAAAGGTAGGGCAGGAAGGCTGGTCTGAATGCTGAAGCGAGCTGCTTGGTGTTTTGGGGTGGGTGTGATACTTTAGCTCTGTGAATTCCACATGTTTTTCTTGTACTATTTTTTTTTTCCTGATCTAGGCTCTGTGTAAACTGCTACAGCAAAATGGTTTAAAAGCCAAGTCTAAAACTGGCTGAACCTGCTTTACAGTATAAATATGCTTGTAAATCTAGTGATGTTTGACATTGGGACTCAAAATGATTTGACCCTGATTTTTCTATGTGAGGGTGGGCTGCTGTGGTGGCTTCAGTTCATTCCATGTGAGGAGAATGAAAATCAGGCTAGACTTTCATTTCAAGTCACTGGTGGTATTGAATGAAAATTCTGTGACTGAGCTTTGGGTCTTACCGGCTCCCCAGTAGATAAACATTAACTCCTAGACTTGGATATCTTAGGTAGCCAGAAAATAATGCTTGAAACTGAACCAGGATGAGACAATATAGCTACCAGCTCAGCCAGATAAGTCATTTGTCTGTCCTTGCAGTTGATCTCTGTATTACAAGTGTAAAACTCCTAATCGGAAGTAAACTTGGAAAGACTTTATGTCCGCCCCCCCTCCCCCCCCCCCCCCATGCGCGGCAAATCTCCCATATTGGATAGACAAAACATATTGTTACAGTAACTGAAAATTCAGTTCAGGAATAAAATTTAACTTTCAGTGAAATGTCAGGATTTTTTTCCTCTCATCTGTGCTACCAATTTAATGGCATTGGACATGGTAGAATCTTAATTCATCAAAAGTATCTTAAGATCCGGCTTTTTTTTTTTTTTTTTTATAGTAACCAGTCCACCACAAATGGGTATCAAGAATGAATACAGATATGCTGAAGAGGTTGCTGGTTGTAGCCCTGTTGGTCTAAGGACATAGGCAGGCAAGGTTCTTTGGGTTAGATGTGAGCTCTTTTATTAGACCAACTAAATAGTTGGAAAAAGGTTCTTTATAAGCTTTCAGGTACAAATACCCTTCAGGCATTGGGAGACTCTGCTGCTGTAATGAGTTCTATAAGGTAGAGAAGAAGCTTCTGCTAGCCCAGGGATGCTCCAGCCCTGCTTATCATGATGCCAAGGGGCTGGCTGGGGCACAAGGATGCTTCATTATGGAGCTAGCTGGCAGGCAGTCCCCACACTGAAGCACCTGTATGCCCCAACCAGCTAGGTCAGCATTGGGAACGTTACTGCTCATGGGAAAAACTCGGCAGCAGGATTATACTTCCATTTACCAATACTACCCTGCTCTGGAGTTTATTAGTTTTTTGGGGCCCAGTAGTGCTGCACATATAGACAGATGCTGAGATGTTTATTGTGGAGCTTGTTACACAACTCTGCAGTAAACATCTCATGTAGACGTGCCCACTGACGTTTCTTCAGTAGAAGTGGAGAAGCTATTGTTGCCGAGCTACTTGATAGAAAGCTTATGACAGAAGAGCAGAAAAAGGCAGAAACTCAGAATAGTGGATGAACAAATGTGCAGAAAGGCACCAAAAGCACTGTAGCAGGGTCAGGCTTGTCCAATAGTAGGTAGGCAACTATGCTAAAAATGGAGGTCCTCTGGAAACGTTTTATGAGGAACAAAGGCTTTTATCAACTCTGAAGTAGCTTGTGTGAATAAGCACCAAAATAAAACTAATAGAAATGGGAGGATGGAAGGGACTGGGATTTCTTGTAAATCAGTCTGCCTGTCCATCTCTTTTCTTTTCTCTTTTTTTGTCTGATTTTTTTTAAGTAGCCTGTGACCGTGAAACAGGTTTTGACTGAGAGCTTTTTTTTCCCAATAATTTTTTTTAAACAAATACATGTTAACATCCCGAATGCGGAAAACAAGAATCTTATTAAATGCTGGACAACAGTTCTTGCAAGCAATTTCAGCTTCTTAAACAAGCTGCTTTAGTTTAAAAAGAATTCAGTAATTGTGCATAAAACTGCCATTATTGCATCAGATACTCCTGGAATCTGACCAACAAACAAGGGGAATTCTGGTTGAAATACTTCAGTGCTTAGAAACTGCAAACCCATATTTTCTAGGACCCCCTGTTTAAATGCATCCTTGTCTCCCCACGAGGTGGCATTTCTGAATGGAAAATATCACATTGAAAAATTGCATTTTGACAAAGAAACGGTGATAGATTTCCTACTTTACATTCGTGATGAATAACTGAAATACTTCAAGTTAGAAACGAGTATTATAATACTGATAGGGGATCTTTTATTCTTACCCAGTTCCTTTTCTTTCTTTGTGGTATTAAGGGCATGTCTTTAAAACATTTCTGTGATTTATGTAGCAACACTAAACCAGAACAGGGGATTAAATAAGATTTGGCACTTGTTTGCAAGGAAATATGAGCCTGATAAAGCATCCAGCCGTAAGTACTTTTCCGCCTGTTAAGTTGATTTACCACAAGATTCCAAGGGATTTGTTTATGATACAGTTTTCTTAAACTCTGCAGCATTTAATTATCCTCTCTTTTGATCCCTTCTGTGTGCAGGACCTGTTTCCATGGAAATCATTGCAAGTCTCTTCAGTGCCCCAAACTGGGGGTGGAGTGGGCTCAGGAGTCTCTTGCTTGTACGTTAGAGCTGTAACAGTGGGGCTTCATTGAAAGACACATTTTTCTCTTCCCTCACTCCCTCTTTTTCCTTTACCTTTTCCCATTCCCTTTTTCCAAGGACTAAGGTCACTTGAAGGTAGAAAAGTACCTCCTGAAACATAATTGGATGGTTATAGACTACATTTAAGTAACATTATTTAATATTATTAAGTAGAAGCTGCCTTTTAAAATCTGTGTATTGTGTCCCTTTAATATCTGTTCCCTCTTCCCTGCATGTGAAGTGAGACTGACATATCTAAAGAAAGTTGCAGCCAGTTTCACTTAAGCTGTAACTTAAAAATGGAAAAGATGTCCTAACGCCCCTTTTTGTTTTGGTTTTACTAAGACAGCTTGAAACTACATGTAAGGTCAGTCCAGCTTTCCTGTGAAGAATAGGCCAATGGTTTAATGTTTTTTACATGGAAAAACTTTGCCTGTATTGTGACTGTAATCTTTCTTAGGTGATGCATATGCTGATGGGAATTGTGCTGACTGTAGAAGTGACCCACCCAAACACAGTGCCAACGGTTGACATACAGTATGAAGTCATTGGCAATCACTATGCTTCTGGCAGTATAGCTGGTACGTGTTTTATTTTTCAGAGTCCCCCTGCTCAGTTGAAACTAATGAAAGTGTTCTGTTCTCATGGCATATATTGCAGTACTAATGTGCAATCCATTACTAAGCCTGGATGTATTGACTGACAAAGTGTTTTATTTATTACAGTTTGGGGGAGGTTCTGCTGTGGCTTTCAAAAAATTAGTTACGAAATTCTTAAGTAAAACTTTATTTTGTGTTGCCTTAAATTTTGATTTCAGAAAGGAAATCTTTAATATGGATTTTGCTTCTATTTTTAACTAAGCCTTATTCCACCCTGCTTCCCCTCCCCCCAACTAAACATTTACTAGCCTCGTCTCATTTGATCTTTAACTGCCTATGGATTAATTTGTTTAGCTTAACTAAGAACTGAACTGGTAGTCGCTGAATTAGCAGGATTCTTGTTACTTTTCAGATTTTTTCAGAAGCTAACTATGGCTATCAGGTATGAAGAACCTGAAAAAAAAAAATAACCAGAAGATTGGAAATCTCATTCCAAGCTGTGAAAGCTGTCTTGACAGCTTAGACTTAGCCCCCACTGGGTTTTTTTGAGTGTCTTGACTGTAATTTAAAGAATTAATGAGAATGAACTAGTATAGAGGAAAATCACTTGGGGAAGATCAAGCAGTCGAGTTTTTCATACGCCATGTTCCTTTTTCATGAACTTGGTTTCAAGTCCCAGGTAGGTCAGGGGGAAAATAGCTAGTTACAAGAGTCATAGCCTATGGCTTAATGATTACATCTTTGCAAGTAGTAGGGCTTTCTCTCATAAGTATGATGCATTATAATCAATATTAAATATTGAGTATGTTGTGTGAGGTGTTTTTTCTTTAAGACACCCAGAAACAGCATTTTTACAAAACCAAGACTTGTTCCCTTTCCCAGAACTCACACACCACAGGAAGTGAGGGTCAAAAAGAAGTGAACAGAAGGCTAGTGGTTACTATAGCCACATAGTTACTTAGTATCAAAGCTTAATTGGCTCAGTGTTGCTCTCATTTGGTATGGAGGGGAGGAAGCCTTGGATTTAGAACTGGAATGAGGAAATGGAAGTATGGGATGAGGTATGTCCCAAGGAACAAACTTGAGAGCCAAGAATGCCTCAGTTTTGCTCTCGAGATTTATGACTTGTCTTTCAGAAATGCTGAACACACTCACAAGTGCTACTTTAAGTCAGTTGACACTTCCATTATTCTGACTTCTTTGGAAAAACTAGGTGCCCCAAATCCAAAAAAAAATCAGGCAGCTAATCTTTGTTGCAGTTCCCTCAAGTGCAACCTGTGTTCAGTGAGCCTGCTCCCTGTGTACTAAGCAATCTTTGGTGGTGGTCCAGCAGCTGTAAAAGAGGGAGTTGCTGTAGAGGCTTATAACACTGGAAAGAGAGTTCTTTCTGTCATGACACATAGCATTTACCCAGATTTGGGATTAGGAAGGGCGCAACATGGCTTCATTTGTTTGGTATGGGGTGTGACTTATTAAATTGATACTCCAAACCTCATACCAAAAGCCATCCAGAGATGGAGTATTGTTGTAACCATGATCATGCTATTGTTGTAGCAAGGATCTCTTATTTTGAAAGCTTTTTTAGCGCCTCTCCCAACTATACTGTCGATCCGCTTAAAGATATCACCAAAAACTATTCATTGTGTTCTGGGGAGCAGTGCTCTTGCTCGCTCACTCATGGATTTCAGCCTTCCAACCGCTTCGGTTTCCTTCTTTTCGGTAAAGGGAAATTTTCCACGTGACACAGGATACCATATTTTTGCTTAAAGAGCATTTCTGTTTCTACACTCGGTGATCTAAACTTTTATCTGACACTTGATGTAAGTTGTACTAGCTTAATAAATATCTTATTGTTACACATTGACTTGATTTAAACCGAGTATCTAATACAGTGGAAACCAATTCAGTTATAATGTATGCTTATCCATAACTAGGCTTGGCATAATTTGATTTGTATTTTTTTTTAAAGAACTTTAATGGCTAAAATCTATATTTATTTTTAAACATTGATTTGTTTTGCTTTTCAAATTTTCAGGATTGTGTGAAATTAGAGGTGTGAGGGGCGCACAGGTGTGTGTGCGCACAGTCCTGCTTTCTCCTCCAGCCCAGTACATAGCAGGCACGGGCGAAGTTGCTGTGCTGTCAGCCTGCTGCCCAGCCCCCATACACAGTACCACCAAATTTAGTGCCAACTTTCCTTTGTCTCGTGGTGGTTACTGCCCCTTTTCTCCTGGCAAAGAAACCTCCAACTGCTATAGTGGCAGCTGCCTGCTGCAGCCAGTTGCCTGCTCTGCCTGTTGGCTCCTGCCTGAGTTTGCAAGGGAGGGCCCAGCTGCCTAGGACCCTGCAGGCACTGAGCTGAGGGCACAGGGGTAGGGGTGGGGACAAACTCATATTGCCCAGCCTGCTCCCTGGCCTCCAGCTGCTGCTCAGCAGGAGCCCACACTGGCACTGTGTCAGCAGCCTGTTCCTACATCCCCTTTTTATAAGGTTTGATTATTAACAATGGAAATACTTTTTTGTCAGTCTGAGTGGGATGTGAAATAGACTTTACTGATTAAAAATCAAATCCTGCCAAGCCTATCCATAACATCTAGCTATGCTGCAGTCCTAGATTAGCATGGCTGAACTAGTACAGGTTGCAGAGGTCTTGCTGAGTTGGGCAGGCTTCCTGATATGGTAGGGGCTTTCCACACTAACTCACGCTTGCTGTCCATTGATAGTTGTTAGATAATTGAAGTGGCTTGAGCCAGACTAAAGCCATGTGCAGTGTGAAAACAGTGAAATAGTCCAGTGTGTGATTAACAAGAGAGCCGCTGAAATCCTTAGTTGCAGTATTTGGTGCTTAAAGATGGGGATGATCTATTAATGTAACCTTTTGGTTTCTATCTTTAATTCAGAGCATGTTTGTATTGTGTTTGCCCTCTCCCTCCTCATGTTCACAATCAGCGCAATGATGGTGTATGGAGCAATTGCTGTAAGTATATTCATGGATTTCAATTCTAACTTTGGTTGCAACTTTAAGATGACTAAACTCCACCTCTTATTTCTTCAGCATCGAGTGGGCTGGCTGATCCCGTTCTTCTGTTACCAGCTCTTTGACTTTGTCCTGAATTGCCTGATTGCCATCAGTTCTCTTACTTTCTTGCCAAAAATTAAAGATTACCTGGATCAGTTGGTAAGTACTTAATTAAATTAGGCTTTATTTTGGAGCTAAAATGATACCCTCATATCTGTAAATGGATCATCACTGAGCATTAATAAAAGCCCATGTTTATTCTAAGCAAGTCTTTGTAGCCAAGGTAGTGTAAATGCTAAACTGACTTAGTTGCACTTCCATGTTCAAAAACAATGAATTCAAAATGGAACAGGAACAGAGAAGGAATGTTAGCATCTTCATCCTTGTGATGTTTCTTGGTATAAAGGAAGACTAACAGCTTGACTTGTTTGTGTGGAACAGAGTTGTCCAACTTTGGAGCACACTGTATGGGCTGTGGGGTCCCCACCCCTCCCTTTCTCCCTCCATTGTGTTGTGCCTCATGGTTGACCTCCCACTTCATGGGAGCTCCAAGCCACGGGCTTCCTGAGCTCTGCAGGCTGTACTGTGCTGTGCTGCCCTGTTCCCTAAGACCAGTGACAGGAAGCAGAATATGGAGGCAGGAGTCCAGAGACCCCATTAGCAGTAGCCACTGGAGTGGGCTGGGGCAGGAGCCTACAGTCTGTAAATAAATCCTTTGTGGGTTATGTGCGGCCCATGGGCCCCAAGTTGACAAGCTCTGGTCTAGAAAAATGGAAAATATTTGAGGATGTAATTGCCATTTTCTGTTAACACATTTGGGGAAATGGAGGGCAAAGTAAATGCCACAGATGAAGAAAAGAATGGTTTAAGCTAAGGCAGTGTTGGCACAAGAACAAATATGTTTTTGCTAGCACTACGGACGAAAGGGACTTGGGGGTCATGATTGACCACAAGATGAATATGAGCCTTCGATGTGATGCTGCAGCTAGTTAAAGCAAGCAAAATGCTGGCTTGCATCCATAGATGCTTCTCAAGCAAATCCCAGGATGTCATTCTCCCATTGTACTCGACCTTGATGAGGCTGCAGCTAGAGTACTGCGTCCAGTTTTGGGCTCCGCAGTTCAAAAAGGATGTAGAGAAGCTTGAGAGAGTGCAGAGGAGAGCCATGCACATGATCAGAGGTCAGGGAAACAGACCTTATGATGAGAGGCTGAGAGCCATGGGACTCTTCAGTCTGGAAAAGCGCAGGCCCAGGGGTGATTTAGTGGCCACCTAGAAGTTTATCAGGGTGCTCACCAGGATCTGGGGGAATGTCTGTTCACCAGAGCACCCCAAGGGATGACAAGGTCGAGCGGTCACAAACTCCTCCATGACCATTTCAGACGACATAAGGAAGAACTTTACTGTCCGAGCCCTCAAGGTTTGGAATAGACTGCTGTTGGAGGTGGTTCAAGCACCTACTTTTAACACCTTCAAGAGACATTTGGATGTTTATCTTGCTGGGATCCTATGATCCCTGCTGACTTCCTGCACTTGGGGCAGAGGGCTGGACTTGATCTTCCAAGGTCCCTTCCAGCCCTAGTGTCTATGAATCTAAGTATAAGCCAACTTTCAGCCAAAGTTTCATACCAAAACTTTGGCTGAAAACTGATCCTAATGGAAGTGAGGATCTGGAACAGACCTGTCAGAGTTGTAAAGAAGAAATTTTACTGAATGGAATTGTGTGATAAATGTGCCTTTCATAGCATGGGCCAAAATTTGAGCTATGACAGTTTCCAGTCCCATGTTCACAATATTTATCCTAGATGGTTTGCAACATTTGAATCTGAAAAAGTAGTTATTGGGTATTTGTGATCTGTTAATTACATGCTAGATTTCCCCCTAAACTAGGATAGTATAAACCCTAAATTGACTTGGAATAGTATCAGCTCATTCAGGTCAGTCTGTTACACTTTACACATTCTCTTTTACAAATTTTCTACTTGGGGTTCCTTCTGCGTGAGGAGCAGTCCTATGACTCCCAGATATAAGTCTGGTCGGGGACTTGGGACAACAATAGCATTTTTTTTCCCCTTCCCTTTTCCACAAACTTTGCATAAATCCTTCCATGCGATTTGCCCTATATTATATTGAAGGAGTTGGAGGTGGGGGGGAGCAGGGCTTAGCCTGACCAGCTCAGGCTTAGCCTGACCCAAGCTCATGCTGACCTAGTCAGTGTGTTCAAAACTCTTTTTCACCCGGTAAAATATGTAGTTTTTTCCAGAGTAGGATTATGTGCTCAGCAACTCTTTGAAAGAGCATGGGGTGACCTGCATTGCCAAGAGTTTGAGGGATGGATTTAGTGGCAGTCTAAAATTGCAAGGCTTTTCCGTAGACAGCTGTTTCTTCTGGTAGTTTCCTTGTGATCGGTAGCTTTGTATCTTGTATCCACACCCCATGGTTACTACAGAATAATTTTACTCAGTGGTAAGGAATAGACCTGTAACCAGCTCTGCCAAGCTAGCTCTCAGCAGTAGGTG
Organism: Alligator mississippiensis; assembly: GCF_030867095.1. Lineage (NCBI taxonomy): Eukaryota > Metazoa > Chordata > Crocodylia > Alligatoridae > Alligator > Alligator mississippiensis. The sequence goes on from NC_081824.1 coordinate 20,490,110, forward strand.
CTACTCTAGTACCTGCTCAGTAGGCAGCAGAGGGCTACCCCAAATTAAGAAAGTGCCATGGGAAGTAGGGATAAGTATACAGGAGGGATGTTCTTTACCCTAGAATGAAATGTCTTGGGTTGCATAAGACAGTGAATTAGAGAAAACTGACCTCGATGCACATAATAAATACGTCATGTATCTTCACCTGTGGGGTAAATGTCTTGGAAGAGGATGAGGGAAATGAAAGTGCTACAAACTCTTAAGCTTCCCAGCACTCTTGGGGGAATAATCTGCAGAGAAGATCTAGGGCTCTCTGGAGCTAATCACATGTGTTGGAAAAGTATCAGATATTATTTATCTGTTCATAGTAGTGTTTGTCTTAACTAGCCGGATTTCCCCTACAAGGATGATCTCCTTGCACTTGATTCAAGCTGGCTCTTGTTCATTGTCCTGGTGTTCTTTGTTTTGAATATCATCTTAAAGGTAAGATAGTTGTTTAATGTTTTGTTTTTTAATTTATAAATGTGAAGTTTCTAGAATGTCACCAAGCTGTTTCTGCAAGTGTGATACTTAATACATTGGTTAAGCAGTGTGAACAAGGTTTGGAGTTTCCCACTGAAATGTCCAGTTGGAGGAGGGTTTCCATTTTGCATTTGGCCGAGTGAAATTTCTAGAAAAACATCTGCTGTAACTAATACCAATTTATTTCTACTGCAGCTCTCCCTAGTAAGATTAGAAATTATGGAAGTCTTTTAAGTAAGGTCTCCAAATTTGCATTTCTATGCAATGACCATAATAGGAGGTATAAAGAAATATACTCAAACATAGTTTTTAAAGATAAGCCTGGATAACTGAATCTTGTGTGTTTTATATTTTACACTGGCTTGCCTTTCTTCGTTGGTTTATTTTTGGGTTTGTTTGTTTGTTTGTTTGTTGTTTAGAATGCATAGTAGATTTTTCTGATTCTTAAATGAATCTTGGATTTTGATAAACTGAGTCTCTTTCCCTATAGAGATGTTTAATTAAGGAAGATGGGGCTAACTGTAACCAAGGCAAATATGTTAATTTTTTTTCTTTTTAAATTCACTCATATGCTACAAAAGAATTCTCTGGCAGCTTGCCCACCTGTGTTTTGAAATTTGGATGTATTAGTTTCTCTGTATGTTGCAATTCTTTGAGCAAATGAAAAGCTCTAAACTTTTTAATAAAGAAAGAACTTTCATACCTTGCTTGTCCATCAGTGTGCCAATACAGCGGAGGGATAGTTGAATGTGAATGTGCAGGTAACTCAGACCATTTGTTCAAACCCAGTTCCTAGTCTGGAGAGCCACCCAGCTAAGATCTTGTGGTGTTTTGGGATAAGGGCATAGCCATATCTTTAAAAAAACAAACCCCCCCCCCCCCCCCCCCCCCCCCCCCCGCAACAGAAAAAATGAAACGTGGACTTCTTTTCTCCTGTACCCAAACATAACAAAATATAAAAAGCTTTTGAGGGAGACATAGGCAGATACTGAAATGGCAGACACAGTGGCTATTTTTAAGCATTTTTAATAGTTCTAAAAGTCGGTGCCTCTGTGGAATTCTTTGCCCAACTAACTTCCTAGTGCAAAACAGTGTCCAGATGATATCCAGATGCCTCAGCAATAGGGTCCCAGGCATGAAAAGGGGATCTAAAAGCTTCAGTTGGGATGAGTAGAATATTTGGGTGTAATTTAGCTAGGCTTCTTTGTCCTTTTGCCTTTGTCCACCTGAAATAGTAGAAACATCAACTTGTAACTCCAGTAGCACTTAGGCCCTCGAAGCATAGCTAGCTGGTTGGCTACATTTCATGTCAAAAGCCCATCCCAATTTTTTAGGCAAAATCCAGCACTGAGGTAGGTGATGCTAGTGATTTCAGTAGGGTTTTACCTGCTTCTGTCAAGTGTGAATTTAACCTAGTATCTGTTTTACTTTAAATGGTGTACTTTCATTGGGTTAAAGATAACTGTTTGTGTTTCAGGCCTACCTAATTAACTGTGTATGGAACTGTTATAAATACATCATCAACAGAAATTTGCCTGAGATAGCAGTGTACCCGGCATTTGAAGCTCCTCCACAGGTAAAGTTTCTTCCTATAGACTTATGTGACCTCTGAAATAATAGGCAATTGTATCTGTGTATGCTTTAAAAATAACAAGGGATCCTAGCTTTGTGCAGGGGGCAAAAGAGCAAAAATCTCTGGAAAAACATTTAAAAAAAAAAAGTGTTTTTTCCATGACTAAAATGAAATTTGTAGGGGCTTACTGAAACTGCAGTGGAAGAGCATAGGGCAGCAGTACCTTTATTCTCATTCTTCTTGTTGCATTACCCACCTACCGCCACTGATTGACCACAGGGCAGCCCTGCACTTCACTGCTGATTGGCGAGAGGCAAAAAATGCGGTAGAAACATGTTTTATGCTTCTCACGGCTCAGAGTTGAGGCATGGGGCTGCTGGGGCCCTGCAGCCAATCAGCGGGGGGAGGAGGGGTGCAAAAGGTGAATTATGTTTTTGTGTGGGAAACGGATTTCTTTCTCATGCTGGCTGGAACCTGCAGTAACAGCAGCAGCAAATGTCACTTGCTGTCCTGGCCCATAGACTGTACACAAAGGAAATTTAAATTTAAATCATGAGAGTAAAGGAAAAGTGAACTCTGAATTGGATGGGTTTAAAAATGGATAACATTTGATGGACTGGCAGGTAAAAATATATAATGTAAGAGACCTTTTGAGACTAGCACATAATTTTGGTAAAGCTACATTGAGAGACAGGCAGTAACTGTATAACTGCTGCAGTACTTTCCCGATGCGTTGTTCTCCAAGCTTTGTAAAATAATTCCTCTTTATGTATTAGTGCAGAAAATGTGTTGGGACTCCCTCGTTGTCAGGTTTCAGCAAGGCTGCTGGAAAATGCATCTTGCATTTTAGAGTCTGAACTATGATCAGGATAGTAATGGGGTTCTTGTATTAGAGCTTTAAATGTCTATAGAAATGTTCATGTCAGCAGGAAGTATCTAGAGCTCATCAGCATGCCAGCGTGGGCTGTGGCCAGAGCCAGTGCTTTCACTCGGCCCAGGTTGTGAACACTGCTAAATTCAACATCAAGAGAAAAGAGGGGTTGAGCAACAACGTGTTCAGCCCTTGGGCTCTGGAGCCATGCAGAAGTGATGTCTCCAGCCAGAGCTCATGCTGACACAGCTCAGAGCTCACTGGTATGAAGAGCTCTGGCAATGCTTTTCTCTGCAGTCCTCGCCTCCAGTGATGCTCTTCTATATGGACTGCTTGTGGGGAAAAAAAGTTGAACACCACTGGTCTAAAGGGTATCTTTTAATTGGGCCCCAGTTGTCCTTAAAAAAGGGGTAGCAGATGTGGCACTTCTGATAGCTGCGTTCCCCGGGGTTCCAGCTTTTCCTTTATCCCTGGTGCTATTTGGTCACAGAACATGGACTCGGCAGACTAGACTAGCATTGCAGAATCCTGCTTTCCTGTCTCATTGCCTGCTGTTCCATTTGCTTCCTCCAGTTTTTAGTTCCATAGACCAGTATTTTCTTGCACACAGTACACCCCAGAATAAGACATGAACCTTATTTGTGAAAGGCAGAATGCAGGACAAAAGATCTATCTTTGAAAATACTGGTAGGTAGCAGTAAACAAACTGAGTGGCAACTTCTGTAACTCTGCTGGGGGAAAGAGCAGGTATCAACAGCTATGTAGCTTGTATGCAGCCTGTAACGTTACTTTAGATTGCTGGCAGAGACAGAAACTGCTACTATCATATTTAAATTAAAAAATCTAGAACTCTTGGCTCTGAAATGATACCTTTTATTAGACCAACTGGGAAATTGAAGAAAAAGACTTTTTTTTTTTTTTTTTTTTTTTTTTGCAAGCTTTCAGGCTTCTGGGAAAAGTATAGATGGTAAAAAGTCCCCATAGGTAGGAAATTAAACTTCATTTTTTGCCATCTATACTTTTCCCAGAGCCTGATGAAGGGCCTTTGAGCCCAAAACCTTGCAGAAAAGGATTTTTTTTTATTTATTTATTTATTTATTTATTTTTTTGCGATTTACCTTTTATTAGACCAACTGGAATCATTTATTGGAACCAAGAGTTCTAGATTTTTGTATTTCTTTTTTTTCTCAGACCAACATGGCTACGAAGTACATCCCACTGTCATATTTATTCACTTAGGTTCATCCTAATTTCCAGTGACTGAATTTTGAAAAATGGGTGTGTGTTATATGCAAGGAAAATATGGGAATGGTTTTTAAACTGGGACCAAAGTCAAGCTCTCATTTCACAAACCCATTCCCTATTTCTTATGTCTTAAAAGGATTTGTTCTGCAGGCCTCAGCTACTTTATGGTTATGGTACTCAGCATTGTGGTTTGGGTACAAGTAAACAATTTGTATAGCAGCTGTATTCCATCTACTCTGCAGGATTGTATAGAGCCAGGGGGGTGGCCACAAAATGTTGCTGACCACTGATGTAGAACAGTACAGGGGAGGGAAACACCCACTCATTGCACCCAAAGAAAGCTAGCCTTGTTTACAGCTGTTCTTAACAGAAATGCTGAAGGTAAAATGATAGTTATTTAGACTAGACAGAACCCAAGGCAGTGAACTTTCTTTAAAAATCCTTTAAGAATATTCTAATTGGCCAGCAAGCTTTTAAGTTCTTTTGGAGACACAATATGCAGAACACTTAAAGCAAATGCCTGGAAACTTTGTCTGTGCCCATCCCCACCCCCCTCTGCCAGTAGAAAATGTCTTGGAAGCTGCGTACAAGCATTTAAGTTTCTAGCGGAAGAAACGCTGTTCTCCTTGCTAGAATCCACAAGTGTACAAATGTTCATGCTGTTTCTCACAAACCGAAAATGGCAGTTGAGAGAGGAAGAACATGATTCCAACCAGTTAGAAGTTGTTCCCAGGAGTTTCTCTTGGGGGAATGAACACTTGTACACTTTCCTGTGGCTTAACTCTTCCCAGGGACCAGGGGAGAGGCTCCCTACCATGCCTTCAGGAGACCAGAGTCACCCTGCTCCGGAAAAGACATTGATGGGGGGGGCACTGCTCCTGCCCCACCTGGAGACAGGAAACCTTCCACTGCTAGAAATGAACACCTGTATGTAGCTAGAGAGATCTCTCTGAAATTAGCCTTTGCCCAGTGAACAGCAAGTGACATATGACCAAGGTCTAGACTGAGACACTAGCTGTTTTTATACGTTGTACCATTGTTTAGCGTACATGCCAAAACTTGGGAGTAAATTCACTCTCAAACCTGCCTGTGATAGGTCACATTAGCAATGTTATTTTCTGTCTTAAAAGACTACAGTTCGTCTTACTATTTGTTCTTTTTTTCTAGTACGTTCTGCCAACCTATGAAATGGCAGTGAAGATGCCTGAGAAGGAAGCCCCACCTCCCTACATACCTGCCTGAAGCAACGGCTATGTTACTTACTATGTAGACCAGCTTATTGTTGGGGGGTTGACTTCTAATCTTGCAGAACTGCTTAAATAGAAATATTCAGGGCTTTGGGAGAAAACTGTTTTGTTTTGTTGAAGGACACTTTGATATAAACCTGCTAAGCAAAACGTGTCTGAAAACGACTATTTGCTTTTCCTTTTTCTTTTTTTGTCTTTTTCTTCATATTCAGAAACATTGCCTTTAGGGGATTATACTACAAAACTTCTGTATATGAACAACTTTACTCTTGTGTGGTTTCTGGTGGTATCAGCTGAACAGCATGCATAAAATGAGGGAGCCACAGATATGAGTATTTACAGGTGTAGACCATTTAATGTATTGTTATTTTTGTAACAGTAGTTCATAAAGACAATCAGATCAAGCAGTAAGAACAGTTTGCCTTTCTTTAAATACACTGCTGTGGAGGGGGAGGGGGTGTGAATGCGGTACGTTTTATTATGTTTTGGGGGTTTTTTTAACTTTGCACTTTTCTCATACATTATCTTACCTTACTGTTTTTTGGGGGGTTTGTTATCCAATGCCTTGAAATGCTATTTTTCAAGAGGAGTGAAACTGGCACAGTTTTGCAGTATGCTGTGAATGCAAAAAAAAAATGCACACAGAAATGACTTAAGTGTGAGAGATGATGGTTGCATGCTTTGAATCTTTATGTATTTTTCTCTTTTTTGTGATAAATGATTCTTTAATAAATCTTTTAAAGAAAATGTTTACCAGTAATCTTGACTGCATTTTTTTTAAGTCAGTGGGGGCCAACCTTCTTTGGCAGGCTTGTGTGACAGGGAGCCAGAGGTCCCTGTTACTTTAAGGAGATAGTGTAGTGGCCAAGCCAGCTGACCATTGAGCAAAGGGGCAACCCTTGTGTGACTGGGGAGATGCATGGCTGGAAGGGGCATGGTTTAGAGCTGTATAAACCAAGGCCTAAAGGGAAAGGGGCAGTCTGGCCCTGCATGCTGTGGGGGAAGGAGCTCTTGGGAGAGTGGGGCTTCAGGATGCAGGCCCATGGACACCCAAGCTACCCTGGGGAGCTAGACAGAGCAGCTAATGGGGTTGAGGTGGGGCATTGACCCAGCGTGGGTGATGGTTCAGTTAGAGAAGCAGTTTGCTTGTATTTATGTTATGCTTAAGTCTATGACCAGAGGACTGGGTTGTGGCTATGGGGCAGGATGGAGGCCATGAGGCACCTGAAAGGCACCCAGAACAGAGACCTGGAGGGGCTGAGCAGCAGGAGAGCAGCCTGGCCTGGGTCACCGACTCCAGGGGCTGGGACACAAGACAGCAGCCTTGCCTAGGTCAGGGGCCCAAGAAAGACGAGACCAGGTCCAGGGGCCCAGAAGCCAAGAGCTGAGGGAGTGGACCTAGCCTGAGGGGGCACAGCCAGAGAAAAAGGTCCAAAGCCAGGAAGGCTGAAACCCCAACAAGGCCTGAGGGGGGCCAAGTGTTGCACCAGGGCTAGGGGGAAGGAAGTGATACCAAGTACCATTTGCAGGGCATGGGCAGGGGAGGACAGAGGCCACAATTAATGCACCTAAGGCATGCTGGCACCTGAGGGCAAGGCTGGTGCTAGTTGGGCATGTGGTGCACAAGACAGTTGAGGGACTGAAGCTTGCTTTGAAGGAGAGGGAGGCTGCAGGGGGTTAATGCTGCTGCTGAATTTGATGGCTCTTATATTGGTGCTTGCCATGGGTTTTGGTAGCACTTTGCCTGCACCCCATTGGATGGGGCCCCTTGCTGACCACTTCCTATGGCCCAGCACGGATGGAGACTAGCTGCTGGAGCCTGGAAACCCCCTGCTATGTACACCTCTGTGCAGGGCACCGAAAATACTAGTTACCCCACTGGTGGAAGTGGTGCCCAGACTGGGTTATGGATACCATCTTTACTGGTGCCTCTGTTAGTGATTCCCAGAGTGCCCAAGATGTTTTCAAGGCAGCCACGCAATGTTAGCACTTATCTGAATCATGTTTGCACATCTAACAAACCTGGAGGCTTCAAACAGGAATCTATAGCATGAAAAACATTCTGCCCTTTTGTGGCCTTTCTGATTTCTTGCAACAGAAGAATTGCTCTTATTTTCCCATAGTCAAAAGCACAAGTGAGAACTAAAGGCTTAAGTTTTCTGAGGGCTGTTTTGAGCCTAATAAGGTTCAGAACTACTGCTCTGCCCACTGCAGACCTGGACTTTACTGAGGTTGGTAGGAATCTATCCTGTGACAGGACTATGGAGTTGAGGGTACCTGTGGGCTGGCTGCTGTATGAATCCAGAGGGAGAGCAGAGAGTAGCACAAAGAGTTGTTTGGAGGTTCAAACTTCCCAAGTGCCTTCCTGGGCACTTGACTGTTCTGCTGTTTTGGGGGTGATTAGGGGGTCAGGAGTACCCAAAGAATTGTCCAAGTGGGTGACAATGAAGTACAGCAGTCAACATCTGCCCAGCCCAGCAGGGAAAAATGAAGGAGGCAAACCTCTGTAGCCTTTGCTAAGTGTACACGTAGGTTTGTTCTAGCACAAGAGCACCCTGTCTTATTCCCCACTCCGGCTGGGTGGACAGTGCTCCGTTTGTCCATGGGCTGGATCTGGCGGGTGCAATGGCAAGGAGGGGCTGGATCTGGCTGCACTGGGGGAGGAGGGTGTGGTCTGTCTCCAACCTGGCTGCATGGGAGGAGGGGGCATGGCCTGGTCCTGATCCAGCCATGCAAGGGGGAAAGAGGCATGATCTGGCCCCTGGGTGGGGAAGGGGCAAGGTTTGGTAATCTGGCAGCGGGGGAAGGGTGGCCGTATTACTTGCCACTGCTCCCCCACCACCAAATTTCCCAATCAGTGGGGAGCTCTGCGGGCTGGATGCCATGGCTCTGGACTGAATTTGTCTCGTGGGCCAGAGGTTGAACACTCCTATTTTAGCGCACACCCAAGGCGTGCACTTACATGCTCATGCACACAGGCTTCTTTGGAAAAGATTTTCTGCCATAAGCCCCTGGGGGATGCAGGGTTTGCGTGGGGGGGCAACTTGAGCTACCCAAGGCTGGGCAGCCAGTGGCTGTGTGTGGCCGCTTCAGGCCTGTGTTTCCTGAGGATGACTGGATCCCACCTGGCCGGGTGCTGCTACAGCCTTATTGCCGTGGTTCCCAACCCTTCCAGCCACCAGGCTCCTGTCAGAAAGTGCCAGCTCTTTGCTTTCACTCTTTTTTTTTTTTTTTGGCTACAGAAAAAAACCACCAGAGCCACTCCTGTTGCAGAGCAGCTTGGCAAGCCCACAGCTAGCCAGAAGGGTTTGGATACTGCATTTACCTATTGGGAGCTGTACTGGTTGCCGCAGGAGAGTGCCATCGGCAGCTGCAACGCTCCAGAAACCACGCCAGAGCTGAGAGTTTTGTTGGGGGAAAAACCACTTATTGGACCAAGCCTGTCGCAGGCACCAGCTCCAGAGCGGGCCCAGTCATAGAAAACGAGGTTTGGAAAGGGCCAGGACCTCAGTGCAATGAGAAAAGTCCAATAACCTTAACAGAGCCCTGTTTCGTGTAGCTACCTCTAGGTAACCTGGTCCTTTTGTCTTACCAGATCAATCGTAGAAAATGAGGGCTGGAAGGGACCGCAGGAGGCCCCTCATCCAACCCCTGCAGGGCCAGCCCCACCTCCATCACCCGGGACAAGGCGTTGTCTAGCCGGGTTTGACAACCTCCGACAAGGGAGAGTCCCCACCTCTCCGGGCAGCCTGCTTTAGTGCTTCACCACGTCCCCGGGAGGAAGCTGCCCCTGGCTGCAGCCCGCCGGCCCTGCGGACAGCCCGCGCCCCGCTCTGGGGCCGCGCTGCGGCGAGCTGAACCCCTGCTCCGTCTTGTCCTCTGCGAGCTACACGCACCCGCCAGCCACGTCCCGCAGCCCCTCATCATTTTCGCTGCCCCCCCGTCCTCTGCCCCCATCCTGGGGCCACCCCCCGGCCCCTCTGGTGTCCGCCCCGGCGGGCCCCCGAGCGGCGCAGGGGGCCGGTCCCGCCCCGGAGCCGCCTCCCCGCCGGGCGCCGAGCTTTAAGGGCGCGGGGCTGGGCCGGGCAGGGCAGGGCAGGGCGGCACCATGCAGCTCCCGCTCCCGCTCCGGCTCCTGGGCTGCCTCGCGCTGCTGCTGCCGCCGGGCTCCCCGGCCCCGGCCCCGGCCCCGGCCCAGCCCGCAGGTACCGGCTGCTCCCTGCTGGGGATGCTTCCCCTGCTCGGTCCCTTGCGGGCTTTGCTGGGCGCCCGCGACCCCTCCTGCTGCTACATGTGTCCCCCTCCCTGCTGGGACCCAAGCTGGAGGGTCCTGGCTAGAGGGTCTTGTCCCTCCGCTCTGCATCAGCCCCCTCGCCAGGTTTGGGGGCAGGAAGGGATTTTACACCGGGGGCAGATGGGGACATTGCTTTCTGCTGTCGCAGGTTGCCTTGTGTTGCCAACCCCTCTGGGATTGCCCAGGGATTCAATCTAAATCTCCAGGAGAGTCGCCCCTGGAGATAAATGATAGGGCATTCATGAGAATCGATATTTCGATATTTCGAATCCGATTTATACCGTAGTCCAGTGGGTTTTTAAAATGTAATAGTAATGTGCATTTGCCTTCCTGATGTCCATCATCTGATTAATGCAAGCACACGGGCACGTTCGTGTTGTGTCGCGGGTACGCTGGCGTGCTGAAAACCTCCTGGAATAGATTCAGACGGGGTTGGCAACCGTAGCCTGGGTCTCCTGAGTGTATATTAACAGCCTTTTCCAGACGCGGGGTGCCGGCTGTGGTGGTTCCCCTGCTTTACCTGTGCCAGGTTTAGGTGTTAGGTCTGTATTGTGCCAGTACTATGTAGAGTTTACATCAGCTTTTCTCAACTGGTGGGTCAGGACCCAAAAGTGGGTTGCAGGAATAAATGAAAGGGTTGCAAACAAGCTTTAAAAATGGATTCTCCTTTAAAAGAGAAAAATGTGAGGAACCGTGGCTTTCCCCTTGCAGGCTGGCAGTCTGCAAGGGGCTGCTTGGGCCCCTCTGCCCCACACTCCCCATCCCACATGCTGGGGGCAGCGGGTCGGGAGTGAAAGGCACTGAATTGGGTCTGGCCAGTGATGTTTACACATGGGTCTTGGTACAAAAAATGTTGAGAATCACTGGTTTAAATGGTCGTTTGTATGGGATGGTTTGAATGGGGCTGATTCTGCCTTAAGCAGGGGGTTGGACTAAATCTGGAGGTCCCTTCCAGCCCGACTTTTCTAGGAGTCTATGCAATTTGTGTATGTTGATTTGTTCCTAATTAACATTCCTTTGGGATTGTTTTTTTTTTAAACTGAAAATCGTGTTTTAAAGGAGCCTCCAAAAGAAGCACTTTTATCACAGCATCCTCTGTTTCTGGCTGCTTGCTGGCTTAGTTATCTCATGCTCTTACTTTCCACTGGGTGTAAAATACAATCAAAAAGAAATTCTTGATTAACAGGCAGCCATGTGATTACTGTTGTTGTTCATATGTAAACCAGGAATGATCTAATCAGTACTTTACCTACCTGGACTTAAAAGTGGGAAATTCAAGTTTAAACATTTATAAAAACAAACAACCCAATTTCAAACAGTTTATGCCTCTAAGGGATGTTTTTGTGTCATCACTACAGCTGTTAACATAATTTTCATTCAATACTTGATTTAATACTTAGGCATGTAAAATTGCAATTTACTTCTTTCTGTGACTTCCAGTGAAAGGTGTTTCTAATGCAGCTGTCACTGTGGTATTTAATCATCTTATAAATGTACCCAAGCACCCCCTCATTTAGTATGTAGGAGCAGCTTGCAAGTAAGGGCAGCTTGAATTTGGAGTTTATGAGGATTTACGTTTCTTCTCTCATTCTTTGCAGTGCATACTTGCAAGAGCCGGCCCCTGGACCTTGTGTTTATCATAGACAGTTCTCGTAGTGTCCGAGTCGAGGAGTTTGAGAAGGTGAAAATCTTCCTGTCAAAAATGATTGATACTCTGGACGTAGGAGAAAGAGCCACCCGTGTGGCAGTCTTAAATTATGCCAGCACAGTCAACATTGAGTTCCCCCTCCGGACCTATTTCGACAAAGCCTCCATGAAGGAAGCTGTGTCCCGCATTGAACCCTTGTCTGCCGGCACAATGACTGGCCTAGCCATTCAGACAGCCATGGAAGAAGTCTTTGCTGAAGAAGCAGGGGCTCGGCCATCTTCTCTCAATATCCCCAAGGTAGCCATCATTGTGACAGACGGGCATCCCCAGGACCAGGTGCAGGAGATAGCAGATAGAGCCCAGGCTTCTGGCATCGAGATCTACGCAGTTGGAGTAGGCCGGGCAGACATCCAGTCCTTGAGGCTGATGGCCAGTGAGCCACTGGATGAACATGTCTCTTATGTGGAGACCTACGACGTGATCGGAAAGTTGACATCCAAATTCAAGGAGACTTTTTGTGGTAAGATCATTTTCCAAGAAGGAAGTTATGTGCTTGGGTTCTGCTGCTGCCACTCTGCAAGGAAGAAAGAAGTGTTTCTCTCTTCCGAGAAGTGCATCTATCATGTTCACATACTTTATTTAGTACCACCTGGGTAGAAAATTAAAGTCTTTATTCATTGGTGGCCGGACTGAAATCCCTTCCACTGAACAGCAACCTACTGAGCAAGTAACACCATTGATTTCAGTGGGACTGCTTTTGGAGGGAGGCATACTTCAGCTTCATATAGTCGGTGACTTACTGAGCAAATGAACTGGAGTTGCACATGTCCTTTGTTTTTCTTTCTGTGTAGCTGGGAAGGAGGGAGAGAAGAGCAACTGTGTTTAGTAGCTCTTCAGAGCCCCAAAGTAATCACTGTGGAAGAACTGTCACACTACCCTGAGTGCACGGGGCATGTTGAGTTGTTAGTAGATAATAGCACTGAGCCAGAACAGTGTCATTTCACTGTGCTGGCACTGCTGTGTGGCAGCAGCTTGTCGTACTGGGATCACTTTGTGTTTCTTGGTAACTTGCTTGGTAAGCTGTTTTTTAGGTTTCTTCTGTGGCTGAAGGCCCTGGGTTGTGAGCTGATAACCAAAAAAGCCTGGTAGTTCAAGCCTGGGTGTAGGCAAGTAATCTTAAATCTCAGTTTATCAAGGGAAGTGATTATTCCCCTCTATTCAGCACTGGTGAGGCCACATCTGGAGTACCGTGTTCAGTTTTGGGCCCCACTACAGAAAGGATGTGGACAAATTGGAGAGAGTCCAGCGGAAGGTAATGAAAATGGTGAGGAGGCTGGGGGACATGACTTAAGTTATGAGGAAAGACTGAGGGAACTGGTCTTATTTAATCTGGAGAAGAGGAGACTGAGAGGGGATTTAATAGCAGCCTTCAACTAACTCAAAGGTGTTTGAAAGAGGATGGAGCTGGACTGTTCTCAGTGGTGGCAGATGAGCGAACAAGGAGCAATGGTCTCGAGTTGCAGCAAGGGACATTTAGGTTAGATATTAGGAAGAATTTTCTCACTAGGAGGGTAGTAAAACACCGCAACAGGTTACCCAGAGAGGCGGTGGACTCTCCGTCCTTGGAGGTTTTTAAGACCTTGCTAGACAAAGCCTTGGCTGGGATGATCTAGCTGGGAATAGTCCTGGTTTGAACAGGGGGTTGGACTAGATGACCTCCTGAGGTCCATTCCAACCCTCCTTTTCTATGATAAGAAAGTAGGTCTCCTGGTCTTAGAGGTTGAAATTCACCCTCTTTACTCTTTTGGAAACATTCAGAATGCAGAATGTGCATTTGATTTGGGCTTGAAGTGCACCAAGGGCTCTAAATTAGTGAAGTTCATTTGTCTTTGAATACAAACGCCCATTTAGAGGAACAGAATGCTAATTTGGATTTTTGTGTAGGAGGAGTCTCAGCTGACTTCTGAGACAGCTGACTCAGCAATCCTTCTGCCCCTGTAAGAAGAAAGCTGTGTCTTTCTGACAGTTAGTGATGTCTTGTAAAATAAATGTCCTAAGCCCTTACTGGTAAATTTTAATTAATATCTAATTTTTACTAAGTAAAATAAAATGTATAAAGAATTAGTCAAGGCAGTGTATCTAGAACAATCAGAACCAAGAATACTGAAGAATATTAAACTTCAGATGATTGTGAGGCGATACTGTGGAGAAAGTATTATTTTTCTCAGTATCTTCCAAAAAATTGAATCGAAGCATAAAACTAAACTACCATCAACACTTCAAATGTGGGCCGTGAATATAGACATATTTTGTTAGTTCATTATAAAAGAAATGTGGAGGACCATTTGCAGTTAGGACACTTTACTCAGGTATTAGTAACTTAGGAAATGCCTTGAGGTTTGGTTTCTCAGTATGCTGAGTTATTGGTGTGATGGCTGAGTTCTGGCTGGTGTCAGGAAATGGGTATAATCCTCTGCAAAATAAACATGCAGACCAGACTCTCCTGAGACCTATATAGCCTTCATGCAGAGGTTTGGAGAAATGAGCAGAATAGAGTTGATTAACTTATGCACCCATTAATAACTCTGGGTTTTCTGACATGCACCCAAGTACAGTGCAAGCCAGGATTTGGTCTCTAGGACTCACTTGCCAAAATAGGAGAATCAATTTCTGTTCTCAAAAGACAGGATAACTTGTTCAAAAGGTTGCTAATAGCCAGAATGACTCTAAGGGACCTTTAAGATGGTAGAAAACAAAATCCTGTTCTATAGCCACAGCCTAGTACTTGGTCAAAGAAAAATTGATGTACACAGACAGCAAGCAAACCAAACCAAGCCAAAATGGCACCATGGGAAACAATATGCTTAATGTTCAAGGACAACATAGTTGGGCTAAAATCAAATGCTCAGTGCATTGGGAACATTATTCAAAACAGGACCACCACTGAGAAGAAAACCTCTTAGCTTTGTAATGTTGTCTGGGTCAGTGGAAGCTTGGCTTGCCTATACTGCAAAACTGGGGGCTAGTTATGTTAGAGCTCTTCATCTTTTCAAAAAAACATAATTTATGGATTTTTATTGAAAGCTAGGCCATTGAGACAAAGCCTCTGGTTTTCAAGGGAATAACAGGACAGAACGTGTTTGGGTTGAGATTTTTCAGACCTAATATGGGGACTAGGTACCTCTTGCATCATTCTTGGAAGAAAAGTCTAAGCCCTATAGACTTTTCATTCCATCCAGGAAGAGCACACACCAACTGCTGCAGCTTCCTTAGCCTGACGAAGGGTTTTTGAACCCGAAAGCTTGCTTAATAACTATTCTCCAAACATTTGGGTTGGTCTAATAAAAGATATCAAATTCACCCAAGGAACCTTGTCTGCCTAAGCCCTATAGATGCGTTTAGAAATCTCCAATACCATCTTATTTTCATCAAATGCTATTTTTCTCATTCACTTTTCCTGCTGTTTTCCTCCATTCTGCTTTGGTGTTTGACAAAGCTAATTGACCCCAGGCACTTTATTGTTACCCTGTTAAGTAAAGTGAACCCTGTCTCAAATAACCATCCTAAAGACCAGCAAGCTCTGGTTGTTTGAGAGATGGGCTTCGGAAGTTGAATGGAAAGCCACAGCTTTGTAAAGGTATGCTGCATAGGCAGCCCCAAAACAGCCTTTTCGCCTACTGTGTCACACTCCATACTTCTATCCAGTTTGCTGTTCACTAAATCTCTTTTCTTATTACTACCTGCCAGGTGTTCACATGCCTGAGTACTTGCATCCCAGATGATTTCCCCCAGATATATTGGTCTGCTTTTTCATTCCCCTGCTCAAAGTTGAATCCCATTTTGTATTTTGCTGCCCATATGATTCTAAAATGTGTAGGTAATGTAGCAACAATAAACCAACTACAGAAACAGCTCTGCCTTTGGGAACTTCTTGTGCCTTAATGAATCTCCTGATTGCAAAGTTATGCATTCTAGAGACTTTTCCCCCATCCTGCCCTTCTATAGTTGTCCTTTGGATGTGGCACAGATGGATAATGGCAGCCAGAGGTGCCCATGTTGTAACTGGCTGCTGTTGCCTCTGTACTCTGCAAGCTGGAGAATATTCTGCATTCTTCTCATGTTTTCCCCCATTCTTATCCCTGAAGAGGGTAAGATCCCTATTCTCCCAGTCACTCTGCAGTATTTTTCTGTTCTCACTAGTCTCTAACTCTCTCATGTTTTATACCATGTGCATGTATCATTAACTTGCTTCTTGTCTTAGCTTTCAGATTGTGAGTGCAGATATGAAATCATTTGAGATCTCAGTGTGATTAATAGGGTCCTGCAGGAGATAACTCCCTTCACTTTGATCTACTGCAGTGTATTGCTGTCAATGTTTGTGGTCTTCCTGCCGGTCTTCATTGCACATGACAGTGGTCCTATTCAGGGCAGTTATGATGGATTTTAGAAACCAGATTCCATGATTGTGGGTAAAACGTAATTAGTTGTTAAACAGATTCAATACATTTATGAAAAAGATAATATGATATGGTAAGAAGGGACTGACCTCAGTGGCCAAAGAGATCCCTTCCAGCCTATGTTCTTGCACACCTCTGTGCTCGTGCACTGATTTATTTTGTATGTCTATCCCCGCCTATGGTGAGAGACAAATTCAGTTCAGTGGCTGCCTTCTCTGTGATGACTACAAATAAGTTGCCAAATGGTGTCAGATATTATATTCACATATTTATGAGGTACATTGTGGAGGAAAATCCCATGAGATCATATATCCAAGTCCAGTGAATAGTTAGCGATGGTAAATCTGTTCCATGTGGTATCCTGCAGGTAATCACTTTTTTGATTAACATTCTCCTTTAAAATGCCTTTCACAGATGTGGATATGTGTGCACTTGGGACCCATGATTGTGAGCAGGTCTGTGTCAGTACCAATGGCTCCTATACCTGTGACTGCTACGAAGGCTTCACCTTGAATCCAGACAGGAAATCTTGCTCCAGTAAGTAGACAGTGCTGGACTGAGTTTAAAAATGTATCTTACTATTTCTCAGTACAGCAAACTTCTCTTTGACTTGTGAAAACATGCTTCCTTCCTCTTTCCTACTTTCTTTCTGCTTGCAGTAAAATTTGAAGCATGAGAACCCTCCAATGCCTGCTTAAAAGAAGCAACTGAAATAACTCAAGATATCATTTTGTGTTTGCCTCCCTCTTTTCATTTAAGGACTTCATAATAATTTAGTTCTATCAGGATGACTTGAAACAGCACCCAGAAATGGGGTATAACCAGGGATGGATCGGTGGGATACACTGGTACACTTGCATCCCCTCTGATTCCTGCTCCACCCAAAGTTTAAAACCACAGCAACATTTCTAGTCAGGCAGTGCTGAGGGAGTCAATTGACTTCATGGCTCATTATAATCTAGCTGATCCCTTCTAAACTCTTCTTTCTACAGGTATTAACAACCCCCTCTTCTTTTTAATGGTCTTGATGTTCCATCAATCAAGCAATTCTGCTGTCTGTTAACTGCTCCTGGTAATGAAGCTGCTATTTCACTGCCTGGCAGATTTTTAAAATTAATTCCAATGAAGTTATATTTGTTTTTAGCTTCAGTCTTAAATTGAATAATGCAGCTTTAGGCCCTAGTATATTAGTAAAGCTTCTTTAATTGGAGAAAAATGTGTTGTGTTATATGTGATGATGCATGCACCTTACCATCTGTACCTCCCTTTGCAAAATTCTAGATCCTCCCATGGGTATATCCAAAGGCCCTTGAAATAGTTGGAGTTGGGAGTAGGCACATCACCAGTTCAGCTGTCTACCAGCATCAGGGGTTAGGTGGGGAAAAGCAGGAGTGGTACAGACTTACTGCGATGTTCATTCTCCTGACCTTGATGGGATGGGTATGTTCCAGCCACAGGAGGTTTCTTTAGCCTCAGGGCTCCAAGGCCTGGAGAGAAGAATTTCTTACTAGTGACCATCCCATAGATGGACAGCCATGAAGCACCAGGGCTCTGGCAGTGAACTGGTGCAGGGGAAAGTAGGGGAGAAGCAAGGGGAGGAAGGAGTTGTGCCTACTGCATATGGTCACATAGTGCATGACTGGCAGAGCAAAGAATAGAAACATAGAAGCCTGATTCATAGTGCCATGATTTTGGGCTGAGTCCTGTCCACAAGCAGGGGAGGAAGGATGCAGGTATTATTGAGCCTTGCAGTGCTGAATGTTTCAACGCCTTTTCCACTAGTACAATCTATAGCCCGAAATGGGGCACCTCTTTACCATGCATGGGAAGAGATAAATGTTTAGGAATGGCACCCACAAAACCCAGTGTTGTAAGCAAGGATTCACCTAAGCTAGTCAACAGGAGATACCAAAGAGAGGGGCTTAAGCCCTACCCTTTCCAAGGTGTTAGGTGCCTGACTCCAGACTGCAAGCAGCTTCCCTCACATGGACCCTCTCCTAGAGCCAGCCCTTAATCACTCTTGCTGGGCTTGCTATCTTTCTGCTTCCCATACCCTTTGCCCAATAGCTCAGAGGTTAAAGTACTTCTAACTGTGACAGGCTTGATCACTTCAATGAATACTCTCTCACTTCTGATTATGAAAGGGTCATCAGTAATGCCATATGTTCTAATATCTACTTGTGATGTGGACATTGGATAGAAAGTTTTTTGTATTACAAATCCTAGTTCAGCAAACAGCCACTGAGTGGATAATATACAATATTCAGCCTTGGTTTCAATCATAATGGAAAAATACTTTTAAATGTGAAATGTTACAAGATATATACAACTTTGGTTGTGACTTTGTTCTTGTTCTGTAAAACACCTATGACAGGGGTTGATGTATGTGGACTCGGAACCCATGACTGTGAGCAGGTCTGTGTGAATGCTGACCGGTCCTTCAGATGTGACTGCTACAAAGGCTACACCTTGAATCCAGACAGGAAAACTTGCTCCAGTAAGAATGGGATGTGTTCAGCTGAAAGAAGCGTCTCTCTCTCTCTCTCTCTCTCTCTCTAATAGGTTATTTTTTCTGGTTCTGTTTGGGAAACTTCTAGTTAGCATCTATTAAAGTCTTAAAAGCAATAACCCTCTTCAATCCCCTCTCTATTTCTACTAACATTGTGAGAAGTATGTCCTTTCTAAAACTTTTTAAAGGTGCAATAATGGCAATAACTGGGAATTGGCACCTGATGCAGAACAAATGCCACTTTAAACAATCCCAGCAGCAGGAAGCAGTATTTTCATTATGCAGCAAATTAACTTACTATTATAGTGAACACTCTCTCTTAATGAACTTTTCTTCTAGTCCCTATGGGTTCATTGTAATGATGCTGTAGCATATCTAAAGACTCCATGATAATGTACATGCCAGATATGAACTGTAAGACTCCTATGACTTGCGGGGCAACATGTAGTATGGGAGGTTGGCAGGCTATGCACAATGCTGCATGGAGATTAACTGCAGACCAAGCCTCAGGGCTGGGAATGGAGCTGGAAGGTCACCTACAATGTGCATCTCCAGACCTCTATTTTCCACTCCTTTGTGAACTGCACATAGCCATAGCGAATCAGTGTCAGGGTAACCCCCCCCCCCCCCCCCCCCAAAACAACTAGGGGCCAAATCCTGTTTCACTTAAAGGTGGCCGAGTGCTGCTTGCATGTCTACGTATATGGGTACAGAAGTGTTGCCAGTCAGGGCAAAATGTCATCATTTTTCATGATGTGATCGCTCAACAAAAATGTCTCAGTATTACACATTTAGTCCAACTGCACAGCCAACATGAGTAGTGTAGGGCCCTGGTTTGATCCTAGTGGAAATATATTTAGAAATGTGCAATGTTAAAAGGTAGACAGCTTTGGCAGTGACTATGTGCTTCCTCTGTACAATGCCTCTGACAGGAGTGGATGTATGCGCACTTGGAACCCACGACTGTGAGCAGCTCTGTGTGAATGCAAACGGGTCCTTCAGATGCGACTGCTACGAAGGCTATACCTTGAATCCAGATAAGAAAACTTGCTCCAGTAAGAATTGAATCTTGGTTTAGTAAATGCATTCAGGAGAAAAATATTTCTCCTTACTCTATTAAGTTACATAGTTATCTTTGGGAAGCTTCCTGCTAACTTTTGTTTAGTTTTTTAAAGGCAATAATCTTCTTTACCTTTTTTTTCCTTTTTCTAGTAATGCTTTGACATGTAACACATGACCTCTCCAAACTCTTTCAAATGTAGTAACCAATAACCACAAATACTGTTTGACACCTAGCTAGTCCTTCACATCTAAAGGGCCCTGGGTTATTGTAAACTCATTAGATATAAATAGCAAGCGCTTCCTGACTTGTGGAAGGAGTGAAGTAGATATTGTTTTTGGGGGCTGGGAGGCCATACACACTCCCTGTGGCATAGAGTTAGTGGCATATCAGCACATAGGGGATGGCATGTGGAAGGACACAGCTCGTGCTGGGAGATCTACTCTGTGAATTGCCACTCCTGTGTTAACTGCATGCGATCAAGCTGTATCAGAGTAAAGAAACAGGTGCCTCTCTCTTTCTCTTTGGATATGATTATAAAGGAGTTCCCAGTTAGTGCCTGATGTCATAACAGCTTTTTGTGGTGTGTACACTGAATAGGAATTTAGTTATCCCATATCCTAGTCCCGAAAACAATCATTGTACGGCGACCATGTGTAACGGGGCTTCCTAGTTTCACTCCTATTGGTAATCTGTTTGTAAATATGACGTGTTAAAACAGTACAACTGTTTGGGGAGGAATAGTGTGCTTGCCGTGTGATAATGTATATATAAAATGCTTGCCATAGGGCCAAATATATGTGCACTTGGAACCCACGATTGCCAGCAGATCTGTTTGAATATTGATGGGTCCTACGGATGTGACTGCTATGAAGGCTACACCTTGAATCCAGATCGGAAAACTTGCTCCAGTAAGAACTGAATGTATCCTGGTCTATAATGTCTCTCTCCTTAATGCTTTAATTTTTTGGGTTTGTTTTGAGAAACTACCTGGAAGCTTATGTTTATCTCCTGTAAGTATAATCCCAGTTTACTCATTTCTCCCTATTTCAGGTAATAATTGGAGACACATGAGCCGTCCATTTCTTGTTCTAGAACAGTATCTACAATTGTTAGAAATACTAGTCAGGAATGATCCTGTCTGAATCAAGGGGTTGGTCTACTTTTCTATGGGTCTACATATAATAGCTCATATTATACAAGTCAACATATAACAACAGTTATGACTTGTAACACTCCTCAGACTTGGCAATAACTAAAGACAATAGTTATGGATTAGAAGGCCATGTGCATCATTGTGGCATGGAGTTTAGCCAAGCATATCTCATATCCTAGTCCACCAAACAGCCATTGCATGGTGGTGGTGGTTGTTATTTTTAATTAGATAATTAATCCCACCCTATCCAGAAAGGCAAGCAAGTTCATGGTTTGGGTCTTAACAGAAACACAATGAAGTATTAAAGAAGCTTAAATTATATTCAATCAATGCAAGTTATCCTTCTGTAGGAGTGGATGCGTGTGCACAGGGATCCCATGACTGCCAGCAAGTCTGTGTGAATACTGATGGTTCCTACAGCTGTGACTGCTACGAAGGCTTTACCTTAAATCCGGATAAGAAAACATGCTCTAGTAAGAAATTAGTGCATTTTTTTCAGCTGAATGCATTTCTTGAAGTATTTTTGCTTTTTGAGATGCTACCCACAAAGCTCTTCAAAACTTATGAAACTATAGTCTCTTTTTGCCATTTTATTTCTGCTTTCATTAACAATTGCAACCATGTGACCCTTCAAATAGTTATTTTAATGCATTAACTAAAACAACTGTTACACTGTATGGGAATTAACTGGCATGTTATAGCTCAGGACCTCATTATAATTTACAAACCTCAGGTATGAAGTGCAACACCTGAGGAATAGGCACTGTTCAGGTACAGGGTGACCATAATAATTTAAAGGAAATCCAAGATGAGAGTGGGGAGGAGGCACCAGAGGGTGGGGGAGAGGCTGGGTTTGACAGTGCAGCACATGCATATACACACATGCACACACCCTGCCCCCAAGTGGGGCAGGAGACATACACACAACATACACACACCGACCCTGCAGCTCCCAGGAGTGGGACTGGGCAATGACCTTGCAGCTCCTCGTCTGTCCCCCCAGAGCCAGGGTGGGTTGTGGGATGGTCGAAGCCTGAGTGGCTTGTCTAGGGGCGCAGGGGGGCTCCTGCCCCTATGCGCACCCTGGCAGAGGCATGGCAGGCATGTGCCCCCAGATCTGTGTGTGGGGTGGTGGGCTGGGCTCTGCGCCCTGCTGCCGCTGCCCTGGGAGTGGCGCAATGCCATGTGTGTCCTGCTGCCGGGTGGGCAGATGGTGAGGCACAGCCCAGTGGTGGCAGGCACATGGCGCCACTCCCAGGGCAGCAGCAGTGGGGCAGCAGCCTGCCTTTGCCCTGCACACAGATCCTGGGGGCATGCGCCTGCTGTGCCTCTGCTGGGATGCAACGCTGCAACAAGAGCCCCCCCGTGCCCCTGGATGAGCCGCCTGGGCTCCGAGCATCCCACAACCCGCCCCAGGGCCACATTCACCCCAGCACCTGCCCCTGCCTCTTTCTCACTCCCTCCCTGACTGCAGGGGGCCTCAATCTGCCCTCCCATGCCCCTTCTCCACGATGGACTTACCTGCTGTGGTGGGCAGTACTCCACCCTGAAGCTGCAGGATGTGGCTGTGTGTCTGTCTGTATGTGCCCCCCGCCACAGCTGCAGCCACCTGGAGCCCACACCTGGGGCAGCTCTGCGGTCCTCTGCACTGCCACCACTGCCATGCATTTGTGGGGGGCTAAGCCCTGTTATCCCTGGCCTTCTGCTGCCTAAGTCTATGGAGATTGGATTGAAGAGAGAGAGCCACCAATTTTTTTCCTTATCGGCGTGGTCAGATCAGTGTAGCCTTATCAAGGGTTTTATCATCGGCTTAAGTGAGGAAAATATTAGGCAAATGAAATGGACATAATGGAAGAAAGGATGGCATAAACTAGGAAGGGTTACCAAGGCTAAGGGTTACATGAGTGAGCAGTTGTAAGACAGGTGTTCACATTAGCCAGTTCCGTATTTTAATTTGTTTTTAGTTATGGTATATATTGGGATGTCTTGGAATAAGTGTGAGGTATAGGTGTGTTCTGAGAAGTAGGCTCGGAGGAGATATTCTGAGGCTGTATGATACATAGGTGGGAAGAGGAGGATGGTTGGGGATGATGTGGAAAAAACAGGGAGCTGAGGAACATAGACAAGCAAACTGAGCTGGCAAGGCACAAGGCACAGAAGGGAAGATATTCTAGGGCGGGAATTATTCTAATAAGAGCTGGTCTTAGTGCTTTTAATTAAAATGACTGAAGAGTTAAATTGGATGAATGCAATTTATACTGCAATGAGCTCACTAATTACTTCCCTGTAGCATTAAAAGAATAGGAGAAACAGGACACAAAACCTGTGCGTTCCCTGAGACGGTAAATAGAAATAGCAAAGCATGACATCTGTGAAGGTAGCTAAATAAACTCCTGCAAAAAAAAACCAACAAAATTTTGTGGATCTTGGACATCTCACCAGGGTGAAGTAAATTTAAATGAAATGCAAGTATACAGCAAGAGAACATTTTGTATGGCTTGTAGAGCTTCTTAAAGGCAACTGACATGCCTAGGCTCTGCAAAAAATCAATTATCTCAGTATCCAGAAGAAGGCACGCTAGATTTCACCTCTAGAGATGAGCTGCAGAAGGTGTCAGAGTATACTTGGAGCAAGGCCACGTGAGAAGCACTTGGCCGAAAAGGACCTAATTCAAGGAAAGTTTGCGTTTGTCTGTTGGAGAATTTTAACGCAAATATGAAACTTCACTGGCAGTCAGTTGGAAACCAACCATGTTGGTGTGATATTTTGAACTGACTTTTTTCCAGCTGAAGCTTGAATAGCTGCTCTTTGTATGTTGGCCATCAAGCCAGTGGAATGTTCCAAAGAAGGTAGCTGAACAAATAGAAGTTCAGTGGAGTCAAGGAGACACCAGTCTCAACACCGGCTCCAAAGCAAATTAATTTTTACCATTTTAAAAATGAATCCATTTAAAAATGAATCCATCCACTCTTAAAGTCTAGTGTAACTCTGAATGGACATCAGGAGGTAAATATAAACCCTCTGCTACTGAGATTCAGGCAACTACCAACTCGCTTGCAATTTAGGAATCAAACTAATGTGGATCTTCAAATAGTAATAGTATACTAGATTGTAAAATCCTTGGGACATGTATTGGTGTATTCTATAAGTATATTGGAATGAACTTGTGTCCACATCGTTTAACTAACCATGAACAATTTTTTGTGTGCTCTTAGATATCTTCGTGACCAACACTTTAGCTCAACAATGTTTGCAAGATATAGCTTGTTAGCTATTTAAGTTAATTTGGATTTCCAGCTGCCTCCTTACCATTTTGAAACGGATACATGTCTAAATAATTTTTATATAGCTCAGCTTTAGCCACTCCCTGTCCCTATTCACATTGTGTAAGTTTTGATACTTCCAATTTGTTTTTAACAGGAAAGAACACGAGACTTTACAAAACTAAAAACTTTACAAAACTAGATTTCTGAACCTTGCAGTATTAGAAATATTTCATAGTTCCTTTAAAGTAATGCCAATAAAACATCTTTATTAGGATTGAAATATTTCCAACAGTGTTTGCAGCCTAAATACTGCAGTGTTCCATTAGTTTAAAACTGCCTGAGAAACTGCCTTGTTTATTATCTTTGTCTCTGAGTAAACTACAAAATAACAGCACAGAAGTGGAAAGTAAATCACATTTTAAATGCTCTTGACGGCTTTAAAGCATTTTGGGTAGAGACAAGCAAACAAATCTTACTGACAGAACTGGAGGGAGAGTTACCAGGTGTCAGTTGAGTACCGGTAATTGTTTTGGGTATCCATCCTATCCCTTGGTTAGTGAAAGCTAACCCTGAATGAAACAGAGCTAAGTTCCTGCAGCTTAACATCCATTTATTGTGGAATAGGAAGGGAGACACAAAACAGTTACCATGGGGCAGCAGTAAGATGACATGCAGTAAGATCCCCTCCCTCTCTTTTAACTCTGCATCATTTGTCTGTCTGTTCATATCTAAAGCAATTTTTTCAAATGATCTTTTAACTCCCAAGATTCCTTGAGGTTCCCAAGCAGTAGTTTACCGAAGGGGAGGTGGGGTTTGCAAGTAGGGCATGAGCCCTCAAAGGCACTTTAGGAAGGGTACAAAAATAGCAGCTGCTGCTGGCACCCCAAATCCTGCTATGCAGGACACAATTGTGTTATGCCTCTATTCCCAAGAATCATAAAGACCAGAACTACTTTAACCATTGTTTCTCTCCTAGGAGTGACACCCAGCAGTCTGCTCACAACTGAAGAATCATGTAAGTGCGAAGCTCTGATTACATTCCAAAACACAATCACCTCATTCCTGGAGACACTATCCACAAAACATATCCTTTTATCCCACATTATCTTTTCAATTGCTACTATTTTAGATAGTTCTTGAATCATTTTTTTCTATAAATCAATAGGGGAATGAACTTCAAAGCAGATAGATTTTTTGTTTAATGAGGTTTTTGGAAGTGGTGAGTTGAACAAAGGACCTTTTGAATACAACTGCAAGTTACAATGTCTATATTTTAGTATTCATGTAAAGAAATTAGATGTAAAACAACTTAATCAATGCTATTTAGGCCTATTCTCTAACTTTATATATTCAACTAATGTGTCATCTAACTCTGGTATATGCCAGCTCTGATCACTTGTAGTTCTTATACATTAAAAATAATGTTTACAATACAATAATACATATCCAGATTTGTCTCTCCCAGCACTGCAAAGTAATTACGACTTACAGTTGCAACAGTTTGATCAGTTACAATAATTCTGCACCTTCAAAATACCACTGAATATTATGATCATAAATATCTGATGAAAAAACATTCACTGTCAGTTCACCTTAGAGCTTTTTCTTTGAGGAATGCATTGTTGATCCAAATTATTATTATTTTTTATATAAGTACAGAGTTATATGAGACATTTAACTAACATGGGAGGAAGATAAATTAAGGTATTGAATTTTGTGGCACGGTAATTAGCACCTGCCTGGGTAAGTATTGTTAGAAACAGAGGCAGATCTAGGAGGGGGAAGCAGGGGAACATGGCTGAAACTTCTTCCCCTCAACTTTTTGGACTGGACCGCATCATGGGAGGTTCTGGGAACTATTTTAAAGTTCCCAAAGTACACAAGAATTGTCCCCCTCTTTCCCCTTTCTGTGCTCAAAGGCACCTCCCCTGCCTGCTGCTGCTGCAGCACTGTTCAGGCTGAGAGAACCTTTAAGGCAGCTCATGTCTGCTCCAGTGCGGCTGCATAGGGATTGGACTCAGCTGGAAACCCCGCAGCACTGGTGATGGCCAGGAGGAGGGTGAGTTCCCCCAACCTGCCCAGTCTCCTGAGAGCAGGTTCAGTGGGGGGCAAGTCTCCCTGCTTGTGTCCACTGCTGCTGTCCCCACTGAGCCCAGCCCCTGTGGAGCCCAGGTGGAGCGGGAAGGAGCAGCTTTGGAGCTTCCCCCTGCCCTGGGATAGTGGAAAAAGCAGCAGCAGCAGGCAGGAGAGGGGCATGCCTTTGAGTACAGAGGAGAAGTGTGGGATTCTTACCTGCTTTGGGAGCTTTAAAAAAAGTCCCCAGAGACTCTGGTGGAGCTATTTGTTCACCGGGGGAGGGGGGCAGCAAGAGAGTGCAGCCACCTCTGTAGCCTGGACTGCTCCTACACTTCCCTCTTCCAAATATTGAATCTGCTCCTGGTTAGATGGTATAAAAAATCCAGCATCTGAAAGCTGAGGATGGACAACTCAGCAAGAGTAACTAAACACTGGAACAATTTACCTAGAGTCGTGATGAATTCTTCGTTACCAGAAATTTAAAACCAAATCTGGTTTAGTTTCAAATAGAAATTGTTAGGGAAATCCTATGGCATGTGATATGTTTGTAATAGGAAGTGAGACTGGATGATTAAAATTGTTTCTTCTGGATTTATAATCTATGAAAAGTAGGAGCAAATAGCTCCCAGGCAGCAGAGGGCCACAGTTGCTGCCTGGCTGAGCCCTGATTTCCATACCTCCCAGCCGTGTGGAGATGGATCGGTTCTGATCTCCACTGTGGCTGGGAGGCCACAGAGATGGGACAGCTCCCTGCCCCTTCCCCTCCTCCCCCCCCAGAGATTAGGACTGGCCTGTGTGCCCCCTGTCAGCTCTGGGCTAGCACCTAGGGGAGCCTGGCGCTCCTCCTGGCTGCTGCAATGGGGCAGAGCAGGGCAGGAGCAGCCCTGAACTGAATTGCTCCCATTGGGAGCAAATTTGTTCCCAATGGGCACCAGTTCAGACGTGTGCCTGGGTGCAGTTTAATGCACCTGCATTTTTTCTGTGCAGAAAATTGAGGCATATTAATTCCACATGTACATGTGCTCCACTGACAAAAATACATGGAATTCAGTTTGTCTACATTGAAGGGTGTAGGGCTGGGTCATGGTGGAATTTGATCCTGCAGTTCTAGGTAATTTAGGTAATTCAAATGCAAGGCCAAAATTACTCAGTAGCTTCACTCAAATGAAGTGATAGCCTGCACATCAGAGAATAATCTCTCACCAAGGTGTTAATGTAAAAACAAAAAAGGTAAGGCTGTGGGTAATGAATATGCTTAATTGCAGATAGCTAATGTTGTCTCTCAGGGTTACTAGAAGTCGTCCAGCTTTCGTCTTTGACTTGCTGTGAGAAGAGACCTGATCATCAGCTCTTCAGTTATATTACAGTTATACAAGCCTTTATCAATCCAACGTCAAAAGGATATATTCATTTAAAACACAGCCGTGTAACTGTGCATAAATATGCTGAACTTGGTAGAAGCTGATTCTAGCCATTAATTATATTTTCCTTAACAATGCCCACTAGATGAAATGTCTGACAAATTACAAACGTATCAGTATGGACAGGAGCTTGTGTAGAGCTACCATTTCTGCTTCTTTTAAAAAGCTGTCTTTTTTTTTTATTGTACTAAACAAGCTTGAATATGGTGCATGGCTTAAGACATGACAGTTGGTTTGGTGCGACTGTTCAGATACCAAGCAAGACCTTTATAGGAAAGCAAATGTTTCTGTGATATAATCTGTCCCATAAAGTTATTAGTGCATGATGACTATATAATCAGTGTTATGATGCTACAAAAAGAGATCAGCCATATTCCAGTTTGTACTATAACAGTTGTAGGATGAATTGTTTTTTATGCCCTATTTAAGAGTAAAAAAGGAATAAAAAATCAAAAAAATCTGTATAATATTGAAGATATATAATATATCATCAAATGATGTAAACTGTGAAATGGCTTAATGATGTAGAATGATAATTTAATGTCTACAAACCTGTCCATTAAATGGGACAGTAATTTTGGATCTTGTAACTTTTTATTTTAATAAAATAAAGTAACAGCACAGTAAATGTTGGGAGCATTTTCTTTTATAAATTTCAGAGAGTGTTTTACGAACCAAGAGTACTTAATACGCACAAACCAGAATCTACAGTTAAAATATAAATAAAGCAGATGGGGGGGGGGGAGAATCAAAAGATGTAATCATAGAGAAGTAGGGCTGGAAGGGACCTTCAGAAGTCATCTAGACCAACCCCCTGCCTGAGGTAGGATCTTCTCAGTCCAAACCAGCCCATACAAACTATAATCTAAACTCTACATAAATCTACCCTCAACCCTGGCACATAACACCCTAACCTGCCACAGGTCAAGCAGAGGAACCATGGCTGCCAACACCCTGCTTCTATGAAATGTCAATATAAGCTCAAGAGGGCCTGGGTAGAGGGCCATGCCTGCTGCTACAGGGGAAGGCAAAACTCCCACAGTACATACCAATCTGACCATGGGGTAAAATACCTGCTTGATCCCTAATCTGGTGATGGGTCCAACAAGCAAGACTCTCTACCCAGGAACCTCTGGCTTTGGTCCCAGCAAAAGCATTGGCACACTCCAGTCAAACTCCCCAGCCTTGGCTGTAGCCAACACCCAAAGTCTCTGAAGAAGGCGTAAAAATATCCTGGGCACTACTTCTAAATGTGTGGCTAATGCACAGTAGCCTATTCTACTGCACATTAAAGTGGAGCATAAAAAACCTTGCTAATATGCTAATACATAGTAGAATAGTGCATTGACACCTAAAAAGTGTGTGCTTGTGCTGCTGCACATTAGTGCAGTCTAATGTGCATTTATTATCTCATATTGGAAGTACTAAATTTAATGTGCATTAGGCGCCTCCAAGAGAAGAAACGGCTCTGAGAAAACCCCTGGCCCGTGTCTGCAACACTAGTCCTTCGGTTGGGCTGGCGCCGCCTAAAACCAGGATGCTGGTGTTTACTCGAGAAATGCAGAAATCTTGAACTCTTGGTTCAGATACTTTTTATTAGACCAACTGGCAGACCAGGGTTTGGGGGTCAACCCCATATCTTGTATTAGACCACCTGGCAGACCAGGGTTTGGGGGTCAACCCCATATCTTGTATTAGACCACCTGGCAGACCAGGGTTTGGGGGTCAACCCCATATCTTGTATTAGACCACCTGGCAGACCAGGGTTTGGGGGGTCAACCCCATATCTTGTATTAGACCACCTGGCAGACCAGGGTTTGGGGGGTCAACCCCATATCTTGTATTAGACCAACTCAGTTGGAAACATTCTTCTGAGCAAGGTTTTGGGCGCAAACCCCCTTCCTCGGGCGGAGGACGGTCTGTGCCCTCCCCGGCTGGAGGGTGAACCCCCAGGCCAGGCGCCAGGATGTGCGGAAATGTCCTTGCAAGGCTGGGTGGACATTTGTGCTCTCTTTTGTCAGAGCAGCGAAATAGCTGGAAAACTTGCTTTTTGCCAGCTCTGAGGCGGGGCAGACACTTGCTCACCGCAGCACTGACACCCGCGCGGGCAGCGCGAGCCCCCGCGGAGCCCAGGGAGGCGGGAAGGTGGTGACGTAAAGGGGACGGCGCGCACACCCGCAGCAAGCCCCGCCCCGCTCTTCCCCATTGGGGGCCAGAACTCTCGCCACGCCCCGGAAGGGCGCCACGTGTTTCCGGCCGCGGGCGGCGGTTGCCGGGGCAACTTGGTTGCCAAGGAGGCGACGGCGCCATGTTCATCTACCTGAGCAAGAAGGTGAGGGGAGGGTGGGGGGCTCGGGGCCCGCCCCCCCCCCCCGTGTCAGCATCCCGGCGTGGGGCCGCGAGGGGCCAAAACACGGAGCACGCGCGGTTTTTAGGGTGGAGGCGTTTTCAAACAATGAAAGTGGTTGTGAAGCCCCCCCCCTGGATTTCTTTTCCAGATCGCGATTCCCGGGAACATTCGGCTGCGATGCATCTCCTGGAACAAGGACCAAGGCTTCATAGCCTGCGGCGGAGAAGACGGGCTGCTGAAAGTTTTAAAACTCGAGGCGCAGGCGGGTACGGGAGGTTTTTGTTTCTAAAAACCCGGCGTCTGCTGAAGCTGGAAAGGCAGGGGCTGGGTGCGGCGCCGGCTGTGTGTACACACGCACGCACGCACGCAGTCGGACTGGCCGAGCGAAAAGATGCCGTGTTGACCGTGTAATTAATTCAGGCCCTGGCCGATCAACGCCGCATTTAGAGACCAATAAAATGAATTTATTTCTGCTCAGTGCTACGGGGCCGTGTTGGTCTCAGGACACGGGCAGACAAGGTTCTTTGAGTGAATCTGGTATCTTTTATTACACCAGCTTAAACAGCTGGAAAACATTTTTAATTTAAAAACCCTTGGTCAGGCTGAGGAAGGCTCTGTGGCTTTCTGGGCTAGGCCAGTGGTTCTCAACCTTTTTTTTTGTCCCAGGACCCATTTGTAAACACCGACGGCTGGTCCCGACCCAGTGCCCCTCGCTCCTGCCCCCTCGGTGTGTGGGGGAGGCAGTCCCAAGCAGCCCCTTGCAGGCTGGGACTCTTCCAGCCTGCAGAGGAAAGCCACGGTGTCCCACGTTTTTGCACTTTAAAGGAGAATCCATTTTTTAAGTTTGTTTTAATGTTTGCAGCCCTTTCATCTCTTCTTGTGATCTGCTTTTGAGGTTGAGAAATGCTGATCTAGACCAAGGCTGTTCAACTTCCCACCTCCAGCCCCCTTCTCCGCTTCCTAGGCAGTGCCACTGTCACATGCCCTCCCCCTCCCCAGCTGCTCTGCAGCCTCCTGTCCCCAACTGTGTGGGCCACCCTGCTGGTGCTTTTGCCCCCAGCTGTCCTGCGCCATGCAGCAGCAGGAGAGGTAGCTGCAGAGGCCCACAGACTACATGCTGTTCCCTTGTTGGCTGCATGCAGTTCATGGGCTGGTAGTTGGACAGCCCTGATGTAGATTTTAGGGCATAAACTGTGGGTGAGATTTGTCAGTTCCAAGTGGTGTGGGAGCAGAAGTCCCACTGGCAGTCAGGATGTTTACACATTATCTTCTATCTCCAAGGTAAGGTAATACTTAAATAGCAATGTGGAGTAGCAGTCAGTGTTCATTTGGATCAACTCTCGTGAATTCTCTGAAACAACTTGGAAATCTAGTTTAATAAAGGATATCGCCTCTACCCCGAGTCCTGATTCCTTTTGCCTCTAGACCAAAACGGCTACAATCTGGATACCTGAAACAACCTGGGAATTCATCTGAAGTTTATTTGCTTTTACTAGGTACCAACCAAAGACATTGTGCTCCTAAATAATTTGGGTACTTGTGAAATATATCCCTTTTGTCTCTATTCATGTTCTGTAGCAGTGCAGTTCTGTGTATGTGACGATGCTTAATGCATGATCATCTGAAAAGTAAAGTCATTTTAAAATGAACTATCAGATGGTTTAATAAATTTCTCTTAAATTTGAACCCAATCCAGGTTCTTTTTGAGACGAATGAATACTGACTCCAGACCAGCCCGCCGTTGTTTACATCTGAACTAGACTTAAAGAATAAAGATTAGGCAGGCACGTATTTGGAAGTCATTGTAGAATGTGAGAAACAAAGAAAAGGGGGATGGGCATGAAAGAGTAGCAAATGTCAGCTGTAACAGTGCTATTAAATGTGAGATTATTTTATGAGTGATGCTGAAAGACATTAATTTTTGACAATACTATAGTGTAACAAATATCCTTAACACACAAGAGCCATAGTCTGTCCTAGACCTTTGTGTAAACTTCCTGTTGATGTCAGTGGGAGTTCTGCTGAGGTATCACTGGCCTACTGATTATAATTAATAATGGAGTTCACCCCCCCCCCCCCCCCCAATCTGCAGCATCTCGTCCTGTAATAGGAGTTTTTGTCACTTATGTGTTTACCCTAAACTTTGCTTTAGTTACCACTGGGAAATTTTATTTTGTGAAAAACAGAACTGCCTTCTAACATATCATTCTTTCATGGAGTATTTTCCTCATTTAGCTCCATAGTATTGACTGGTTTTCAGTTAGTTTCTGAATTTTTTCCTTAGTATCTTGATACTGTTTGTCAATTTCATGTTGCTAATTAATGTGTACTTTATTGCACATACACTTAAAGAGCAAATTATGTGCATTTTACAAGTTAAGATAAGTACATTTTGGGACAATAAAGTATAAAGTTTTGTTTTGTTTTTTTGAACATGCTGAAATTGAGCAAAGGGACATGGCTGTGGTTTCTAAGGGGTCTAAGGGGTCTTCTGGATCTTGATGAGCATCAGAGCTTGGGAGGGGTGCAGAATAGTAAACAAATCTTTAAAGGGCCACTTATTTCCAAACTTTTTGGTATAAGCAGTCTTATTGAAACCAGTGGGATTAGTCATGTGATTTAAGTCTTAAATCTCTTTTGAGACCAAACAACAAATTACTATGTTTTATAAACAGTTCATATAGTTTTTTATAATTCTTATATTTTAATTTTTTATTTTTTATTTTTTTTTAGATGAAGCAAAATTAAAGGGTCTTGCAGCTCCTAGCAATCTTTCTATGAATCAGACCTTGGAAGGTCACAGTGGTAAGAGTCAGTTGTGTTGCACTATCATCCTGGTTTGAAAACTAGGACATCTAATGGTTTGAGAAAGAGTGTAAGCTGCTGATATTTTATTGTGAAACTAGTAACACGATTTTCTTTTATGTAACAGGGATTATTTATATTGCATACCTAGATATAAAATCATTGAATGTTTAGTGATTTTGGTCTGTGAGCCAAATTCAGTTTTTGGCGCTTACGCAGTTTTCACTGGGGCTGTGCTCTGGCTGGGCAGGAGAACAGAAAAATAGGATCATCTAAGCATAAGCATAAAGCTGTGAAAGTCCTGAAATTTTAGCTGGGCAAAACTCTAACAGGGAGGGGAATTTACAGTTGGTTCAATAAAGATGTTACCAAACAAACCTTGCTTGTCTGAAGAAGAGTATTTTTTTCCTAGTCACAAAAAAGGGAGTGGCTGAAAATGATAACAGAGTGAATTGCTGGAGTCCCTAGGAAACGCCGACAAATTATTAAAAAAGGATCTTGTAACCTTTATTTTCAGTATTATTTTGGGAGTTGTATAAAATGTGAATTTTTTACAATTTTCTAGGTTCTGTGCAGGTGGTGACCTGGAACGAACAGTATCAGAAACTAACCACCAGTGATCAAAATGGCCTCATCATTGTTTGGATGCTGTATAAAGGTACCATATGGGATAAGTCTGGGTAATTTTAAGGTAGCTCAAACATGCTGTGTAAACCGCATTGAACTGAAACCTTATTAGCTTTGCTCAGTGGTCAGTCGGACATACTTACTATTTTGTTCCCTGATAAGAAGAAGGGCTGTGGGACTATGCAGAGAGTCAGAACTTACTGATTTAGGCTCAGTGTTGAATATTGATATTGAATAATTAGGTATGCAATGACAGTAAATGCAGGCAAAAAAGCCATATTGGTAAAAGTTTTGGTGTAGTCATTTTGTTTGGAGCAAGAAAGTGTTGAATAAGTTTATCTTAGAAATTATGTCACAAATTCAGTATGCTAGTATATCAAGTGTATCATAGAAATGCTTTTTGCATTATTTTTTGACCTTTTCAAAACATGTTTCAGTGAATTTAAACTCAGTTGAAGTTGCTGAGCAGTTATCACAAGTGAGCCTGCCAAAATGAATCCGGAGAGGAGGAGAGACTTTCAGTTCACTATTCTTCCTGTGCCAGATCAAGTGGATTACTTCACTTTGCCTAGGGTCATGATGACTGAATTACATAAGTTAGTACTGGAAAAGAACCATGCCATCATTTAGGGGTAGATCCAAATTAGTTCCATAAGTATCTAAATAGAACACAGGCAGGATTTACCTGCAAAATAGAAATTCCAAATAATGCTGCCTCAGCAGCCACAAAACTTGGTAGACACCTAAATTTATTAAGTGGTTTCATTTTGGATTGCAGGGATCCCTGGGCTAACAACTTGGTTTCTGCACTTTCTCAGATGCAATTTTGTTTGAGCACCTCAGCAGTATTGTAGTTCACACTGATGCCTTCCCAGAACTAAAATCTCCCCTCAGTATTTCTTAAGATGGTTTCATCAAACTTTTACAAAAGGGGAACTGTAATGACCTTTTCTATTTTATGCAAAGCCTAGTGCTAATTTAGTTTTTTTTTTGTGGCCTTATTACATTGGAATGACACATCTGATTTGCTGTCTGGTGTCATGCCAGGTCTCTTTCTGCTTTATTACTTAGAACCTTTATTTCTTTTTGCTGAATGCATGTTTCACATGATGCAGCACTAATTTTATTTCCTTTTCATTTGATTTCTCTCTGAGTCTTTGTAATTTTTCTTTCTCTTTTTGTGTGTTTTTAACATGTCAGGAAGTTAGTAGCATTTGTGAATATCATTGTGCAGTTTGTAGATTTTTTTTTCAAATTTGAGATTTAATAATCACATCTGAGTTTATACTGTGTTCACTTAAAGGATTTTAAGATGAAAGGTACAATTGAATTTCATTTTCCGATAACAGGTGCTTGGTATGAAGAAATGATCAATAATAGAAATAAGTCTGTTGTTCGAAGTATGAGTTGGAATGCGGATGGACAAAAGATCTGTATTGTATATGAAGATGGGGCTGTGATTGTTGGTTCAGTTGATGGTAAGGTAACTGCTGTATTAACTAATGTGGTATTGTGGATATTTGGTTAGCTCTCACCTGGTAATTTTCCTTAGAAAATATGCTTAAACAAAAATCAGATACACCAACTGAATTAAGTATCTGCTTATCTAGTACTAAAATTTAGCTGAAGTGATGGTTCTAGGGAATATATATTGTAAATTCTTGTTTTCAAAGACCAGTTGTTTTTGGCTATAAAGATTACTTTTGTGTAGAAGTACTAGTTGATCATTCTTAATTTAGTGGTGACAGTTCTCTTTAAAATTTGATAACCTCTTTCACTTAAATTATGGAAAAAGTGGTTGTTTTATTTTTTAATCCAGTATTTTTTACATCACCATTTTTTTGTACGTGCATAGTTTGAATTGTAAAGGTCATTTTAAAGATCAATTTTTCCATTGTTACAGTCCTTGATGATAATTTGAATCATTTGCTAAATTGTGAAAAAGATGAATGTGTAAAAATAGCATGGGTCTTGTACTTTGTTTTTCTTGATAATCAAGGATCTGGATTTTCTGTTTGCCATGGCAAAACGCAGATTTTCTCCTTTAAAGGAGAAAAACCCAGGAAACCACGGGTTTCCCCTTGCAGGTGGCAGAGTTCAAGCCTGAAAGGGGCTGCTGGGGGCAGAGGGCACCATGTGCAGGCATACACATGCATATGGCAGCCAGGCAGGGTAGTGGAGAGCAGCTCCTGCAGCTCCCTCCAGGTAAATATGGGGGTAGGGGGCACAGACTCCACAGGCAACATGTTGGTATGAAGAAATAATCAATAATAAAAATAAATCTGTTGTTCGAAGTATGAGTTGGAATGCGGATGGACAAAAGACCTGCCCCCCCCCACCGATTTCTGTGCCCACTGTGGGGTGTGGGGCTGCAACCAGGCTGGACTAGCTCCAGGCAGAAGCTGTCTCCGCAGCCCAGCAGGCAGGTCCTGGCATGGGAGGGAGTACTGCACCTCCATGGCTGCTAAGGTGAGGTGCCCTCTGCTCACTTGGTAGCAGCGGGGGTTGTAACTTTGCGCTACTGCACCTCAACTTGGTGGCCATGGCATCATGGCACTCCCTCCTGCACCAAGTCCTGCCCATTGGGCTCTGGAGGCGTCTACTGCCTAGAGCTGGTCCAGCCTGGCTGCAGCTCCATGCCCTCCTGTGGGCACAGAAATCTGTGGGGGGGAAGGGGACATGCCTTCCCCCTGCACCCCAACACATCACTTGTGCCCACATGCCTCCTTCCTCACACCCACCCCATTCTCCACATACTCAGCCCTTTCCTCACATACTGGGCGGTTGGGGGTGAAGGCTGTGGGTCAGGAATGAGGGGCACCAGCAGGGCCAGGGGGCTGTGGGTTAGGAGTGAGGAACATTGGCAGGGCTGGAAAGGCTAGGGGGCTATGGTTTAGGAGAGGGGCACTGGTAGGGATGTGGAAGTTGTGAGTTGGGAGTGAAGGGCACTGGCATGGGCAGGGGAAGGGCACTGGCATATCAGGGCTGCTTAGCGCCTCAGTGCAGTAGTTGGGGGACAGCTGCAGCTGGACCTCCATCCTGGTGAGCAAAGGGGGCAGGGGGAGCTCTGACTTTCTATGACAAAAAAACCCCCAAATCAAATGCCAAAATTTAAAGGTGTTTAGAATTTATTTTATTATAGTGATTGAGGCACTGGTAGGCTTCCATATTGCATTAACATTGTAAATATATTTATAAAACATTGTGTTAAGCTCATACATATATCTTTAAAATGAAACTCCACTAATCATAGGAAAACACAGATTTGGGGTTTTTTAATCAGAGAATTTGGGATTTAAAAAAAAAACCCTGGAGGATCCCTGTTGATAGTTAAGCCAGCATTCTAGGTGGTTTTGCATATATGCATATGGTGCCTGAATAGTGATACACTGAAAGAAAAATGAGCGCATAATCAAAAATAATCAAACTAAGAGCATGACATCCATATCGCTTACTGATTAAAAGAAAAAACATGTATTAACACCAGAGATCCAGCTCTCCACATTTGGTGCATCATAATGCTTGTATTCTTGAGTTTTAAATTTATGTTCCACAAATTTTGAATAAGTAAGGTTTCTCATATCGAATAGTTTGTAGTAATTGTTTTTGTCTTAATATATTTATGACTAATAGCTCTTCTTGTTTATAATTTTTATATGTTAATTTAATTACTAGTTGATATATTCCCTTCACGTAAGTAACATATACCCAGTTACCAATTCTCTTAAATAGAATGGACTTTCTGTTACAGGTAATCGTATCTGGGGGAAAGATTTGAAAGGTACACAGCTGAGCCACGTAGCATGGTCCTCTGATAGCAAAGTTTTACTCTTTGGAATGGCAAATGGAGAAATTCACATTTATGACAATCAGGGAAATTTTATAGTAAGTTCAGAGTTATATCCATTGAGTCTGTGTTAACTATTATTTTTAATGTAGAAGTTAGTTTTCCTAACTTTCACCAAAAGTAAATTTTTTATATATATTGTGTAATATATACATTTTATATAATACAGCAAAAACTGCGTTATCTGGCACCTTGCAAACCGGCATGCTCTATTAATCGGCATGCTGGTCGATGTGGCAAAAGCGAAACTGGAAGTGCCCACTGTGGCACTTCTGGTTTCACTGAGCCCCCATGGCCTGGGGCAAAGCAGCCTGCGCTGCTGAACCCTCCTCCTTGTTCCCTGGCACACTGACACAGTGGGAGGGGTGGTGGCCCAAACAGACAAAGACACCTGTTCGGTCCTCTCGGGCAATCAGCATATTTGGTTATCTGGCACCCCCCATTCTCCATGGGTGCCGGATAACAAAGCTTTTGCTGTATATTTGTAATAGTACATATAATATATTACATATGTTTATATAATGTACCTATCTATGTAGATACATGTATGTACATGTACATACATATAGCAAGCTTGCTAATGTAAATACCATATTTTCTTATATACAATGCACCCCAGAATAAAAGATGAAACTTGTGGTCGAAAGACAGAAAGATCTTTTCTTGTAGCTTGTTCTGATACCTGTGACTAAAGCTGTGCAAATTTTACTTTCAGTTTTTGTCTGGTAAGCAGCAGAAACTGCTTTTACCATATGTCTTGCATTTAATGTGCACTAAAATTAAAATTTCTACCTGCTAGTTCCAGCAGCATATGAGAAAATATGGTATTCAGATAACATTTAGGCATATAGGGCATTTGTACATATGCTTGTGCTGCAGTGCCAGGCACTTTTAAAAACGCCCAGTGCTACGGTGCATGCAGTTGTATAAAATGGCAGTGGCATCTTAAAGGTGTTTTAGTTTAAAAGTGCACCGCCACCATTTTCTGCGTGCTGACGCTAATTTTGCCACTTATACAACTGTACGCATTGTGGCGCAGTGTGTATCAGCTTGCGTGTGGAGCAGACTTGATTAATTGAGTCTGCTTTGACTCATTGGATCTTGAAAAGGTATGTGTACAAATGCCTATAGTACCTGTTTTATCATTCTGGACAGCTAAGTGAATATAGCATCAGTGCATTCTTTGGTTTGCAGTTCATTATGTAAAAAACAATTGAAAATTGCTTATGTGCATGCTAGGTAAATGACATGAATTTCACCCATGCAATATATGTTGTGCAGTAATATTGGGTAAGTGGGGGATCAAACTCATCCTGCCCAATTATTACCTGGTGGGTGCTGTTTGTAGTGTGTAGGGTGGTTCAGCCCTGCATGTTGCACGCAGCACATTCTGGTCCTGCTCTTGGGGGTCACTGTGCTTGGGGTACTCACTGCTTGGCATGCCCTACTGCACTGGCCCTGTGTGCTGGCTCCAGGGCTGGTCCAGATCAAATCCCAGACTGTCCTTGTGCATTGGAGACAACACGCAGGGCTGGTCTGGTGGAGAACCACATGCAGCATGTGCCCAGTGCTGGGCCTATGCATCACATGCAGAGTGAGTCTTGAGCAAGGCCAGTGTGTTTTTTGCATGCAGCATGTGGGGTTGGACTGGCTGTGAGCACTGTACATGGCACAGGGGACTGGCATGGGTTGTGGGCTGCATGCAGCGCCCTACTGGACTGCTCTTGGAGACCCTACACAGGGCTGGTCTGGCATGGGTGCTGCATGCAGCTCATGCCCTGGACTGAACCCCTGTGCTACTTGCAGTGTCCATGTTGCTGGGTTTAGTCCATATGCCAGACTGCCTTGACCATAGGGCTCCACAGACTGGATCTGGTCCATGGGGTGAATGTTTGACACTCCTGGCATAAATCAGCAGTTTCCTATCACATTATTTGGCAGGGAGACAGTGAATTAAAGATCTTAGGTGTCTAAAAGAAAACCTCTGTAGCAGGTCCTTGTATAAAGATAAATGACTTTAATATTATTTTCTATTTCTAATGGTTGGTGTAGAATTTTATGTCCCGCAAGTATTTGAGTGGGCCTGGGAGGTTATATGGACTGCACCATGACACACCTGTCTGATTTAAAAGATCAAGCAAAGCTTTATTGGCTACACACCGAGCTAAAGCAGCAATGCTATATGCATTAAAGTGTGTCTCACTATGCAGCAATAATTTTGGGTGGATGCAATGAGAGTCCTGGATCAGCAGGCCATGCTGAGGCGAGAATCCCAGGTCACCATGTCATGTTAGTCATGTGTTGTTTCTAGGGATGCAGTCCAAGCAGAGGCAAACTGTTGTCTTTTGCTATTTCTTTTATGACTTGGTGCAACATCATTATTTCTAGGCGGTTGCTAGGCACTATTACTACCCTATTTTATTTTTCTAAGGAGTTTCATCTTTCTAAGCAATATTTAAAAAATACAGCTGCAGTTGCGACTCTGTATTGGTTTAGACAATACAACTTGTACGCCCTTTATTTCCCACAGTTGGTTGGCTTCTTGTTGTTTTCCTTTTACTGGGACTTCCTGACTGGACTTTTTTTTTTATTTTATTTTATTTTTTTTTTACTATCTATTGTTTCTTCTGCTGAATCTCCAGGTCTAAGTGCAAAACTGCACACCAGCTATTTGAGCCAGTTTGGGGTTCATCCAGAGGATTCTGGGGGTATGCTGTTCCATGTCAAGTAGCTACAATGAGTTTGTGCTTTCCTCTACAGTAATAAATGTGTATTTGTCATTTATGTTGAAGTTTCAGTTTTTTGGAATACAGGAATAACTGTGATGTGTAGTATTACATATTTGGGCAATGACAATGTAAAGTAAAATCTTTTAAATTGGCTCCCTAGATGGACAGAGAATTGTCTAAATTAATAGAATGTATCAATTAAGAGAAAAGGCTGTTTTAAGATTAGTTTAAAAAGATTTGTAGACAGGAAATTATATTCCCTTAATTTATGTCCAGAAATTGTTGGTAAACAAGAGCTAGTTAAAAAAAAAACTCAAACCAAAAAACCTATCATTATAACATTAGATTTAAATGCTTTTAACATTTTTAAATGCCTTTTTTTAGTAATTGAGCTAATTCAGAGTACATGCATATATCTTTAAAAAAATCTGTCAAAACAAAATGTTTTGATTGACCTGAACTTAATTGGCATAATACTTTGTGAAAATTTTCAAAATTTTGACGGTCTATTTTGATGGTGACATTTTTTCAAATCTTATAATTTTTTTTCTTGGGTGGAAGAAAAATCATTTGGGTAGGAAAAACATTTCCTACACAACTCTAATCTTTTGTAAGATTATGGTATAAATGTGCATTGCAAATAGAACCATTTTGATTAAATATATGATAGATAACAATTAAAGTTTTGTTTTTTTTTTATCTAGATGAAAATGAAAATGAATTGCTTGGTGAATGTAACTGGAGCATTTAGTATTGCTGGAATACATTGGTACCATGGTGCAGAAGGGTACATTGAGCCGGATTGCCCTTGCCTTGCT
The DNA here is from genome assembly GCF_030867095.1 of Alligator mississippiensis. Taxonomy (NCBI): domain Eukaryota; kingdom Metazoa; phylum Chordata; order Crocodylia; family Alligatoridae; genus Alligator; species Alligator mississippiensis. The sequence goes on from NC_081824.1 coordinate 20,530,613, forward strand.
ATTTGTTTTGATAATGGAAGATGCCAGATAATGAGACATGAGAATGACCAAAGTGAGTACACCTTACTTTTTATCTGATGCAGGCAAGGTCTAACACTCAGCTGAAAGGTATTTCTGTGTTTGTATCATGTTTACTTTTGTCTGCTGGAATCAGTCAATTCCAGAATTTCAGAGAGAGTTTCTTAGAATGGGTGGGACCCAAGTGATTCTGGCGAAACCTGGGAATTGAGAAGGGCAATAGAGGACATGGAGAGCCCCAGCACCTTTTAACAGCCCCTTTTCTATCAGACATTTTAGCGAGGGTCTGTAGATCAAAGAAATGATTTATAGCCATGGACAGAAATAAAATTAGTAAGAATTGTATGGGAGAGAGAGGATTGGGAGGAAAGATAGCAGTTAAAGAGCCCTTTTGGACTGGGGCAGAATGAAGGACCGTGGTATGGAGGGGAGGTGGGATGTTCACATCACCCCTGACAACTGGCAGAAGGAAATGGGGCATCACACAGAGCTCCTGCCATAGTTAGGGAGAGGAACGGTGGGGGAATGACAGAATAGGAAACACAGAGCTTCTTGCGTGGGGGAAGAATGGGAAAAAAAGTATGGGAAAGGGAGATATGGGGCATGTGCAACCTATGTATATGGCAATTAAGAGGAATGGGAGGTATAGAAGGCCTTGTTATGGAGGGACATGTTTGGCTGGGAGTCCTATTTAAGGGGGGGATGGAATGGAGCATCGTGCTTGTGTGTAAGTTGGCTGGTGTGCAGAAACAACTTTATTTCAGCACCTCTGATAACATCTGAAATGATGTAGAATTAGGTGTATTTAAAACGTGAACTAATGCTGTTTTTGCTAAAGTCTTGGGAACTGATCGTTGAGCCATTCCTGGCCCAATATTGCTAATACTCGACTTCTTATTTCTAAAAAATAGACCCTGTTTTGATTGATACTGGTATGAATGTGGTTTGTATCCAGTGGAATCATTGTGGAAGTGTGTTGGCTGTGGCAGGCTCCCAAAAAACAACTACCCAAGAGAAAGATGTCAATATTGTTCAGTTCTACACTCCATTTGGTGAGGTAAAAATACGTTGCAACTTGTTTAAAAAGCTCAAATTAAGATATTTATTTTACTTGTCTAGTGATTGCTGTAATTATGATTAGAATATCCATAGTGTTCTGTACTTTGGATGTATGAGTTATATATATTTAGAAGACTATATTTATATTTTTATTGATTGCACAGTATTGTGCTTTGGGAGGTTCACTGTCCAGCATACATTGTATGAGTGAAATTCATTAAAGCTTGGGAAGTGACACCTGCCCATTATTTTTCCCATAAACTGTTCAAAGATGCATTGTAAATCCTTTTTTATCCTCATACATCTCTAGGAGACACTGTTTTGTGAAAGTCTTTTACGCTTGACCTCATTTGGTTTATAGGCTGTTGCAGCTAGAGCATAAGGCCAGTGTTCCTATGCTAGCAGAATCTGTGCTGCCTTAGCTCCCCCACCCCGCTCCCTGTAAGAGGCAGAACAGCAGCAGCATGGGGCGTTAGGTGGTAGCACTCCATCCCAGTCCCCATCATTCTTGATGGACAGTTAGCTAGTATTAGAAATAAATAAATTAGCCGATGTGATTATTGGGCTATGCACAACATTATGTAAAACAATAGTGAGTGTATGAGGAAGTCTTGGTTCCTAAGAAGGAAGAGGTATCAGGCCAGCCCCAGCAGTTCCAGTAAGGAAAGAACATTGAGTTGCACATTTTGTTCTGAAAAAAGCAAGATCCTGATTTATGGGGAAATTCTGTAGCCTTCAGTATTTATTGTCAGAATCTTGGACACAATTTAACTAATGCACTGCCAACTAGTATTATAGTGTAAGTGACTGCCCCAAGCATTCCAGGTTCTGCATCCAGCGTGTAGAAATATTCACAAGTAAACTTAATTTTGAGATCTAAGGGGAATGGCATTATACTAATTCTGATACCCACAGATATTGACTGAGATTTTCAGATGATGGCTTCTTTGTTGTGTATCACTTAAGTCCAAAATTAATCATGCACATAGATGCCTCATTAGCTATTTTTCAGTGGCAGAGGGTAGACCAGGTTGACACGTTGAGCAGTGGTTCTCAACTAGGGGTATCTTTAGGGTGCTTCCCTTGCATCTCATGCAGTACCAGATCAGAAGGCAGCTGCAGTAGGTGCATGGGTTTCTTATCAGATAAACCTAGTGCTGGCAGAAATGCCTGCTGAAGCCCTTCTTGGTCTAATCCCCTCATACTCCTTCCTGCGTGCCTTTGTTTTGGGGTAGTTTCACTTGGGAGCAGTGAAGAAACACAGGAAACATATCGGTGGTGCAGTGTCTTGGTTGAGAATGGTAAAGCTGAAACAGTGCAATGGTTGTTCTTAACTGGGGTGCTGCCAAATTCAGAAAAGTTATGGAGCAGTTTCCTGAATCTAAAAAAATTGAGAACCACTGACTTAGAGACTGCTTGGTTCAGAAAGGCACAAGTTTTCTTAGGCAACAGCCTAATTCAGCATCTTGGTAAACATGCTGAATAGGTTATTGGCTATGAAAGCTTGTGGCCTTCTGAACCAGTTAGTCTCTAAGGTGTTACATGCATACCAGGAGAAAACCTTTCTCCCAGCACAAAAAGAGAGGATAGAGCTGTTCATGGGATTTCTTGCAGAGAAGTGGCTTTTTCCCAAGAAAGTTAGATTGATTGCTACAAGGAAGATCTCCCCCCTCCTATGCTGACTTGAATGGCTGCATGCTTCTCTCAGATGTTGAGGAGGCTTTCTCTCCATCCCTCCCTTGTCCAGGAAGAAGCGCCATTGGGGACCTTGCCATAGAACTCTCCCCATGTCCCATGACTGGGGGCCATTCTCCTGTGGTGGGACCCATCCCATAGCCTCAGGAGGGTTGCCTCCAGGGAAAATGATTCCTCCGCACTCTTCTGGGTCAACCTGGAGGAGTTACGGGGTCCAGAGGGAGCTGAAGTGCAGTAAGGCTCTGGGAGCTTTTCCCTGTGGAAGAATGCCCTCCCCTCCTTGCCCCTGAAACCCCTCTTGGTAGACCTGGAGGGGAGCATGGAGTGTGGCAGGAACCAGGAGAGTTCCTACAGGAGGAGAAGCCCCCACTGTCTTGCCAGCCAGCTGATTAGTGAAATTGGGGGAAGGAGGCAGGGCATTTTCCTGCGGTGAGAACCCTCCTGGGAGTGTCTGTGGCAGCTGCTGCTTTTCAGCAGCTGTCAACTGCCTGCTGACAGCTTGCTCCTTCACAGGCAGGGCAGAGGGCAGGCTGCCAATTAGTGGGTACTGTTAAGGGTAGGGGTGAACCAAGCAGGAGCTCATCTGTGAGACTCTCCAGCCAGGGGGCTGGAACACATGTCTGCTCCAGCTCTTGGGCCATTTTTCTGGTGGTAGATATTTCACAGAAATTCATACCATTAGAAATGAAGGTGTCACCTTGCTCTATTTTTCTGCCTGGCTCCAGTTTAGTCCAACTAATCATTTCGCTATTCTCTTAATAAGATACGGAGTCATGTAAAATAATAAAATATACACCTGCATTTAACTCAGACACAAAGTTATTGTCTCATAATGAAGCTAGGCTGAGACATGACATTTAAATGAAAATAGAATTCACTGGGGTGTAAGTTGTAGCTGTGTTGGTCTAAGGACATAGGCAGACAAGGTTCCTTGGGTGAATCTGATATCTTTTATTAGACCAACTGGCATTCTATTAAGCAAGAAGTCCTCTTTTCATGATCAAAGAAAACTTAAGGCCCTGATCATTTAAAACTTAGTCTCAGGAGTAGTTTGATACATATGAGTAATTCCACAGAACTATTTGAATATCTAAGGCTTTTTACCTGCATATGTGCCTACAGGATTGCAGTCATAGTCTCTAGAAAAATATATAGATATAAAAAATGGCATTTTATGAATTTCCAGAAATCATAGTTCACTGATTGTAAACTTCATACACTGCTGCAAAGTGGGAAGTATTTTGCCATCTGTTGTCATCTGAATGATATAGTTGTTCCCTGTATTAGTTAAGCCATAACTGAACATTTTTTTTTTTTTTAGACTTGTGTAGCGGGAATAGTAGAAGGGAGGAGGAAGAGAATAGGTTCAGGAAGGATTTATTTGTTGTGTCAGTGGAGCTTGCTCTTGGTGTATGCATGATCAGCTTATTTCCAAAACTGATTTTACATATGCCTATGGCATAGGATGGATGTATTCTAAAAATACAGCCATCCTATGCTGTGGGCATGTTTGTTCTAGCAGTTGTGTTCAAAAGGATCTTAATTACCTGTTCTACTATGATAATGGAGTATTAGCCTAATCCTAACTCTTGAGAAATATCAAAGGTTACTGTTGCTACTAATGGGAAGTTTAATTTTATTTAAAAGGTGGTTTAAATAATAGGTATGTAAAGATTGAAGGAAAAGACATTTGTGCTTTCATTCATTTTTCCTGTATATTTTTGTGAATTTGAGTTATGTACAAGTCATCCATTGTAAATTGTGTAGTTTCACTCTGATCAAACAAGACAGTTCAGTGAAGGCAAAAGAACACTATGATAATGTAAATTAAATTAATTTTTAGTTTGTTGAAGAGCACGAGAGCTAAATTCTGTGTTCATTGTTATTCTGGTAGAGTAACTTCAATGGTATTTAATTCCATCTGTCTAAGAATTTGTCCGTCATGATTTTTTAGTTCTTGTTACTGGATAATATATATTAAAATATACATCTATATTTTAGCATTTGCGTACACTGAAGGTTCCTGGCAAACTGATGTCAGCCCTGTCCTGGGAAGGAGGCGGATTGAAGATTGGATTAGCTGTTGATTCTTACATATATTTTGCAAACATTCGGCCAGATTACAAGGTAGGTAGTGATGTAGTACTTGAGTCACTGGAAGTAAATATGGTTATTAGCTGAAAAATAGTACTGTAAAAATGGTGTAAAATAATTTTTATTACAGTTGTGCCTAATAGAGCTAGCTGAGGTCTCTTCTGTGTATCACTAATAAAACAGTTGAGTGTTGATTTATTTGATTTTTGTTGGAAGCAAAAAGACACAGCTTAATTTTTAGGTATTAGATTGAATTTGATGTACTGCCTGAAAAGGTTTGCTTTCTAAATTGAGCAGATATGAAATGGAAGAAGAAAATTCCAAAAATGATGTTATTGTTTCTACTAGCACTTTTTCCTAACCATTACAGGATCCAGGCAGGAAGTTATTCTTCTGTCCTGTGAGAATTCAGGTCTCTTACGTCCTGCCTAAGTACCAAAAGTACTGCACTGGGTCTTTCATTCTTGTTGAAGCTATTCCACCTGGTGTAAATGATTAAATATTTATTGGAGCAGGGATTTGAACCTGGGGCAGCCACCTCCCTGCATGACCTAAATACTAAGCTACAGTAGCTCTCTTTCTGGCCACTATACAAAATAACAGCCTCAGCTGGAGAGATTGAGACCCCCACCACTTCCAGAATAGCCTAAAGCTTTCTGGTTGTTACTCACCTGCAGCAGGTCCTAATCACTAAACTATTCTGGTAAGATGGCACTGTTTCCTTCTCTCACCAGAAATTTGAAAAACAGTTCTTGTCAAATCTGTCATGTTTCCACTAAAAGTTATGATGTCAGAAAATCATTATTTTCTGATTAAAACCCAGTTTATTACAAAAAAGTGCTGACCGAACTAAGGGCAGATTTCTGTTCTGTGTAGTGACTAACTCTGAATTACCTGACCAAAACGTAGGAGTGATTCTGTTACCTATCGTGGTTGTGTAAATGCCTGTATTATAGAAAGAAGATCGCCTCTGGAGATGTGCAGATGTGCCTGTATTCCTTTTATGGTGCACTTGCACCATATGACAATGAGTGTAAAGATTTGCCTGGAGAAAGTAGCAGAATCTTCTCTGCTTTAGTTGGGTTACTCAGTTGGTCACAAGCTACATTTAGTCATCCCCTAGTTGAAAAAGAATTCTCCCCCTAGTCATTATGTAAATGTCTTAAAATGCAGTAATTTGGTTTCTATACAAGTTAATTTTTTCCTGTCCACTAATCTAGAATCTACTGATGTTGTAATTGATACTTCAGTCAGTGCTTGCTAATGGGAGGCAAGAAATTTCCAAAGGGAGTTGAAGCTTAAGCCGTCACTTTATGAAAAATCCAAGCTTCTGTTTGTTTGTTTTTTTATGTTTAACCTCTATTTACACTGAAATATTGGACATGTGGTTTTCCACTTGATGGGTCAGCGGTGGAAACTGTTGGTTAGGCAGTCATCCAGTGTTTCATTGCTAGATAATTAGCCTCTGACAGGGCTAATTGAAACTCTGATAGTCGCCCGAGCCTTATTTACACTACCATTTCCACCCTTGGTACTGCTTTTGAAGCTTCACAGAATGAATTATGGGTCTATGCCAGCATAGTGCTGCCTCTGTTAGTTTGTAGAAAGACAACCTGAATTAGTAGAGAAAGATGCAAACTGGTATGTGAAAGTCGTCCTTAATGTTCATATCGGTACAGTTTTAACTCTGTCTTAAACTGATGTTCTCTGTTTTTCTGTTATAATTTTGAAAGCTTGTGTCCAGTTACTGGGCTGGCTTATTCAAACAATGGTTTGGGTCTCTCTGCCATGTGGTAAAACTCTTATTAGTAACTATAACAATTAAGAGTATTTCCCCTTGTCAGACCTTGGGTAACCCAGGCTAGTCTTTCTTGAATGCTGGGGTTTTTTTATTTTGGGGGTTGTTTTTTTTTTTAATCTAGACAGGGCATCTGTCTTTGTACACCCAGTTTAATTACACAAGATGCTCATGTGGCTGCCTCCAAATTCTTTGGGGGTGGGGGGTGAGGGAGCCAGGAGGAGATGGGGCAGCAAGGAACAGGAGATGCTCTGTCTACCAGGGTATCTCTTGGAGTAACTAGGAACAATGGTCACAAACTGACGGAGAGCAGATTTAGGTTAGACATTAGGAGGAACTTCTTTATGGGAAGGGTTGCCAGAATCTGGAATGGGCTTCCAAGGGAAGTGGTTCTCTCCCCTACCCTGGAAGGGGGCTCGACATGCACATGGCCAGGGTCGTCTGACTCCAGAGCTCTTTCCTGCCCAGAGCAGGGGGTCGGACTTGATGATCTGCTAAGGTCCCTTCCAACCCAGACATCTATGAATCTATCATTTTCCTGCCTCCCATCTCTCTCTGCAGTTGGGCATTCCAGAGAACATCGTTCTACATGTTTCTGATGTGTTTCCTTTGGTACTCTCATTTCTACTGAGACAGAGTGAGAGATCTTCATACATTTTCTCAGAATAATTGATTAAAATTGTTGAGCATAGTTTAAATATAGTTTAATGGTAAAAATGCTGCTACTTGAACACAATCTGAACTTTTACCTGGAACTGGTTATAAAATCACAGATAAAATTGTAGTGTGGAGTCAGTCTTAGCTGTACCTAGTAGCTTCTATATAGACTAAAACTCTGGCATGTTTCAAATGTCCTAAACTTTCTGAAGTCTGAGTCAGCTTCTAGCACTTGTGGCAAATAGGATAAATCTCTTTTGTGAGTGTTTTGGATGACGTGTAAAGATTTGCCTTAGTGCAGTTACATTACATTTGGTTTACTGTGTAAAATCAAGCAGCACATAATTGAGAATGAGATACTTAAATAGTATACTGACATTTGGATTTTCGTACAATTAAAAAAGTACATATGCACTTTTTGTACTCTGTTGTATATGACTTCCTGTATTACTTCATCATCTTTTATAAGATGATGCAAAACTGAAGTGGTACTAGAGCCTTCTAGATAGTGCAGGGTATAAGTCTTAAGAATAGGCTTCTGGTTTGGAAGTTAGTTCAGCACTCCTTATTTGTTATGTCGTATGATGGTAAATGCATGCTTTCAGCATACAGAAAAAAAATGTGATCTAAATATTCCTTACTGTCCAGTCTTAAAAGTAACATTAACAATCTGAGGATGATTGAAATAATGAATTTGAGATGGCTAGTTCATATGAACTATTTAGTGTTTTGTTAATTGCTATTGAAATAAAAATAAAGCTAAATGAATAAAATAGCATAACAAAAGGTCTCAGAAAACATACTGCAATGGTAAATAAAGACATTGTTTTACTTTGTTTGTAGAAAGCAAAGTGTGAGTAAGACAAAAATATGTGCTAGGAAAAGACCCCCAATTGTTTGTTGCAAATTTACTGGATGAGGCTCTGGAAATTCATTTTGGAAAAGATAGAAAATAATTCTAAACAACCTAAAGGGAAGTGCTACGTAATGTTTGCTGTGGGAGTTTTGTAAAGATTGGGCTATATGCCTGCTACTTTTTCTTGGAACTACCATTGGTATCTGTGAGACACTGAAAAAAAACATTTTCAAGTAACATTGCAGAATATGTGGATTTCCAGACTTGGCAAGGCTTAGAGACTTCAAATGAAGAAGGGATTTTTTTGAAGCCTGAATTTTAGAAACTTTGTCTGTAAGTTGTGTTTCTGTCTCTTGCAAGTTTCAAAGTCTTTATGCAAAAGGTATACTTGCATAAAGACGTCAATATTTGCTCATTTGGTTATAATGATTTTCTGATCTACTCATGGCAAATATAGTCTGTTGCTAATATATTAAATTGTAGTGGTAAAGATTTCTAGGTTCAAAGCTATATCATTTCCTTTAATATAGAACAGATGATATTGCTTTTCATCACTTTGGTGTTTCCTTCTGATTTAAATCACCAAGTGCCTAGTGGGAACTGGCTGTTCAGATGAGTCACTGAAACGCAGTCAGATGGTAATGATTGAGAGTCATTATTGACCTGGGTTGCGTGACCTAGAGATGAAAGGCTTTGTACATCACTACCAGTCTAAACCTCCCAGTTCCTGTATCTTTCCTCTTAAGTATTACCAGCAAGACTGTGAACTGTTGTGACAAGCAGTTGATCTGTACTAAAAGCAGTACTATGGGAGGTCTTATAGGAATATAGTGGAAGTTTCTACCATCATATCAAGATTATTTCATTGTTATCAAGAATTATTTCACTTAGTATAGAAATCTTGCATTATGGCTACCCTTTCAGAGATTTTGCGCTGCTTAGAAGGATTTTCTCAGTGATTTGGGTCATAGTGATTTTCTAATCTGTTAACCATTGCTACCAAAAACCAGATCCCCATGAGCATAACATTCATTTTTATAATTTCTGTAATGTTTTACTCAGTCACATTATCACTCATGATGATAACAATAATGATATTGCCAATGATTCACAGTGTTAAATAGAGCGGAGTAGTTTCTGATAGAATTTAACGCTATTATCTGTCTTGGCAGTGGGGTTACTGCTCCAATACAGTAGTTTATGCATACACTCGACCTGATCGTCCAGAGTATTGTGTGGTTTTTTGGGATACGAAAAACAATGAGAAGTACGTGAAATATGTCAAGAGTCTAATTTCCATAACTACTTGTGGAGACTTCTGCATTTTGGCAACTAAAGCTGATGAAAGCCAACCTCAGGTAAAGTCTTTATTTTACTCTCACTTAATTTTACTCTGAATTTATTGCTGAAAACATCCCTTTTAAAATTCAAGATGTGGCCTAACCTAGAAGAAAAAGACTGGCAATAGGCCCCATTTTCTGAATGATGTGCCCTCCATCACTATTAATATTACCATTCACTTAATATCCACACTACTTGGAACACAGAAGAAAATGAAACAAAAGACAGAGAAGCAGTTAATTACCAAACTGTATTTTGTTTCTCCTTACAAACACAACTAATGGCTGTATAAGAAAGAGTCCTCTTGTCTTTTGCTACATAATCAGTAGACAAAATATTAAAAATATTAATTAAATATTAAAACAGAAAGAAGAGTAGAAAATGAAATTATAAAAAATAAATTGTGATTGTATTGCATGCTCTTTCTTGTCATGACCTTTATAAACAATTGCTCTGTAGAAATATCTAAGATAAGATGGAGGTACCAGATATTATTTGTCACCATTTTCATTTATGAATTAATTCAGTTTTTTTATATCATTTTTATGTTGCTTACAAAGGAGGAGCATGAGACGGAGTCAGTTGGTGCAACGGTAAAAGAATAATTTTAGTGTGTCAACTGATTGTACAGTGGTGGTGTGTTGTGCTGTGTGCTGAAGATGTGGCTTTATGAGAAATGGTTAGAAATATTCAACTAAGTGGAAGTATAATTATAATTAACTGAGATTTTCCTGGACTGAACTTTTAAAATCTGTGTAGTTGCTCTATTGAGAGGTGAAGAAACTTGATTTTTTTCCCTAGTCAGTAAAAATTAGAATGTCAAATGTGATTTATCTTCGTCCAGTTTCTTCCCCACTTATAGATATGTCTGTGTTTAGAGTGTTGCTTTTGCACCAAGGGCTGGTCAGTCTTCAGTGGCAAAAGTGAACAAGCTTTTTTTCTTTCTAGTATTGGTTCACTAGAAATTGCTTTCTGAGGAATCTTGTTTTTTCAGTAAATTCAGTTCGCTAGAATTGTAATCTAAGGAGGTGAATTTAATGACAGACTATGAGGTGGAGACTGAAGCAGAAGAGCTTCTAGCAACAGCTGTTTAGGAAGTGTCTGTCACAAGGAAAAGTGAGAAGGTTATGTTTTTAAAACTCGTGGTGTGGCTTCATTTCTTCTAATTCTCAGGCCTACTACTTTAGTCAGGCAATGTGCTGTGCCATTAAATATGGTTCCAATTCCAGCCAGCACCTTTCTGTCTTTTCTGCCCACTCAAATCTGTATCCTGGAAATTCATTCCAACAGACTCCAGCATCTCTGCTTTAGTGATGTAGAACCCTAAGAGTACAGTACAACGGATGTGGAAGAGAAACTGAATGAAGAACAAATCTAGGGATAATGTTCCAGCAAAGGGTTGAAGTACGTTACAAACTAAACTGCTTGGAAAAAAAAAATCAGGTGTGGTCTTTCACATTATCAAAGGCATCTTTTTTGAAAGTGAAATTAGGGAACACGAAGAAAAATGTTGATAAATCAGCAAAGGTAAATCATGGTTCAGCTGAGGAAATTGAGAGTTTTCAACAGGTGACTCACTCTAACATGATCACTCTCCCTTTGTGTGATCAAGTCTTTTCTTCTGAAAGACAGGCTTTGCATAGCTTGCAGGCAATTTAAACCCGTTATATTTCTGCTTTCCTTAATTTATGAATAAGCTATCTGTACAACATTTTCAAGGGGCAGGCTATAGAGTTTTTTCCATAATCTAATGCAGTTAGAATCAATCAGTACATTAATGAGCTGAAGAAATCTTTTCTGTATTCTGGTGACCAAAAATGATCTTGGGAATAGAAACCCTACTTCTGGACACAGCTCCTACAGAACACGTTATCAGTTTTCACGTATCTGACGGAAGAGATACCCATTTCCCCATTCAGTTATGGTAAAACTATTTGATATAAATGTTTTGGTTTCAGCAGTGGTGGGCTTAGGGTTGTTGGGGCCCTGGGCAAGAGAGTCACTTGGGGCCCCTTAGAGGCTTAATTCTGATGTCCTAATAAGCAAGTTGGACATTTTCAGTTTCAAATTCACCTTGCCCTGTCCATGAAATTGCAATGAAAGTATCTTAATACAATATCGATAATACAAATATTCAGTGTAATTAATTTTTATTTTTATAAAGTGTGGGGTCCCAGGCAGTTGCCTGGTTTGCCCTCCCATAAGGCTGCTACTGGTTCCAGGGCGTGAAACCATAAACACCAGTCACCAGTAGGAAGCCTTTTCCTGAAGGCGGGTGGGTTTTGCTTATGATTTACATCTTCCTGAATCTCCTGGCAGCCTGATCAGTTACTGCTGTTACTGTTCATAGCTTTCATCTAGCAGCACTTACTGTAAAGTAATAATGATGTGACTGCTCTAAAACTGAACAAAGTCTTACCACACCATATGGTGTTGAAGGGAAGTGAGTATAGACAGAAAAAGAGTACTTCCTTCCATCAGGAAGAGAAGTATTGGGCTACAAATTACTGGACACCTGTTGGCCTATTGCTGATACAAAGGCTAAAGTTATCGAAAGAGGTCTAGGGAAAGGATGCTGATAAGGAATCGCAGCCGACCAAGAAACTTCAGGAGACTAGGTTTCTTACCAACCTGTTGGCCCTGGACCTCGGGAGCTTCTTTTTCTTTAATGTCAGCTTTGGTCTAGTCAATTTAGTCTTTTAGTTTAATCCAGTTGGTCTTTTTCCTGTTTAATACTTTGTGTCACATACAGAGGTAGGAGGTAAGTGTAGTGACATAGCTCTCATTTTTATATTGCTTTATTTGTACTTTTGCTTTGGTACTTTAGCTCAAATAGAAAATATTGATGTACTAAAATACACACATAGTAATATTGATACTTGCTTTTATTTCCAAACAGTATGTGCTGGTTCTGTGCAATTCTATTGGTACTCCTTTGGATCCAAAATATATTGACATTGGTAAGCAACACTGCTAACAATATTAAGTTTTTGGTTTTCCTACTCCTTATACAAATTGTGATTTAAATTACCATATAAAACTATTGGTCATTAAGGCAAAACGCTAGTTTTTGCAAGCCCATACACTCTGCCCGCTCTGTGTAGTATCTACTATGATTCTCTATTGTGTTGGCTACTAAATCTCCCTTAGATTTTTTTAAACTATAATGGGAATATAATCAGTAGGCATTCCTGCTGACCGTGGTTCCTGCATAGAAAACTAACATGTTAAGATATGCATGTAAAGCTGCTATTTTTTAATTAGCAAAATAACTATTCTTTATGTCAGTAAATCTTTTTAATGATTCTAATTACCCATTACAGTTACAATGATTGTAAATCTAGAAAAGTAGGGGTAATATGGACCTCAGGAAGTGATCTAGCTCTAAACCATCCTAGACAATTGTTTGTCTAAACTACTCTTAAAAACTACCAAGGCTGGAGAATCCGCAGCCTCTCTAGGTGATTTGTTTTACTGCTTACCCATACTTGTAGTGAGAAAGTTCTTCCTAATATCCAACCTAAATTTCCCTTGCTGCAGCTTATAACCTTTGCTTCTTGTCCTGTCCCCTGTGCCCACCATCCTCCTTTTAAACTTCACATACTAGAAGACTGTTATCAAGCCCTCTCCACTCACACTCGCACTCACACTCTTATTGACTCCAGGCTGAATGATGACAGTTCTTCCAACCTCTCCTCATAAGTCATGTTTTCCAGACCAGACCTCTAATGATTTTTGTTGTCCTCTGCTGAGCTCTTATTTGTCCACATCTATCTTGAAGTGTAGTGCCCAAAATTGGACATAGCACTGCAGGTGAGGCCTCAGCATTGCTGAATAGCGTGGAAGAATCAATTCCCTTGACTTGCAAATGGTGCTGCTATTAATACTATGCTATTAACTCCAAGAAGGATGTGGATGGATTGGAAAGAGTCCAGCGAAGAGCAACCACAATTATTGGAAGTCTGGAAAACATGACTTATGAGAAGAGGCTGAAAGAGCTAGGGTTAGTTAGTCTGGAGAAGAGAAGACCAAAATGAGAGTTGGGATACCTGAAGGGTGATTTGTAGAGAGGGTAGAGATGAGATTTTCTCTGTAGCTGATTGACCTCAAGCTGCAGCAGAGAAAAGTTAGTCAGGAGATTTGGAGGAATTTTCTGACTACAAGGGTGGGCAAGCATTGCACCAGGCTGCCTAGAGAATCGGGGAATCTGCACTTGGAAACTGTGGGGGAGAGTATGGAGGAGGCCGTGTGGTGTGTGGTTCAGAGGGAGCATGGGGGGAATGGACAAAGTGTATGGGGAGGGGAGCACATGAGATCTGCATGGTGCCTGGGAGAGGAGTGTGGAGAGAACACGTGGGGTGGGATGTGGGGAGACTGCATGGGTGAGGGGGTCAATAAAGGCAGATTACATGATGTTGGGGTGAGCATGGAGTAGATTGCACAGCACGGCCTGTGCAGGTTGTGCGGTGAGGAGTGTGAGCTCACGAAGGATTGTGTGGTGCAGCTGAGGGGGTGGGGAGGAAGCATGATGGGGGCTGCGTAGAGGCAGGGGAGCTGCTGCAGCTCCAGCTCTGGCCCTGACCGGAAGCTTCTGTCCTTTTGCTGTGTATCTGTAAACCTTTTCTATCCCTTTTACTTTGTTTCCTTCTTGCTCCTTGAAAGTAGGGACGAATGACACTGTTTATTCTACTTCAGAGTAAAAGTGTAAGGGATATGGGGCATAGAGCCTTCCACAGATGTAACTCGCTCCACTCTGGGGGAAAGGTGCTTCTTGGAAAGTGAGGACGTTGATGGACTTGACCCCAGTGTAGCTTCTAGTCAGTAGCTCTAGTCAGCTCCATCCTGTGGAGCCCTTTGCTCAGTGCCAACTATGGGAACTATTTCTGGCTCCTCTGCCCCCTAATGGTGATGGGCTTTAATGGCACCGACTGGAGACCGCTGTCTTCAGAGAACTGGTCGTGTGCCTGCTCTGGATACTTGTGTAATTTTAGTTGGGAGTAAAATCCAAGGTGAATTGACCCAGGGTTAGTGTTATGTGTCCCCATTCTGGATCTCTGATATGGTAAGAACATAGGGAACAGGAGGAAAATAAATGGGAGTGTGGGGCCATTACTCAGCAACTCAGGAGACCTGGTTACTGGCACCCAGGAGAAAGCTGAACACCTGAATGACTGCCTCGCTTCGGTCTTTCACTGGACCAAGGGGAAAACCATGCCAGATAGCGCAGAGGATGAGCACGGTAGGAATAATCACCTTCCTACTATTGCCATAGAATTGATGTATGACCAATTAATAACATTAGACTTATATAAGTCAGCAGGACTGGATGTTCTTCATCCGAGAGTACTGAAGGAGCTGGCCGAAGTCATTGTGGAGCCCCTAGAAAAACTCCTTTCATAACTCATGGCACTCTGGAGAAGTCCCTGAGGACTAGAAAAGGGCCAGTGTTGTGCCCATCCACAAGAAGGGCAGGAGGGAGGACCCGGGTAACTATAGGCCAGTCAGCCTAACTTCCATCCTAGGGAAAATCATACAAAAGTTCATCAAGAACTTTGTCTGCAATAAGCTTGCAGAAGGTAAGATTTGAATGACAGCCAGCAAGCGTGGCTTTGTTGCAGGCAGGTCTTGCCTTACCAACCTCATCTGCTTCTATGACCAGGTAACTCGCCATCTGGACATGAGAAAGCAGGTTGACATTGTATACCTAGACTTCCAAAAGGCCTTTGATCTAGTATTCCACAATGTCTTTGTGAGAAAATTGGAGGATTGTGGGCTTAACTCTGAGACAGTCAAGTGGATGAGAAACTGGCTGCAGGATAGGACCCAGAGAATTGTAGTGAATGGATTTGTGTCATTCTGGTGAGAAGTGGGTATCCCGCAGGCGTCAGTGCTTGGTCCAGTACTTTTCAACATCTTTATTACCAATTTGGATGTGGGGTTGAAGAGTTCACTGGCCAAGTTCGCGGATGACACCCAAGTTGTGGGGTAGCATGGTGGTGCTTGAAGATAGGCTACAGGTGGACCTAGACCGGCTAGCAAGTTGGGTGGATGGGAACCTGCTGAAGTTCAACGTTGATAAATGTAAAGTGCTTCATCTCATTACAAGCAACCCCCAACGCACCTGCAGCCTTGGTGGCACCAAATTGACCAGCACCACCAATGAAAGGGACCTGGGGGTAATAATAGATCACAGTATGAATATGAGCCAGCAGTGCGATGCTGTAGCCAGTAGGGCAGATAATACTGTGGCATGCATCAATCGATGCATCTCCAGCAAAACCAAGGAGGTGATTCTTCTGCTTTACTCAGCACTGGTGAGACCACAGCTAGAGTACTGTGTCCAGTTCTGGGCACCACACTTTAACAAGGATGTGGATAAGCTTGAGAGAGTCAAAGAAGAGCTACTTATATGATCAGAGTCAGAAAAGGCAAGCCCTATGAGGAAAGGCTGAGGGATCTGGGACTCTTCTGCCTGAGGAAAAGAAGGCTGAGAGGGGACCTGGTAGCAGATTATCGCTACACTACAGGAGTACATCAAATGCTTGGTGAACAACTGTTTGCCAGGGCACCCGAGGGGAAAACCAGGAGTAATGGCCACAAACTCCTGGACGATCGATTCAGGCTCAACATTGGGAAAAACTTCTTTACAATCAGGGTGTCCAGACTGTGGAATAAGCTCCCTCCAGAGGTGGTGCAATCGCCTACCCTGGAAATCTTCAAGAGGAAACTAGACATTCTGTTTACTGGGGTCATCTGACCCCCAGTTGTCTTTCCTGCTTGGTGCAGGGGGCTGGACCCAATGATCTTCCAAGGTCCCTTCTGGCCTTACAATCTATGAACCTATGAACTTTTCTTTTATCAGCATTTTAAAAATTCTTTAACATATTAAGAAAAAACTATGTAATTTCTTCCACTTCTCAAGTGTCAGATTGTAAATCTATTCTCTAAATAGATCTACAATGTTCCTTACTAAGATCAGTTTATCATTTGGGAAATAGCTAAGCATTCATACCTAGAGAAGGCAAATACTTGGGGTAGGACTATTTGCTTTCCTTGAAAGATTTTTGTAGTCTCGTTAGATCAAACTCAACAAATAGGTCTTTCATTAGGCTATGGTAAACACGCCAAAGACTCAGCATTTTTGTTTCATATGCATCCTGTAAAATTCCTTTTTAAGTAGGCCTGCCAAATCTACAGAAGGGTAAAAGTAGACAAACAAATGCCTTTGAGTGAAAGTTCTGAAACATGGTATCCTGATTCTGGCTTCACTACTCCATTGTTTTGCATTATTTTATCCTCCTTAGAGATACAAATTTCCATAACAATTTTAACTATCCTTCAACTCTCTGGTGTAGGGACAGCTTGTGGTAGGTATATATATAATTTAATATCTATGAAATCAAACTCATAATATATTGTTGTACTACACTCTTTGTTATGGTTGAAGTTCTTTGATAGCAGAAAGTAATTGATCTCCATTCAGCAAGCTACTTAAGTGTGTGCCTAAATTTAAGTGCAAAAATAGCCCTATTGAAATCTTTATGGGGATGAGACTTTAAAAAAAAACCATTAAAGGTAGAGGCATAGCTCTAATAAATCTTAAAAATAAATCTGAATCTAATAAAAAAGCCCCCCCCCAAAAAAACAAACAAACAAACATGTTTTTGCTTAAAACTTATCAGCTTTCGTGGTCTGTGTGGTCATAACCTTATAAACAAAATTCATTATCTCTTTTTTCCCATCCAATTACTGGGGGCTTGTTCACTCTTTTCAATCAATTTATGTGTTCTAAATTTGGTTTTATTAAACCAGATGAACACCTTGCTGGGATCATTTGACCCCAGTACTCTTTCCTGCCATGGCAGGGGGTCGGACTTGATGATCTGCTCAGGTCCCTTTCGACCCTACCAACTATGAAACTATGAAATAGCTGTGCTGTTTAGTGAATGTCCAGTTTTATCAGAAAATTAAACAAAATCCGGTTCGTGGCATAACACAGTTATTAAGGTGTAGAGCGTTTGATATTTGTTCACTGGTACTAAACCTAAAATTTCTGGTTTGCAACCAAAGAACCTGCATCTCAGAAATCATAAAAATGTGATCACATTTTTTATTTAAAGGATGAAAGAATCATGACTGTTATGAAATGTACAGCTGTGCACCAATTAGACTAGAATGAATGTGATTGATACCTTGTAAAGAGTTCACGAATGCAGTTGAGTGCCAAATAAATGTTCTTCAGTCAGTTGCATCTCCCGTCAGCTGTACGTTGGTACATATTTCTTCAATTCCATTTCTTTCTTTTGTTTGAAGTTCTATAAAGAGTTCTTCTCTTTTTGATTAGGAAATCTCTTGCTATATAAGGGAACTAAAAAAATACATTTCTAAATTCTCTTATGTTAACAAAGCCCTTAAACTCATTCTCTGTGGACTGTGGTAATTTTTTTAACCAATTCAGAGGTTGTGGTGGTGGGGAGTCACATCTCAGGAATGTGCATCTGCTACAACTATTACCTCGGCATGCTCCAGCAGCTATATAAGTAAGGGAAATCTCTTTAAATGAAACCCTGGGTGAAGCAGGACTGAAGTAGCAATAGGTTTGCTACATTTGTATTGCTACAGGTGTGCTTAGAAGTTAGTTATGGTTGTTTGGGAGTGATGTAGCCATGGTGGTCCAGGATTGATGCTAGAAGCTAGGGGTTTTGTGGATGGTGTCTTTACTGCATGGTTGGGATTAAGTTAGGCAAGCTTTCGAATACAAGGCAGTCTTCATCAGGTCTTACCAGGTTAGTTACATCATACAAGTTACCAATGAATCACGTTTTCAATACCACACTGGGTTTAGTCCCAATTAGTTCAGTTTGGTGTTCTTCTGTATTGTGAGTGAATCTGTACCTTTTGGTTGTAGGTAGCTAATTATTAAAATAAACAGATAACTGCATGTAAACTGCTGCTCTGTATTAAAGATATTGTTTAGATACAGAGTATCAGCATTAAAGCTCCTCAGCTTGATTCTGTACCCTTGTTGTACAGTATTCTACATCCATTAGCTACCTTTTATAGTTCCCTTTCAGTCTTAGGAATATGAAAACTCATTCAGCCACCCTTTATCCATCTGTTTGCTCTTTTATTGCTTCTTTTTGTGGTGGGTTTATAGTGCCCTTCAGAGTTATACACTAGTTTTATACTTTAGTAGAATTTTGCATGGTTTAAAGCAAGGCTGTTGCACATTAAACAGGCTGCATCAGGATGAGCAGTGCATCCCCTGGCTCACGTGCCATGCAGGGGCCTCTCTCCTACACCATGCTGTACATGTGCCCCCTATCCTCCTACACTGCACTCAGCTCAGTCCTCTCTCAGCTCCCTGGCCCTCCCCCTAAGCTCCCAGGGCCACAGGTTGGGTTACGTAAAAAATACTGGGTACTGCACCACTCCTTAGGGCAGGGGTGAGCAAAATGCGGCCTGACAAGCCTTTCTATCAGGGCCCCTAAAAAACTTAGAAAATTAATATTTCTCTGCTCCTGGCTGCCTGTCATGCAGCTCTTGGGGAGAGCAATTTAACCTCTCGGGGGCTGCAAATTAACAGCCTGGAGGCTACAAATTAACCCCTGTGGGCTGCAGGTGGCCTGTGGGCTGCCACTTGAATAGCCCTGATTTATGGAAAGGAAAGACTTTTGAGGTCTCTGTATCTTCCATGTAAGAGAGGTCCCAAGCCTGCTTTTCATCCAGAAGGTTGTCTGTCTATCCCAACCATGCAGTTAGTCAGGTAGAAGATATCACCCACAATGGTCCTTGCTTCTTACATATAACTATTTTTAACAGTGAATGATGTAATGCTGTGCATGTACTTTATTTGGCTATGTGAAAGAAGACTGCTTTTTACAGCTGTTATCTGGATTTTTATGACAGGGCCGTTGTTCGTTACAATGACCAAAACCCATGTGATAGCAGCTTCAAAAGAAGCTTTTTACATCTGGCAATATCGTGTGGCCAAGAAGCTCACAGCAATGGAAATTAATCAGGTGGCTCGGACTAGAAAAGAAGGCAGAGAAAGGTTTGTCTTCAGGCTTTGTCTTTTTCTTTTGCTTTATCCAGTATGACAGTGAATTCACCTCTCTCTTCATACTTGCTTGAAATAGCTGCTCTGCCACCTTTCATTTTTATTAATTTAAATTGGCTTATTCACCAGTCAGTCTGAATATACATCCAGGATTAGCTCTTTTATGATAAAATGTGTTATTATCTAAACCTTTCTTAAAATGGAGCTTGTTCACACACTCCTACCTCGGTGACTTCCTGTTTAGTGTTTCCCTTTGGTAGCTTCCTTTTTTTCTTGCCACTGGCAGAGCTTCAAATTTTTCCCACTTTTTTCACCTCTGTAAACTCTGTCCTTAGACACATTCTTCCATTTCTGTGACTTTTAACTTCTGTTGCCATTTTGATGACTCCTAGGGCTACTTTTCCAACCCTGACTTGTCCCTTCTAAGCAGGCCCATGTCTCAGACTATCTTTGACCTCTTAAGTTGTATATGGCGTGCTACCATAAAATTATAGACTTATAGAAAAATGTGGCTGAAAGAGACTTTGGGAGGTCATCTAATCACCCCTGTGCTCAAGGCAGGATCGTCCTTGATTAAATCATCCCACTCAGCTCAGACCCAACAAAAGATGCACTCGCTGCATCTTTCCTCCAAAAGGCTTTCTTCTCACTCTTGTCTGTAGCAGTGGCAGTGATACCATTACTCTCCAAAGAGTTGTGATCTGAGCATGATTTTATTTTTAACTACTATGTCCGCTTTCCACACAGGTGCTATCTCAAAATCCACCAGGTTCTCTCTGTTCCCACATTTCCTTGTTCATGTGTGGCACTGTGTCTGATTACTGTATTTACTTAAATACCACACTTGCCTTTTCCCCAAAAATTAGCCTTCCAAAACTGAGAAGTGGGGTGTATGTCTTATGTGGGGAAGCTGATTTTATATAATTTACCTGGGCGCTAATACATGTGCAGCGAGGCTGTCGGAGCAGACTCGATTAATTGAGTCTCCTGGAGTGTGGTGATTACTATGATCCAACAGACTCCAGCATCATGTGTTTTAGTGTCCTTGCACTGAAAAATGGTGGCGGGGGCACTTTAACTAAAGCTTGTTCAACGAGCTTTAGTTAAAGCACCGCCGCTGCCATTTTTCAGCACAGAGATGATGATACACGTGATGGTCTTTAATTAGAGCAGCTCCAAGAGCCACTCTGATTAAAATGTCCCCTCCGCACTCCTGGAGCACGTGTATAAATACCTCCTGATTCCTGCTAATTGTTCTTAACTCCTCTCGCCTTCTTAATGGTCTTGACAGTCTGCAAATCAAGCTAGTTCTTCCTTTGCAATTTTGCTGTCTTCTAGCTACTCTTCTTCTATTTCACAGCCCCAAATACTGATTTTAGCTCTTTTCAAAATCCTAGTTCTGCCTATGGTGTCCAGTCTTTAACAGCACAGTTTCAGCTTTTGGTTCAGCAGCCAAGAACTGTTGATATGTCATATATGAAAGTGTTAAAACTAGTTTTTCCCCGAACAGGGAAGAGAGGGTGAGTGAGCTGAAGGTTAGGCTGTGTCCCTGCTCTCTGCAGCCATAACTGTGGAAAAATGTTTTCTTCTTCATTTATGGCTTTCCAAAAATGATGTGTGTGTCTTATTTGTGGCATGTGGAAACATATGGTATTTATTTGTGTTATCATAGTACCTAGTGCTTCTGCTCATGGCTCATGATTCCTTTGGGCTAGGCGTTGTACAAAAACAGAACACATGGATTGTTTTTGCCACAAAGACCAGTTCAAGGTTATGTCTACATTGCTGTTTGAACTGCTAGGACAGTGCTATGGAAGCTGTCCCTTCCCTGCTGCACATGCAGCTCTGCCAGTAGATGGAATTTTCCTGCCACCACCAGAGCTACACGTGACAGACAAGTGAAAAAATGCACTCTGTTGCCATAAAACCACATTTTGCTGGCAGGGTGATGTCCATACTTGGAGTTTTGCCAGCAGAGCAACATTGGACTTTTGGGGGTAATCCTAGCCAATATATTATGGCTGGCAGAGCTAAGATGCAACAGATGAAGACGGGATCACCAGGAAACAAGCCAGTATTGGTCTTCATGATAGGTCTCATGATTGCCAAGGGGGAGAGTTGTGAGGATGCTTCTGAAAGGAGATAATGCCCTAGTTTTGTGAATAAAGCATGAAGGCAATGAAAAGGAAACATGGGTGATGGATGCCAATGTCCAAGTGTGAATCAATCTCTTGCTACTGAATGAGGGAGGATAGGAATGTAGGAATGGCTTGTGAAGGGTCTTGAAAGTGAAGACTAGTACCTAGCTCGTTTTTGATACAGCGAAGACTAACTTTACTTTGAACTGATTTAAAAGAACCCTTTCAGAGCTTAAAAACAGTCTTTCAGAAATTTGGCCAAATTGAAGTAATTTTTTTCAGACTTGAAGCTCTGTTTTTCACTTAAATTGATCCCTTTTACCTTTGGCAAACTTCAGGATCTATCACATTGATGACACTCCTTCAGGAGCAGCAGATGGGGTACTTGATTACAGCAAAGCCATTCATGTAAGTACCACTTTTAACCAGTATGTTATACTGTCATTGTTTGCTTGAAAGAGAGCCTAGTGCTTCTCTGTTGTATTTGATGTGTATTAGAATAAACCGAGCTATTAAATAGCAATTTTTTCATTCCCATTTCATGTATGTTTTTTTGCCCTCTCCTGTTCTTACACACCATTTTTCTTATACATGCATAGAGTTTTGTAAACGAGTGCATTATCCTTTTCACAGAACTTCAGAGTTAGATACTTACTTCCAGGAGGGAGATATAGTTTGAACAGGATCCCTGTACAGGGAACTGGGGAGAGGTAGACACCTCCAAAAGGGGGTCAAAAAGTCTGGAGAAATCTAGAGGTAACCAATAGAAAATGCCAAGAACAGAAGTATGTCTGAACTCCTGCTACTCTTAGGAGCTTAGATGCCTGACTCAGGGCTGCCCATTAGGACCTTCCATTTACTTAGGATCCAAAATGAATGGTTCTGCTTTTGAGGTATGATGCCTGACTGACTCATGGTGGTGCTGGTGCCTCTTGCGTGATAGCTTAGTGGATAAAGGACTTGGTTAGGCTGTAGGAGAGCCTGGTCCTTCAGTCCCTCAAGTCAAGACTGTGTATTCATTTTATAATAAGTTTCATGGTTAAAAAAGAGAGAACCGTAAGAATAGGGACCAGATCTCAGGCTTCACCTCATCTGTTGAGTGCCCTAATTACAAGGTCACACAGACAGGCTCCCTCTTGTTTTTTGGTCTCATGGCTCTTCCATTGGCTGCTCAGTGGTCCCACTTCAATAGGAGGGGTTGAAGGGTGCGTCCATGCTGGTGACTGGTGGATGAGGATACACTCCTGAAAAGTGGCAGATGCGGGTTTGAATTTCCCCAGGCAGTGTGAGGCTAGAAGCCAGGTCTCCCACTTCCTGTGCTCTAGCTACTTGGTTCTTATGCAGAGATTTGGGCTGGTGTTAATGCCATCAGGAAAAATTAGCCATGCTTGGAGCTCTGCCATGGACCTACCTAGCACCAACCTGGATTGCCATTGAACTTAGGTGGAGTTGTGGGTCTCAGTGATCAAACTGGATTGCCTCTAAGGCTTTGAACAGACATGCATTTGTAGTGCTACGAGTACCTCAGAGCAATGAACATAGCTAGGAGGGAAGTGGGGGTAGGACGGGACATATGTTCACAGTCTCCTGGCTGGAGCACTACTAAGTTGTCACAATGGCATGCTTTCCAGCCAGGAGGTTGCTCCTTTTGCCCCAACCCAAGGGGAGCCTGTCAATGAGTCTGATCACTCACCTCTGGCCCTCTGCCCTGCTGGGGAGGGGGCCCACCAGGCAGGCTATCAGTGACCAGTGGGAGAGCGTGCTGCTTCACTAGGCTTCAGAATAACAGCAGTATCCCTGACAGCTGGGCATAGCACCCATGGTTCTTGCAGCGGTGGTGATGCCGGCAGCAGCAATCCTTGCCACCTCCCTCCCCGCCATGGTCCCTTTTTGACAGCAGTGCTGTTCCCAGTCAGCTTGTCCTGCTCCGTTACCACTTGTCTCCTTTCCCTGTATTATGGGATGCCTGGGGACTAAGAGACTCCCAGTAGTGTTGTTATATTTGGTTTACAAAACAGTGCTGTTTCAGTCAGGAACATTTTTGTAGTATTTCTGCCATTTTTAACATGCTGGGGCATATTCATCTGTCCCCTTGATTTCTGTAGTGCTTCAAAGGCATTTGTAATAATGCAGATATAACATTTGCCCACAGTCTAAGTGTTCACAGAAGTTCAAATCTAGGCAACATGTGAACTTTTTGATCCAGAGTGGAGGTGCCATCTGAATTTAGTCACATATTGAGTTTTGTGGCTTGTTTCACTTTTTGGAATTTAGGGACTTCAGTTACACGAGTGCCCGTTGAGGTGCCTACAAAACTAATCTGGATCTGATCCACAGCCTCCATACGAGAGAAATTTAATAAAAGCAAGAAAACAAGGTGTGAGTGACCATTATTTTTAAAAATAGCTGATAGCCCTTCTTATTGCTCTATTGAGATTAAAAACAAGATTAAACTGAACCAGGAGCTCTTTCTTATCTCAGCCTTCCATGCTCACTTTTGTTACTTTGATATTCTGTTGAAAACTAGAGCCTTGTAGACTTTCCATGTCTTCATGTTGTTTTACTTGTCCTATGAAGCATCTCTCACATTTGCATTAAGCAGTCTGCTTACCATTTCCCACTGTTTGATAACCCCTTCCCTGGTCAGCAGAAATCTGTAGATGCTTGTGGTGCCTAAGGTTTGTGTATTTATTGTTGACATATTTTATTTCTCTATTGTCAATCCCCAACTGTTGGAGGAGTTAACCTCTGGTTTAGAGTGCAAGAGGCAGAAGGCATAAAAGGGAGCAAGTGAAGTCCAATGCGCAGATATATTTGAAATTAACAATAACAAACTAACAGATTTATCTTTATTGAAGCACATTTCAAAAATTTTAAACTAATGACAGCATCTCTGTGACTGAACCTTTCCTCAGTGGCAAAAATGCAAGCCCATTCCAAGTTTTGGATCTCCTGGTTTGAAGTTTACTGTATTTATGGTCTGCTACTATTTTTGGACACTAAACTGCTTTTAAAACTAGTGTTCTGATAGAGCGTATATGATTTTAGGGAACAAGGGATCCAATTTCAGCAATAACAGCATCTGATAAGACACTCATTGTGGTAAGTAACAGTTTATGTAATTTATGATTGTCTGCTCATGGGCAGTGTAAGTCAAAAGAACTTTCCATGCGGATTTACGTAACTGTTCACATTTGAAGGAGTGAAAGGCTTGAATCCTTGTTGCAGGGGTTGGCTACATAAGGCCTGCGGCCAGGATCCAGCCCTTGAAGATATTTGAATCAACATGGGAAATTGGTGCTGTGCTGCTGTCCCCCCTACAGCACTGTCCTCCACTGACGAGCCTGCTACTCTGCAGCATCTGTGCTTCCTTCACTGCTGAGAAGTCAGATTAGTTTAGGCAGCTGGCTGCTGGGAAGAGGTAGAGACTTCCATCCTGCAGCCACAGCTAGGTCTATGGCCATCTTGGGCAAAAAACCCTTGCCTTATTGCACTAGTGTAGAAGGCAGGGTATTTGCATCTTACAGACTAACCAAAGTAGGTCGGTCTGTCTGTCTGTCTCTCTCTCCAAAGTAGAGGTGTATATACTTTGGTTAATTTATAACAGGAGTGTCCGAGATGTAGCCCATGGGGGCAGATCCTGCCCATGAACCATCTAATCTGGTCTGTGGGATTAGTTCTGGCCCCACATGCTGCATAGGGCATGTGGGCTAGACCTGGGCACATACTGCAAGCAGCATAGGGTTGATCTGGGCACTGTATGCAGCCCATGCCCCTTTACCCCCATCAGGGTTGGCTGGTTCAGCATATGGCACAAGGGACTGGACGGCCTGTTCATGTTGCATGTGGCACAGGGAGCCAGCACGGGTAATGCACTTCATATGGTGCCCCACCGATAGCTCTACATGCTGGCTTTGGGTCCAGTAGGGTGCTACATGGAGCATGCACCCCATGCTGGCTCCCTTGTGCTACATGCAGCATGCACACCATGAACCAGCCCTGGGGCTTGTGTGTAATGCCCCGGGGGCTGGCATGGCATGTGTGCCGCCTGTGGCACATGGGCTGAACCCAGCACTGCATATATCACAGGGTCTAGGGTGTCAGTAGTGTGCAGTTTCAGACTTGACTCCCATGCAGCCTGTAATACTAGCACCAGCCCACATGTTGTAGGCAGCATACTCTCTGTGCCAGCCCCAGGGGCTGGTGAATGGCAAGGAGTCTGTCCTGGTCTGACCTGCATACTGGCTCAGGTGGGGCCAGATGAGTTTGCCCCTGGTTTGTAAGGTGCAAATCTACCCTGCCTTCTACTTGATTTCAGGTTAATATGGCTAATTACATCTTATTAAGTTACTGCCATAATCACATTAATATATATTGAAACAATGTATAAAGAGACCAAGATCTATCTTCAACTTTATAAACCTAGTTTTTGCATCAGAAATGAAAGTATTACTTGGCTCTCATCTTAGAATATTTACCAACACTTGATGCATTCTGAGTACAGTTAAACACATGCAAATATGAACTGACCCTGAACACACTTTTTTCATATGCATGTTCTGTTTTATTCTGTGTTTTATGCTTTACAGTAAGCATGTCTTCTCACTAGGGTACCAGCTGTGCTTCAGGTTTGTTTGAACAGGGATGATGTTCTCAGCAGATTTATTGCCAAAAGCAATGAGTGTCTGCATTGCAATAAAATTGTGTATATAATATTATGGTTTATTTACACATTCAGAGGCTGGGCAATGTGGTAATGCTTTGGCTTTTTTTAAAAAAAAGCCTTTTTAAGTTCAGAGTTACCATTTTATTCAGTGTCGGAAGGTATAACATAAATAAAACAGTGTCTTTAAGGAGTATGGCTTCATTCACCCTAGTTGCTAGGTGTTTTTCATTTATTATGACAATCAGCCTTTTGTAATAAGGAGCCTGTCATATTATGCTCTCCATTTCTTGTCATCCATTTTACAAGAAGTATGTAAAGGACAGTCCAGTATTATACTGCTTGCCAAAGTAAATGGATTAAGATAAAGGTGGGGGAGAAGAGCATAGCCTAGTGGGGCTATTATTTGTTGTGTTGTTTCTTGCACTTGTGAGTTGGTTGTAAAATGGATCTCAGGATGTCTCTTCCAAACCTTAAATCCTTGGAGTATTAACTATTTAGCTATTTAAGTATTAACTATTTACATGAGATGATAGCATCATATATGACTGTAGGCCATTTATATTTTATTCTACATTACTGTGGAGAGAAGTGATAGTATCATTTTACTATTTAAGTTTCAACCTCAAGCATGACTGTACAAGACAAACTGCACGACAGTCTCTGCAGTAGTCCCTGCCTGGTGGCTTTCCAGCCCAGAAGGACAGATATAAGAAAAGAGAGCCAAACAAGAAAGGATCATTCTAGATTCTTAATTTGGCAATTTTTGTATCGTTTTCTTTTATGGCTCCCACAAAATAAGTAGGCCTGTTGAAGGTATTTGGACAAGGAAAGTAGGGAAGTCCAGCAAGGTAGGATTGGGAATTTGTTCTATTTATGAAACTTGGAATGTGAGAAAGATCTGTAAAGGGCAGCCAGGCTGGTAATGTCAGTATGTTGGTAGAATGCGTAGAATAATTAGAAACAGATTAGAGACAAAGATCTTCAGTTATATGAATTTTTACATGGCAAATGGGAAATGAGAAGAAATTTAAGTGGTCGTATCCAGTATAGAGATCATTTTGCTTGGTTTTGTCAGATATAAGTGGAAGGAAGCCTTATAGCTGTCAACTTGTAGGGTGGGGGTTGAAGAGAAGGTAGCTACAGTGGTTTGTATTGTAGAGAGGTACTTTGCCACATTAGTCTGACATCATAAAGAAGGCAGGGTAGATTTGCACCTTATAGACTAACCAAATCAGAGCTGCATAAGCTTTTGCAAGCAGTGGCTTACTTTATCAGGTGCTGTGAACAGTCTGTAGGAATTAAAAATTTATACAGAAAGCCGTGATTAGAAGGGGTGCAAAGGGTAGAATGCAAACATCGTGTAGCCCTCAAGGCTGAAATGAAAAGTTTGATTTCTTTAAAAGAGAATAGTTGGCCTTAGACTCGGTAAATGGGATAAAGTAAGAGATGAAAATGAGATTATGATGCAGGACTGAGAAAAGTATGATGGCATCAATACACAGAAGTGGTTTGGGAAGAAAAATCAGGACCATAGTTTTGGTTATGCCAAGCTTGAGTTTAGAAATAAACATGTGGGATTGGGCAGAGGGATAAACAATAGGTGGAAGAAAGTAGAGATGTGATTCTTTTAGCCTAGTGATCTTAAGGAAACCAGAAAAAAAGTAGGAGTAGTGATTCTTTTAAACAGATTGATTAAAAAAAACTCTCTTGTTTGAAAATTGCTACTCAGAGTTTTTTTTAATGCTGTAATACAGTTCCTCTTATTTCTTCTGGATTGGTCTTCATCCAACAAATCTTTAGTTTAGGACAACATATAAAGAAAACATATTAAACAGTTTAATATTAGGAAACTATCTTTAATAAACAAAAACTACCTTTTCCTAGGGCCGTGAATCTGGCACCATTCAGAGATATAGTCTTCCAAATGTTGGTCTAATTCAAAAGTATACCCTGAACTGTCGGGCGTATCAGCTTTCTTTGAACTGCAACTCTAGGTAAGTTCCGGATCAGCAATCTGACTTTGAGACAATATTCTGATTAATTATAAAGGGTTGCTTGTGATTTATTGGGATATATCTGGGTGAGCTCTCTCTTCTGTGAAATTATCCATCCATCAGATTTCCTGTTTGATTTAAACCTTTACCCCCACCAGCTAGATGGGCAGTGCCCTGTCTGTTCACAGGCCAGATCTGGCCGGTAGTACCAATATGGCACCTGGGGCAGGTGCAGTGGGCACCGTTAAGCCACATGCAGGGTCTCAGCCTGGCCTGCAGGGGAAGGGGGTATGGCTTGGCTCTGCAGGGGGAAAAGGAGCATGGTCTGGCCCCAGCCCAGCTCCGTGGGAAGGGGGTATGGCCCAGTCCCAACCCGGCCCTGCTTTGAGGGGGGAAGGGGTGTGGCTCAGTCCCAATCGAGATGGAGGGGGTGTGCCCTAGCCCCAGGGGGGAGAAGGGGCACAGTCCAGCTCCAATCAGCTGTGCAGGGCTTGGGGCTTGGGATTTTGGCAGTGGGGGGAGGATGGCTGTATTAATGGCCACTGCTCCCCCTCTGCCAGATTACCACCCCAGGGGAGGGTAACTGGGGGGAGGGTTCCCAGGGGGAACTTCGTGGACTGGATTCCAAGGCTGCGTGGGCTGCATTTGGCCTGTGGGACAGTGTTTGAGCATCCCTGGTTTAAACATTTGGTGCCTGAGGCTACAGACAGACATTATATTTGTAGTGCTGTATATGTTCTTGTGGCACTACAGGAAGTGGATCTTCAGACATGCATGAAACCTGCAATGCTACAAAAATGGTGCAGGCACCACATATAACATCCAAACAGGCATATGCACCACTACAGCGGGGTTCTTCCTCCCCCAGTATCCCACAGTGCTCTGTTCTTTCCTGTCTCCTGCTCCCAAGGAGGTAGGCAGAACTCAGTGACAGACCAGTGGGGAGCAGAGCTGCAGCCTAGCTGCTTGGTGGGGAAAAAGGGCAGGCTGTCAGTGACTGGGCTCACTAACTGGCTTCCCTCCCAGCTACATCCCTTGTAACATAATATTCCATACTTTATTTCATACATGCACCTTGTTTTTGAAAAGCAGAATGAAGAAGAAACATATTTCTTTGTAGTAAGGAACTGAATGGCAGCAGCTAGGGAGGCAAGTCTGCTAATTGTTCTGCTCTCTCTGGATCTTTTGCAGACTTAGTTTCAGTTTTCCCTGGTAAGCAACAGAAACTGCTCTTACCCTCCAATTTACAGCATCTGCTTTTTGGGTTTTTTTTAAAGAAAAAAAAGGTGCTTGTAAATATGAGAAAATACAGTGTTTTTTAGCATTTCAAAGTGATGCTGTAGTCAGCCTTACCTATAACCTTCCAATGCTCCAAACACCTTCTGCAGGCAAACCTGCTCAAACTGGTTTGCCTAGGCCTTCCTTACTCCATTGTCTAAAGTTTGTTTCTGCTGCAGTAGATTTATCAACAGACTGTTGTTTGGGAGGGTTGTGTAGTACAAATACGCTAGATTTTAGACACAATGCCTAAATTTAGACATAATGCTTTATTTTTGCAACATGCTTCTGTATCCAATATGGCTTGCAAATAGCTTTCTGCACTAACTTTTGCACATAGATTAAGGCCTGCTTAACACATAAGACTGTCTCAAGTGACCTAGAGTTACACGAAGACAGAGGGTTACTAGAGGCCAAGTTTACCGCAGTACCCCCTGTGCAACACACACAGGTGCGACCACATGTCCCATAATAAGTTGAGCATAGCTACCTTTGGACTTTGGCATCCTGTGGAAACTTAGATATGACCATAGAAACTGTGACTTATAGATTCATAGATGTTAGGGTCGGAAGGGACCTCAATAGATCATCGAGTCCGACCCCCTGCATAAGCAGGAAAGAGTGCTGGGTCTAGATGACCCCAGCTAGATACTCATCTAACCTCCTCTTGAAGACCCCCAGGGTAGGGGAGAGCACCACCTCCCTTGGGAGCCCGTTCCAGACCTTGGCCACTCGAACTGTGAAGAAGTGCTTCCTAATGTCCAGTCTAAATCTGCTCTCTGCTAGCTTGTGGCCATTGTTTCTTGTAACCCCCGGGGGCGCCTTGGTGAATAAATACTCACCAATTCCCTTCTGTGCCCCCGTGATGAACTTATAGGCAGCCACAAGGTCGCCTCTCAACCTTCTCTTGCGGAGGCTGAAAAGGTCCAGTTTCTCTAGTCTCTCCTCGTAGGGCTTGGTCTGCAGGCCCTTGACCATACGAGTTGCCCTTCTCTGGACTCTCTCCAGGTTATCCGCATCCTTCTTGAAGTGTGGCACCCAGAATTGCACGCAGTACTCCAACTGCGGTCTGACCAGCGCCCGATAGAGGGGAAGTATCACCTCCTTGGACCTATTCGTCATGCATCTGCTGATGCACGATAAAGTGCCATTGGCTTTTCTGATGGCTTCGTCACGCTGCCGGCTCATGTTCATCTTGGAGTCCACTAGGACTCCAAGATCCCTTTCCACCTCTGTGCCACCCAGCAGGTCATTCCCTAGGCTGTAGGCGTGCTGGACATTTTTCCTCCCTAGGTGCAGCACTTTGCATTTCTCCTTGTTGAACTGCATCCTGTTGTTTTCTGCCCACTTGTCCAACCTATCCAGGTCTGCTTGCAGCTGTTCCCTGCCCTCCGGCGTGTCCACTTCTCCCCATAGCTTTGTGTCATCTGCAAACTTGGACAGAGTACATTTGACTCCCTCGTCCAAGTCGCTGATGAAGACATTAAAGAGTATCGGTCCAAGGACCGAGCCCTGTGGGACCCCACTGCCCACACCCTTCCAGGTTGAGACCGACCCATCCACCACGACTCTTTGGGTGCGACCCTCTAGCCAATTCGCCACCCACCGGACTGTGTAGTCATCCACATCACAGCCTCTTAGCTTGTTCACCAGTATGGGGTGGGATACTGTATCGAAGGCCTTCCTGAAGTCTAAGTATACGACATCCACCTCTCCTCCTGTGTCCAGGCGTTTCATAACCTGGTCATAGAAAGAGACTAGATTGGTCAGGCACGATCTGCCCGCCACAAACCCGTGCTGGTTTCCCCTCAGCATAATTTGCCCTGCCGGGCTCTCACAAATGTGAGCCTTGATAATTTTTTCAAAGACTTTACCAAGGATGGAGGTGAGACTGACCGGCCTATAGTTGCCCGGGTCCTCCTTCCTCCCCTTTTTGAAAATGGGGACCACGTTAGCCCTTTTCCAGTCCTCCGGGACTTGGCCCGTGCACCATGAGCGTTCAAATATTCCCGCCAGTGGCTCTGCAATGATGTCGGCCAGTGCCTTCAGCACCCTCGGATGGAGCCCATCCGGGCCTGCCGATTTAAAGGCATCCAGTTCATCCAAATGACTCTGCACCACCTCAGGATTTACGTATGGAAGTCTGGCGCCTTGCTGCTGCCTCTCTACAACCCCAGTGAGAGACTTGTCGTGTCCCTCACTTAGGAACACTGAGGCAAAGAACTCGTTGAGGAGTTCAGCCTTGTCCCCCCTGTCTGTCACCAATTGTTTCTGCCCATTTAGCAGTGGTCCTATTCCTCCCTGGGCCTTCCTTTTACTCCCAATATATCTAAAAAACAATTTCTTGTTGTCTTTTACTTGAGTTGCCATCCTCAGCTCCATGGTAGCTTTGGCCTGCCTAACTGCCTCCCTACAAGCATGAGCAGAGGAGGTATATTCATCTTTAGTGATCTCACCTTGTTTCCACTTTTTATGTGCTCCCCTTTTGGCCCTTAGGCTGCCCTGGATTTCTGTGGTCAGCCAGGGAAGCCTCCTGGCCCCTTTCCCTTTTTTGCCTCGCTCGGGGATCGTCTTGCTTTGTGCCCGAAGGATCGTTTCCTTTAGGCACAGCCACCCTTCTTGGGCTCCCATCCCTTCAAAACTCCTACTCTGCAGTGCTTCTTTGACTAATCGCCTGAGTGCATTGAGGTCAGCTTTCCTAAAGTCTAGCACTTTCACCCTACTAGTTACCTTACCCACTTGACGTCTTATGTTGAATTCTTGCGGAAACTTAGACGAAGTAATAGAAGCTTGTAGAAATTGTAAGACAACCAATAACTGCATAACACGACAAGGTTCTTTGTTTAGGTAAGCTGTAAAGAGACCCCCAGACAATACCTTGGGGTCGACTTTGCTTTGGGTTACTTAACCCCTCTGTCGATCGATTGCGCAATCAATAAACTTATAATGGACCCAGCCTGAGCGTGTGACTCCCTCCTTGAGGTATTTGGATTAAGCCTCCAGGGGCACGAAACTAGCAATTTATGCAACAGTTGTAATGTAGGTCTTGCCGGAAGAGGTGATTACATATTGATAGAGAGACATTCATGATGCAGTGGTTTCCATAGCAATAACTACATAACTACTACACTTTATCGTGCATTAGCAGGTGCATGACAAACAGGTCCAAGGAGGCAAAACCTCCCCTCTGTGTGGCATTGGTCAGACTGCAGTTGGAGTACTGCATCCAGTTTTGGGTGCCACACTTCAAGAGGGATGTGGACAACCTCAAGAGGGTACAGAGGAGGGCCACTTGTATGGTTAGGGGCCTGCAGGCAAAACCCTGTGAGGAGAGATTGAGGGCCCTGGATCTCTTCAGTCTCCGCAAGAGATGGCTGAGAGGTGATCTTGTGGCTGCCTACAAATTCATCAGGAGGGACGGCAAGGAATAGGAGATACTCTGTTTACCTCCTTGGAGTAACTAGGAAAAATGGCCACAAACTGACAGAGAGCAGATTTAGGTTAGACATCAGGAAGAACTTATTTTCAGTAAGGGTTGCCAGAATCTGAAATGGCTTCCAAATGAGGTAGTGCTCTCCCCTACCTTGGGGGTCTTTAAGAGGAGGCTAGACATGCATCTGGGTGGGGTCATCTGACCCCATTGCTCTTTCCCGCCCAGGGCAGGGGGTTGGACTTGATGATGTCCTACAGTCCTTTCCAACCCAAACACCTATGAGTCTATAATTTCATAACATCTAGAAGGCATCCTTATTCAGGGAATAACACACTGCCTGGGATTTAGGACTTAGTCCCTGTGCCTCGTCATTGTCTCCCTCGAGACTGCACTAGTCACCTTAATTTCTCTGCATATTCATTTCCCCATCAGCAAAATAGGGATAATAATTTTTCCCTCCTCAAGCATATTAAAGTGCTGTATGTTATTTGTATTTTTTTTTAGTCTCTCTTCGCATGGATGCACACACATGGTTCCCAGCATTGTTTTTAGGAAGTAATTGCTTGATTTCACTGTACCCGATTAACACAATAGGTGCATTGACTTTCTAATTGTATTTTTTATATTAAAGAACAAGATACAATCTGAAGTTCTGCATTTCAAACCTGTTTGTTTAACCTCTTAGCAGGAAACTTCACATTATGTAGAACTCCTTGACTCTCTCAGAGAGAATTCTCTATTTTTATTAAGCTAACATACTACGGCAGAATCCTGTTGATCTCCACACCTGTTTAGAATAAAGCTCAGGAAAATGTGGTTATGATGATTTATCAAAAATGGCTTTCTATGATTTTCAGTTAGGCAGACATATGTGGGGGGGTTTTACAATGGAATATTTAATTACCGTAACTAACGTTTATTATTAAATGTGCCAATAACATAATACAAAAATTATAGAAACATTTTTATAAATACTGGAAAATGAATTTAATTGAAGACTGATGCTAGTTTTAGGGCATAATACGAGGTCCATCCTTTTGGTGTAGCAGTCGAGGAGGATGTCTGCTTAGATTAAGATTCTGCAGTTTGCTCAGTTCCTCATCTGAATCCCCCAAGATGCACTGAATGGGAATTGAACACATTTGAACCTTCAAGGGTCAAGCCTACTTGGGTTGATAAATGACTGCTCTTCCAAACTGTTTTCCTTCACAATCTGTGGTCTTGTTCTTTTTTTTTTTTCATATCGGTTTATATAATGGATAGCTCCACTGAAGTCAGTTGCTGGTGTTAAACTACAATGAAATCTCAATCAGGCATTTAGTTTATTTGATCTATTGGTGAATAATTGAAAACCTACAGCTTTAAATAGTAATAATTAGCTGTTCTTTTTCTCCTCCCAACCATGTTCCTTTAGTCGTCTTGCTATTATAGATCTTTCTGGTGTGTTGACTTTCTTTGACTTGGACACACGGGTAACAGACAGTTCAGGACAGCAAATTATAGGTGAACAACTGAAGCTGGAGCGCAAAGATGTCTGGGATATGAAATGGGCCAAAGATAATCCAGACTTGTTTGCAATGATGGAAAAAACAAGAATGTATGTATTCAGAAATTTGGATCCTGAGGTAGGTAAAAAAAGAACATATTAGTTACTTCATAATGTATCATAGTGATTCATTCAGTTATTTTGGGATTCTGATCAAAGGGCTTACTCAGTTTGTTAAAATAAAGTTAGGCAGGTTGTTACCTACCTACCTGAATCTCAGGTCTGTATCTAGAAGACTCCAAAAATATGCTTGCTTGTAAGTGTTGCTTATAGACAAATGAATGATAAACGTCCAGATATGCTAGAAAGATAAGTAAACATGGAAACTCTTTTTTATGTTTCTTATATAAGATTCCAAAAATGATGATGATAGTATTTATATTTTCTAAGAGGAATTTCTATTTTTTTAATTGAAGAATAATGATAAGACATGTAAGCTCCACCTCTTAGTTCTCATTCACTGACATTTTTCTTATAAGCAAGATATTGAAAATATGTTTTTGCTATTTAACAGATTTTAAATGTGCGCTTAGATGCTGACATTGCCTAGTGTTATTGGTCTGAGTGTTAGGCATGTCATTAAAATTTAAATCGGGGGAAGAGGAAACTGATTTATAATATATTTAAATATAATTGGATTTATGCAGAGTTGCTCATTATGTTTTAACCTTATTAACTTTAAGGAACCCATTCAAACATCTGGATATATTTGTAACTTTGAAGACTTAGAAATTAAATCTGTACTTTTGGATGAAATACTGAAGGTAAGGATAGCTTTTGCTTTTGGAAAATGTATGCATGTTAGGGCCCTGGCAGATGTTACAATTATGACATGGTTAACATGGTAATTGTGCCATAAATTGTCAAATACTACATGTATTGTAAAATACTACATGTACTACCAGCTACAAAGATGTTCCATATAACGTGGAACACTTTTATAGCTGGTTTGAATCGCACCTTGAAATGGCACGTGTGGCATGTGCCTGTCAGAGCAGGAGTTTTCTCAAGTGACTCCAACTCTCAGCTGAGCATCTGGATCAGCACAAGGCAGTCCCAGGTCTTTAAAAACCCAGGGTATGGAAACCTGGGTTGGAAAGAGGCTCTCCAATATCAGTTCCCTGCCCCCTAGGCTTTTAAATCACTGTGCCTGAAGCCCAGCTAGACAACATTTAAAAGCCTGAGGTGCAGGGACCTGGGATCAGAGAGCACCCTTCTGGAGATGCTCTTCCATCCCAGTTCCCAGTGCCTGGGGATGTTACATACCCATATTGAGGGTTTAAAGGTATAGGGCAGGGGAAACCCATGGGGCTCCTTCAGGGCTGTCCTGCATAGGTTTAAATCTGCTGGTAGGTGTGGAGCCTTGGATCATGATCCCAGGCTCCATGCACACAGCAGAAAGCTGACTCAGGGACCTGTCCTCAATGTGACCTCCATGCACTGGCAGTCATAGTTTCATAGTAGCTAGGGTCAGGAGGGACCTGAACAGATCATCTAGCCTGACCCCCTGCCACAGGCAGGAATGAATGCTGGGTTCACAAGACCCCAGACAGGTGATCATCCAACCTCCTCTTGAATTTGCCCACGGTAGGGGCGAGGACCACTTCCCTGGGAAGTTGTTTTCACATTTTGGTCACCCTAACTGTAAAATATGGCCTTCTGATCTCCAGCCTAAACCTATTCTCCATCAGCTTATTACCACTGTTCCTCGTCACCCCAGGTAGTGCTGGGGAGAAAAGGGCTCTACCTATTTGCTGTTAATCTCCCCTGACGAGTTTGTAGGCAGCCACCAAGTCCCCCCTCAGCCTCCTCTTGCTGAGGCTGAACAGGTTCAGGTCCCTCAGTCTCTCTTTATAGGGCCTGTCCTGCTGCCCTCTCACCAAGTGGGTGGCCCTCCTCTGAACCCTCTCCAGGCTGGCCACATCCCTTTTGAAGTGCGGCGCCCAGTACTGGATGCAGTATTCCAACTGCAGCCTGACCAGAGTCGCATAGAGCGGGGGCATCACCTCTCTGGACCAGCTTGAGATGCATCTTTGGATGCATGAAAAGTATGGCTGGCCTTGCTGGCTGTGGTCTGGCATTGGCAGCTCATGTTCATCTTGGAGTCAATAATGACTCCAAGATCCCATTCCGCCTCTGTGCTTTCAAGAGGGGAACTCCCCAGCCTGTATGTATGCTGTGGATTCCTTCTCCCAAGGTGCAGCACCCTGCATTTGTCTACGTTGAACCCCATCTTATTCTCATCTGCCCACTTTTGTAGTCTGTCTAAATCTAGTTGCAGTCTCTCTCTCCCTTCAAGTGTGCCCACCTCGCCCCACATCTTAGTGTCATCAGCAAATTTGGACAGCGTGCTTTCCACCCCCTCGTCCAAGTTGCTGATGAAGATGTTAAACAGTGCGGGCCCGAGGACCAAGCCCTGGGGTACCCCACTGCTCACATCTCGCCAGGTTGAGTACAACCCGTCCACCACTACTCTCTGGGTGCGCCCCATCAGCCAATTTTTTACCCATCCAACTGTGTAGGCATCAATGCCGCAGTCACTTAATTTATTGATTAGGATGGGGTGAGAGACAGTGTCAAAGGCCTTCTTAAAGTCTAGAAAGACTACGTCCAAGGCGACACCATCATCCAAGGATTTAATTACTTAGTCATAAAAGGCAATCAGGTTGGTCAGGCAGGACCTGCCTTTGATGAACCCATGCTGATTGCCCTGAGTATGATCTCCCCTGCTGGCCCCCCACAGATGTGCTCCTTGATGATTCTCTCCAAGATCTTCCCGAGCACCGAGGTGAGGCTTACAGGCCTATAGTTACTTGGGTCCTCCTTCCTCCTCTTCTTGAAAATTGGGACCACATTAGCCAGTTTCCAGTCCCCTGGCACCTGGCCAGATGACCACGAATACTCATACAGCCAGGCCAAGGGCTCCACGATGACCCCTGCCAGCTCCCTCAACACCCTTGGGTAGAGGGCATCTGGACCTGCAGATTTAAAAACGTTTAGCCCTTCCAGAAGATCCCTAACTACATCTGTGCTGATTGAAGGCCTGACAGAGCTATCCCCGAGATTGTCCCTACCTCTGGTAGGTGGGATGTCCCAGTCCCTGTTCAAGAAAACAGAGGCAAAGAAACTGTTAAAAATATCAGCTTTCTTGTCTGGCGTAGCCACAAGATTACCATCTGACTGGGATCTCATCTCTTATCCCAACAGTTGCACATCTTCCCATGCATGTGTGGTATGGTAGGACACACGATTGTTGGGATCAGGGATCAGATTCCATTGCCCCGTTGCATCTTTAAGTGAATATGTGCCAAGGGTCGTAATGCTTTGCATAATGGATGTTTCTAATAAGTGGGAAAGAGCACTGTTGAATATAAATCTGTCTCACTTCATTGTTTTAGAATCCTGAACATCCTAACAAAGATTACATAATTAATTTTGAGATTCGATCCCTACGAGACAGTCGAGCATTGATTGAGGAGGTTGGGATTGAGGAGTCTTCCCAATTCATAGAAGATAATCCACATCCCAGACTTTGGTAAAATCCTTTTTCATTACCCTCTCTTCTGCTCCCACTGACTCCTTCTAGACACTTGTGGTCATTTTAGAAACACGGGTCCTCAGCAGCTATAGATCAGTGTAAATTTATAGCCTTCAGAGTTTGGTACTATAGATAGTTCAAAGAACAAAGTTGATTTTTTTTGTTTTAGAATTACCAGTATTTAGCAGCAGCATGAAGAATTGCTGTGTAATTGCCTTGTGTCTGGAGGCTGAGTGGATTATTCTTGCTTCTGAGGGTGCTGCTCTCGGCATATATTAGGTAAATAAAGTACTTATTCTTGAAATGGGAGGCTTGTATTAAGTTGCTTCTGGAGCGTTTACTGTGAAATGATATTGGAAACCAGGTAAGTAACCTAGTGCTTGCTTGCCTGGCAAAATTCGTTTTTGGCATCATGGCAAAGGCATGGTTCTTAACCTTAATTTGGTACAGCCTTAAAATAAGCTATTGATTGATGGATTCCCTGCTATAAGAAGACAATTTACTGGTGAGAGAGCTGGTCAGGAAGGCACTAGTCTGTCTGAATTGAAGCATTCCAAAGGAATATATCAATTTTGGGGAAATGGCTGACGGAAACCTGCTTAGTTTCCCTCTACCCTGCTTCTAGTTCATTGATAACCTGCTGGGCAGGGATCATGAGAACCAGGGTTTATGGGTCTTCCTGGCTTCTCAGCAGCTCACCTGGATGGCTGTTGCAAAGTCCGGTCTTGCATTGCTGTATCAACTTTCCAGAATTTTTTTTAAGCTTGCCTAGTGGATTTCTCTGGAGTTGTCCAGGCCTTGCATGCTACTTAGCAGCCCTCCTGGCAAGGAATTTAAGAGCTGCAACTTTTCCAAACTCCCAGCTTTTCAGCAGCTGATCCACTGAGGTGCTTGGCTGCAGGGCTTACTAGGCATTTCCTATTTAATAGCCTTAGTTTTAGTCTCTTCTGCCCAGTGATAGTGCTAAAGCTTCTTTGCATGTGGTTATTTAGCATGACAAGTGTTTAAATAATTGTTATGCTACTGGGATTGTTTGACAATCTGAGTTTTGCTTAAATGAAGGCAGTTCCCAACATCTTCCTCACAGCAAACCTTCAGAATGAATCTTTAGGTGCTCTAGCACTGTTCTTTTATACTACATCAAAAAGTTTACTGGTGCTTTTGAAAATCCTGAGTTTTTATAAATTTAACTTTCCGTATGTTTGTAGACCCACTGCTATATATTACAAGTCTTGAGAACTTTACGTTAGTACAATATAATATACATACCTATAGGGATCTCATCATTTTATTGTCACTGATAGCCATTATGGCAGTGTGAGCAGCATTGCACAGCTATTTTAGAGGTTAGCAGAGAAGGATAGTATGTTAATCATTTAAGAGGAGTGCTCAAGCCCTGCCCCATGGAGCCATAGGTCAATAACTTAGGTGTCAGGGAGCAAAGACAATTAACACTATCATCTGCCCCCCCACTGCCAAATTTCCACGTCCTGGATCAAATCCAGTCTCAGGCAATTGCTATGTGGCCTGTGGACCGACCTGACACCACCCACTCAGCCCATTGGGTGAAAGGGTTGGGCACCACTGAGTTAGTGAAACAAAATAATTTGAATGAGTTGAAATTTGGCAAAATACACACTTGTACCCTTGAAGTAAGAAGCATAGGCTATTTATAGAACTAATATCATCACAACCTCCCCTTTCTGAAAAATTGTACTGCTTACAGCAAAGTGGTCCAAGGCATTTCTCCATTTCTGGTGGAGAGCAGAATGCCCTCTACTGAACCACCACCTCCACTTACTGCAGCATCCGAGTGTTCCTGCGAGGTCTCAGTCAAGCACTGATCACTGTATCCATTTCATCTGTTGTTCTTTACCAGATATCTGTATTACAGTAGGAACCATAATATTCTGCAATGGGCCCCCATTTTGCTGCATCCTGTAGAAAAATATAAAAGAAAGTCCAAGTCTTTGCCTTGATGTTCAGTCTAACTTAAGTATAATGCACAGGAGAAGAATTCAAAGGCAAAAAAGCTGAGAAAGAGCATAAGTGGAGAGCTCAAAATAGGAAACAGTGGGATTTGAAGAAGCAACAAGCTGATTCTAGGGTGTGGATAGTTAGTTGTATGGGTAGCAAGAAAGAAGGTACTACCGAGACTGAGCAGAGGTAAAGCTTCAGTAAGGAAAGGCTTCACAAGGGAGAGGCTGGGCCCAGTTGTGTTGAGACTTTACGAC
Source organism: Alligator mississippiensis (assembly GCF_030867095.1). Lineage (NCBI taxonomy): Eukaryota > Metazoa > Chordata > Crocodylia > Alligatoridae > Alligator > Alligator mississippiensis. The sequence goes on from NC_081824.1 coordinate 20,571,018, forward strand.
AAGATGCTTGAACCTGATATGGAATAAGGAAAAGGGGAATACATTCAAGGGATTTAAGGAAGTGTGACATGGAAAAAGTTTGGAAAGATTATTAATTTAGTAGTGTTTTGATTTGACTGAAGGGAGGGCAGGTGAGAAGGATGGACTATTTTTTCATGTTTTGAGATGATCCTGATACAAACCATGCTTTTGCAGAGGAGATGGGGTGACAAAATGAGGAAATGGAGACTTAGATACTCTTTAATTAAACGCAGACCCAGTTCTTAAAATAGAATTCTAAGATCCAGCCCATTGTACTGTATAAGAAGTGAAGAAAGAAACACATCTGTGAACACCGGACTTACAGAAAGCTATTTAGCAGCCCATGTCCCAAGGCTGACTGCATGAGTGCCATAGTAAATAACTTAATGAAAAATGTTATTGACAAGAAACTGTGGCATGTTGCCGGTCATTTTTAATAGTCCAAAGATTGGTACTACACGTATCTGTTTCCACAGTAATTTATGAGACTGTTTTGAAGCTGTTAAAATGATTTGTTTCAACATACCTGACACAGGCTGGTCCAAAGTGGATCTGAGAGTAGATTGAATTCTAACAAGTCAAAGGGGAATTTGGGGCCACTAAATTATTGGCTGGAACAGACTCACTTTAAAAGCTAAAGTGTCTTGAAAGCAGTGAGCTTTTATGTTGTGATTCAGTTTTAAACCTGTAAATAGGATAACTGAATGTTGAAAGTTTGAGGAATCTCTTTTTTTCATGAAGGTATCCATGTTACTGAACTAGCTGATCTAGTTTTGGCTCTGTTTATTTCAGTATAAATCTGACTGTGTGTTTTGTCATGTCCTTGTAAAAGTTTTATGTAGTGGGATCACAAAATTCAGACCAAATCCTGGTGATCTTACTCTGTCAAAAACTGCTAGTTACTGAGAATTTTGATGTCTGTTCAACCACGATTTATACAGAACAAATTTAAAATTTGAAATGGTCAATTGTGTTTATGCAGCAGATTTGTTGCAGTTAAGATTAAGGTAATGCATGCACTGCTACAGCCTTCTGTAGATGGCAGATTCATTTTATTTTATAAGTAACCCTTCTGTATTGTTTGCTGCAAAGCCTAAAGCAGATGAGTTGATACTTTCAAAAATCTGACATAGCAAATATTAGATTGGTATAGATCATCTTCGATGCATGTTTTGAGTTGACTAATGTAGTCACTGGAATTTTGTCAAAAAGTTTTGAAACACTATATGGTGTGAATGCTTTAATTGCATTGTCTTTTATTCAATATGCTAAGTGTCTAGATCTTAGATTTATATTTTAAATAAATTGTAGGTTCATCCAAATGACAGATTAACATAGGTTGCTCTCGAGGTAGGGATCTTCAGTTTATCTACAGGATGGAAGAAAGCAGTCTGCGCAGTGGCAGTGCAAGCTTCTCTGTACTGCCTAGGTGGCATACCTCTGCTAATGTGGAGAGAGTGGGATGGAAAGGATAATTTATTCTCCATAGCCCATTTAAGTGTGGGTCTTCAAACCCAGATTGCCATCCAGGCTTCTAGTTGTAATCTGCATGTGAGGAGATGAATCTAACTGAAACTGGAGTGAGGGAGCTCCTTTAGAGCCATAAAGCCCCACACTTTCAGTCCCTGCCAATCTAGGTCAGTCTTGAACAGGTGAGCTAGAGGCTATTCCTAATGACTCGCCAAAAACTTAGGTTAGACAGCATACAAAATGTAATTGTGGTACATGGGCTCTCAGGTTTGAGATTAAGTGTGAACTGTAGATGCGGAAAGAGTTGCCCTTAACTTGTCTGGCTTTTCCTGACTCATTAAGTGGTTCCCAGTATCATGTGCTAATTAGCTGCATTTCTGAAAGATTTAATAGCTATCAAATCCTTTTTTTTTTTCCATACAGGCGTCTCCTGGCTGAAGCTGCTCTTCAAAAGTTAGATCTACAAACTGCTGAACAAGCATTTGTGCGCTGCAAAGACTATCAAGGAATTAAATTTGTTAAGTGCTTAGGCAATCTGCAGAGTGAATCAATGAAGCAAGCTGAAGTGGCAGCCTACTTTGGCAGATTTGAAGAAGCTGAAAGAATGTATTTGGATATGGACAGAAGGTAATTACTAGAAACAGTAATCCCAACAATAGATCAAGGAAAATACCTGTTAAATAAAGGCACTAAAAAAAAGTGGGGACATTTAAATAATGAGCAGGTATTTATTCCTTTCACAATTTACAATTTATAGAATGCGAGAGCAATGTTGGAGAAAGAGAACTTTCCCTATCAGAAGGTAAAAGAATACTGGACAGACTCCCATTAGTTACCACTATGCTATAAAAACCGTAAAACTGAAAGGAAATTATTTATAATTGAAAAATAGATTGATTTTGACTTAACAATTAGGCAGTGAAAGTGCTGTGTCTTCTAGAAGCAGAATGCAGTTGTTGACACCCTTTTAAGCCATAAAGCAGTGAAGCATGCTTTTTCGAGCAACAGCGATAGATGGGATGGTAGGAAGTAGCAGAGAGCAGCGGGTCTATTTATTTCCTGGCTCCTTCCAGATAGGTTGTTACCTACCTAGAAAGTGTTTTGGTAGCAGCTGGTGCACTCCAAGGGGTTGGAATTCTGGGTAGCCCTTTGTTCCTTGCCTTATTACTGTGAAGGCTACAGAGCACCCAACAAAATAAGGCGTCAAGTATATTTCCCTTTCAAATATAGTTTGAAAATTCCTTTTCAGTATGTTCCTGTTTATCTATCTCAGATATAATCGATTATTATTATCACTAAAGCTTTGAGCCTCTAAGGCCCTTGACACGTTACACTTAAGATGCGATTAACAAAATCACATCTTAAGTAGTGACTTGGCTACGTGATTATTTAGTTAATGGCATGATAAAACCAGGAATAAGTGACAAAGTTATTACCGGGGTTCCAGGTTTTCCATTTGCCAAGGAAAAACATGGATTTTCTCCTTTGAAGGAGAAAAACACAGGCTGGCAGAGTTCCTGCAAGGGGGTACCATGTATAGTGCAGTTCTGTGCTGCTGTGCACACTCCTGGGGAGGGGTCGGGTAGCAGAGGTGACGTGTTGGAGGGCATGGGGAGGTACATGCCCCCCCAGATTTCTATGCCTACAGTAGGGCACATGGCTGCAGTCTGGGTGGACCAGCACCGGGTAAGGAGTCACCTCCTTATCCCAGTGGGTGGGATCCAGTGCAGGTGGCATGAGCCCCATGCTAGCACCACTGTCTTGGTGAGGTGCCCCTGCTCACCGCTGCAGTAGGGGACGGGCACAAGCTGCCCCCCCACTGTGGTGGCAGGCAGGAGGTGCCTCACCTTGGTGGCCATGGCAGTGCAGCTGGTACCACGCTCATGGTGGTGGTGGCAGCAATGAGTCTTGCTGCCCTGCTCTGTCGTCCCACGCTGGGTCCTGCCCAGTGGCCCGCAGAGGTGGCTTCTGCCTGCTGCTGGTCCAGCTAGGCTATAGCCCTGTGCCCCTGGGAATAGAAATCTGGGGGAGCATGTATCTCCCAATGTTTCTCAATGTGATGGTGTCATCTGTGGTTGCGCATGCTGCCTGCTGGGGGGTGGACACCAGGTCAGAGGCAGCAGTGGGGGGGAAGGGGGCTGTGGGTTGGGAGTGAGGGGCATCGGCTGCCTCCATGGGGGTACAAGGCTGCCGTTGCTTTTGTTCCCCAGGGGCCTGGATTGGGGATTTGCGGGGACCCTCAGGTCCAGAGGCAGCTCCTGCTGGAGCTCCCAGGCAGTCCCAACTCACCCCAAACCTGAGCTGTGGGGCCAAAGGCTGCCAGGCAGTCCCACCACAGCAGATCCTTGCAGGTGCTGGTGGGAAGTGGGCTCTGGGTGACTGCAGAAGGAAGGAAGGTGGGATGGGGCATATCCACCCACAGCCCCCATCCAGGGCCCCAAGCAGCTGGGCTGGTGGTGCTGGGGTTTGGGGACAGTGTTGCTGGGCCGTGGTGGGGCTGTCTGGTATCCTGGGGCTCGGGGCAGGTTGGAACCACCTGGGGTCTGCTGAGCAAGTAAGCAGGGAAGTTTGGGCCCGGGCTGGAGCCGGGGCTGGAGCAGCTGTCTCCAGGTTGTCTGTGGTCGCCACTGCTAGTTTGAGGGCAGGTTGTGCTCAGGTGGGGGTTGTGCCCCAGGCCTGGAGCAGCTCTGCAGACACTTGCTCAGCTTGGGCATCCTGCCAGGGTGTGTGGGGGTCCCCCCTCCCAGGGCTCGACCCCACTATGGGCAACCCTCCTCCCCAGGTTCCAAACCCCCCACACCTTCACAAATTCATCCCCCCTTCCCCATACCCACCCCTGAACCATACAAAGTACCTGCATAGTTTTGCATTATTTTGAGTTTTTCTGCGTGTAATTTTGACTTTTTATCTGTGCGATTAAAATCGCAATTAATTGTGACTAATTTTTTTAATCGTGTAATGAACTGTGATCAAATTTTTTAAAGGTTTGACAGCCCTAATTAAAATATGCTGCTCTGGAGGCTGGGGCCACTCATCAGCTGATAAGTTTCCCAGCTACTGCAGCATAGTGAGCTCCTGCAGCTGGGAGCCGTGATCAGTTTATTAAACTCTCAGCCTCACAGATCCCAGCTGCCAGGGCTCCTAGCCACAGGAGCAAACCTTTTTAACATCTGTCAGTGTCCCTTAAGTGCTTCATGTCTCCATGCTGTTCATCTGTAGTGATTGTAGTTCTGAAGGCTTTTCTCAAAATATTGGTGGCTATTTTATGTTTTTTTACTGTTATCTAGTATTTTCTGATCTATAGAGACCTTGCTATTGGATTACGGATCAAACTGGGAGATTGGTTTCGAGTACTGCAGCTTTTGAAAACAGGTTCAGGGGATGCAGATGATGCCCTTCTGGAACAAGCACACAATGCTATTGGAGACTATTTTGCAGACAGGCAAAAATGGTATGGTTCTCTGAAGAAGAAAATAGAATGGTTGTTTCATAATTGAGATTGGCTAGATTCCCTCCTATCCCTAGTTGAGATTCGTGCAGTGTGGGGGAAAAGTCAAGAAGCTAGTCAGCCAGTGAGGAATAACTGAGCATGACCCAGAATGAGTAGATTTCATTAAGGCATGTATCCTACCATTACCTACAGTTCTTTTGCAAGAGGGAAGGAAGGAATAATCCCAACTGTGCTGGGAGTTGGGTCACTAAACAAATTCTGAAACTTCTTAAAAAAAAAATTAAGGAAATATCAAGGCAGATAGTTTTGTTAAGATGGATTTAAGCATAGTGAGTGTTGTTAGTAAGAGGATGATGACGCTCTTAGCAAAACGAGAGCAAAAAATAAGATTGCCTTAATTCTGACATTGTTAGTTATCTTAAACCCAAACTCTTCAAATTAGGTATATGCAGATTTAAGGCCACCCAAACTACATTAACTTTGCCTGTGTAAGGAACTTGGCCCCCAAAGATACTGAAGGCCATATTTTTGGGGGTGTAACTTTAAACATTTAAAAAAAAAAATGCAGTGCCTAATTTTTCAGAAATGTTGAGCTGTTGCATTTTCAATTGACTTCAACTACAGTGCCGATCAGACCATAATTGTTAAAAGCGGAGTAGTCAGAATTGGTGACGCTCAAATAGAGCACATTTCTGGAAATTGTTATAAATATATCTGTGGTTGCTTATGGTCCATGACAGATTGAGCAATACACTAATAATAGCGTTCTTGACGCTTACCCCTACACTAGCCAACAAATCTTATTAATACTGCTATTTAAGGACATTTTGAAACTAAAATTTTAGTGTGCTCTAGGGTAGCATATTTTCCACAAGAAAGTGAATTTATATGAATCTGACAAAATATATATTTTAATTTGTTTAATGACAAAGTTATGTTTAGTTAGCACTTTATTAACATCTGCAATTTTTATATTAGTAACTTTTTTTTTCTTCTTAGGATAAATGCTGTTCAGTATTATGTACAAGGAAGAAACCAGGAACGTTTAGCTGAATGTTACTACATGTTAGAAGATTACCAAGGACTAGAAAATCTGGCTAACTCGCTTCCAGAAAATAACAAGTTACTTCCTGTATGTATAAGAACTGGCTGTATCTTTAAGACTCTCTGGTCATGGCCTCATTTGCATTAGTTTTTTGCTTTTGGTTTGTTTGGTTTTTTTTGCCGTAAAATTTTTCATGGCTGCTTTCACAGGTAGTAGCAATGGCCATTGTTATCTTCTTGTGTCTCTATGCCATATTGTCTCTACACCACAGCAAGAATGGTAATGTTAATGGAAATGAATGTTAGAATTATTCCAGAGGCTTGAAAGAGGGAATGAGCCTGTCAGCATGATCTAATGTGATGTCTTAAGTAAGGATTAAGAAAAATTGGTAGTTTGCATATGCTTTCCAAAGTATTTGGAAAAGGCAAATCACGTTACATTGAATTGATACATTATAATCCGCCTGGCAACTGACTCCCCAGCCCAGCCCAGCCCAGCCCCTGGCTTCTTTACTTTTCATTCCATCCAGGAAGAGCACACAGCAACTGCTGCAGCTTCCTTCGCCTGACGAAGGGTTTTTGAACCCGAAAGCTTGCTTAATAACTATTCTCCAACCATTTGGCTTGGTCTAATAAAAGATATCACATTCACCCAAGGAACCTTGTCTGCCTATGTTACATTGAATGGCATTTTAATATAACATGCTATTTCAGATCAACTCTCTCTTCCAACCGCGTCCTGGTTTGCTAAGTTCCCCAATATAGGCACTAAATCCTAGGAAGAAGCATCTCAGTGCCTGTAATGCTAAGATTTTTACCTGTACCACTAATAAATCTGAGCCAATGTAGATCCAAGAAACAAGTTGTAAAAGCAAATATATTCCTTAAGGTTACTGTAGGGTTGTTGGTTGTAGCCATGTTGGTCTAAGGACATAGGCAGGCAAGGTTCTTTGGGAAGATGTGATATCTTTTATTAGACCAACTAAATAGTTGGAAAAAAGTTCTTAGCAAGCTTTCAGGCACAGTGGAGACTCTACTGGTGTTACGTGTTCTCCAAGGTAGAAAAGAAGCTAATTTACAACAAGCAGGTTTGTGAAAATGCAAGTGAGTCGAAGTTTGGAAGACAATGGGTAGAGATACCCTGAACCTCGCTAACCTCATCACCGGAAGCAAACTTCCTATGACCCAAACCACATCAAATGGATCCAGACCATGCCAGGACAAGAAATGTAAAACCTGCCAATTGCATCTCCACCAGTCCCACAGTAACTACACCATACAACAGGACCATCACCATTTTTGAATTTTACACCTGTGGCTCCAGAAACGTAATATATCTCATCCAGTGCACCAAATGGTCTGATGGAAAATATGTAGGAGAAATCAAACAAAAACTGTGCACCAGAATATATGCACACTGAAAATCCATCAAAGACAAAAATACCCAATTACCTGTGGGTGCCCACGTCTCACAAGACAGTCACTCTCTCTCCAATCTCTCAGTTCTAATCTTCAAAGGGAACTTAAAAAAAACTGCCTTTTGTAGACAGCCTGTGAATTTCACTTCATAAATCTACTGGATACAAAAAATCATGGACTTAATATAGACATTGGATTTATGATGCATTAGAACCTGCCATCTGATACTGCAGATGACCTGCTTCCAGCTAACTGTTTGTATTCCTTCACACATTTCCCTCCCTTCCCCCACTTCCCTCCTATGTCTACCCATTGTCTTCCAAACTTGCCTGCCTTAAGGTTACAGGAGCACATAGGCGATGCATACGGGGGACATGAGTGGTGGGGGGGGCACGGGGAGTGCTGGCTGATGCTCCCGCTGGGAAGCGCCGGTGGCACTTACAGTTTGCCGCCGCTGCTTCCAGGGTCAGCGATCAACTATTGGGACACCTCCCCAGTCAACAATTGGCCTCTGGTGCCCCCCCAGAGCCAGGAGGTACCAGTCGCCGATACTGAAGCATTATAGAATCTGTAAAAAGATTAATACAGTGACAGAGATTGTAGTAGCATTCATTACTAAAATGGTGTCCTGCAAATCTAGAAAGAAATGGTAGCAGGATTCTGATATCTTTTGCAGGATATAGCTCATATGTTTGTGAGAGTGGGGATGTGTGACCAAGCTGTGTCTGCCTTTCTGAAATGTAATCGCTCAAAGGACGCAGTAGATACCTGTGTCCATCTCAATCAGGTAAGACAATGATGATAAAAGGTGGTATTGTATTGGGTTGGAGGATTAATAATGAGATTTTTCATGTTGGTCCACAGTTAGATTTCAGTCCGTTTTAATCATATAATGTGTATTCAGAATCCTTCTAAAACTCATACTCCAGTTTTTAAACCTATCACTAATTATTGGAGACTAGGAAGAAGCCATCCTAGAGGGTGTATTGTTTTACACCTGGCAGGCGAGGATCTTGGCTTTTACTGGGTGTTTTGCCCCTTCTCTGAAGTCACTGAGACAAAATACTAGAGTAGTTAGACCACAGAACTGCTTTAGTTGACAGTTCCACTGGTCCTCAATGATATCAGCTTATGCGACTCAGCAGGCAAGCGTGCGTTTTGGTATGACAACCCTTATTGAAATCTCAGGAGAGAAGCTGATGTGGGATCGGGCATAGTAACTCTAAAACTCTAAAAGTAGATTTAGAATAGCTGCAGTACAAAGTTTTTCCAACTCTTTATGTTTTTTATTTCTTTAGTGGATAAAGTTCTTCAAATTCACATTTTGCCTGGCCAGAATACCATTAGGTTGTAAAGTAATAGCTGCTGGGGTTAAGAAGCAATTGCACACACAAGTACTGTATTATCTCCTAACTACTGTTCTCCACAGTTGGTTGGGTGCCTGCGGTGGAGGGTTTACACCATCTCTTATGTGACTGTTAGTACTAGGTGGCTGCTTGAGGAACAGTACTTAATAGCCACTTTTCTGATCCAGTATGCTTCCTTTAATCCTTTTTGGGTACCACATGCAGTTAAAAGCAAGTAAAATGAAAATAAAATTCTTAGAACACTAAGCATATATGGGAGCAAATCACAAGCTGAATTCGGTCCTTGTACAACTTCCTTTATTGTTGATAAAGGTTTATAGTTGACAAAGAATTTGGGTATCACAATTTAGTAAAATTTGAATAAGGACCTCCAGGATTTGGTCAACTTTTATCCATAAAGAAGTGAAGCCAGACATAAACAAGTAATGCCATACCTCTAAGTGTATTTTCCTTGTTAAAAAGAATACATAAAAAATCTGTAGGAAGTGTTTGGTTTGTAGAAATAAGACAAATAGATTTGCTAATTTAAACTTAAAAGTTTTTCCACGATCCAGTTTAGTTCTGAATTGTTTTACTTCTGTTGGATACGCTCTGAGCTGTTTCAGAGCTTTTCTGCAGAAGATTCAATTCTGGCAGTTACAAAAAAAATAATTTACTATAGGTTTTGCTTATTAAAATCACAACTTCTGTTTTCTTATAATATGATGGAATGCTTTGACTAAGAAGATTATTGTAGTTTATTGAGGATGTAACTAAAAACTTGTAAAACCGAATAACTGATTGCTCTTGTTTCCAGTGGAATAAAGCTGTTGAGCTGGCTAAAAATCACAATATGAAAGAGATTGGATCACTTCTCGCTAGATATGCATCTCATTTACTGGAAAAGAATAAAATCCTTGATGCCATAGAACTCTATCGTAAGGCCAATTATTTTTTCGATGCTGCCAAACTCATGTTCAAGGTATTCAAGGCTCCTCTTTAATTCTGAGTAATACAGGATAGTTAGCAATAGCATGTGTAGGTGTCAACAGTTAGTTTTATGTACTGCACTTTGAATTTTCCATTGTTAACTATTTTCAGGGAACAAACAGGTGTTAGAGGTGTATAAGACATGCTAATTATAAAACCATTACATCATTGTGTAGTGCAAGTCAGAGTTAGGTTTGAGGTATTCTTTACTTCCAGTCATGCTGTGCTGTTAAACTTCAGAAGTAGAGTAAGTTCAGTGGTGGTTACAGAGTGTTTTAATATTATAAAAGCTTAGGCCTGCCTGTCTGTCTGTCACACTTTATTTGCAACAGAGTGGACAGAAGGAGGAGGGAGGTGGTGAGGCCAGCAGGGCATTCTTGGTAGGCAGTTGGCTAGTCTCTATATATTTAAGTTTAGAAAATCCTGTTCGTATTTTTTTGAAATTACAAAGGCTACATTAATGTTTATATTGCCACAGCAAACGTTTAGATTGTATTATTTCTAAAGCTGTTTCTTTTACCGTGGTAAAAACACCAGATGTCATTTAGTGTGTAATTGTCAAAAAAAATGAAATATTTTTATGGTCCTTATTTCTTTAAGATTGCAGATGAAGAAGCAAAGAAAAGGACTAAACCTTTGCGAGTTAAAAAGCTTTATGTATTAGCAGCTTTACTTGTAGAACAATACCATGAACAAGTGAAGAATGTACAAAGGGGAAAAGTAAAAGGAAAGAGTTCAGAGGTAAAGTATATCAAATACTTCCCAGCAGTTTTATAAATGCCTAATATGTATCATCCATCAGAGTAAACAAATGAAAGGATATAATATTATTTTAAAATAGTCTCTTATTTCTGACATGTTTTTATTTCTTCCTAAGATTTATAAAGGAGCATGCTGCTTAAAAACATTATTTGGAAATAGCTAAATTGTGTTTTTTAACATTTATTTTTTTTAAATAGCCTTTGAATGTTATGACGGGATTCTCACAGATGAATCCAGGGTTTTTTGTGCTTGGTATGAAGCGATTGGTAGGAATGATATACCAGTTTCAAAAGGGATTTAGTACATAGATCAAGAAATACTGCCTATAACTCAGCTGGGTCAGGTAAGTTAGTGTGTGCAGTATGGGAACGCAACTAGAAAAAATAGTTCTCATATTCATTAAATTTCCATCTTCATATACACCAGTGGTTCTCAGCATTATTGGACTCAAGGCACCTCTTAGAAAATAATAGCTCTTAGCTTTTCCTCACTTTTTAAAGAAAAATAGAGCAATTCTTGTGTTGCAAAGAACTCAGAAAGACCACAACAGTTCAGAGTGTTTGTGACACTGTGGATTTAAACTAGGTTTCATGAGGGATGGTGATCAAAACTCTAGCAACAGAGCACATAGTCCAGAGAGGAACAGACTTGAAGAAGCAACTCAGCTCTGGGAAAGGGCCAGAGCTACAGGACTGCAACAAGTGATGCAACAGGAAAGTGAGGAGGTCAAAATGCATCTGATACATGTATACAATAAACAAGATGAGCTGGAAGTTGCAGCCTGTGAAAAGAACTATGAACTCATTGGCATCACTGAGAGCTTGTTGGACAGCTCTTATGACTGGAATGTCAATGTTGAGGGTACAATGTTTTGGAAGGACAGGTGGGAGAAAAGGTGGTGGTGTTACCTTGTAGATCAAATAACACATGCACTTGTTCCCTGGTTCAGAAGGAAAAAGACAGCAAAGCAGAATGCATCTGGGAGAAGATAAAAGGTGAAAGATATATAATGGTGGGGATTTATTATAGGCCAGCAAATGAGGAAGAGAAGTTGGATGAGGCACTCTTCAAGCAGGTGACAAATCTATCCAAGAGCTGTGATATGGTTTCATAGTTTCATAGTAGCTAGGGTCAGGAGGGACCTGAACAGATCATCTAGCCTGACCCCCTGCCACAGGCAGGAATGAATGCTGGGTTCACAAGACCCCAGACAGGTGATCATCCAACCTGCTCTTGAATTTGTCCAAGGTAGGGGCGAGGACCACTTCCCTGGGAAGTTGGTTCCAGGTTTTGGCCACCCTAACTATAAAATATTGCCATCTGATCTCTAACCTAAACCTATTCTCCATCAGTTTATTATCATTATTCCTTGTCACCCCAGGTAGTCCTGGGGAGAAAAGGGCTCTGCCTGTTTGCTGCTATTTGCTGGTACTGGTGGGAGACTTCAATTTTCCAGACATCTGCTGGAAAAACAATGTAGCCAAACATAAAATGTCAAGCTGGTTCCTGACTTGTGTGAAGGACAACTTTCTGTTCCAGAAAGTGGAGAATACAACCAGGGGAGATCACCGATCTTGGATCTTGTCCCGACTAACACGGAAGAATTGGTGGAGGATGTGAAGGTGCTGGGTAACATAGGATAAAGTGATCACAATACTACAGACTTCCAGATCCTGAGATGGGGAAAGAATTAGGTCAGCAAAATTAGGATGCTAGATTTAAAAAAGGTGGATTTCATCTGACTTAAGGAGCTAATAGACATGGGATTGAAGGATAAAGCTGCATAGGAGGGCTGGGAACTTCTAAGGGACACAGTATTGGAAGCCCAACAAGAAACTTTCCTGACACAATGGAAGCACAAAAATGGCAAGAGACCAATGTGACTGAACAAGGCGCTGCTAAAATGCCTCGAATGGAAAAGGAAAGCATACAGGCGATGGAAAAATGGGAAGGTCAGCAAGGAAGCATACCAGGAAATAGCAAGAGCCCGCAGGGACAAAATTTCAAAAATTGCTACTTCAGCCTCTAGTCACTCACTGAGGATTTATCTGCCTTTTCCCAGATAGGTACTAAGCACAGCTGTACTGTGGAAAAGGATTTGGGAATCTTGGTAGACCAAACTCAGTATGATTCTGTAATGTGATGCAGCTGCACAAAATATGAATGCTGTTTTGAGATGCATCAATAGAAGCATTAGTGTAAGAAACGGGAGGTGGTAGTGTCTTTGTACTCAACAAAGTCTTACATGTGATGATTTTTTTAAGGCTACTTCAGCTTTAGCTGGATTGCTGGAGGAAGATGTTCTCTCTTCAGCTAATCGCTTCACAGATAATGCCTGGAGGGGAGCTGAGGCTTATCATTTTTTCCTACTTACACAAAGACAGCTCTATGAAGGTTATGTAGATACAGCAATGAAAACAGGTAAGGTTTCTCTGCTGTATAGATGGTTAGAAAATTTAAACTATTCTGTAAGCCCCACAAATTACTCCTTATACTTGCTGTGTTTTCTTTTGGTTGGGCCTGATTCCTGTGATTTAGAAGAGGAGTTGGTAACATACAGTACTTGGTCTGGATCTGGTCCACAGAGCCCAGGGCTGTGGGGAGTAGGGAGCAGGGTGTTTTGCCTGTGTTGTGGTCTGGCATCAGGGAGAAGCAGCTGTAGCAATGGCAGCCAGAAGTACTGCCTCCCCTCCCCACCCACCGACCCAAGCAAGTTACATCTGGCCTGCTGCTGTTGCTGCTGATTTAGAACTTGAAATAATGTAATTAACAGAGTATTGTAACAATCACCAAAATGAAGGGAAAAGATGTCAGTTTGAGCAACAAGTACCATATATTCTTACATATAGCTCACCCCTGTGTATTGTATGCACCTTGATTATGAATGGGAGGCTAAAGGGAAAAAAAAGCATCTTTAACTGAGGTAACTGGCAGCAGCTAGGGAGCCAGGCCTGTTCCCAAACCTGCTGCCAGCCCGTGTGCTTGATGGGGCCCATGGAGCCACATGCTGGCTCTGAGCCTGCACGCTGGGTCTAGGGCTGCATGCTGGGTTCGGAGCTGGGTCAATCCCTATGTAGTGGATCTGGAGGTAACATGATCCTGGACTCAGCACGCCAGTCCAACCTGGCATGTGGTTCTGGAGTCAGTGTACAAGGTCAGACTTGGTATGCTGGGTCTGGCCACAGGCCAGCTCCTTGTCCTGGTGTGATCCAGTGTGCAGATGCATAGGGAGGCTTCTCTTCCCTTTTCCCCTGATGGAAATTTAGTCGGGGGGGAAGAAGGAGAAACTGCCACAGTGGGAATTGCCGCTGCTCCCAGTTACTTCAGTCAAAGATCTTTTTTTTTCTTTAGGCTTTATTCATAATCAAGGTGCATATAATATACATGGGTATGCTACATGTGAGAATATATGGTATGTGTTACTCTTAGTGGTAACTGCCACAGCTCTGAGACATTGCAATTAAATACTACCACTGCTTACTCATGCTGCTGCCCCCACCCAGTTTCTGGACCCATGGGGATCCTTTTTCTCACATATATAATGTGCACCCTGATTTTTCCCAGGTGGTTTTGCGGGGAAAGATGAAGGTTTTATGTCAGAAAATACAGTAATTTTAAAGGGGAATTGCCAATATTACCAAATATAGAGGTCTGAAATGGAATTTGTAACTAGCTATTTTATCAGATTAAATAATCCCCCTAAAGCGTGGACAAGCCTGTATCTGGAGCAGTTTCAAAAAGCAGAGTGGGAACTCTTGCTCCAGACCTTGCAGCAGCTATTATGCTGTGCCAGTTATCTGGGAGCCATGAATATGTAGCAAATTGGCTCCAACCTTAACTCTGGACGAAGCAGGATTAAAGTTAAAGCTATTCAGCTACAGTTGCTTGGATCAGGGTTTGTGCACATTAACAGTTATAGCATAACAGCTTGTACGTGCTTCGGAGCAGCAGCAACTCCCCGTCTCCTTTTGAAACCATTCCAGATAAAGGTCTGTCCATACCTGGTATTTGTAATGACTATGCACCTCTGTTGATTGAATATGGTATGCCAGAAGCTCACAGCTGTGCTGCTCCTAGGTCGGTACTGTACTAGAATCAGTAGGAGTCAGCTGGGCAGATGGTGCTCTCCACTTCTTTTTATGAAAGGCTAAGAACTAAAAGGTAGGGTACAGGGACTCTTTTTCAGTTCTTAAACAAACACAAGTTGTTTCTTTAAAACAGGTTGAACTAGGCATGCTCTAGCATTTTCATAGCAGTGATGTGATGGGAAGTCTCCCTTTATATGTGTGCCTTTTTGAAGCAATATATTGTAGCTGTCTTATTCTTTTCTTTTTGTAGCTCTTCATCTGCGAGATTATGAAGACATTATCCCTGCAGTTGAAATCTATTCCCTTCTGGCTCTGTGTGCATGTGGCAATAGAGCATTTGGTATTTGTTCAAAAGCCTTTGTTAAACTCGAGTCCTTAGAAACCCTTAGCCCAGAACAGAAGCAGCAGTATGAAGATCTTGCACTGGAAATATTCACTAAGCACTGTCCTAAGCATAGCAAAAAATCGGATCTGGATGGCCTTTTAGAGAGGTAGGCTATTATTTAGTTTTTTGGTTAACGTTAAAATTTTTTGCTGAAATTGTTGACAGGAAACCAGCAGGGTCTCTGCACTGAATAAGCCCAGAGGGTTGTTATGCCTTTTACCCTGCCAATTAAATTTTTGGTGGGCCTAAAAGGGACTTTTCCCTGGGTATAAACCTATGGCCTGGCCCCACCCAGAGGGCAATAAACCAGTGATTACAAGACAGTTGGATATAAGATCAATGGAAATATATTATAACAAGCCCAGTCACTACCAGTACTAACAATAAAAACAAATAGCAATCATAAGGTAAAACAGTCTGTACAGTATTTACCAGTAACAGCCAAACACCACCATTAAATTACTGCCAGAAGGCGATCCAGAGCACTGAAGGCCTAGTGTGGAGGCTAAGATTGCTACTTCAGCCTCTAGTCACTCACTGAGGATTTCTCCGCCTTTTCCCAGATGGATACTAAGCACCTCAGACTCAAGGGTAGGTGATACTTTACCCTCACAACGAATGGCAGGTACACGGGCAGATGCATTCACGTATGGAGGGAGTCATTCCACAGCTTAGTGATTTCCTGGGAGTTGGACCCTTCCCTCAGATCAAACAGTGCCGACTCTCACAGATACACACACCACCGATCTTCTCACAAGCCCTTACAATCAATCTCAGTCAAGGGCTCACAAGACCACTTGCTCCCCAATCACATATGAACCCACATATGCAGGTGGGGGCTGGGCTGGGCTGGGCTGCCCTCAAGGCGGGTGGTGGGGCGGCTCTGGGAGTGGGCTGCGGCTCTGGGAGTGGGCTACGGGGGGGGAGGGAAGGGAATGCAGCCACCCCAAAATTTCCTGTAGCCTCCCCAACCCTCCCCCCCAGCGCCTTTGCCTGCCCTGAACACAGCCTGACCCAGCCCCATCTCTCCTCCCCCCTGCCAGGAAGAGCTTGGCACTGCCCCAGCCTCAGCCCACAGCAGCAGCCTGCCTCAGCCCATGTGCAGATCTGGGGGCACACGCCCTACCCCCCCCATGCTGTCCCGGGGTGTGCACAGCAGTGGGACCCGCTCCCTTGCCGCACCGCCCCCCGGACGAGCTGCTTGTGGTTCCATCCTGCACCCCATCCTGCCCTGGCTGAGCAGCACCTGCCTCTTCCCCACTCCCTCCCTCACTGCAGGGGCCTTGATCTACTCCCTCCACCCCCCACCTGGGACTGCTCCCTCTGGCCCAACGTGCTGCAGAGGGGTTGGCTGGGGCATAAGGGTGCATCAGTATGGGGCTAGCTGGCAGGCACTCCCTGCACTGATTCACCCTTATGTCCCAGCCAGCTGGGTAGTGTCTACATGTGTGCTGCTGCAGAGTTTTTTACTCCAAAGCAGGATAGCACTTGCATTTATAAGTACTATCCTGCTGCAGAGTAAATTAGTTCATTCCAGCCTAAGAGGAGCACAGATGTAGATGTGAAGACATGTACTGAACAGCTGATTAGTCAACTGTGCAGTAAATGTCTCGTGTAAATGTGCCCCAAATATATAGGTTTAATATGGAGCTATGTATCCACTTCCCTTATCCAGATGACTCCTGAAACAAATATTTGTTGTTATTTTAGAATGTTTTAAAGTTACAATTAGTTTTTTTCCTTTCTGTTTCAGTAGTGGAGAAGGAAAACTTCCAACATGTGTTGCAACAGGAAGACCTATCACAGAGTATCAGTTCTGGATGTGCAATGTGTGCAAGCATTGTGTACAAGCCCAAGAAATAAGCAATTATAACTTTTGTCCTCTATGCCATAGCTCAGTAGCTTAGTAAGAAAAACAAAGGTATATGTATGTTTGTTATGTCTCAGACTGATAAACATAAGAGCATACTTTGAAATGTAATGATTCTGTTGTTGCTTGTTTAATGTAATTCAGGTAGTATACGGTTACAGGATACTACTGTTATTAGCAGAGAAAAATCTCGAGAAAGAAGTGCAAGAGAACAAAGAAGGTGCAGTCTGTCATAAGAAAAAGATTTGTTAAGTGACATTTGTATGAAGTGGTTGAGGCTAAGAGCCTTTTTTCTTATTGTAAACTGGACCTAAATTTACAAACAGATATTCAACATCCACCTTTCTCAGGCTGTTTACATTGAGTCATCAATGTAGTATTAAGCAGCAGTAGTTATTAGTTTTTCCCAAATATATAGGTGAACCCTTGAAGAAAAAAAATGGAAATGAGTCTGTTGAGGAAGACACACTAATTATGTAAATCTTGTTCCTCTAATTGAATGGTGGGGGCCTATTCAAATGTTGGCCGTAAGCTTAAAGCCCAGCTCTAGCTGACTGAATATTAGTTAGTAACCAAGAAACCACAGACTCAAGTGAATGATTCAAGAACTAGACTATTTTATAATCCAAGAGAGGAAATACAAAACAACAGGTAAGCAGTATAAAGAACAGTACCAAGTTTATACAGTACTACACACGCAAAGTAGAGATCAAAGTACAGCTTTTCTCAGACTTGCAACAGCCTAGTGGTCACAGGCGCAGAACAGCTTAATATTCTCATCTAGGCTACAACACAAGACACGCACAGCCCTTAGCAGCTTACATACACAATACAGCAGCAGTTCCAAGTGATCACAATATACGCAGAGAGGACTCGAGGAAAGAGGGGATATTGGCCGCCCCGGCCCTCATCAGCTGCCCCAGCTCTCACCCACTCTCATCACACCCACCTCTCACTCACTCTCACAATCAGCCCTGTTTCATCCTTTTGATCGCTCCACTTCTGTCAATCTTCCATTCACCTAGTCACTCAGATAGGACGGGTGTCAGTCACACGCCAGTCGCTCCACTGACCAATCCGGGGGTCAGTTATCTCAGGTAGGTGCTTGGTACCATACCCAACAGTGGTAGCATTTTCCCACCCCAAGTTGCATAGGGCTGACTGCACATGTCCATAAACTCACAAGTCGGTCACTGAGCCTTTGGGGTCATAAGTTCAATCAACGCTCAACCCAAGAGTTCTGCAACTCTTCGTCCAGTAAGGTCCAGTATTAAACAGCACCCACTGCAACCCTCATCATTGTTTTTTACATTTGTGGTATTTTTCTACTATAACGAACATACTAGTAGATGTACTTAAAGCGGATAATTGATGCTGTATTCTTTTGTTGAATATATTCACAAGCACAGTACAAAAGAGCCAAACAAGCTCATCAGCAAAGAAGCTGTAGTTTGGAATCTGCAGCTTTAGTTCTCCCCACCTCTTTCAGATATTTCACCCTTAAGTAATGAGGTTGAATCAATTAATGTTAGTAATAAAAGAAAAACATTAGAGAACTACATGTTACAAGTTAATTGCCTTTTTTCTTTGTGGGCAGATATGTCTGTATCACGCTGTCATAACTGTCTTCCTTGTGTACTGGTATAAGTGGAGAGAGCAGGGATGCGGAGACAGGGTAATTACAACATCCTCGGAGGTGATCTGTCCCCCTGTGCCGGTACAACTGAGCTACAGCGACAGGACAGCCTGGGGAAGCTTGAGCGGCTGTTGTCCATGTTGTACATGCTCTGTACAGAAAAAGAGCAAATCGGTTTTGTCAGGCTGGTATTTTTCAAAAGCACACTATGAACTTTTTTCTTTCTTTTTTTAGAGAAATTATATGGGGTAGCTTGTTTTGTTTTAAGTTAACTGCAGGTATCCAGGAGTTAACTCTTCCTTCTTTTATTTCTTTCTGTATGGAAATGCTTTATAATATACATTTGGTAACTATATTGTATTGTTGTAATACATTTCTTAAATAAAACGTTTTTCTATGCAATGTTGTAGCCTTGATGGTCCAGCAAGTAGGCTACCGGCGAGCATTCCCTAAAGCAGCAACCTGCTGCCACGAAGCCGTTAGTATCCAGCCTTTGGGGGTCCCCCACCGATCAGGACACCTGCGGGCCGTGCTCCCGCCCCTGCCAAACTTCAAAGGCCGACCTCCGCGCAGCAGGTTGGGCCAGGTGGCGCCCTGCTCCCCGCGCGCCGCGGGGCACGGCTCCGTGCCGGGCGCCGCTCAGCGGGGAGTCTCGCACCAGGTTTCAAACGCGAGCCGGTCTCACGCCCGCCTGACTCCGCCCCCACCACGCGGCCGCGCTAATAAAAGGCAGCCCCTTCAAGTGTCTGCTTATGTCACTGTCCTACGTAAGGCGTGGAGACGCCCCCGGCGCGCGGAGCATGCGCCGTACGCTCCTGACGCCGCGCGGGACCCGGAAGTCGAGCGGTGCCAGCTCGAGCGCCGGCGGACGGTTGTTATGGGAACGTGACCCGTCCCCCATCCGCCGGCATGGAGCGGGAGCGCGGTCGCCGGCACCCCGAGCTGCTGCGGGCTGCGCATGCGCGTTTCCGCGAGCAGCAGTTCGAGGCAGCCGAGGCGCTGTACAGCCGCTTTATCGAGGACTGCGCATGCGCCGCCGGGGGCTCCGCCCCCTCCAGGTGAGTCGCGTGGACTCCGCCCCTCGCGTGTCCCTCCCTGGCGCTTGGAGCGTGCGCAGAAGATCCTGTGGGGGCGTCCGTGGGGGCAGTGCGCAGGCGCGGACTCTTTGGCCCCTCCCCCACTTCTCTGAATGGAGCAGCTGTGGTTGCGCCTGGCCTGGGCCACGTGGTCCCCTGGGGCTGTCCTGCCTCCTGCCCCACGGACAGAGTCTTTAGGATCGGTGGCAAACGTGGGGATGGAAGAAACCCACCCACCATCCTTTGGCTGTAACCCCCCACAAAAGGGACAGGAGCGAGGGCCATAGGTTCAAAACAAGCGCGCCGAGGGGGAGCGCCGAGAGGAGCGCACCTCGTACTGCATCTGGCTTGTCCGAGTCGATACGACTTTGGGAAGTCCAGCGTAAGTGGCCTGTTCTGGGACGGCAAGTCGGATGTCGTCACCCTCGTACCAACGGCCGATAACAACTTCTTTACATCTGTGAATTTCCATCGTAGTGTTGCGCCAGAATAATTTTACAAATCTTTAGAAAGCGCTTAAAGAAGTTCTGGAGGTTTCCTCAAGCGAACAACACCCCTAAAGCTGAGGGTATGCCGTAGTTTAAGGACCTGAGAATAGTCCTCTTGGATATGTTTTGTAAGCGCATCGTGAATCCTAACGGAGCTCTCTCGCTCTCTTCTCATCTTAAGCGAATGTGCTGCTCGGGACCTTGCGACCGCATTTAATAACCGGGGACAGATCAAGTACTTAAGAGTTGACTTCTATGAAGCGATGGATGACTACACCTCGGCCATTCGAACACAGCCAGACTTTGAAATTCCGTATTATAACAGAGGATTAATATTGTATAGGCTAGGTATGGAAAATGTTTTTATTCACTTTCATAACTTTGCTGTCTTCTGTGCTAATTGCGATGTGCTGCAAACTGAGGGGCTCTGAAGCTCCAGGATCAAGCCAGGGGAACTACTCCAGTGTGTAAAACTGGAGTGACACAGAGGTCAGGCAGCCCTTCCGAATCACCGTTCGGAGTAATTTTGCTTCAAAAGAAAACAGGAACTGGCTTTTGCCACTCCCCCGCAATATGTTTGTTTGTATAGTGCTTGTCTGACATTGGGATGCGGAGCAGAGTGACCCACCAAGTAAACGGTAGCTTTCCTTGGCATAAATTGATGTTGCGTGAAACAGCAGTTTACAGTTTGTTTTGCTGTTTGGCTTTCCTTTTGGGTACACATGAGGGAGAGCAATAGGTCCTGAGTATTTCCATTGAATAGTTCACCCATCTGTTCCACTCCATTGATTTTGGTGAAGTTAGCTTTATTATTAAACCTATATGCATTGTCTAGCAACAGTAAAACCTATTTAAGTATGGTTAAAAGAGAGAAAGAGATGGTGTAAGGCAAGGAGATACTAAATTGTTTTTCAGTCATTCTGTTTGGCCATTGCTCACTGTGTAGTGTGGCAATTGCCTAGTAATTGTGTGAAAGGGAAGTGATGGTCATAAAGAAAATCAGTGACAGAACGTGGATCTTAGTCCAAAAAAAGCATCATCTTTGTTCCTGAAGCTGAACAGGGTGCAGTGGTCATTACGGCAGCATTTCCACTGACTTCCTTCACTGAGATTTGGGTTGTGCTGTAAACCCTCACTGCACCTCATGCTGCCAGGATTCTGCATGGACCAAAAAGAGAGTGATTTGGGAATAACCAGATTGTTTCAAATATAAAACTCTCGTTAAAACAAATTATTTCTTCTGAAAATGGCTTGCACCTTAAAATCAAGTAAAAAAAAAAAAAAAAGTCTATTGTATATCATAGAGGTTCAGTTAATTTAAATATGTCATTATTTAATTTGTTAAAGTTGAGAGCTAGAACATTTGGTTGCATCTTAAATTCAAAAACATCTATTCATAGGAATATGGTAATTGTATGTAGATTTTCGTCACAGGGGCAAAATGAGGTCAGAGCTCCCTGAGGCTTCATCATTTTATGTCTACCACAATACGTTTCTTAGTATCATGTGAACTGCATTTAATCTGCCATCAGTATACAAGTTCAAAGTAAGCCGTGATACATTATTTTTGTTCTGTTCAGTTTATACAGCAGCTGGCCAAATTCAGTAACTCCTAATGAATCTTTGTCATTGATATGAATTAATGTGCTTCTGTATTTTTTGTCTTCGATATCAGTAATAGAAAATAGTCATGCAAGATACTGAAAATAGTCATGCAAGATTCAGTTACATTTGTAACTGAATTACATTAGCACATCCCTTATGCATCAATACAATACATCAGGGTTTAGGATCTGAGAATCGTAGTATCATAGAAGATGAGGGTTGGAAGGGACCTCAGGAGGACATCTAGTCCAGCCCCATGCTCAAAGCAGGACCATCCCCAGCTAGATCATCCCAGCCAAGGCTTTGTCTAGCCAGGTCTTAAAAACCTCCAAGGATGGAGAGTCCACCACCTCTCTGGATAACTTGTTCCAGTGCTTCACTACGCTCCTGGCGAGAATTCTTCCTAATATCTAACTTAAATTTCCCTTGCCACAACTTGAGACTATTGCTCCTTTTTCTGTCATCTGCCGTCACTGAGAACCGTCCAGCTCCATCCTCTTTGGAACCACCCTTCAGGTAGCTGAAAACTGCTATTAAATCCCCCCTCGGTCTTTTCTTCTCCAGGCTAAATAAGCCAAGTTCCCCTACCGTCTCCTCAGAAGTCACGTGCCTCAGCCTCCTAGCTATTTTGTTGCCCTCTGCTGGACTCTCTCCAATTTGTCTACATCCTTTCTGAAACAGGGGGGGACCCAAAACTGGACCCAATACTGCAGATGTGGCTTCACCAGTGCTGAATAGAGGGGAATAATCATTTCCCTTGATCTGTGGCAATGCTCCTACTAATGCAGCCCAGTGTGCTGTTAGCCTTCTTCATGAGGGTATGCTGCTGGTTCCTATTCAGTTTATTATCCACTGTAACCCCTGGGTCCTTTTCTTCAGAGAAGGCTGACATCTACTGTGAAAAACTAAGCACCACAACTTTCACAGATTTCAGTGGAAGTACAACATGATTAGTAATGAGAGGATCAGAGCTTTGAATTTCAAATATATTCAATAGAAATGCTTAGTAAATCCACCAAGCAGTTATTTTTCAGTTTGAGTTTGTAAAATTGTTTTGCTGTAGAAAAACAATAATCCACACCTTTCTCTTCTCTCTGAAACAGGGCACTTTGATGAGGCACTGAAAGATTTCAAGATGGTTTTAGATTTAAACCCTGGGTTTGAAGATGCCTCCTTGAGTCTAAAACAGACTATTCTTGACAAAGAGGAAAAACAAAAGAGAACTTATTAAATGATCAACATAAAAATATTTTTCCTGACTCTTGGTTGTCTTCAGTTCATTTCAGTTGTTGAGGAAAGCGATACAAAATAATTTACGTGTGATTTGTCTGGCTCTGGTTTGTAAGTTCTTGGTTGTCTTGGATAAATAATCAAAGTAGGTATCTTATAATTGCAGAATAAATTATTATTTTAAATCGTTATGTAATGTTGAACAAAAGGACAGTATTAAATCTGTCTAAGATGCTGATCATTTTATGTTGAAAACTTTTATAATATATATAGGGCTACTGGAAGTTCAGTAACCACAACTAAAATCCTCGCTTTAAAGAGATATCTAGGTACTTTTGCAGATTTATTTAGACCAGTCTTAAGTGCAGAAAATAATAAAAATATATGGTAGGTTTCAGTTCAGGTATTGAAACACGAAATAACAATTTATCTTAATAATAATGACACTCACAGCCTATATATGCAGAAGAGTAGAAGCTAGACTGAAGGATATACATACGTTTTTAGGGTATTCAAAAATCTTAGTGCTTTTTTTGTATGTGAAAATTAATTTGAATTAACTCCTTACAGCAGTGTATAACAGCCTGGTTATATGGTCAGTGATGGATATTTTTAAAGAGTTTAGCCTTAGGTTTTTTACTTCACTAAAATTGTTTTATAGTCTATTAGAAGGTTGCCTGTTAATGTCAAATATACTGATTGCAAAACTAATGGATGAAAGTATAGAAACAGGTGTTTTGTTTTTATGACTGAATGAGTAGTAAGCAGATGCATGCTTTTAAATTTAGTATGATCTGCAAGAGGCCACAAGATTTGACTTGCTTATGGTAATTATTGTGAGGGTTTTTTTCTGTTTATTGAAAAAGTCAGTATATTAAATAAAAATCTGCATGATGACACATCTTTGTTAGTGCAAACTGTTGCAGTCTTTGTTGGTGATTTACCATGAGAAGTAGTATTCAACTTTAGAATGCCATATGTGATCGTGCAGTTGTCTTATCCATAGGTATAAAGTTGAATAAGATTATTTTAATACTAATTTAACTTCATGCTCTGTGTTCCTTCGTGGAAAATCTCCAAGCCTTTACAAACACAAGGCTACACCCTGGTCACTGAGACATACAATTGCAGTGAAGATCTCAAAGCTGCTTGGGTTAGTAGAGGGACCCATGGACTACTTTATATTCTCTCTACAGTTAATGCTAGTAGTTCTGGTGTGAAGCATTGCAGTACTTTCAGTCAGCAAACTACTTTGCTCCTCCCCTTCTTGTTCAAAAACATATTTGAATGTCCCCATAGTGCTATTGAATTTGTTTTTTGGGTGGAGAAAGAGGCACTGAGACTTCCAAAAACCTTAGTTTTGTTCTTTGTCAGAAATACCAAGTATGTGCACTGACTAAATTTTTTATCTTATTACTGCCAGCTACTTCCAAGGCTATGTAATACACTAAAAGGTTGCATATTTTATAAATTGCTTAGTTTCAGAAGTAAGGAACTCAGTTACTAGTCTTTGGTGATGAAAATCTAATTCTGCCCATGACACAGCTGATCTAGAAAAAGTGATCCATCCAGCTTAGGTGGGTGCTAAACAAGGGAGTTTCAGTTTTAGAGAAGAGTGGGTAGAGATCTGGCACTTGGAAACTGGCTGCAAAGGGATTGAGGGAGTGATCACAGATATAGCTTTCACCAATCTATTATCACTTCCAAATGCCAATACATGAGCTTTATTTATTTTTTAAAGAAAAATGGGAAGAAACCTCCCATCATGTATATTTTGAAGAGCAAATAAATCAAGATTTTAAAAAATAATATATCCCCATTCTTTCATAGACATTTCATTTTATATTTTCTCCTATTCTGTGTTCTATAGTGTACCTATCATGATAGCAGGATTGAATAATTAATATTTCACACCTGATTTATAGTGTCCATAATATGACACTAAATATAAATAAAATCTGTACGTCTTTCTGAAAGAGAGAGAACTTTGTAACTTCCAGCATACTTTTTAATTCTTCAGGGCAGCTCTAGCCAAAAGGTATGTATTTTTGTAAGCTAGGCAGATCTCTTTGGCTTTCAATCACAAACACCATCTGCTTTTCAGTCTAAAATTAATAAACAATGCTTTGTGGCATTCTCAACCACTGAGGCTTGTTGAAATTGTGTCAGAAAAGCATCATTACCCATGCTGAAAAACTGAAGTAAGGAGAGAGATATTGTAATGATCCTTTGGCTTGAAACAGTTGCTATTCATAAAGGATTATGAATCAGAAGCATAGCTGAATGTAATAAAATTTTACTTATATTGTGTTTCCATATATAAGGCAGACAATCTCAACTTTGAAATGAGTGCACAGTGTATTCTTTGGACAGTAAGCCATACAGAGGGATATGGTAGTGTCGAGCTTACACCTTCACCAGACTTCAGATGGGTTCTCTGCCTGAAAATTATAAATGATTGTAGAATGTCTGAAATAATTCTGGCTGCCCTCTTCACAGGCTAAATGTTCCCCTTTCATGGTCATATGCTGCACCAATAAATCCAACAGGTGGCTGTTGCTAACATGCACACATTGGCTGTCTGTCTTGGCAAGGAACATTTCAGACATGAATAATTCACAGACTCTTTCCTGTGGTTTCCTACCCATAAACCTACCACAAAAAAAACAGAGCCTGTTTCCTTCTATGTAGTCCTTATGTTGGCCTATGTGCTTTTACTAGCAGACCCTCCATTTAGTCTATTCCCCAGGGCTGGGATTATCTCAACAATGAGTAACTATGTTCTCACCCAGTGGTTTGCTACCTATAAACTTAGAAAAGAGGTGCCCTTGCTACATTACAGAATGTTTTATTTCTTCAGTTATCTGGCACAACAGCCTTCTTTCTAAGCTCTTCCTTGATCAGAGACCTGGCAAAGAGGAACATTGCAGAGGTCCATAGTACCCTGCTTTTTTGTGCTTCCCAGAAAGAGTGAGACTAGTTGTAGGCCACACACATTCTATTGTATTCCAGGGACTATTCATTTTCAGAGAAAGTTAGAAAATGACATCCTTGCATAGCAAGCCAGGAACTGTCTGGGCACTGGGCAGAGTTTGAAATTTGCAAATCTAGTAAGAGGAGCAAAATTATTCTAGTGGGAGAACCTTGCTGTGTTAAAAAGAAAGAAAGATTAGTATTTCACCCATTTTTTTGCTGCCTTGGTACAGAATTTACCCTGTCAAATGCTGTTCTAAACTTGAACTATTATAGATTAAATATGTCCATTTTGATGGACTTTGGAATGGACATTGAAATCATTGGCCCTTACTGGGTGGTGAACTGTAGTAATTGTAGTTGCTGTGGTGGGTCTAGGGAATGTCAAGAAGCTGAATTTGTGGGGTGAGGTAATATCTTTTATTGCACCAACTTTATGATTGAAAGAGGTATTAGACAAGCTTTTGGGCACAAGATACCCTTGCTATGTTCTGGGCACTATTATGGACACTCAGACTTCCTCAATGTACAACTGTGGTAAAGAAATGAAAAGCAAGACATTAGGAGGTATAAGGAACAATAATATTGTGCTAATTGAGGGTTAAGCTGCTAAGCTATTATATGCAGGGCTTCTCAATGTTCACTCCAAAAGGGGTGAGTCAGAGGTGGGCAACACTGATTCAAGTCTGAAGACTACCAGAGGTGTCTTGCCCCTCTGCTCATGGTCACCCTGATTACCATATTTTGGGTCAGGAAGGAATTTTACCCCAATTGGTATAGACTATGTGGTTTTTTTTTGGTTTTTTTTTTTTTGCCTTCCTCTGTAGTAGGGGGTGGGAGGGCATGGCCCTCTGCCTGGGATCTCTTGAGCATATATTGACAACTTTTTACAGAAGCAGGACACTGGCTGCTCTGGTTCCCCTGCTTTACTTGTGGCAGTTAGGGTGTTATGTCTTTTGTTGCGTTAGGGTTGATGGTACTTTACAAAGAGGTTAGATTATGGATTTGTATAGGGTGGTTTGGATAGGAATGATTTTTCAGGGGGTTGGACTACATGACCTCTGGAAGTCTCTTCCAGCCTTACTTCTCTGTGATTTCCATAGTTTCTATGATGGGTAGGTAGTCTTTGTGGAGGAGAGAGAATTCTACACCTCTCTACTCCCTCAGAAGCATTTTCTGCAGGCCACTATTGGCAACTGGATGGTATATAAGATGGACCCTTGCTCCACACAGTATTGCAATTCTGATATTTCTATAAACATTTTCCTTTTACCATATGCAGGCAGCCCCAGTCTATTAATGCTATTACGCAATAAGGATAATGCTTTTGTTGCAGCAGCTCTTCAGAGGAATGCAGCACGTCAACATTATCCAGGTCTTTTACTAGAGTGATGGGATGTGGCAGTGAAGACCTAACCCTGACCTAGGCCAAGGTTCTCACCCCTAGTTTAAAAAGGAGAAAAATCCATCTGCACAGTAAGCATGAATGGGAACCCTGTCTACGTTAATGGGACATGGGACATCTGTTCTGAACTCTTTATCCTCTGTCCCTGAACTTAATGTCTCCAAGGTTTTCCTGGCAATACTGTATGCTAGTACCTGCATAATCTTAGGCAAATCATTAAAGAAGGATCAGTTTCACCTCTGCAAAATATGGAAAGGGCTACTTCTCATGAGAGTCCCTACATTGCAATGGAAAAGGGCCCAGATACTAACATGATCTAAAGTTCAGTGTTTTGCTTCAGTGGTCTTGAAATTGGTTGTGGGAGACACCTTGGAGCATCCTCGCTGCCATATTTTTGGGTCTGAAGCATGCCAAGAAGAAGCAGGTGATTACACTGGTACAACAGCAAGCAGGTGTTTTACAGGATTATGCATGTATGTTAATTTGTGTGCATTCAAATTGTACTTTTTATATGACCCTGTCATCCAGCAGATTTCCAAGTGCATTTCAACATCGAGATCCTCGTTTATTCCCTGGATTTAAACAACATGTGCTCCAAGAATTGTCTGAATTAGTGGTTTTCAGCCTGTGGTCTGCAGACCTCTGGGGGTCCCCAGATTATGTTTAAGGGGTCCGTGAAAGATGAGTGTGATCAATCAAAAGTATGTGAATACCAACACTTACAATTTCCAAAGGACTGCAACACCTCCATTCAAAATTTTTAGGGGTCCACAAAAGAAAAAAGGTTGAAAACCACTGGTCTAAATGTTTGTCAAGTTTGACTCATAGAAATTCCACGAAAGATTCATTATGAGAACAAATCTGGGGATTTTGTTGGTGGCCAGTTGAAGATGCATTTGGCACTATTCTGTTTTTCTTACCTTTTGACACCCTTGAAATTATATTCAGAAATGTCTGAGTCTTCTCAGTCCTAAAGAAGAGATAAATAATTATGAGAAGTAATGCATTGAAAAGAGAGTGTTGAAAAGCTACAAGCATCCAATAGAGTATAAAAGTGAAGGAAATATGTCACCTACTTGCAAGATTTGATCTCCCCACCAATTTACCAGAGCCAAAAGGAGGAGATAGGCTCCTGGATGGGTCATTAGCCATGGCAGTTTGTATCAGTGTCTCTTCAGCTGGATAGTAGCACAAGACTGTTAATCTAAGATAGGAAGACATTTTTTGTAGATACTTCCCAAAAGCTATCACTGTATTACATAGGATCAAGAGAGGTAGTTAACTATGTTATCTGAAGTTAGGCAGGAGGCAGGGCAGGCCTTATAAACTACCTTGTTCAGAAAGGCATGAGCTTTCATAGCATTTGAAGAAGCAGGCTGTAGCTTACGAGCTTTCATAAGGTACAGCTTCTTCAGATGCTATGAGTGGCCATGTGGAAAACGGGGTACTAAATAAAGGAATGAATTCATTTAAATAAAGGTAGAGGAAGGGGAGGAAAGGATGGGGGAGAGCGACTGCTGAGAGAGGCGAAGGTGGGTTGAAGATATCAAAAGGGCTAAACAAAGCAGTTAACCCACTGAGAAATACAGGGGTTATGAAAGCTAGTCCAGGTAATGGGATAAGAACCCAGAGTCTCAGGTGAGAACATACTTAACAAAATCCTGTCTATGGATGATTTCTTTCTGAAACACTGTGTTCAGGTTAAGAAGAGCCAGTTAGCTGTGGTTCCTACCTGTAGTCTGGATCTCTCGTGATTGTAGGTGGTCCCCGTGCTGGGAGAGTCTCTTTATCATAAGATATTTCATTTTCATAAATGATGCGATTACCTTCAAACTGTGCAAGGAAAAAGTTGATTAAAATGGAAGTTTACTCAGGAAAAGAGAGAGAGAAAGCTAGCATGTGCACACCCTTGCCAGTAGCCTACCCTTTGCGATGTGCCACAAGTGGTGACGTGGAATTTGAAGAAGGCACGTCGATCATTAGATTCTTCAGGCTTGCAGGTGCTGTCCTTCAGTTTTGTTTTTCTCATGTCAATGGAAGGAACAGTCCTCATTTTGGCAGAAATGATTATTGTTCCATTGGGATAGCATACTAAGAAAATTAGGGAGGCTGTTTAATTCAGGAAAGGCAGCATGTTTTATGTTATGATCCAAGTACACAGCTTACCTATAAATTCTGAAGAGTTAAAATTGCAGCCAATGGAGAATATTTGCAAGGTCTCCATAGTATTTACTTTCCTCAGTGTAATATCAAATCTCGTTTTGATTCTCTGGAAGGACACTTCCTGTGAGGTGGGAAATAATCCAATATTTCTCCAGTCAAAATAAAGCATTGGTCAGCATTACTAAGACGCTGCTCTTTAGGAGGCTGCTTTGAACACTAGCAAAAGATTAAGGTTTGAGGCTATCATAGCAGCTAGGGTCGGAAGGGACCTAAACGGATCATCAAGTCCGACCCCCTGCCTTGGGCAAGAATGGATGCTGGGGTCATATGACAGCAGTCAGGTGTCTATCCAGCCTCCTCCTAAAGACTCCGAAGGTAGGAGCGAGCACCACTTCCCTTGGAAGTTGGTTCCAGGTCCTAGCCGCTCTAACAGTTAAGTAATGCCTCCTGATGTCTAGCCTGAACCTGCTCTCTATCAACTTGTGGCCATTATTCCTAGTTACCTCGGGTGGTGCCTGGGGGAACAGGGCATCTCCTATTCCCTGCTGATTTCCCACCCCCCGGTGAATTTGTAGACAGCCACCAGATCCCCCCTCAGCTTTCCTTTGTGGATGCTGAATAGGTTCAGACCCTCTAGTCTCTCCTTGTATGGCCTGCCCTGCTGCCCTCTGATCAATGTGAAAAGTTAATTCTGGGGGTCTGACATGAGCTATATGTGTGTAGGTGTGAGGCACAGGGTCTTTTCTGCGGGTTATTCAGACTAGCTTAGGTGTTTATTGCAATCTTATAACGTGTTTAGGAAGAGTTCCTAATTATTCTTATTTTCACATGGGCTAAATATAACTTTAGGCTACCCACCAAGGTAAGCAGAACTCCTTTAATAAAGGCCATATTTTTCTGGGTTTCTCCATATGGATGGGGCATTTGTCTCGGGATATTAAAAACACGTGTGAAGTGTGTATTTATGTTTGGGGACCACTTTGGCCAGTGTACTGGGAAAGGAATGCAGTGGCTTTCTCTTTGGTAGGAGTCTGAAATCTCTTGATCTGGTTGCATTTAATTTCTCATTCCCTCTTGATGAGTTCTGTAACCCTATAAGACAAGACTAGGAGTGAACAACCTTATGGCCTTTATATAGAGACCTTATAGTGGTGTGTGCATACCTCATAGATAATTCCTGCAGCAAAAAGAGGTACTTGCAATACTAGGTGGGTAGAATTGGTAGTCACAAGGTACCCATTGGAGAGCACAGTGTGCTGATTCAGAAGTTTACTGCCAACATATAGATTCCAATATTGGTTCAGACCAAAAATGGGAACTGCTAAATACAAGTTATTTTTATCACAGTCGCCAACTGCTTCTGGTAGTTCTGTGGAAAAAAGATAGGACATAAGTTAAACAGAGTTTTAACAATGATGTTTAGTTTGATGTTTATTCTTACCAAGGGTAATTTTTTCACATTGATGCTACAGAAATGTACTTACTCAGTTGTTTGCAGAGTCATGTCCTTTGTAGTGTACAAGTGACTGCATTACAACATGGACAGAAGATGAGACATCAGGAGTCTTAAATCATTAGCAAGTGCCTGCTTAACTATTTCAGGCAAACCTTGTAACCTTAGCAAGACAAGCTGTGCTGTTTTTTGTGTCAGCCTTATTTGAACTCAGCCCCATACACATTGTCTAATTTGGAACAGGACAGTGAAGACTATGTATAACTCCTGGGGCATCCTATGACTTGGAAAGTTGAGAAAACACCGGGTACAACTCCAAAACAGCTCTCACTAACAAACCAAATTTGTGCCTCGTTAAGCCTGAGTAGATGACTATCTACTTAGAGAAATGTTGTTTCTGGAACTTACAGAAACTTGTTTGGACCAGCTGTAACCTGGATTTAGAAGCAAGGATTTTGGGACAAGCTGAAACTCATAGAAACATTTGAAAGTTTTTTTCCAGTAGATGCAGCGATCAAGTTTTTGAGGCATCTTGTTCATTGGGTTAGCTAGCCAGTTCTTTTCAGACACTCAGTTTTATTGCCTTTAGTCTTGCCAGGATGCAGAAGAGTTGCCATGAGAAAAGCAGCAAACTAGCTATTTTGCCAATAATGAGCTATTATAAAGTAGGGCTTTTTCAAAAGCATTTGTCTTTACCTTAAGTTGGTTCCCACTGAAGTAAATGAAAATCCCACCCTTACAATATTAGTGCAGTTTAGTCAGTCATACAGGAAAGCTTACCAATATCAGCAACAACACATTCTACTTCTGCTGAATGGTGATATGGTTTCATTTCAGGGCCCACATTTAGAGTATAGTTAACACGGAGAGTATATTTTGTTTCATTTCTATTCACATACTGAAAGAGATGATAAGAAGTAGTGAAGATTTTGCAGCATTTTGCTTCCAGCATGAGTGGGAATGTATATTCTTCGTAGCACTAGACAATTTCTCTGCTCACCTCCCTCTTCCACCCCCCAAACATATAGTGTAGTCGCCAAAAATACAGTTGTAATTGGCCTCAACCTGTTCAGGATGTAGCAGCTAGTTTGAGTGAAATAAAAAAAATATATATAAATAAATAAAAAAGAGATTTAATCAAAGAGTTGGTGCTGGCATCCCCCATATTATCTAGAGCCAAGTGGTTAGGGCACTCTCGGAAGGTAAGAGACACCATTTCTAAAACTTGCTTTACCTGATTCTAGTTTTGCACCTAAAAAGAGCCCCCTACCCACTGGGCTATAAGGGAGGTCAACCTGCCTCCTCTTTGTCACTCTAGTCTTTGGATTTGGGACATTTTAATAAAAGCAAAAGTGATAGCTTCTGAAATGGATTTTCATTTTGCCAAAAACCTGCCCTTAATGGTTTTCTTATTAGAAAGTGCTTAACTATCTAAGAAAAGTACCTTACCTATCTAAGCTCATATCACTTACAAACCGTATACTGCAAATATGCTTGATCTGCAAGGCTTTATCATTTACTAGGAGTCTGCATCTGCCTCTGTCCACTTGCTTTGTGTGCTGCCCAAGTCACAGTCTGAACTGCACTATGTAAAAAGGAGGTTTAGCAGTGGCTGAACGTGTGAGAGAGCTGTATTGGAATAGGTGATCACACTTAGTTTTTCCAAGGTAGTCAGCTCTGTCCCAAGAGGCAGCAGTTTAGAGATTGGGTAGGATTTCTCATATTGAACAATGTACATAGCAGCCCTATTCATTCTAACAGAAGTTTCAGAGGAAAATGCATTCAAAGCCATATTTAAATTGGGTTTGTCCCAGACTCCTTTACAGGGTGAGCTATGTACATATGATTTTTCTAAAAAATATTAATTCATATCAGGCTTGACGTGCCTATTTTAGTGCACAGCTGTTGATTACTAAATGCCAGAGGCATGATTTGAACAAGAGTTGACTTAGCATCTGTATTTGCCAATCACGGTTGATGGAGATCTACCATATCTTACCTCCTTTAGAACATTAGGATCATCAAAAGATACTTCTAAATTAAATCCTTTTGTTCCATTGGGAAAAGGAGTTTCATAAACCTTGTACCCATGATACTCAGTCTCTCTTGGGGTAAGTGGCATGTTTCCTACTGTGATTGTCACCAGAGAGACATCAGGAAGAAAGGGTCCTAATGCAACTTCAAATATTCTCTTCTCTTGAAGAGTCTCTGTGAGAGAAATAGCATCTAGTTACAGCTAAGGCATATGTAGCACTGAGGACAATTAGCCTGCCATTCAAACTCAAAGGAGCTTGGCCAGCAGTCAGCTCTTTAGTATGGGCACACTACATTTCTAGAGGTGTATTATTTTGTATAATGCCATTCCTGTAATACATTCAGAACTGTAGGTCAGACACTTGGAATACAGAATAGTGCAATACTACTGCAGACTAGGTTTAGAGCCTCAGATTTTCCCCCTCCCCCCAAAACCAGTTATCTAGAAAACTTAACATGATGTCTGGCATCTTTAACATATTTACAGATGTTAGAACAGGGATGGGTAAAGTCCAGCCCGCAGGGGGATCTGGTTGGCAGCTGGACTCCATTTCCCAGCAGCCCCTGCCCACATGACTGGGGCTGGTTTCCAGGGAGACTCCAGCCACAGCTGCACATGAAAGCTCAAGGTTGGGGTTACCATGAAGACCAGCCCCAGCTGTGTTGGCAGGGCATGTGGCAGAGCAGGGCAGGGGGCTGCTCCAGAGCTGCTGGGATCTTGCAATGTGGGCAGCTTGCTCCAGAGCTAGGGCAGAGCCCTGATCTGTAGCCTGCATGCTCCAGGCAGGGGCACATAGGTAGGCAATCATGGCTCTGCCCCAGCTCTGTCCAGTGGTGACAGCCTGGTCTGGAGTTGGGGCAGAGCTGTGATCCCCTGCCTCCACACCCCTGCCTGGAGCATGCAGGCTACAGATCATGGCTCTGCCCTGGCTCTGGAGCAAGGTACCCCCATTGCAAGATCCCAGCGGCTCTGGGGCAGCCCACTGCCCTGCTCTGCTGCCTGCCCTGCCAGGGCAGCTGGGGCTGGTCTCCATGACAACCCCAACCTTGAGCTTTCACAGGCAGCTGCGGCTGGGTTTTCCATGGAGACCAGCCCCAGTTATGTGGAATGGAGTCCAGCTGCTGGCCAGATTTTGCCTACCCGTGTTAGAAGAAATAAGCTATTGTAACAGTGAATGACAAACTATGTTCACTACACTCCTGTAGTAATGACAGTAGGCTTAAGGTGAAGCTGATGATAGACATCCTTCTTCTTCTGATGCTTTCTCCACAGTGAGCTAATCACACTTCAAATGATCCTTCTTGTAGGTCCCTGTCTAACTGGTCAGTGGAGGAATTTTGTTAGAGCAAAATAATCTCTTATGTTCTAATACCTACTGCTTTTCTACTCTCCTTCATATTTGTGACATCTCAAATGGAGATTCCTTTAGAGGATAATATGTCTGTTTCAGTTTATGAGAGTTTGGATCCTAATTCTTCATCCAGCTAACTAGCTAAACAGGGCATTCTGGTACATGCTAGCATGCAATAGAAACCACACTGAAGAATTCATAACTCAGTAGAGAAAAGAAAGTTATCTGGGCCAACCAAAAAGAGTGACTTACTGTCGATAATCCTTGGTATTCGAGGCATGAAAGGTGCAGTGATGGGCTTGAACACAGTGTACTTAGTCATATTCCAGTCGGCATCTGTCCACACATGCTCCAAGAACAAGTTGATGCTGTAAATGACGCCATAGATTCCATTGGAAATGGAGCTCTAGAAGACAAGATTTAAGATCACAAGTTGGCACTGAGTGTGAATCCTAAGGTTTGCTGTGGAAGATGATTATGTTTGATTTATGTTCTACCATTACAGAAGAGCCAGCATCATAGGGTCAATTTTAAGTTGATTTTTCTAGGCAAGCATTTTGTTTGTTGTCCCATGTCAAGTATATTGTCATTTGTTCTAATAAGTGAATTACAAAGGATTTATTCTCGTTAAGTTTGATGAACAAGTGACTCCTACACATTAATTTTTGCTGTCAGTTGATTGGTAGGAATGCTACCCTTTTAATTCAGCTCGTTTTCTAGAGCTGGTCATAATCTTCAGAATAGGATCTTTGGAGTTTGACTTCTGTTGTCTTATACTTCAATATAATATAAATGCCAACATAAGACTAGCCCTCTAAATATATTGAAAAGTTAGGTTGCTGAAGGTGTTAAATAGAAATCTTATTAATACCAAATCTGTAAAATAGGTTGGAGTTTTAGTGACTCTTGTAGAAAACTTGCTAAGCCCTTCCTGTAACAGGCTGAAACTGTTTTTGGGCATGCTTATAATTGGGTGTTTGCTGATGTCCTGATCAATTTGATAGCTTAGTGTTAATTGTCCCACATTACAAAACTTAAGGCACTCTTAGTTTGCGTGCATGGTACATGTGTAAAAGCAAGCTAGCTCTTCAAGACTCAAGACAGAATCCAATTTCACTTTATGCATCTAAATGGCGTGTATGTATCCACAGAACTGCAGGTTGGGGCATGTATGCAGGTTTGGATTCTATTTAGCTCTGCACACAGGCTCGCCGAATAGGCACGTTCTCATGTTTAATAGCTAGAGCACTAGCCCAGGGAGCAGGAGACATAGCTTCTAGGTCTCTCTCACCCAGAAGTGGTATGAACCTGCATTTTTTTTCTTCCCAACAGTCTTCTAACCACCAGGCCACAGGTTAGGCATTATATAGCCCAGCAGTTGGCAACCTTTTTGGGCTGAGTTGACCCAGGTGAGGTCAGAGGTGAGTGGTAGGGAAATGCTAGGACCCAGCTGCCAACACAGCCTTTCCCCCTGGCAGCAGAAGAATAGTGCCACAGCCAACACTTTTTCCCTGTGGTGGCAAGGGAATGTGACTGATGCCAAAGCCCTTGCTGCTGAATGCTGCTGAAGCCCCATGCCTGTGGGCCAGATCAAATGGCTATGCAGGCTGGATCTGGCCCATGGCCTGTAGGTTGCTGCTCTGTCTCTCCAGCCCCCTTCTTCAAGTTCCTCCTAGCCTTGTGCCAGAGGGTCAAGAGGATAAAGTAGAGTACGGGAGGGGGCTTGGGTTCTAGTTTGGGCCCTTGCGGCAAAATCTTTGCCACTGGTCTCTATCCATTTTATCCAATGAAGATTAAATGCAGGGTGCAGTGGATCAGCTTCAAGAGGAGGACAATAGAGGAAACTGGATAATGCCTAAACTGTCGCTTGGTGGAGCTAGCACAACTGCTCTATCAACACTTTGGAAATCACATCTTCCTCCATTACTGTCTTAAATTATGCACAGTTCTCACCAACCTTTAATCTTCCTCCAGGTGCTCCAATGGGGATGGTTATTATAACATGTGTCTCATTATGTTGCAGCAGATAGTTTTGTTCTTCAGGGTTTACTATTCTTTGGCCACCAACTCCAACTGAAATGTTTTTGGACACAAAAGTAGATTCTTGATACAGTAGTGTAGGGATAATCCTTGGCATAGTCCAGGTTAGGGCAGTATCCATGAAGCTGATACCATCTGTTGATTTAGATAAACAAAGAGCCAGACCATTGGTGTTTCCTGGGATTAATAATCACTTTGCCATAGCTGCCTTCCCTTGACCCCTGTTCCATCCAAGTACTTCTATAGCTATCACTAGTGAAAGTGCTTATTAGGATATTAATCTTCTGATGGGGATTTTTTTCAGGAGAAACCCTGACAATCAAAGCAGCTTTGAGTCCAGATGTGTTGTTATTACCTTCTTAAGAGACAGAGCCAAAAGCTTTTAAACCCACTCTTCCTCCCACATATATTATTCCTCTCCAAAATCTACATGTTGTACAAAAATATCCATTTTCTACTGTCATAGCTTTGTACGTGCATTATTTAGATATGATTTCTGACTCGTTGGTTAGAATACAATGGGTTTTAGTCTTCATACTCGGAATACATCCTGCTATAGCTTTTGTTGAAGGCTTATTGTCTTTGTGTAAAATTTTAAGTAGGGAAGAGGGTAAATAAGAGAGTGAATTAAGCAATTCTGACTTTGAAACGCATCTTGTTGCTCTGATAGGCTTGTTCTGATATTTCTTCTCTTGAAAAGTGGATTGCAGTTGAATGTGGAGCAGACATTTCCTACTAGCTTGAGTGGATGTTTTTTAGTAGACTTGGTAAATGATCAGGTACTTACCTATGGGACATGAGACAGTTGTGTCAATCAACAGAAGCAACCACCTCTGCCTGTATATGAAAGTGGAGTTGACTGTGTTCATAGTTACACCGTTAACCTAGGGAAAAGAGGGAAACTGGAAGTGGCAGAAAGAGAAAATGGCACCACCTTATGTACTATTGCAAGAGATGCAACTTACCACTGTAAATTCAGATTCATGACTGTAATACGGAGTACGAAGGAATATTTGAGTCAGTGTATTATTGAAGCTGTAGCCCAAGTTGGCGGCATCACTTGCCCTAATTTTCTTTCTTACTGAAGGAGAAGGAAACAGCAATTCCCGTACCTGGTATTCAACTTTTCGAGCCTGAAAGAGAGACCTGGTTTTGTAAAGCAGAGATGGATAAAAGTCTCTAGTTCAGACAAAAGGTATGACATGGAAATAGCTTTTATTTTTGGCATTACCATTTGGACTAACTGAAGCAGTGCTTGACACTTCCAGGCTTTCAAGCCGGAAGAATGCTTATGTTTCTTAAAAACAAGGTCACATGCAGTTTTCACAGGCATCTTTGTAATAGAGAAGGTGTCTGGCCTTTACCTCCAGAGGAAGGTTACCTCTGTGGCCCTGAAGCAGCCCCCATAATTAAAACGTTTTAGCTTCCATGCTTTAAATAATATAACTGGCTTCATGTCTAATTGTGGCTACAGCAGCCTACAGATAAAATACCAGGCTGCAATTTATAAGTAACCACGTTCTGTCATTCCATCCATCTTTAGTCTAGAGAGCTTCTTTTTATTTGCTCAGTGTTCCTTCTTCCTATCCATGGATATCCTTCTGAGACATTTTCCCATGTTTGATGGAATCTCTGCTTTTAAAACTATTTCTAGTAGACCTGTAGGTAATAGAGCTTCCTTCCAAGACTGGTAGTATTAACCCCCAAGCTACTGATCAATGATGCTAGAGAGAGGAAACAAGCAAAGAGCTAAGATCCAGACCTCTGGCAGTGCTGATATCCATGCTGCAGGGTTGTCAGC
The DNA here is from genome assembly GCF_030867095.1 of Alligator mississippiensis. Taxonomy (NCBI): domain Eukaryota; kingdom Metazoa; phylum Chordata; order Crocodylia; family Alligatoridae; genus Alligator; species Alligator mississippiensis. The sequence goes on from NC_081824.1 coordinate 20,609,120, forward strand.
TGAAATTCCAGGTACTTCACTCATCACAGACACCTAGAAATAGAGCAGAGATTAGTTTTGGGCTGGAACATGATTTTATGTAGTGACGGGACCAAGGCCTTCAAGATGTTTCACCTGTGTCAGTTTATCTGTGATCAGGTCACACTGATGGTTCTTTAAAAGACATAGTCTCTGGCTTGATTTAGGTGCCATGTCTTCTTAAAACTGATGGCAATTCCTAAGTATTTGGAAGGGTGCAGAAGATGCTCATAGTTGACTGCATGTTTTGGAAGTAAGTGTGCAGCATGTTTAACAGCAAGTTCATCACAAGCACACAGGTTTAAGAATACAGGTGCAATTCTAGCCTCTACCTACTCCAGAGTGAATTAAGTTTTGGAGGTAAGTAAACTGCTGCTGGTCTCAAACCTATTTCCCAGCACCCATATTTTGGCATAAACCCAGACAATCTCAAGTCCTGGAAGACGAAGTAAAATACTGCAAACTTCATAAAGGTTTGCTTATACTAGAAACTAGCTCAAGATTTTACTACAGCAACAGGATGCCTGGGGTATGGTGGCAATGTAATTCAGATGCCTTGCCATGACTCCAGGATTGTGAGCTTTTCTCCAAGCTCATGCTGAAGGCTATTCCCAGTTGACTCAGCTGTAAACAGACTGGAAAGTTGAGGCAACTGGATGACAGCCACATTACTCCTTTGTGTGCATTGGGTATAGAAACTGCCAGGCCTTAACCATGCTAGCCTGACTGGCTGCTAAGTGACCCTGAATTAAATGCTTGTAATGTAGCCTAGAAAATAACCTCAAGTGTCATGTGATATGCCTACCAGGAGCCTGATTCCATTCCAACAAGATCCTTGAGATACATCACGGCTGCAACCATCAATCCTTGAGACGCATCAGAACTTGAGACTCATAAACCCTAACTTTCCAACTAAAATGGGTGATGAGACCAAATACACAACTTTTTACAGTGAGCCTTCCTGGTCTGTCTATTTTCGGGCTCAGTGGATGTGCCTGCCTGGCTTCAAATTTACGTGTAGTGGCTTAAATGATGCTTTACTGATCAGAGGTCAGAAACAAGTCTCAGAATATGTAAATCTGCCATTATTAAACCTCTTAGCACAGGCACTCTGCCTTCAGTGTGTACGTGGAATAGCCGTGGGGCTATTACAAGGACATGATTTAGCATTTGGTGAAAGTTACCTCCATGTAATTTTCTTCACACACGATTTCCCTTGGAGCCCACTGGGAGTATGTGCAGTACATAGGGTACATATAGGTTGTTGCTCTCCTCAGGTTGGGGTATGAGGACACCTTTATGTTTACTGTCAGGGAGAACAATTGGTCTGCCTAGAAAGAAAATGCAGAGTTCAGAAGTCATTTTAAAAGGGATTTCTTGGATTTCAGCACTAGTCCATGGTCACTGCTTGAAATCAAACCTCTCCCTTTGACATCCGTCTCACCTCATTCGTTACATGACAGCCAAGCACAGAAGCCCGGAAGATGGGATTGCCCCAGACGTCTTCAGACAGCACATAGCCACAGCGAGCAGCCAGCATCTCATCAAGCAGGACTGTGCCCTGATAGGGATCTAAAGGCAAAGAAAGAGGGGAGTAGGAAAGGACACTGTTAGAAATACAATAGAAGTGGAAGAGCTTAAGCACCTTCTCAGTCAGAGTGACAGGCAGAGCCACTTGCTCCTCCAGTTCCAGTCAGAAAGAAACCTGGCTTTGGTGAATCAATGTGCTCCTTTAAAAGCAAGTGAGGCTATGTCATTGGGCTCAAGACCTGACCTGCCCATCCATCACATTCATTTCAGTGCCTATGCCTTTGTATATAGCACCCTGATGCCTCAAGAACCATTCAGGAGAATTCCCCTAGATAGATCTACTACCCTTTTAAGGTTGGCAGCTCATCTCTAGTTAACATCAGGAATTCTAGATAAGATGCATATAGGTCACATGTTGCAATATGGCTTCTCATTGGGAAATGTTGGGAGCTCAAGATGCTGTATTTTTAGCTGGAGTAGTAGTATGGAATATCAATGTAAAGCACTAAGAGTAGCCCCATTTAGCACAGGGTGTGGAGTAGAGATGGGCTGATAGGCTGACAGGGTATAATCAATGGATATTTTTCAGTTCCACTAATTAGTAGTCAGTGGGCACAACTATACATGCAATTAGTGTGCCTCAATAAACTGCAGTGCAGTTCACGCCAGAGTCAGATGCAGCATCTTCATGTGAGTCTGGGTCTTCAGCAGTTTGAGCTGGGGCAGAGTAGCCCCGGGCTGGCAGCAGGCAGTGGGGTCAGCCCTGGGCTCTGGGTTGTGGCGTTGGGAGGTGAAGGAGCTGGCTGAGGCACATGAGTGCCGAAAGTGTGGAGCTGTGTGGCTGACTCAGAGCCTGCTGCGAGCCTTGGGCTGTTCTTCCCTTGCTCAAGTTGTTGTGTCCCCCATCCCCTTCCACACATGCTTTCTGCATAGTAAATGACTCCATTGTAAGATAGGACTGTTGTGGGACAGTCCTATCTTACAGCAGACTTAATTAATTTACTGTGCCCTAATACCAGTGCACATGTAGACAATGACACTTTACAGCGGAGCCAATTAGTCAGCTCCACAGTACAGCGTACATGTAGATGCACCCAGTAAAGTTGATTCTTGTGACTTACACTTCTCTGATTAAAGAACTATTTTAGATATATATATTTTAGAACTGGATTAGATATGGTGTCCTATAGAAGTCTAATAGTCAATGTTAAACTGACAACTCTAGACTCTGTACAGTATTTGTGCTCTCTACCGGTAGGACTACTCTAATAATTGACTTAACTTTTGACTAGTTTAAAGGTCAAAATGTATTCATTTTGGTCAGAAAAAAGCAATGCTCATTTCAGGTTTGAAAACGGTTTCATTCTACCCAAAACAAACGGTTTACTGCTGTTTCTGTCACTTAAACCCCCCCCAAAGCGAAATGAAAGGCACCATTCACAAAACACAGAGAGGAATCTTCTATCAGTCAGTAGCTCAGTGATTTGGACACTTGTCCAAGACATGGGAAACAACAAATCAATTTCTATTTCCTAGGAGAGTGTATTCCTACTACACTGTAATACAGCGGTGCTCTACCTTTTGGCGGGACCAACCTGTGGGCTGAATAGGGTCCTGTGCCACCTCCCCCATCCCCACATATGTGAATTGGGCCCCAATTGCTCCCATTGGTCCTGCTCCACCTCGACTCATCTCAACACACCAGAATTGGACCCTGTGTTGCCTCCACTGGGCCCTGTGCACCTGATATGGCATGCAGGGCCATGTTATCTAACTGGTGGGGCTCCCCACAGGTTTGGAAATTTGGCAGCAGAGGAGCGGCCATTGCTGCCAGTGCTTTCCCCCATCCCCCTATCAATTTCTGGGCCTATGGGGAGTCCCCCAGGCTGCCTCTGGCCCCATGGGCCATGGTTTGAGCACCCCTGCTATAATATATTGTGAGGCAGGTTTCCCTCAAGTTCTTGATGATGACACTAGTCTACTTTGCACAGGACTCTTAAATATTCATTTGAACAGGGTTGATTTCTACCTCCCGGGTAACTGCCTTAGCCATTAGGGAATAGACCCAATGTCCAACTCAACAACTATTTAAATATTCCATGCAAAGTGGAGCACTGGCAGTAGGAAAAGTTGCAAACCCTAAATTAGCTAATAATCTTGTGGTTAGGGCACTTTCATGGGAGATCTGGGTTCAAATCATCCCAGGCAGAGGAAGGAATTTAACCCACATCTCCCACATCCTGGCTGATTACCTAATCGCTAGGGTATGGGGTAAAGGGAAGGTAGCACTTCTTCCCTCTGGATTTGTGACTTTAGCTTGAAAGAAACTTGTTTCAGTCAAAACAGGCAAATTTACTGGTTATTTACTGTAAAAAATGCCAAGCTCCTCTTTCCATCCCCATTCCTACATAATTGGAGCACCCTGCTCTCCTTAATGTAAAACACCCCTTGGAGGTTGAGGTGCAGGATTACCTGCTTTTGGGTAATAATGGCACAATGGGCAGGTGCTTATAGCGTGGGCAGATAAATTTAGCTTCAGACTGCTAGGTGAAGTGATAATAGCAAGGATGGCATAGGGTAGCAGCTAGAATACAAAACTTCTGAGGATGCTCGATGTATAGACAGGAGGCTAGCCCATATAGTTGTCACTTCAGAAAAGCAGACTTTGACTTGCTCAGGGAACTGATAGGCAGGATCCCTTGGGAGGCTGGTCTGAGGGAAAAGGAGTCCAGTATCATTGGTTGTATTTTAAAGAAATGTTACTGAAGGTGCAGGAACAAACCATCCCAATGCACAGGAAGACTCGCAAGTATGGCAGAAGACCAGCTTGGCTTATCAGGGAACTCTAGCCTAGAGAAGAGAAGACTGAGGAGGGATTTAATAGCAGCCTTCAACTCCCTGCAGAGTGGTTCAAAAGAGGATGAAGCTGGACTGTTCTTAGTGGTGACAGATGACAGAACAAGGAGCAATGGTCTCAAGTTGCAGCAAGGGAAGTTTTTCCTAATATCTAACCTAAACTTTCTCATGGGGACAGTAGTAAAGCACTAAAACAGGCTACCCAGAGAGGTTGTGGAATCTCCATCCTTGGAGGTTTTTAAGACCCAGGTTGACAAAGCCTTGCCTGGGATGATCTAGTTGGGGCTGGTCCTACTTTGAGCAGGGGGTTTTACTTCCTGACATCCCTGCCAACCCTAATATTCTATGATCCTGTTATGGTCACTATCAAACTACCATGGATATGCCTACCCATGCTATGTAGACCTACCTCAGTGTTTCCCAAACTTTCAATAGGTGGGGAACACTTTATTCCTGCAATAAAATTGGTGCCACACTTCACTGCCCAGTTTGCTGGCCCAGTTCTGCATGCAGGGCTGTCTTGGCTGGGGCACAGTCCAGCAATGTGGGGCTGGCCCAGCTCAGCCAGGGCCTGATTTGGTCCATTTTTCATGACACATTTACACTGCTCTAGCATCACACCCTTTGGGAGTCATTGCCCTATGCTAATAGACTCACCCAAGTGCCAAGGCAAGGACTTGAACCCAAGTCACCAAAGTTCCAAGATAATTCCTCACCATTGAGTTATCCTCCCTATCTTTCCTTGGGTGCATTTAAGGTAGGGATCAAAGGAGAATGTATGTGTAACTATTAGACTTCTCCATCTATAAGGATATTGGCCAAGCCCACGTTAGCCCCTGTGGTAAGTCGCAATGTTCCCTTCATCTTGCCAGTTTCCTAGAATGAGTTACTAATTAACATTTAGAGAGCAAGGCTACAAGAGCCAACTCACAGATACTTCAGATGAAGAAATTTAAGACAATCCCCACCCTTCCCCTTGTTTGAGATCTGTCTGCTCACCATGGATGTCCAGACGGAAGAACTTTCCTTGCAGAAAGAGTTTATTCAGCTTCATCCAGAATATCCTGGAGGGGCAGCTGCTCTCCACAAAACCTGGGGAGGGGAGCAGAGATGTGGCAGATGAGACAGTGGGGATGGACAGCAGGGACAACAAGCCCCAGCCTTCCCATTCAAAGCAAAGGGAAACAATTCTTATGAAGTCTCTACTCCCCTTTTCTTGCTTCACCAACCTGGAGGGACCCATTGCAGCACTTGAGTCCTCCCTACCTCTGCCTCCAGCAATAAGAGAAGCAGCCCAAATCTGTAATACAGAGACACAGAAGGTTGATGGGGGAACAGAGAAAACAGATACAGAAAGGGAAGGGGGATTGATGACCAGAAGATCGTTACCTGCAGAGCACTCTGCCCACAGCCTCCATGCTCTCCCAAGGACACCGAACCTGTGCAGTGGGGGCTTAGCTTCCAAAGGCTCCTGTCCTTGGTACGCTCCCCTTGAAGCCAAGCAACTCTGACTCTGGAGAAGGAAATCACACTCTGGAGGATGGAGGGTGCTGTCAGGCCCCTTTGCCTCCTCTCCCTGGACCTGGAGTGAGAATCGGGGAGTGGTGCCTTTGTCATTAAGAGAGTGCTGGTCCAATCACAAGGTCCTCTCAGACGGTCCAAACTCTCCCTGGTGGAAGAGAGTGCGTTGCTCAGCCAGTAGCCCTCCCAGTGCAGGACTTGAGGAGTACCCTGCTGATGATGGTTTGCAAGGTTGTTCTAGTCATCAGTGCCCAGATAGTGTGCTAGGTGCTAGCAGCACACTTCAATCAGCCCATTGGAAGTAATTTCTTAGTGCTAGGCAGGCAGCTTTGCCTTTAGGTCTGAAGCAAATGCACAGTTATTCCCCCTATGGTATTTTAATTGGTCCTAACAAGAAGATCATTTTCATGTTACCGGTGAATGTCCCTGTGACCCAGCTGTGACCCAGATAACAGCAGCTCTCTGACACCTGCACTTTGCTTTTGTGAGTCCATACCATGCCCTTTGATTTGTTTGATCACTGCTGAGTGTTTTGTTGAAAACGCGTTCCTTTTGAAATGCTCCCATTTAACGAAGCCAGCTGGACGGTTGTGGGTTTGGTCAGTAACATGCAAATAGAAAAGAGAAGAAACTTTGTTAGAAGTTGGAGTGTTCTTAATACTAGAAAACAACAGCACTTCGAGCAGAACTGTGAATAATAAAGGGGGAAGGGTATCAATCTGATAAGCTAAAAAATAGAACTTGTTTTCCACTAGCTTTGATGAGTTTCTCCAGTGATTCTTCCAGTGGAGTCAAAATATGTATATAGGAAAGTCTCCTGGATTAGGTGGGACAATTAAGCTAATGACTTAGTTGTTTGTTTTTGAAACACTGTGTGTATAATCAGAAACATTTTGATGATCTACCTCCAGTCCATTCTCAAATGTTATAGTACCACCAGGAATACAGAAAAATTAATAAATATGCTTACACGTCTCAGCAGATCTGTTTTTAATAAGAAAGTCAGTTTTATAATGGCTTGTTTTTTGATTGTTTTGAAAATAGCAAAATTCAGAGAGGATGTTATATGATACATGACCTAATGGATTATTTCAATATGGATATTAAAATAATATAGCTATTTTGCCTTTCCTTCCCTTTTGAGGTTCTCAAAAATACTGGATTCATCCATACAACTGCCATGGGAAGTTTCATAGTTTCATAGTTGGTAGGGTCGGAAGGGACCTAAGCAGATCATCTAGCCTGACCCCCTGCCATGGCAGGAAAGGATGCTGGGGTCAAATGACCCCAGCTAGGTGGCTGTTTAGCCTCCTTTCGAAGACCCCCAGGCTAGAGGTGAAGCTACTCTCAGTCAACTTATGGCCGTCGTTCCTTGTTACCCCCGGTAGCACTCAGGGGAACAGGGACTCTCCCATTGCCTGCTGGTCCCCCTTGGCAAGTTTATAGGCAGCCACCAGATCCCCTCTCAGCCTTCTTTTCTGGAGGCTGAACAGGTTCAGGTCCCTTAGCCTCTCCTTGTAGGCCCTGCCCTGCTGCCCCCGATCATGCGAGTGGCCCTCCTCTGGACCCTCTCCAAGTTGTCCACATCCCTCCTGAAGTGCGGCGCCCAGAACTGAACGCAATACTCCACCTGCGGCCTGACCAATGTTGCATAGAGGAGGAGGATCACCTCCTTGGACGTGCTCGTAATTCATCTATGGATGCATGACAAAGTGCGGTTAGCCTTCCTGACCGCATCCTCACATTGGCGGCCCATGTTCATCTTGGAATCAATAGTGAGTCCAAGATCCTTCTCTGCCTCTGTGCTGACGAGAAGGGAGTTCCCCAGCTGACAAGAAGAGAGTTGATACATTCCCTTTCTACAGCTGGAGAATGATAACACAGTGTAGGTAAATGACATGCACAAGGGTATACAAGAAACCTGGGTTAGTGTTTCCTGGCACTGTGGATTAGTCCCAAGATCTTTTATCCTTCAGTATAACTCCAGGCCCTCTTCAAGTGCTATGCTCCATACCTATGCAGGGATCTCCCGCTAACAGAGTTTGTTAGAGGATCTAGATCTACACAGTGGGAGCGTCTACACAAGATGCTTTACTGTGCAGTAGAGCAAATTACTGGGTAGTAAGTGTTAGCATCCACACGTGCAGATGCTTACTGCACACTAATTAGCTCTACTCAGGAGTAAATTTGCTACCTGTAAATACAAATAACAAATTAACTCCTGAGTAATTACTGTGCAGTAGAGCACGTGTAGATCCTGGCTGGGAGCAACTTCACTCCCGGTCAGCACCACCACCAGGGGACCACCTGCAGCCCAGCCCCAGGGCTGCCAGGGCCATGCCATCACACTCTGCTGGGTGGTGCAGCCAGATGCCAGGCCCAACAGCACCCTGGGCTACCTGCAGCCAGCCTCTGGCTACCGGGTTCTAGTCCAGTGGCCCCAGGCCAGCCACAGCAGCCTGCCCAGACCCCGCGGCTGGTCTCAGGCACAGCAGTGCCGTGTACCTGCCTGTCCCATGCCATGTCCCCTCTCTGGGTGCTGCATGCACCTGCCCAGGCCCAACAGCACTGGGACTGCTGTGTCAAGGGAGCCATGCTGCCTCCCGGGGCTGCAGCTAGTCCAAGGAGGAAACTGTGGACCTTGTGGCACTGCGAGGTGAGGCTAAGGTCCACCAGCAGTTTGTATGGAGTGGGCGCTCCAATGCATGCATCTGTGAATGGTTGTCAAATTGCATGCGGGAGCACAGGCATGACTGGCTGATGCGCCAGTGCCTCATAAAGGTCAAGGCCTTGAAAGCACAGTGGGTCACTGTTACTGACCACAGCCACAGACCAGGGACTGTCCACAAGTCCATGTCCTTTATGAGACAGCTGGAACAGAGCCTATCCTTGTGCCCTGGGGCCCTGGCCACAGCTGTGCCAGGTAGTTGAGCACAGGCAGCCTGCCCAAGCCTCCACTGAAGCCTGATGCATGCAGCAATATGTCACCAAAGTCGGGGGGGAGGGCAGACCTCAAGGCGCCAGGAGCCCGTCCTGCTGCATTCCCTGCCCCTCGCCTTCTCCAGCAGCTCCAAGAGCCTAGTCGAGCACCTGCCCCACCAGCTCCGGATGCACAGCCCTGCCTGGGAGGCCACCACAGCTATGACACTACCAGCCCTGAGCAGCTTCAGCTCCTCCCTGAAGGGAGCCTCTGCCTAGGCAGCCAGATGCTGCGCCCCTGCACCCCAGGACACCACAGGAGCCACACATCCTCACCACCAGCAGGGACTAACTTGGGCCATTGGACATGCCTGCCACGCCCACCTGGTAAGCCCTGCACTGGGGGGAGGGCTCTCCCTGCCTCTGCTACTGCCTCTGCCCCCACTCCCTGCCTGGCCTGTCTCTGCTCCCCCTGGCCCCCAAAGGCCCTGCCACAGCATGCAGGGAGGTAGGAGACAGTGCAAAACTTTACTGAGCAGCCTGTGCCCCCTTAGCTAAGGGTGCACAGGCCTCTCACACGCTGAGGAATGTGTCAATGCTGTCAGTGATTTCTTCTTCAGCTGTAGGGGCAAGGACATGTAGCGCAGTCACAGGTAGCCTTCCAGGTGGCAGTGGGGGTTGTGGGACAGGGAAGGATTTCCTGCTGCATCATCAAAGCTCAGGGTGCCAGGTTTGCAGGTGCTCCCAGGGCACCATGGTGGTCATCATCAGCAGGGTGCAGTGGGTTGGGCACCCTTTGGTCTGTGCAAACAGCTCCTCATGGTGCACCTGGGACACTGTCAGCAAGGGCACATTCGGGATGCAATGCTGGTGCAGGGTGGGGCTGGCTCCAGGGTGCTTCTCTAGAGAGCCCGCCCTGTAGGGAGAGCAGGAGCACAACCAGCTCTGTGTCCCAACCATCCAGGAGCCCCTCGCTCCCTGAGCCTGAGTGCCATGAGCTTGGCAGCAGCACAGGAAACAGGTTGGCCTGGAGAGGAGAAGGGGGGAAGAATGGCTCTAGAGACATGGCAGCAGGTGCTGCCAGGAGCCAGGCCTGTCCAAGCCTAGGAGTGGGGTTGGGGAGGCAGGCTGCCTATGGAAAGCACCCAGGGGCCCACCAAGCCCTGTGGAGTGAGTGGGGACGGGGGACTTGGCTGATGGCTGCCTGGGCCAAGGCGTGCCTGGCTGACTTACCATGGCTCCTGGACTGCCACGCACACACGATCCCCGATTTGAGGCTGGGCAGTGCACAGCCCCCTGGTACAGAGCATCTTATCTCAGAACATAAATGTTGCAAACTCTCTAAAACAAGCTCTTTTTCCTGGCTCTGTAGGTCCTACAGCTGCATGCAGGGGAGAGGAACCAGTTGGCAACTGGGATGTGCCATTGGAGACACCATCAGCCTTGGGTGGGGCCCTGCGTACGTGCTGGCTGTGGCAGCTCAGAACCCAGGACCAGACCTGGCTGCTGGACCAGTTGGGCATGGTGGCCCAGGAGTGCCTGGTGGACTCAAGGGCCTGGCAGAAGAAGGATGTTGCCCAAGAGGAGGCAAGGGACTGATGCAAGGAGGAGAGGGACCAGTAGAGGAACTGAGCAGACCAGGAATTCAGGGACAGGCTCCTGGCCCTGGAAGAGAGGGATGTGAAAGCCTTGGAGTGACAGACTGTACCAGTGGCCAAAGCAGCGGAGGCCATGAAGGAGGACCGTTGGGTACTGGATACTGTCTTGGCCTTAGCGGTAGCCTTTGTACCGCCTCCTGCCCTGTCAATGGTCACAGCCCTGCCTGTCCCTTGGCAGTGCCCCCTGCCCAGCAGCAGATCCCCCGTGCGTCTGGGCTGAGGTGCAGTGGTGCCTCCACCAGCCAGAAGCCCCCGCTCTGGGTCCCCTGCCACCCAGCCCCCAAGCCTGGGCCCAGCCCTGCTGCCCGGCTCCATACAGCTCTGGACCAGGAGCTGCCTGCGGTGGGGCCAGGACAGTGTCTGGGCTCTGCTGGCCCAGCCTGCTGGCTGCAGGACAGGGAGATGGATGCATCAGCAGAGCAGTGGCTGCTGTTGTCCCTGGGTGAGCCACCTACCCACTGGCCTCACCACAGTGTGCACACCCACAGGGGTGCAACCAGAGGCCAGGGTGTTGGGCACCTGTCCCCAGGCTCTGCTCCCTAGTTGCCCCCCACCCCAGGAGGGCACACACAGCACTCACTGTAACTAGCCTGCACAGGGAAGAGGGTGCTTTATTGGTGGTGGGTAGGGTGGGTGCTGAATGGGCTCTGTGGAGAGGGGGGGAAGGGGGAATGGGGTCCATTGGGGATGGCAGAGGATGGGGGAGGTCTGTGTTTGTGGAGGGGAATAAAGTGGTTTCCTGAAAACTGCCTGCAGTGAGCGTGGTGTGAGGCCGGCCGTACAGGTGGCCTCCATGTAGCCACCAGTTCTTGCTGGTCTGGTGGGTCTAGAGGTGGTGGTGTTAGAGGCCCAGGAGTGTGTGGATGGCAGAGGTGGTGGCATCCAGGTGCACGTCATCATCCCTGCTGGGGTCTGGGTGGCAGCACGGGGTCCCGGTGGCAGCAGTGTGGTGGCAGGGGGCCTGGGACACTGCAGTGAGCCTGGGCAGGCAGCTGCACCATGCAGGGGGGCTACCAGGGCCAAAACTGACCTGGGCCAGGCAGTGGTCACCACACATGTAGATGCGCCCAGTATTCAGTATAATTTTGCTCTCCCAGTGACTCATTGCAGCAACTGTTCACTGAATCCAGCTGTATATGGAATTTTGTTGGAGACAAATGTGCTCAGATACCACAGTGATGAGTGTGGCATAAAATCCTTCATGGAAAAGGGTTTTATGCTGAGGATTTGAATGAAAACTTAAGTGCGAGCAAATGATTCCAATTGTGATAAGCAGGTTCCAAGGGACATCATGTGGTTTTTATTTCCCCTGAGATACTGCAAATCCAGGCCTGGGCAAATCGTGATGAAGAAAGCTCACTCGCAGTTAATTCATGGGGTAGTGATGACAGGGAGAAGTACATGACAGCACTTAACATACTTTTTCGCCCAAGTTTATGAATATGGAGTCTCACATTTTTAAACAGCTTATTGAAACAAGCTTGCTTTTCTGCTACTTGCAATCCTGGTGTTTTTCAATGTCATTTGCAGGTGACAAGGCATGTTGTGATCAGTGTGTTATGGTCAGTTCTTGACCACGTTGGTTCTCAAAACTTGCAAGGTCAGCTGAGGTAGGTCAGCCCAAATGCTTCTAAAACTCCCTGATCTGCTGAAGAAAACACGATTAAGATTATGCTGCTGGGAGTCTTAGGGTTGCTGAACACCACAAGGATCTCTTTGTAAAACTAGGGGTGATGGACAGCTGTGTCCTGTCCAAACTCCAGGTTCTTCTGTTTTATCTTGCAGTGTCAGTTTGATAAAGTCACACATCCTGTGCTCAGTGTGCCTGTGTGCTAACAGCTGTTGTGCTTCAACATAGAGATGGCAGCATTTCAGCGATGGATGAAATGATTTATGTTCTGAGTTGAAGGGTACTGTATATCTATAATATTATTTCCACAGTGTGTATGGGGACCATATTTTCCACCGTAGAATGTGGCTCAGAGTTGGAAATTAACTGCTCGGAAACCATGAATTTGGTAGGTCCTCCATTAAAAAGCCCCTGGTCTCTGAAAAAACGTGCAGGGGCTGTGAAAAGCAGGAAAACAGGAGGTGGGGGGTGGGGGGCAAGGGAGCTGCAAAGAGGCAGGAAGCCGTGGTGTCCTGAAGCACAGGGGGAAGGAGAGATAGGGAGGGGGTGATTTTCATGGTGGAGCATGGTGGGCCCCCCCAATGCCTCTAATTTGCCCTGGAAGTCCTGCCCCTGCCTGGGGACAGGTGGCTATCTGTCAAGCTGCAGGAAGGGGTGCAACTTCCAGGGCCCCTCGGCCAATCAGAGGTGTGAGGGGGGCACCATACTGTACTGTGAAAATAGTGCCCAACGCTGCTCTGGGACCATGAAATCTGGAGGCAGCCTCTGTGAATGAGGTAGGGCCCTAGTCATAGAACAGTTTATTATGGAGGGACCGAATAGGTTTTGCTGTGTCCCTCATTATGATTGTCAGCCTTTCTGGTGCTTTGATATATTTCAGTACAGCAGAGGTCAGGAGAAACCGGGAGGTCGTGAAACGAGTCCTTCTAGGATGGGCTACAGCCTGGGGATACAGGTGAGAGAGGCTGACATCTGATTTTAATGAGCCAAATGACAGACCTCTTGCTACACGTCATAGGGAGAGAATAATGGAATAGGAGTATCTTGCCACATGAGGCATGACACATGCATCAAACTCATTTGGCCCCCTGGGCCAGAGGAGTGGTGCAGGATAGGTCCACGGCCTGAATGAATGCTGTGGGGCTGAATCGGATCCAAGGACCCAACTCCTCACATGCGCCCACTCCAGCTGGTCCAGGACTGGGCCATATGCAATGCCTCTTCTAGCCACTCTGGGACATGTGCTGCATGCGATGCCCACCCCAGGCCAGCTGGAGGAGGTTGTACATGCAGCTTGCATCCTGCACTGCCTACAGCGGGGATCATGGGGGCTGGATCCAGAATGTGGGTGGAGGGGGTCTCAGACTGGCTTTGCATAGCTGCCCTGGGCAGCCCAGACCCTGGAGCAGGTGCTGTGTGTCACATGGCCCAGACTAGCTGGGGCAGGCACTGCCTGCAGTTCATGTTCTGGGTGCTGCGTGCGGGGCAGGTGCAACACGTGCGGCATGTGGTGTGTGGGTCACTTCAAGACCCTGGGGCAGCAGCAGGGGCTGGATGGTGGGACTCCTTGGGCTGGATCCAGCCACGGGGTGTATCTTTAACGCTCCTGTTTTAGCACATACCTATCCTCCCCGTCTCAACTGCAGCTCCCTATGGGATGGCTGCACAGGCACTTGTGTGCTGGCCCTAACGTGCACTGTGTCTTTCCAGTCTCAGTCTGCAAGAAGGAAAGTCCTTAAAGAGGGTTAAAACCTAGACCTTCATTACATGTGTTTCACGGTGCTCATCCCAGGCTGTTTAGCTCTGCTCAAGCCATAGCGCGTGCTAAACTTGAATGTAGCCGCACGATGGCGGCAGAGAGCAGCACAACCTGCTGCTTCAAGGAGAATTTTACAATAGTGATTGCTCATGTGATGTAAAACTTGCCCCTTTCCTTTCCAGCTTCTTAGTAGGTTTAGAGGGTTTAGGAGCACATCCTCATCACCACCAGAAAGTGTCCTCGTGGAGATATAACAGTGACAACTCATTGTCTCTTCTCTTTTTTTAAGAATTTAAAATAAAGATTTTTGTCTGAAAATAATAGTGTGCTGTTATAAATTGAAACCTAATAAGCAAGCGCCTTGGTGACCTTGGGCAAATCTCTCCTGGGCCTTCGGGTGATGATAATGCTGACCTCTCCTGGTTGGAGGGAGTCTTATAGTAGATTTCCAGGAATAGTTAGATTCATGGAGGAAAGCTCTTATATAAGTACAATCATTATTTAATTTAGGAATGGAAGAAATCTGAATCGCACATTCCAGTCCACTGCTGTCTCAGCCCACCTCACCATATGACACTTTCCTGGGACACAAGATAACATCATGACCATGACTGACCCTGTCTCTCTTCCTCTGTCTCTCTCAGTCACACACACACAGAGCCTAAAGGTATGCACTTTTGTGTGAAGCTTTATCCTGTGTTAAACATCCAAAGATGAGAGGCAGCACAAATGCCTATAGCAGAAAGGTGAGTGCAGCAGCTGTGCACTGCAGCACATCAAGGGCTTAAGCCCAGGATCCTCTGTCAGTACCAGATGTTTCAGAGAAGGGTACAAGACATCTTGTAATGGAAATCCAAAGACAAATCTGCTAGGAGAGGCAGTCTCATTCTAATCCCATGAGCTAGTGGTTGACTTATGCCCAGAATTGTTAGTTCATTATTAATTTAAACAAAAAAACCCTTGCTGTATCTCGCTTGTTGAGATATCGGACTTCAATTATTATGTCGATATCATTTTACGTCTTCGAAAAAAGCTGCACTCAAATACATATTAATCTGTATTCCCAGGTATAACACTTGGTACCGTTATGTGCCGCTAATTTGATAAAATAGGGGGAAAGTCTCAGATAAATTGAGCTGTCTAATGAAGGGCTTTTTAAAAACTTTCTGTTGGTGTTAATTTCTAAGCGCCTGTAATGTTTGCATTCACTGTAACCGAACAATAGAACTTTGTTTTTGTTCTTTGTGTAAATTACAAACATCTGTTCTCTTATATGAAAAGTTGTTTTTTAAAATAAGCTGGTCTGATCTAACTAAATACCAATGCTGTGTTCACAATGAGTTACTATTAATATTTGGGAAAGGCAATCATCCAAAGCAAGTGTAATGTCAAAGAGCTGGCGGGCGCACATATTTATTGCTAAAAGTGACAGATAAAAATGTTGAGGTTAGGAAAACAAAATTCTTCTGGATGACTAATGGTCCTTATATATACCCCCCATGTCCTGTCACCACAGTTATGAGTGGATGGAGGGTTCATCAGTGCCTTTTCTTCCCCAGGACTAACATACAAGAGGTTAGTGGCCTGGCGTTCTCAGTGCAGAGACAACGGACAGCCCAGTTTCCTCCCTTCTCAGCCCCTGAATTTGGTGACCTTCAGAATAGCTGGAATTTGCCACATATATTTAATCTGTCTGACTGGTGATCCCTTCCCACTCTCCTGATCCTCCTCAGACCTAATATTTAGACTGTTTTCTTTTTCCCTAGCAGGTGGAGGCAGTGCTTATTCTTATTATATGCAAGTGCAAGTACTCTGCTAGGCATCCTCTCTTTGTACTTGTCTATGAAATCCTTGTGCAAAGGAGTTTGCAATCTATGGACCAGTGGTAGTGGACCAGTTCTATCTTCCTTACTCATGCTGGGCACGTCCACATGAGACACTGACTGTGTAGCAGCCAAATAATACTGTGCAGTAGTGTCACAGCACTAACAGTGCTAATACGCTACTGTGCAGTATTAGGCTACTGCACAGTAGTGTCACTTAAAAGACATTCATCAGCGCTACTGCTCAGTAACTCCAGCTACTGTGCATTTATTTAGTACTTGTATAATCAAGTACTTGTATAATTTAGTACTTGTATAATCAAGTACTAAATAAATGTTCAGTAACTGGAGTTACTGTGCAGTAGCACTGACGAATGAATGTCTTTTAAGTGACACTACTGTGCAGTAGCCTAATAATACTGTGCAGTAGCATATTAGCACTGATTATACAAGTACTAAATAAATGTGCAGTATCTGCTGTACAGTAGCGTCTAGTGTAGGCATGCCCACTGAGCAAGAACTTATTCTTTACTTCTTATGAAGTGATCAGGGCTGTTTCTGATAGTGTACTTATGAGCAATGGTGGCAAAATCTGGCCACAGAAGTTCAAATTATTGCAGCCTATCTATGAACATCTATACCCTGCCCCCAACAGAGAATCTGAGCACCTCACAAATATTAATGAACTTCTCTTCATAACACTCTTGTGAAGGAAGGAAGACTACTCACATCATTGTCAAGGGCAGGACCTGAGGAACAAAGTGATAAAGTCCCCAATTCAGGAAACCATTCCTATTCACTACAATGACTAAGCATGTGCTTAAATCTGATTGATTTCAATGGGGTTTAAGCATATATTTTAGTGCTCTTCTACATCTGGGCCTCAGGTGTCCAAGCTCAGAATAGAACCTGGATCTGATTCCCAGGCCAGAGTCTTCATGAGAAGATTATTTTTCTACCATAATTCACAATGGTCCCCAGAATATTCTGAGCACTGTGACAGAGACGAATAGACAATCCTTCCCACTGAAGAGCATCCAGGATTACTAGTAAGAGGTTGCTCTTTATTTCCTATCCCCAGTCCCCAACACAGGTCAATGTTACAAACTGGCGAACTACTAATGCACATGATGAAAGCACAGGGAAAAAACTAGGATAACGGTCAGGTTAGGCTTATTCTGTTCCTCACCACTCGTCTGTCACTAGCAATGACTTCTGAAACTCAGTGACTTTCTGAACATGTGCCTTCTTCCTCTTTCCCTGACTGCAGTGGGCTTTATGGTGACTGAGGTGTTGGGCCACCTGGAAACCTGTGCTTGCAACTCTTGTTATCCTCCATCATCTGGTAGGACATGCGTGTTCTTTCCATTAATCCATGCACACAACTCTCGCATTCTGGATTTCCTCAAGAAACCAGGAGCAAAGGGATATTTTTTGTTCTTTTGCCTGTAAAATGGGAATAATATTTGCCTCAGAGGAGGGCTGCAATGAGGCACGCAGTCGTCTTTGCCAAATGCTTCTATAAATGCTATGATTCACTAGGCACGATTCTCTAGTGTCTGGAAGCTTAGCCGTTCTCACGCTTCCCTCTGCCAGTTTATTAGAATGGATGGCCTGAGGCTCAGTCTCTTAAATTTCTGGCAGCTCTGCATAGGTCTTAGTGCAAAGTAGTTGGCTTTGCTTTTGTGTAGTGCCCTCTTCTGCAGAAAACTAATGAGTAAATGAAACTTCTTCCTGACCCAAGCAAGCTGCCCTGCACATAGTCATAGGATAGAATTGGTTACCTATGTGGTCGGTAGGCGGCGACGGAGGTGTGTTCATACAAGATTGCTAAGGACAGGTTCATTACCATGAAGGCCCCACACTTCTGCATCCATTCTGCGGGTCTTGGCCCTGTGGCCTTCCTGACAATGCAAGCGCAGTGTAGGTCCGGGAGGGCACTTCAGTAGTACTGATGCAGCAGTCTCTTCTCCCAGAGGGACTGGGTCTAGCCAGAGTGTGACTAAAGCTGGACTCACATAGCATCAAGGCTTCCAGCAGGAGAGAAATTAAATTGGAGTTAAATTGTCTCAAGTTTATGTTGACCTCTCTGGCCCACTGGAGGTGAGACAGTGGACATTATTTCGTGGGTCATTATTTTATTTAAAATTATTTTCTATTCCTCCTGTTCATTTATTTTTGGTGCAATTTTTGTCTCTTTCCACTGGGTGCCTCCCTTTTCCTCTTTTTGAGAGAAGTCCTTGCTCTATGCTCCCTTGAAACGCTAAGCTTATTCTAGTTCCTCCATTGGCCCAAAGAAATCTGAATTTGGGGGTTTTAAATGAGGATTTGGGGGTTGTTCTTCTTCATTAAAACTCTATTGAAATAAATGAAATGAGCTCTGCCTTTGCTTCCTTAGCTTTGTAGCCCTGTGTCCTTTCAGCTGGAAGGAGCTTTACTCCATGGCTTGAGAAACACTTGACTGGGTCTCGAGTGCTCTGTGCGCCGTGTCCCAGGGTCTGGAGAATGCTTTTCATGCTGCCCCTATGGTGCCTCTGAAGCCACCTGCAACATGTTTCTCTTGATTTCTCCGGTGTCCAACTTGAACCAGGCCTGTCCAAGGAAGCTGTTTCACCACCAAAGTGTCCGACAACTCTTGTCAAGCAAATCCCTGGAGAGGCCTGAGGCTCTGCAGTATTCATCAAAGCAATAGCAGATTTACCAGAGGTAGGCTGAAGGGGGCCTGATGCAGCTTAGACAGCGGTGCCAGCGGTGATGCTAAATCCTGAAGCAAAGGCAGGAAAGACCAGTCCCAGTCCTTTAGGGCCCAGTACTGAGGATGGCATGAGACACTGCATGAACTACTGCTGGCTATACCACCCTCAGGGACCTATCTTGTCTCTTGATCCTGGAGGCCCTTCCCTCTCATCTGCTACTGCTCCTGGTACCTCCAGACCCTGCCCCCCGAACCCTCTAAATGCTGTGGTCCCTAAGGAGCCATCTTGCATGGTGCCTCAGACTCCACTCCTCCACTCCATGCTCTCTTCATCCTGTAGCAGGACCACGCTGCATCTACTGTATTCAGGGACTGACCTGAATTGGAGAATTTGGCCCACCATATGTATCAGTTCTGAAGGTTAATAGCAACCCACTTCCACCTGGCAGTGTGCGTTATATTCAGTGGCGTTCTTTCTCTCCTGAAATTCTTGCTCACGGTCAGCGGGCAGCCTGCAAGTACCATATTTTATTGCATAAAACAATCAGAACTCATGGTAGAGGTGATATCTTTTATTAGACCAACTAGGTATTTGCAAAAAAAAAAATTCTTTATTTGCAAGTGTTCAGGCACACTCATCCTTCTTCAGGCATAGGAGAATGCAATGATTGTAACATTTCTCATGGGTGGACATGAAAATTCATACGTCACAGGAGAGCAGGAGGTGGTGTAAGATCTCCTGCTTGGAAAAGTTCACTTTGTGCAAATTAGGCTCAGATACAAGTTAGAGCAGTCTATTTACCTTGAAGTTGTCTAACGGTAAGCAGGATGTTGAATTATGTTTCCTTCTGGTTATGATGTTTCACATTTCGCAGGAGGATGGGTAGATGGAGTGCTCTCCCGGGCAAGGGATTTCTCTCATGTTGAGGCAGCTCTGAACTCTGTGAACATGCAAATTTAGCTTGGAACAAAAGGCAGGAGCAAGGGTGTCAGCTTTCAGGTTTTAAGGTGTTGGACCATCTGACAACTTCAAGGTAAATAGACGGCTCTAACTTTTATCTGAGCCAAATTTGCACAAAATGAACTTTTCCAACCAGGAGAGTAGCAAGTGAGCTGCTGGTAATATCTTGATGAGGCTTGTGGTGTGGAAATTATATAAAGAACTACTTATAGTGAAGAACTAAGTATCTCGCAAGTACCCTATGCAAGGCTCGGGGGCTCTGGTCTTCAGAGGTAGAACTGTTTCAGAAGTCCCACAAGCAGAGGTTTTCCCCTGGAAGCTCTGGAGTCAGCTGAGTGGAGTAGCTCTCATCACAGGAGACAGGCTGCCACTCCAGGAAGGCCCTGCTGCCGGCTGCCACATCCAGACTATCTCCTGGGATGTCTTCTTGGACGCTCTGCTGCCTGGAGGACTTAGTCTACATCACACAGTCAGCCATGACTCTTCAAACACATTTTTTTCTACATCTTGCCTTCCAAAAACAAGGTGCGTGTTTTACTTGGGGTGTGTCGTATGCAAGGAAGAATGGTCATTTGGATGATACAGCATTATTTAACTCTTAGCACTCAGTGCTATATAAACTTCCAAAATCATCCCCAGGAAATAGGAATATAAATGCTCTTGGCATCTCTATACTTGATTACTCCTTCAAGAGTCCAGGTCCTTCGAAGCACAAATAAGAGACACTTTTCCTGGACGCTGGCTGGGCAGCACTGTTTCCGCAGACACTTGCCTCAGGAACCCTTGAGATAGGCTAGATGGGGAGAAGTCTTACTTAGGCACCATAAAGCATCTATATTTATGGCCTAAGTGTTTAACCCAAGACTCGATAGCAAGTCCAAGGCAAAACGCCCAAGGCACCTAGGAAAACCAAATTCAAAGTCTTGGTCCTGTGCTTGACTTAACAAATGTGCTAGCTATCTAGCAGGATAGCAGTAATCCTTTGGGAAAGAGTGAGAAACACATTACGAATTACCATAGATATGGATCATTGTGTATCCCTGCAGCTGCCATGACAAACTGAACAGAAAGCTCTAGTCTGTATTGTTGTCAAATGTTCACCTTTCATAATCACCACATTCATCAAAAAAAAAAAAAGCTCTGAAAGGAAAAACTGAAGTTGAATAATACGTAAGAGCAGAGACAAAAACTCCACTGTTTGAGGACGGCTGGTTGCTGCTCACATTGGCATGGGAGGAAGCACAAAGTGGATTAAGTGGGAGGGCAAACACTCTGCGGCATTCTGCTAGCAAAATCTCCTGTCATTCTCCTGTGTTTCAACGTGATGCTGATCCAAGCTGTGGAGAGGCGTGCGCTATGTTCCAAGCCCGGAATCACTTAAACTACCCTCCCTCCCCTGCGGTGATTATCCATGAAATACAGATGGGAATGCACAAGTCTGGGAGCAGCTTGCAAATGGAAAATCACTTTCCTATGCAAGCCCCTGAACAAAACAATATCTATTTTTTTAGTGCTTATTTAGGTGCCCTCCTGTGCTCGGTCAGCGAACACACTTGTTGAGTTGGGCCTGAAAAGGTGGGTGTTTAAAGAATGTGCCAGTTAGAAAGGTGGCTGTGGCCTAGAACTCGATCTATCTCATTGTGATGTTTCTAGCATCCGAGCTAAGACATTTAAAACACAGTACACTGGAAAAGGCGGAGAAAGATTGATTTCATGGTAACAGAAAAGTCAAGCAGCAGACCTATCTTTAACACAGCACAGCCCCTGGGAGAGAAGGGGTTAAATATACTCTGGCAACTACAGAGACTGGGGTGTGGGTTATGTCTCTACATTAAGCTTTTGCTGAGATGGTGAGTGTTTAAGATCTGACAAGAGAATATGGACCTGTTCAGTTGTAAGCTGTAAAATCTCAAGGCCTGATCCCGTTCCCAGATGGGAGCAAAACAAGTGTACTTTTATTGTTGTCTTTTTCATCATCCTAGTGTAAAAACAGTGTACGTGGAGGAGGAGGCCCACAGACATTAGAGAAGTGTCACAAAGTAAGCGTCACGTCCCCCCTGAGTGCCCCTCTGACCCCCTCCCCTTCCCTGGTCTTCTGCTCTGCTTGCGGCTCCCTGAGCTGCCTGCCCCCTTCCTGATCTGCCATGTGCCACACTCAGAGGCTGCCTGTGCCACTTCTGGCACACATGCCACAAGTTGCCTACCCAGTCTAAAACATCTAGGAAATACAATAGTTGCACCTTTTGGCACAATCTTTAGTGCTGAATCCTATTCTATGCAAAAAAGCCTATGTTACAATAACATTACAGATGCAAAGTGGAGCACTCAGAAGTGGGAGATGACAACATTCAGTTCTATGCATCCTTAACTCTGCCCCTCACATGTAGGCATTGTAATGCACAGGCTGTTTATAAGGCAGGACCTGAGTCAAGAAGGCATTTACCCGTGTCCTTAAGTCCATCCTTATGAAAGTACTTGAGCATATGCTTAAATTCCATTGCCTAAGCGTTGCCTTGAGTAAAGCTGCTCTTCTGATGCTGGCCAGGACAGGACTGTATAATGGAAATGATCATGCTCCAGCCCACTCCTGGCTGTCTAATCCCTGTGCTGTCTAAGACAGCTCAGAGGAGGTCTAGATAACACATAACATAACACAAAACACTCTGCTCACACTGGCACTCCCATTGTTCCTCTGGCTTACAGAGCGGCACTTGCTGGTTTTACACCAGTAAAAGACATGACCGAAAGTGCTAGTGCAGCCAAGATCAGTTAGACTTCTTTGGCAAAGGGGTATAAATAGGCATGAGCTGGAGTACAAGATGCTGTAACCTATGCCCGCTAACTGAAGCCTTACCGGTGCCCAGGGATAGCCCTGGATCAGTGATTGGTGTAGGTACCTTTGTGCCAAATCCTGCCTGGCACAAAAGCCAGGGTTTATACTGTTTGGACTAAGCAGGCTTGGCCTATGTTTGCAGCTAGAAGGAAGAGCAGCTCAATCAGTACTAGCACCGGTTTGCCCTGGTCCACATTTGGGCTAGGTACAGGCATCCATAAGTGATGTAGTTTAGATCGGTAGTGACCAGAACACACATTCACCCTTTGGGTAGGGGTTGGCGGGGAGGGATCTCAGACTGGGTTTCACCATTTTTAAACCAGTCTACGTGTGCTGAGCCTCTGTTCTATTATGAGTAATGCCCAGTTTAGTAGACAAAACTCCTGTTCTGTTATAGGTATAAATGGGTTTCCTATTGCTTATACCAGCAAAAGTGTAATGTTTGTACCTGGCCATATAGGTCACAACTGAACCAGCTGATGCTTTGAGGCTATTCCACTATGTAAGGAATGCCTTGGTTTTTCCCTAAACCTTTTGTAGTCTCATTTATGTATCTCTGGATACATCTCTGAATCTGACTGTAATTTTTTGAGGTTGCAGCTCTTCACTTAAGCTCAGCCAGCTGCTGCTTTGAATTTCTCACAATAAATGTGAATTATATTCTGAAGCCCTGTTCTACTGCTCTACTGAAGCACATGCATGATTTCACTCCCTGAGCAGTCCCATTGCCTGCAATAGTACTATTCATGTGCCACAAGTTACACTGGGATTTAGCACTGTGTCGGGCTAGGGTCTATGTAACTGAGCATTTGAAATTGTTATAAATAGTGATGCTTATCCTAATGATTTTAGGGAGGGGAAAAAATTAAACCCCTTTCTGGTGTTAAAGCTTTCCACAGCAAAAAACCAATGACTTTAAGCAGCCTAAGTAAAAAAAAAAAAAAGTTGTGTAGTTTAATTAAATAAAATAACAACAACACAAGGGGTTGTTCTTTATATACAGGTTTGTGATTAGGCTGGATCCTGTGCTGAGCTCTCTGCATGGGTGCTTGGATCCATCAGTGGAGGTTCAGTCAGTCTCTGGGTAGCTACAGCAGCCTGCCAGAGTCTATCTGGTCCAGGATCAGAACCATAGTGTTCAACTTCTCCATATAGACGATTTTGTATGAAATGTAAGAACCTTACTGTTTTCAGTTAGAGTCATGCAATCTTTGGACAAGTTGGGAAAAAAAAAAAGAAATCGGGGCCCCTCCGGAAATAACTTTGTGCAGATCTAACTAAGGAAAAATGGGCTAATCTCTATCTACAACAAAATCCAAAAATATTTCAAGACAAATATAAATGGAGGTAAGATACTTCATAAAATACAAATTGCAGGAGCTTTACCATGTTTAAAAAATATCTAACACCTCTTGTAAGCACGTTAAAATTTACGTATTTTTTAATGTAATACTGTTTTTCCAGATAGCATATGGAAAACTGTGTGCATCCTAAGCAATTGTAAAATATCAGTGACATATTTTCTTAAAATATCCATTGGCAAAGTTGGAAGAGATCCTGTCTCATTTAATGCAGATCTCTAACCTGCAGAGAAATAAGATTCATAAAGCAATTGGAAATAATTAAAAATTTGATGAAAAACATAAAAAACTTTACATTTTATTAAATTGTCCAAACAACTTCAATAACTAAACTGTTATTTAAAACAGAACAAAACAGAATAGTACAGTATGTCAACATGTTTCAAGGATTTTAATCATTTTTCAGAACAAGCATACTTCAGATTTATTTCAGAACTATTACCGTTGCTTTCTTTTCCTCTGAGAATTGATTTAAAGTACAAGAAAATATTAAAAAGCTTAAAACATATTTCTGCTGAGAACAAAAAACAATGGAATCCACTACTACACTCAACTGTTAGAAAAATTAAAATAAACTGATCAATAGGTAAAGATAATTTTATTAGGATAGTAGAAACCTCGGAAAATAATAACTTTATGTATATGAAATCAGAACTCATAATTCAATTCCTAACACTTCGTTACTGCAAGTTGATTTCTATTTTCTCTTATATAACCTTTAGAAAAATGGCAGGCTTTATTTTCTTGATATATCATACATTTAAACATATATAACACTTTCCCCATGTATAATACTCAACTCTTCATTCTACAAATGCAAAATGTTGAGATCTGGTACCTTAAAATGTGGAAATATTTTATTATCTACCTAAGAGTGTCTTTTACAGCACCACAGTACCTGTCACTCATATATTTTTAATTTAAACAGAGCTGAAATGGTGAAATTAAAGCAAAACAGAAAAGAAACTGAAACATGAGTCCGTTCAGCTGTGGCACAGCCTGTCTGGTACAACACTAATCTCATTGTTGATTTACATCAAATTCCTTTAACTTTTGTCTGGGTATTTTTCTGAACCTGTTTGAATCAGTTTGTAAATGTAGATTGAAGGAACAATTTATATCATTATCTTGACAGGCAGCTCAATCAAGTTAATTCATTGAAAATATCTATTTAAAACTCATCATTGGACCAGTGCATTCAATATTTCCTTTTTTTCAAGTAAGTAAGAATCATTTACTAAGGAAATAGGAAATTGAAACAAACTTTCCTTTTTTTTTTACTTTCTAGAAAACAGATGTACTTTCAACCTTATTAACTTTCTCAGCATTGATGTGATAATGCATGTTGCCTCTCTAAGTCAAGGACAGGCAGATTTTAAAAAATAAGAATCCATTAGCATTCCTTGTGAATTATAAAGATCAGAATTTTAATAAATGTGTATATTAAATTATAGCAAAGAAATCAGTATGCAGACTAACAGACATTTGTTTCTACCTTAGAACACAGACCCCAATTTAGCATAGCATTTTAATACACGTTTAACTAGAATCCCGTGAAAAATGCCATTCAGGTTAAACAAATGATTAACTACTTTGCTGCACTGGGACCACAGTCACTGGTTCAAGGACAACATCATACACATGGCACAATACGTACATGAAAGGGGCCCAAAATTATAAAGAAAAAGTGTATGCAAGTAGCACTTACTGGGTACGTCTACATGAGACGCTACTGTGCAGTGGTTACCGCACATTTATTTAGTAGTTGTATTATCATGTACTAAATAAATGTGCAGTAACTGGAATTACTATACAGTAGTGCTGTTGAACACCGTTATAGTGATGCTACTGGACAGTAGCCTAATAATATTGTGCAGTAGCGTATTAATAGTGTTTGTGCTGTGATGCACTACTGTGTGGTATTATCTGTGCGGTTAGTGTCTCGTGTAGACGTGCCCACTAACTAGAGTGTGATCCTGTATAGGAGTGCGTTCCACGGACTTCAGTGAGAATTGGTGGGACAAGGCATTTTCAGGATAAATGTGCACAGATAGTCTTTACACAAGTACCTTTTCCTATTTTCAGACAGCTTGCCGGAGTAAAGCCTGGCAGAATTTGGCCCTGTGCTAATTATGCAGCATTCCCAATATTCATTTGAACTGGACCTGTTGACCAGCTGTAGTTTTGTCTGTCAACTTTTAAGTCCCCTGAATGACATGAGCGGCTAGGAGGAGCTAGGAATGAGCTGCATGACAAAGGTCTTGGAAGGGGAGGCTGCTGAACAGAAAAAGAAATGAAAGCAAAAAGGGACTTCACTTATAACTGTTAAGGGAGAATCTTGCCCAAGGAGCTCTGATGACATAATACTCTTGCTCTGTGTAGTATGCAAATGTTATCCCCATTTTACTAATAGAGAGACCCTTTAGTGCACACAGGTTGTTGCCTTCTTCAGCTGCACATAGGAGGCCAGTGGCAGTTACTTATAAAATCAATGCAGATATTCTAATAGTCTCATGTTTTAACAACTATAGCCTGTTTCTTACCCTGTACTGATGTTCTGTTTCCCCTTGGACCTCTTGATGCATTTAGATCCTTGTAGTGAACCAGTTTTTATCATGCTTTATAAATACACACTAGTAGAGGCAGGATGTAGTAGAGACAGGTCTTAGACTGTAACTTTTAACGAGAAGATGTTAATGTTATGAATTTGTGTTTAAAAAGAGGGATCTTAAATAATGTGACTTGTTAAAGAGGTTAATGGCCCAAGACAATAAAGGGTACCTTTTCCTTTAGTGCCCCAAATAGCAATTTTATAATTTTATGACACTTAGAAAACTGGGAAAGAGTGGCAAAGGTTTGAAGTACGAACCAGAACTTCTTGCTTAAATATGTGATTCCTTCCCATTTTTAACCTGGTGCTGCTCAGACTTTATTCTTACTTTAATGTCCTCAGTAGGATTTCTTAAACTGATCTGGACAATAGGTTAGAACTCAGCCCAACCTAGGATGGACCTGATGCACTTTCAGAGTAGCTGGTTACGTTGCTGTAAATTGCAGGGCAATATTACAGGAACAAGTGAATAGTTTTAACGTGAGAAGGATCTGGGTACAAAGTGTACTTGAACATAATTTATATGCCTCCCTTTGGAAATGTGAACATTGATGTCTTACATCTCCTTCTAACAGCACATTCAATCATTCTGTACTCCTTATATTCTGCAATTGCTTCACTGTTGAAAAGTGCGCAAATTGATCTTAATCCTTAAAAACTTCAGAAACAAAGAAAATATTTCTGAGTAACCTGCACCTCAGAGTTTGGCAGAATTGCAATCAAACTGGAATCCTGACGGTTTCAAGAATGACCTGTTGCTTGTCTCATCCCTGGAAAGGCAAAGGATAAGAAATGTGTTAATCACCGCTCTTGGATAGAAGGGAATGTCTAAAGAAATTCTAGGACTAAGACTTGGCCTTCTGTCTATCTGATTAGGACTTTTTAGGCTTTTCAGACTACATAAATGAGTAATGGTGAAAGTGTAGTTATCTATCCAGCCCTCTGTACTTGGTTTGAACATGGTAGTGCTGTCCCATTGCTATTATAATGCTTATTGTAAAGAAAGAGCTCTCTTGCTTAAAAAACACGTATGCCTGCTCCTTGGGAATGACACCAAAGAATACCTTATAAATGAAGTATGCTTCCCATTAGGGATTACC
This sequence comes from Alligator mississippiensis, assembly GCF_030867095.1. NCBI lineage: Eukaryota > Metazoa > Chordata > Crocodylia > Alligatoridae > Alligator > Alligator mississippiensis. The sequence continues at coordinate 20,636,395 of NC_081824.1, forward strand.
GCATCACTTGATCAAAGTCCACTGGAAATAGCTCTTGGCAACACAGACGTTCTCTGTAACTCTTCATTGGCTTGAGTCTGATTGGCGAGGCTGGGAAAAGCAATGATGATTTGAGGGCTACAGCGTGGGGTGGGAAATGGAATAAGGGGTTTTATTATTGTTTTTATTGTTTGTTTTCTTATTTGAAGGTGACACCATGTGAAATTGGTTTTTTGGATGGGTTAAAAGCTTTGGCAATAGGCTTATTTCAACTTATTTCTCTGAGAAATTGATCATGCCCTACAAGTTGGCTCAGCTTGTATAAAGTAATGCAATACAGGCATAGTTTAAAATTAAACAATTTTTTGGCAACCCTGGTGAAATATATTGTCATCGGCTGCAATGCACCGACACACTTGATAGAGTTAAAGAATGTTTGGAAGACTTCAAGCTTTTTCTGGTCTGAGTTTCATGAAAGTCCGGACAATCGAAATGTCTGCCTGGCAGCTTACAAGAGACGCTTCACGTTAATTATTTCTAAGTTAAACGGTCTAGCTGACCCTATGCTCAAAACTACCAATTTGTATACATTTTTATACAGTCTATTTCCATTATAAATTGTCCATAAATTAGATACAGATTTAGTTGGCCACATCAGGTTCTTTCTGCAGTATATATTTTGGTATTAAAGATGAGATGATACTGAAATAGAGAATTGTATGAAATGTATATTGGTTCTTTTCTCTGAAAGTGCTTGAAGTAAAGGGAATCTTATTCTTCTCTGAGGATGCATATAAAACTCCATTGCCCATTATTTCCATTTCATGAGCTCAAAATATTAAATTATTAAAATGGGTGCAAGGCTGGTGTAATGTTATTATTCATACTGAGGCTTTTTTGGAGGATTGCAAAGCATGTGACAAGCATAAATTGATCCTGACAAAATCCCAGAGAGTTATTGAGCAGCTTGCTACACCTGCCCCTTGTTACAGAGATGATGTGATCTATCCAAAGTCATACAGAAAGCTGCTGGCAGATGTACGAAAAGTACTTAACAGAACACACTATTGTACCTCCCATTCTGCTGCTTAAATAATTTGGGGTCAACTTTTCACTCAACTGATATATCTGAAGTGTCTTTAATATCGAAGGGGGAGATGGTTGAGGAGGAAACCAGATCTGTCTCTCTCTTCTTTCCTGCTATACTGTGTCCATCACCGTGGTAAGTGGAAACACTGTGTTATATTCAAAGGAAACTAAGGCCCTGAACTAAAGCCCATTGAAGCCTATCCTTGGTGTCAGTAACTTTACCTTCTGCCCAAACTGAGGTATGTTTATATAGTGTGTGCATTCATGGGTTAATCATTTGCTCCAGTGAAAGAAATATGTCCCTTGCCCCTCAATATTTTTGCTATATGAAAAATATGTAGAGCCATCTTGCATCACAGGCTTTAAATCAACATGTCCCGTTGATTTTTATGGGGCATTTTACTTAAACAAAGCAAGCTGTGGCCCCTTTTAAGCTGAACACCCAACTAGAGGCAGAATATGTGTGACTCCTCTTGAATCAGGCCCTTGGAGAATTTCCTTGCATTTCTTAGGTGTTCTATTCAGGCTTCCCACTAACTTTTCCTTTATTTCCCCTTTTTGTCAGTGAAAGGGCAGATTGTGCAAATGTCTTTTTGATTATTAAATGCACTTTTGCAGTTTAAAAAAATACTGTGTGTGCGTGTGTAATGGATACAATGTTTTATGAGTTCCTTTGTTATCCATTCTTCTGTTAGGCCTTTAGCTTTAGAGGCTTGGAAATTTTTGTGCATTCTGTTCCTCAGTTGATGATGGGCTGAGAGCCATTGTATCTTGTACATAATTCACCAGCTCAGATCGTATCATCGTGTCTCCCTTTAATGTCTGGCTCTAGCAACTCTTAACAACCTGCTTGCTGCTCGTAGCCAATAGATGAAGTGTTGCCAACACTTATGATTTTTCCTGTCCATCTTCAGATATTTGGTGCATACCTTAAAAAACTCAGTTCCTGGAAGCAGGTGAATTTGTGAGAATCTCAGCCCTCAGTAAATAGCAATAATAACAAGTCTTTATCTTTCCTGGTTGTGGAAAATGGCTTGAAAATATGAATCAGATAAACCATGGAGGCTAAGAAACCAAGGTAAATAAAACCTTCCAATTTATTGTTATTCTCCTAAAAGTTGGCAACCCTCCCTATTTTCTTGTAGGGCTTGGTGTTAAAAATTCCATGTATGATTCCCACTGACAAATGAAGTGTCAGTGTATTTATGTTGTTCTTGGTTTCTCAAATCTATAGTCACAGGTCATGGAGAAATTGCTGGACTGAAGTCCTGGGAACTCCAGGTACTTTATTAGCTCATGGACAACTCTGTGGGCGCGTCTACACATCACCCTATGGCAACATAGTAATGCGCTGGATTGCTGTACAGCGTGCTATGGTGATGTAACAATCACGTGGTGACGTAACGATCTACATGTGATCGTCAGCTATGTCACTGAAGAGGCATGCTCCCCAGTTATAGCGTGCCATTATGGCAACAGCGGCGAAATCTAACCGTGTGCCATGTGTACGGCACAGTAACTGCCTGTATTGTGCTGTGCTTTAGTACTTCCAAAAAGGTGTGTCTACACTTCCAAAACAGGGTGCATCTACACATCACCATATGGCAATGGTGCTACAGCGCCGTGCTTTAGTACTTCCAAAAGGTACTTCCTTTTGGAAGTACTAAAGCACGGCGCTGTAGCACCATTGCCATATGGTGATTCATAGATTCATAGATGTTCGGGTCGGAAGGGACCTCAATAGATCATCGAGTCCGACCCCCTGCATAGGCAGGAAAGAGTGCTGGGTTCAGATGACCCCAGCTAGATGCCTATCTAACCTCCTCCTGAAGACCCCCAGTGTACAGGAGAGCACCACCTCCCTGGGTAGACACACCCTGTTTTATCTAGGGAGCATGCAATTTTCTCGCTTGTCTACGTGGGCTCCTTAGCTCCTTCAGAATCCCTCTGTTGGCTGAACTAATTACTCCTTCATGGAAACTTGCCAAGTAGGGGCCCTTATTTTTGAAGCTGAAGGTCATGCATTCTGTTTCCAATGTTTTATGCCTATAACTGCGGTGTTCATATGTAGGCAGGAATAGATTAGTACAACTTGCATGTTATCCATTGGTCTGATAATTTTCCACCTGAGCATGTCTACTAAGCACTTCCTTACCCAGCTTGGACATTATAAAGGGCATAGTTATTTCATTATAAATTGGCACTTGCAGTAACTTTAATGCTGACCTCATGATACCACTTACTGCTGCAGTTCCTTGTGTGCTGCGTCTTGCTTTCTTTTCCCATACTTTTCCTTTTTTGATAGAATCAACATCTGTGGTCCCATATGGGCAAACTTGGCAGCTCTGGGGCATGGATAACAAGGTCTGGAATATATTTCTCCAACTGTGTCATTTGGCTTAGTAGAGGGTTCTGGCTTAGCTGTACTGGAGCACTGGAATGACTCTGGAACTGTCTCCCAGTCAAATGGTTGTGGAGCTGGCTGGATTGCTTTCTTTTCCTGGACAATGTATTGTCTTTTTCTGATTCTCTTTTGACTATGAGAAATGTGGTCCATATGAAGCATCTGACATTAAAGCCTTGCTTTACATTCCTTCTGCAATCTGTGCGCAAGTTCTTCGAAGATAAAAGACATTATTTTTCCTGTGCCCATGTATGTTCTCATTATAGTTGGAAAGGGTATTCTTAGAACTACCTGCATCTCAGCAGGAAAGCTGTGAGTATCCAAGTTTTCATCTGGAAGAAGCCTTTCTAGCATGCAAAACCATAGTCCTAGTTAATAACTAGTGTGGAGGTGAAACTGCATAGTTTCTTGTGAACATTAATAAATACTGTGCCCATCATCCATGTTTTACAGCCAGATTTTCAAACCACTGCCTGCTTCCAAGAAATCTGCTTGAGGGATGCATCCCTTTTTACCAAGAGCTGGCATGCTCTTGGAAATAAATAATGTAAATATATGGAGAAGAAATACAAAAGAACTGGCAGAAAACCATGGCTATTAAGAGAAACCTAATAGCTATAAATCAACTCCCAATTACTGATCTCTGTTTCCCAGGAACCAACATTAGACTTTAACATTCTTAGTGCCGAGGAGACAGAGAAATTGGTTTTTGAGTACGTGCCATAGTGCACATTATATCACTATATTGCCACTGACTTTTTCCTCAGTTCAGCCATCTGTAGCTCTCTTGAACAAAATCATGTGCAGCATCGTGTTCAATGTTCCTGAAAGAAGAGGGAGCCCATAATAATTATTTTAAAATAAACAGCAAAGGGACAAGTATTGTGTTCTTTGGCTTAATTTATACATGGATGAAATCATTTTTCTAAATGGGCTTGCCAATGTCTTGTTTCAAAATCTGAGGTTTGACGAGGCCTACATCTATGTTGCAAGAGTGTCAGCCTCCTCCCAACTTCACATGATTGCAGTAAAGCCGCAGACCACAGCCACCACAATCCAGTGGCAGTGGCTTACTGATCAGGCTGTCTCATGGGTCATTAAACATATACACCAACTACAATTATAGCATGGGCAGTGGATGTGAAAGAGAAGCCCAAGAACCCATGTTTCTTTATGTCTGGGGCCATAGCAGCACTTTGTTGAAAGCCAAAGGGCCACATTCCCTTTGCATATAATTATACTTTACTTTTAAAATAAAACAAATACACATGCCCACAATATTATATCCGGGGGCTTTATAAAGGCATATGAATTGCTCCTTCATTAAGTTCACCATAAATAAAAACCTGTTTCAGATCAACTTTGTTCCATATTGTCTTTCACAGGCAGGTGGCCAAAGGCCTCAGTGTAAGACTCTGAGAGCAGCTTAAATAAAAGCACCCAGAGCATCTTGTATATCAGTGTCTCTGTGCTGAAAAATGGCAGCAGGGTCACTTTAAGTAAAGCTCCTAAAACGAGCACCCCCACCACCATTTTTTTAGTGCGGGGATGCTGACACACATAACACTGCAGCCTGCTGGAGTGCAGTAATTACCACGTTTTGACAGACTCAATTAATTGAATCTGCCATGACGCGCTGTAATTACAGCACATTGGAGCAGTCTCGCTGCATATGTATAGGTACCCTGAAAAGGACTTTTGTTACCTCTGCTCCATACTAAAAGCTTAATGGATAGTGCTGCCCACAAGAAGCTATTTGCAGCACAAACAAACATTTATTTTGGACTTACATCACCCTGGGATAAGTATTGCACATTCTTGAGCACCACCTCTCTTGTTTGCCACTATTTACATATCTAGAGACTCTTTACAGAACTCCAGGCATATTTTGTATGTGCCTGGTTATACCGCTCTTCATGTTGGGAATTCTTAGGCACGTGGTATTTGGGTGAACCCAAAGTAACTCAAACAGTCTGGTGAATGGCTCGTTTTCACCTGACGATGCACTGCTCTCATACTCACGTGTCTCAGAGACCTCTGTGCTGAATTGATAGACGTGTGACCACATCCCGTTCTCTTGTCACTGATTCCTCCAAGGCTGAGCTACTGGGCTGAAGGCCAGGATACTTTGTGTGGAGAGATGTTGGTTCTGGCACGTCCACCTGTTCATAGCCTCCCAAGGTCAAGCTTTATGGGTTTGATGATAATGGACAGATCATGTGGATCAAAAATGTCTTTCTAGCTATAGTTCTGCAGGAGGAGAATGGACGGGTTGTCTGATGTGGTTGCTGCCACAGCAGAAAGGGAGACTCATTGACCTCAACTTCTCTTTTCCTTTGATAACAGTGAATGGGGACAGCAGAGCCAGGATTTGGCTCAGGCATCTGCCTTCTGCCAGGTGCTGGCAATGATTGTGTATTTTAAATTTTTAAAATGATATCTTAGGCCAATCTCCAGATGCTGCTATTGACTTCAGTAGGGATTTGGGGAGTCAGTAATCTGGATTGGTCATGAAAAAGCAAGCGTGTGTTTTGTCCTCAGACTGGTGGACTCTTTCTCCAACTCGTTATGATTTGAAGGAGACCCTGTTACTCCTGCATGGCGCTTGATTTAAACAAAGTCATTATTTTTGTTTTCCTGAAATTGTTGCTGCCTTGGAAGCTGCATTATAGTCTATGCCACTCAAGTATTGCTTAATAGAAAATTTAGATTTCTGGTGTCTGTCAGTAAAACTCACCCTTTAGCAGAGAACCAGTGTAGGACCTAAGTCCCCTCAAGTCCCTTTTTAGCCCTGATCTGAAGACATCGAATCCACTTTGGTATTGTGCGTGAGCATAGATTTTCCTCTGTTATAATAGCTGATTCAGTGTGGAAGCCAGAATTAGTCCCCTAAGTCCATGTCAGTATGAGCAACTGACAGGCCAACTATTGGCTTGTCTGACATTAGTAGACTGAACAACAAGAGAATGCAAAAGCTTCAAAGCAATGCAGACACATCTCACAGTGAAGATATCAATCTGATGAGCAACATCCTGAGCAGATGTCTTTTTCTGTAATAGCTTATGTGCATGTTACCCTACCAGGTGCTGAACTGACCAAGGAGTACTGAGCAGATAAAAAACAAAAAAAAAAGATTGTTTTCCTGACCATGACACTTTGATGTACAGTAGCATTTGAGGAAGTGCATTGTTTCCCCTACAGAGAAGCCCAGTTGATCAAAGTGGGTTGAGCTACATCTGCTTAGTCTTAGCTGTGTTTGTCAGTCGGAGGCTAAGGGAGGAAATTGTTACTCCCCAGCCTGTGTGAAATGAGTCATGAAAGAAGCCAAGAGGCTGGCTGGAAATCCAGTGTGAGTTTGATACAATGTTCACTATGTCTTGGAAGAGCTATTTTTATGAAGAATTTGGCCTGCATCCTTGACTTTTGATTATTCTTTTTTTTCTCTCTCTTGCATTTTACTGTTTCCCTGTAGCATGTTTTAAACGTTGTGCCTTGATTTATATCTGTAAATAAATCCCCTTATTTATGAAGATGTAATGTCTCTGGGGTCCGTGAGGCCCCAGTCATTCCATGTAACTGAAAGAGACGTTACCTAAGTGGACCATGAATCAGAAGCGGGGCAGGCGGACAGACCTATTTTTACAAACCCACTTGAGTCTCCAGGACCGCTGCCCCAAAGGCAAGCAGGAGCAGCCAGCGGGGGAAATAGAAGGTGAAGAGATCGCTGTCTGCGGGCACACGTTCTGGGAGCTACGAAGACTTGGACCATGGAAAGGGACACAGGAGAGGAGAAGAGTACAGGAGGGCTTTGTAACGCCAGTCTTTCCATCTAGGTGTAGGCAGAAGGAAGAAAAGTCCATATACAAACAGGTGGTAAATGCTAAACCATGAGCAACCTATTTCTGTTGTGCTCTGGCAAAAGGCCACCAAATAGAAAAAAAACCCATGGCTTTAGTTAGAGCTAGTCATGGTGTAGCCTTGAAGTATAGTGTTACCCTGAAAAGGACTGGTTCCCAACTACCAGCTGCTAATAGTGTCGCTTCTGAAAAGCAAGACGGCAATCCTGGCCTGGGAAGCGGTTGCTTGTTCCTCACCCCCCACAGATGGGGAGCTATGGGTGCTTTGTGTCCCTGTGCAGAAAGTATCTCCTACCTGCTGCTGTCAAGGGTCTAGGAGGAGAAACGGAGGCCCTTTGTGACACAAGTAGTAATTCTGTGTTACTTATCAGGGTAAAATCGCCTTGAGGGAGAGTTTTCCTGAAATAAGGACTGCAGCTCCTTTGTCTTTTATTTGCTTTTATTACTGAGTCAGCTCTGTTTTTCAGGATTTTATTTTCCTTGGTTTGTTCAGTGATAGGCTTCTGCTGTCCTTGCTCAATGATTTGAGGATTAGTAATTACGCTGGGGCTATGAGTATTTTTTAAATCAGGCATTCAGAGTGCCCTACTTTTAGAGGTAACTCTGCTGAGTGACATGTGGTTATGGACAGTAAGGTAACGGCTTTCCAAATGTCTTCTTTTACAGTATATCCACTGCTAGGAAGTTAGTGGACAGGCTTATGACTTTTAGTGACTATTGAAACAAACTCTTTTTAAGAGTTGGTTGAAAAATTTCCATCTAAATTGGTACCAAAACAAAAATTTCCATAAGGATTCCTATCATTAACAGAGCGCTCAAAACAATGTTGTACTTTATCAAAGACTGAAATATTGATAGAAATGATGCCATTGGCTGGGGTGGCCAACCTGTGGCAAATATGGCAGATCTGGCGGGGGCAGAGAGAACTGCAGCAGGCAGGGCAGGAGAAGAGAGCAGAGCAATGGATACAGCAGACAGGGCCAGGAGTAGAGGGCAACAGATTGGGCAGGGGGCAGGGATTGCAATGGCATTCAAGGAGGGGCAGGACTTACCTTGTGGCATGCCTGCTAGAAAAAGTTGGCCCAATCTGCCATAGGTCATCATGAGATTTACAGTATGGTTGTTTCAAGTTCCCATTCTCTTTTACAGGCCAGGTTTCTCACTTGAATTGCACCTCCTATGATATATTGCAACAATAGGAATCCCAATAGGAATTAAACTGGGGCAGGGGTGGGCAAAATATAGCCCGTGGGCCAGATCCAGCTCGCCAGTCCATTCTATCTGGCCCACCAGGCGATTCGATCTGGCCTGCGGAGCATGTAAAAATTTTAGTAACTTAATATTTATTTGCCCCAACTCCCTGTCAGAGCTGGCTGGAGACAAGGGCAGTAGGACCCAGAGGGAGCCCTCAGCAGGCTTGCAGGCTTGGGCAGCCCAGCCTCACCCACTCCCAGACAGTTCCCTGCTTTCCTGCCCCAGCATCACATGGCTGTGGCTTCCGGCTGCATCCCTGGACCACAGAGCATGGGACTGTGTTAGTACGGGCGTGTATGTGTGTGTTTGTGTGCGTGTTGGCAGGCACAGGGGCAGAGTGTATGTGTGTGTGTGTGTGTGTGTGTGTGTTCATAGAGTGAGTCCCACATGCTATACATGACGAATAGGTCCAAGGAGGTGATACTTCCCCTCTATTGGGCGCTGGTCAGACCGCAGTTGGAGTACTGCGTGCAATTCTGGGCGCCGCAATTCAAGAGGGATGCGGATAACCTGGAGAGGGTCCAGAGAAGGGCAACTCATATGGTCAAGGGCCTGCAGACCAAGCCCTACAAGGAGAGACTAGAGAACCTGGACCTTTTCAGCCTCCGCAAGAGAAGGTTGAGAGGCGACCTTGTGGCTGCCTATAAGTTCATCACGGGGGCACAGAAGGGAATTGGTGAGTATTTATTCACCAAGGCGCCCCCGGAGGTTACAAGAAACAATGGCCACAAGCTAGCAGAGAGCAGATTTAGATTGGACATTAGGAAGAACTTCTTCACAGTTCGAGTGGCCAAGGTCTGGAACGGGCTCCCAAGGGAGGTGGTGCTCTCCCCTACCCTGGGGGTCTTCAAGAGGAGGTTAGATGAGCATCTAGCTGGGGTCATCTAGACCCAGCACTCTTTCCTGCCTGTGCAGGGGGTCGGACTCGATGATCTATTGAGGTCCCTTCCGACCCTAACATCTATGAATCTATGCACACCCCTCCATACACATGCACCTACACGTCACCTCACATTGCCATACACAAACCCCAGTCACCCTCCCCACATACCCACACACCCACAGACCCCACAAACCTATACCCACCCCCACACAATAGACAAGTATAAGACTTCATTTTAAGCTATTGTGTGATCACTTCTATGTACACTACACAAACACATGTAAATCAGGACAAAAATATTTTTTGAAATCAAATTAATGAATGTTGTAGATGTTCGCTTTTTAGAATATAATTTGGTATGTTTCTGGTTCTGAGATGACAAAACCCCCTGCTGAAAGGACTACTTCCAGGGGCAAGGGGAGGGACTTGTGGTGGCAAATGTCAGGGGTTAGGGGTTGGGACTTCCAGTCACAAGATGGCGACCAGGGGGAGGAGCACCTGTCAAGGGGCGGCCCTTGACAGCTTGCCAAAACTCGGTAATCGGCCCTCTGCCCGAAATAATTGCCTGCCCCTGAATTAGGGGAACCCAGACTTAATTGAACTACTGTGGGCAAGAAACAGCTACTCCTGTATTTCAGAACTGAAATATTTCAGCTTTCATTCCCAATAGTTTGATTTCTAGTTTTTCATCAAAACATCAACATTTTTCCAGTTTGGGGCAGCATTCTCCAAAACATCAGGACCAAGACATCTATGGAGGAGTGAGCTTGATCTTATTCTTCCAGATGCGTTGCCAACAGAATTGTCAGTCGAGGACTGATGACAGTATCTTGTTACTGGTAATGAGGTAAGTGACAGAAAGGAGACATTTGGCTTATTAGCTCCCTTGAGGAGTTTGAAAAGCTACAATTTAGAGAAAACATTTTTTTTTATCTTGTAAAATGAGCAAATATGATATGTAATCACTGAGAGAGAACACAGACTCGAATCAGCCCTTGTCAGCTTTCAAATTATTACTATATAAGTATGTACCCAGCAAAATTTCACTAAAAATGTTTATTGTGGTTGCCCATTTGCTTTATACACAAGATTCTTTCTCAAATAACTCTTTATGCTGAATTTCTTTGCCAACTGTGACCTCTCTGAAGGCTTAATGCTACAAGATGCTTCAGCTTCTAACAAATCAAATACATGGCGCTGTTGATCAACTTGAGTTCGTTTTATTTGTTCTCACAGCTTCTCTTCTTCCTTTCACCATGCCATAGTTTTTCCCTTTAATATTTTGTCTTTCTCAATTCTCCTGTTCATCTTCAGACAAATTGTGTGTCAGATTTGTGTAATTTTTTGTCAAAAGCTTTGAAATCTTCCATAAAATGGAACATGCAGGTTCTGTCCAAAAATTTGGCCCAGTCTGTAGCAGCTTTCTGACTCTTTTCAACCGTATCACATAGTTGATCAAAGGATTTAAAGTTGTTTGTTTCAAAACACTTCTATGGGAATCCCAGGACAAGGCTGGGGTTAAAAATATAATGAAATAATCCACTTACCATTGGAAATAACTTTGCAAATAGTCCTCCCTCAGTGCCCACCCTCCAATGCATCATTTAAACCAGTCATTCTCAACCATCTGTTGGTGCAGTCTGGGGTGCTGCACGATCCTTTGAAGCGTGCCTCAGGATATATGAGGAGATAAGCAAGGTTTGAGGAGAAAAGCAGGTAAGGGCAGACTTAGGCTCTCTCCGCCTGGCTGCTTCCCCACCCCCACTGCCTGCCCTCTCTGCAAGGCAGCAACCCCTGTAGTTGTTAAATGAGTTTTAAAATAGGGTGCTATTCAGTTCACAAAAGCTATGAAGGGGGGCTTCGAGTCTGACGAAGGGTGCCTTGAGTCTGAAAAGGTTGAGAGCCAGTGATTTAAACACACATAAGCAGGTTCAGTGATAATCCTGATGATTCCCTTTTACTTGTGCATGGAACACACTGGCCACAAGATCAGGGCTGTGCTTGGCACTGATTTTGCACCACTTAGGATCTTTTGCCACTTTAAGAAGTAAAGGTGATGAATAGATCTGGTTTAACTAATTTCTGTACTGTAGTCATAGTGTCTTGGTAGTATTATTGAATATACCTTGGACTCCCAATAGGTTGAAGGTAGAAATACAACAATTCCTGTTCTTAGACGTTCTCTTTCTGCTGTAGTGTGCAGCGCATCTGCTAATCCCACGCGAGTGTCAGCATGGAGCGCAGCTTGCTTTTCTCTCACATATTGCAAATGACTTGCCTCTACTCTACACCGCACATCAACAAAGCGCAGCTGTGTCAGTTTGCCAGATGAATGCAATAAGCTGAACTGAGGTCTTCTGGCAACGCGGTAAGATGCAAACTGAAGCATAGTAACTTGGTTTCCACTCTTGATTGGTTTTCCTGGTCCTCTAAGCCTGTGCAAAAGCCAGACTTGCCATGAGGACATAACAACGGATGCTCTACGGATGACAATTGGGATCTAAATATGATATCGTTCTAGTGTGGGCAGAAGGATTTGCAGGGTAAACAACTCTATGTCTGGTAGCAGGTGGAGCACCGTCCTCAGAAACAAACACTGCTGCAACTTCTGATACCCTCGCTGCATTATAATGCTGTCTGGAGGAGCTGCTGTTATTGTAAAAATAACAAGCAGCACTTGTTGGTTCTTTGTTTTCAGCAGCTGCTCTGGCGCTTTCTTCCTGCTCCACTTCTTGCACTGCTCTGTAAACTGTAACATATGGATCACAGCTCCCAAGCATTCCAGTCAAGCCCTGTAGTAAACATAGCTGTAAGCCTTCATTTCCAGGTCTCAACATCCTCTCACCCAGTGTCCATCCTTTAGTGTCCACTACAAAAAGCTGGCCATCACTTGACCTTTCATTGTCTTGCAAATATAATGCTCCGGTGCTATGCTCCATGACTTTTGAAACACTATGGCCCGGGATTTCTTTGTGCCTGTATGTTTGCTCCAAATGATGCAAACTTGCTACATGGGGGTAATCTGTTGCTCAAGGAAATCTGGTGTATAGAGACCTGGCAGATTTACTTTGCCACTGTGGCAGCCTCCCTTGAAATGGTTACCAATTTTAGTGCTAATTAAGTGTCTTGTGTGACAGTTCTGGCAAGCTATTGACATCTCACTGAAGTCAGTGACACAAAACAGCAGGGAGGAGTGTCTGTTCAGCATGGGGCTGGTGACCAGTGGCTCATGGTGTCCCTATGTCATGTGGTCTCTGCTGGTGTGGGCCCTCGGGTATGTGCCCCTCAGGGGCTTAAAAGTTGGACAGCCCTGGCTTACATTAAGTAATGTTTGGAAAGCACTTTGAAATCCAAGCTAAATAAGAATAAAACACCCTTTTACTTAAACATGTCAACAGTGCTTGCTTCTACTGCTCCCTTCAACACATTATTTTGCATGTTTATATTCATCTGACCCTGGAGTCTAATAGTACCTGTCCCTGCTCAGCTTCAGCTATGGCCTTGAGCAAACCTTCTTAAAAGTGCCACCAGAGTGACTAGATCCAGTGGTAACAGATGGTGGAAAGAGGAAAAGAACTGGTCACCATTTTTGTCTTGAAACTTTTCTCCAAGGAACCTTTTTTAAAATGGTAGTGTAAGAGTGCTGTTGCAGCTGTGATGGCCCAGAAATTATTGGACCAACTATGCACTTGGGATAAAGTTAGACAAGCTTTTGAATGCAAGACATTCTTCCTCAGGGCTTCCTCGGGTCTCCCCAGGAAGAGGACCTGAGGAAGAAGGTCTTGCATTCGAAAGTTTTTCAAACTTTATCTCAATTACACAGTTGGTCCAGTAAAAGACACCCCATTTAAGACATCCTTTATTAAACTGAATGTTTCTGCAGAAAAAAATATTGTCTCTTTTGAATTTAGGGGAGAATTAAAAGAAAAAAAACCCTTCAAAAAAAAAATCAAGTTTCCTAAATCAGTATTTTTCTAAGCAAGGAAGAGCACTCTTACTCTGCCAGCCAAGCAGGAGGGTGGGCACTGAGGGAGGACTATTTACAAAGCCAAGAAAAAAGAGAGCTCCTGTCTGCTTTTACCTCCCTGATCTCTGCTCAGCCTGGCTTCTGCCTTTGCCTGCATCATAAGTTGTACTGTGTCCTGTGCCACCAAGAGCACAAAGACTGCTCCTTTTAAACTGAACTACTCCCAGCTTTTAAAATGTCAATTCTAACACCACATGCAAATACGGACCTCCTGGGCGAGGAGTTTTGCACAGATGAGCTCACTGCTTGGAGAAGCAAACTGCTGGGTGGTGGGCACAACACTCCCTCTTTTTGTGTGTGGAAGAAACCTAGGTGGACGACAATGAAGGAATATTACCTATGTCTGCTTTTATTCTTGCTCAAAGGCTGGTGTTGAGAAGATTATGGGCTGAATTCATTTTTGGTTTCACACTGAAGTCAGCAGAGTTAGACCAGGGCTGTGTTTGGCGGTATTTCTGTATCCTGCAGTTCAGCATGGAATATGTCATCGTTTGACACAGTGTTCAGCATGTTTAGTTGTATAACTGCTAGAACAGATAAAGAATCAGCCAAGCAAACAATGAAATATGAAAACGGTTCTCGTAAAAACATCCCAGCCTCAGGGAATGCATCTGCCAAGACTGCTCCGTGGTGACATGAATGGACACAGCAGTTAACTGCACTCCAAGCGGAGGGAGGATTACAAGGAGGTGGGGAAAGCAAAAGAAGCCAGTGTGATACTGCCAACAACAGCAGGTTGCAATACTTAATCTCAGGGCTTGTGCCAATGTGCTTCGAAGCTGCTGTTGTTTTTATGAGGAAAAATGCAGAAAAGACTAATCTGTGTATTTATGTCTGTCTGGAAATGTTATAAGTGCTGTGCGGTCATTCCCATTCCAGAACCAAGGGGTCGGTATTCCCATGATGTGCAGACTGGAAGATGCTGCCAGATCTCAGCTCCTGCGCATGGTAGCAGAGACAGAGAGAGTGAGTAAATGGAGGGATTCAACAGGCTGGGGCTTGGGTCACCCAGGGATTGTGCTAACATGATCCTTTTTTTTCATTTCCTAGGAGCGGGATTTTCCTGGGCTGATTTAGGTGCGTGCAACATTTTTTCTCTCCAACAAGTTCTAGAGAATGAACGTTGACCTTGTTACTACAGGAAGCCCTGATTGCACAATGCCACAATTTCATTTTGGACCGTGAGTGTAATTCATACTGTTGCCATTTTTGGTGAACGTAGTGTTCAGGAAATGTGGTGGAGTGAAAGCCTGGAGGCTGAAGGCCTTTATTTATTCACCAGACAAGTGCATCAGGGGCATAAACTTCTTCATACTACAACAACCATAAGCCTGACCCAGAACAGTGGTCACCACTAAGATGGTGTGGTTTAGTAATGGTGGGTATGGCTCATTAGCTGAGATACTGAACTTCTCTTCTCAGATGCCATAGCATGGTGACTGCTTGTCAGTGATGACTTTTAAGGGTAACCACCGTAAGTTGGTCTTTATGCCCATACAACCTGGCATCTCTCTTTTGACAACAAGGGAGTTAATTGTGGCACGCTCTTTTGTTGTGTGAATACATCTCCACTTGCTGCTAAATTGAGATCCCTGGTATCTCACATATGCCATCAAAGAGCAATGACTTAAATCAGGTTTGATATGGCAACACAGGGAGGGGAGAAGTTCGATAGCCCTTAGCTTATTACCAGTCCCTGGAGCCACCCAGTCTTCCTCCACACAACAAATGACAGGTAGAAGTGTGAAGATAACACAAGGAGAAGTTGGGGGAGTAGCTGATATCACTAAAAAGGGAAGCAGGCAGGGCCAGAAGCTCCGGTAATAACTAGAGCAAGATGGGAAGCAGATTGACTACTCAGCATTTGAAAGGTCTGGAGAAGGGTGGGTTTGGATACATCTGGACATGCAGCCCCTGAGGGGAGAAAATGATCATAATGATTTGCTGCTACTTCAAGCTATTATTAGGTTGCACAAAATAGAGCACACTGATCTGTCTTTTGTATCAGATCCTGCTATGGCAGTCTCCATGCTGTCTAAAGGTTTGTTTGATGGTCTGTCTCCAGTGGTTTGTATACAGCTTTGCCTAAATCCAGCCAAAGGATAACTACTTCTGATTGGTAAAAAGACTGTGACATGTAGGAGTAAGCCTCTCTGGCGCTCCCTGTGCATAGGACAGTTATTTGGCAGCTGATTCTGCCAGGGACCTGGGGGTTTTAGTTGAGGGTTTTTTTGTTCAAGTATCTCTGTCACTCCATGCTCAACTTCTTCCTTCTCCATAAACTACAGCAGAGAAGAAATATTTGTTTCCACATGGCAGTGCTGCATAAGTGGCCTCGCGGGATATTGAATTCCTGTGGTTAGAGTCACACACATCTGTGGAAACTGTGGAGTCCCTCTTTGTCATGAAGCTGGTTCCATTAACTACAAGCTGCATGTGCTGACAGGTAGTTAGGAGAGATGATCAAACCGCTCCAGACAATGCATGTCACGTTATTTGAAGCAGCTGACTCTGTAACTTTTAAAAATACATTTGTTGTGCATGTGGGCAAACCTGTGAGCAATGATGCGCATGCACTGTGTATATTGCCTCCATTAAATTTTATATATGCACTGGGGAGAGCTTTACTTCCCTTGCAGCCCACTCTTGCTCCCTTAGTGTGAGTTGGCTGAACAAACAAAACCTGCTTGATTGGGTGAGTGCTTAGAGGAGAGAGACTGCAGTAAAGGGCGCTGGTGATTTAGCAGAAGACATTTCCAATAGTATTGAATCAATACCCTCCAATGCTAGAGTCCCTTTGGAGCTTGAGGCATTATCTTTTAGATGAGAAGTAAAATAACAATAATGTTTGCATCTAAATAACAGGATATTGTTTCCAGGTTCCTGGAAGCTGCCACGGCTTATATCAGAAGAGTAGAAAAGCCAAACTTGGTGTCCTTGCCAGATTCCAAATAACAATCCCTTTCTCTACTTTCTCCCTGCAGTTTCCATGAGACACGGGAAAGGATGGGCCATATGATTAAGGTGCTGAACTGTTACTTAGGATAGCTGGTTTCAATTCCCGGCTCTGCTCACCGTTGTGACTTCCCCCATCTTCTTTTCTCAGGTGGAGGTGTTGTGAGCATTCATTAATGTTTGCAGACTGCTTAAACTCTATGGTGATGAGTCCTTAGGAACGTGTGGCTGGACATGTAATTCTTCATCTCTTGTTCTAAAGACTGTCATGCCATTACTCTGTGGTGTTCAAACATTTACCATGCTCTTCCCAAGAAAGAGTTGATATTAATTGGTGTTGTGGGTGGGTAAAATTACTCTTGCAAGTATGTATCTCAAATTAGTTGTAAGTGTGCCATAGTATATAGAATAAATGTGGGCCATAAATCATCATTAACATCTGCTGGAAAATGCATCAGTGCCCCAGCAATTTTAGCTTACTTTGTCAGAGTGCTTGACACAAGCCCTGTGATCCACATCATATAGTACATACAGGATACAGTAATCTATAACACTGCCTTTCCCTGATTATTTTTTCATGCAAACTTTGCCTTAATGAATTTGTCAATATCAAGCAACTTTCTTTCCCCAAACAATGTTGTTGGTAATCCACAAGTTGTTATTCTTGGAGCACCGGTTTAACAAAAGCCAGTCTCTTTGTCAGAATTTTGCTGCTTTCATATTTTTATTGCAGAATTGCACAAAAATATTTGGCTTGTCTAATCGTAACTGGATGACATGGTATATATGGTTGACAATGTGTCATCTCATTATTCCTACAAAAATAAACTTTAGCAGGGTTTTCTTCACCTTTGTCCCCTGGCATTCTGTTAATTCAAATTTGAGAATGCGGAATGGAAATGAAACTTTCCTAATAACACAAAACAAATGAGTGTCATCTAACGGCAGCCCTATAAGAGTATCATAGTTCATTAATCTATATGTGTGTTTATTAATCTCTCTGTCTTTTTAGCTATATGGATCTAGATTTGCAAATTGCACTGTACTGTACAGCTAGCATCTGTAGCTTCATAGATCTTAACAACAGAGGACTGGAAGGGACCTCTCTGGGCCTCAGGTCCAGGTCCTGCTATTTCAGGCAACTACCTCATATAAGCCCTTTCACAAGAGGGATTTAAGGCTAGACCTGTATGATTCTCTAGTCTGCACAACACAGGCCAGAGAGCGAGCTAGAAAGGCGTCTCATCTTGATTTACAGAATTCTGTTGATGGAGAGACAACTACGATCTGTGGTAAGTTGTTTCAATGGTTATTGTTAAATTTGCACTTTATTTCTACTTCATTCAGATGTGGTAGGAGAAAGGGTATTGAGGGGTAGGAACGTGGAAGTTTGGGGATAGACGGCTCTAAAAAGCCAGTTAGAAGTCATGGTGTAGACAGAAGAGATGGCTGCTGGGATGAGGCTTGAAGAACTGGGGAGGTGGCTAGGAGCTAAGGATAGAAGCTCGTTCCAGATTATTTCTCAGCTGAGAGAGAACTGCTTTCACGGCTCTGTGCAGGGAGCAAAAACTTCCAAATCTGGGTTTAGGAATTACATTCTGCTCTGTCAAAGAGAGATTTTGGCTTTATAAATATAGGATTTGTTCAATTGTATTAGTACTTTCAGCTGTAGTCTATTAGTCTGTCTGCAATAATGGCCCATAGCTCATCCTTCTGCAGAAGGAGAATAGTACCCCTAATATAACGCACCAAGCCAGTTGTATGTGAGGAATCAGTTCTTACCCTGCAGCACGATGTCCTATTTTACTTATGGTAGGTGCCTCAACTTCAGATACAATATAATTATCCTATAATTATCCTGACCCGTATTCATTCAAGCAAAAGTGTTTGACTTAATGACAGCCTCTGATTACAGAACTCAGTGGGCTCACTGTATACTGTGTGAAGAATAGTTTCCTTGCTGACCCAAAGCAAGATTAGGACCTCACTGAATAATGGAAAGGGAAACTCTGAAGTTTACAAGGACCTTAAGGCATCCTGAGATTGACTCCTAGATACTGAATCTGACTGGTTAGGGCCATACGAAGTGACCCAAGAAATACAGTAGGAACAATTTCCTGCCTCAGTCACAGGGTCTACCGTTCTCTGTTGGGTTTATCATTGCCAGAGAAGTTCATGGATGTAGTTTTCTAAATGGAAACAAATGAATATGGCTTTTTTGTGAGCCAGAATAGGGGCTGTGCAGTTCATTGGTATGTCTGATATCACAGAAGCCACTTCTGCATGTACACTTAGGGGGGAAAGGCTGCTGGTTGTGAGGTGCACAACTTTCAGTCATAAAGAGAAACCATTTACTAGAAAAATCAAATTTTCATGGCTAGCAAATCCTGATCTGTTTAGTTAATGCTCTCCATGTGTCAATGATCCAGTACACATCTGGGTGCACTAGGTGGCAGCCTCTGACCACATGACGTAGTACCTCTGTCCCAGCGTTTGCTGAGGATGTAACAGCAGGTGGAGAGCATATTTCCTCTGATAAGCCAAAAGCAAGAGTCCAAAAGATTTCTATCTAAAGATGGTATGTAATTCAGTATCAAATGCAAAACAGTCCTCAGCATACTACACTGATGAGTGAGAGAATTACATTTAGTGATTGAATAAGAGGAATGAGCATTTTACTATTTAAATATCTACGAGACATGCATTCAGATATGGAAAGAATGCCAATGGAAACTGCTTAGCAACTCCTCCCCGGTCCTTTTATATTCAATACATTTTAAATGGAATTGTCTGTTAACTCATGGACATTCGCTCTCATGTCCTTGAACTGTCCTGATGTAGAATGGTTTTGTTCTTGTTTGGAGGCTTTACATATAGCAAATTGCAGGTGCATGCGTGTAGAAAGCAGAATTGTCTCTGAGTTCAGAATCCAGAATCTTTAGCCCCAAACCTAGCCTAGTCCTTAAGCTAAGAAGGAACTCTGTTATCTACCAGTAAGAAGCAGAGCGTTATAGTTATTGGGGACAGCCATAATGCAGGGCATCATCAGTAATAATAATGTGTAGTGTTTCATAGCACTTGCCTTTAGGACAGCTAAAAGGGAATTTATCTCATTTTTACAGATAGAGACCCTGAGACACAGTAGAGAAGAAGTGGCTCGTCCAAGGTCCCAGCAGGCAAAGCTGGCAAAGGACTCTTGCTTCCTTGAATCCCAGTCCAGTGTTTTACCCATTAGGGACTCTCACATGTGTGGGCACGTGCACGTGCAACCACCTGCACACACACCTCCACATGTACAGCCCCCTAATGCACAGACAACTTGGCTCATGAAATGCTCAGAAAAAGCTTGATTGATCTTGAACTCAAGATCTGGGTGGAATTTTACAGCAAAATTGTAGATTTTTTGCTATTCTTCAGCCAATACTGGGCCACTCTCTGCTAAAAAGAAGGGAGACTCCACAACAGAAGAGCTCTAAGAAAGAGAGACCCAACTGCTTCTTTAAAGTTGAAAGGCCCATTATGATGCTGAAGACTGTTCTCATTGAAGGCAGTGCAAGTTTTCCATTAACTTCAACAGGAGCATCTTTTTCAAGATACACCGTGTGACATAATGCCATCGTCAGCATCTGATTAAGTGAACTTGATTTCACAAAAGCTTATGCTTTCTATATATATATCTTCTTTGTTAGTCTATAAAGGTACATATTTACCCTGCCTTCTGACAGACTTCATACTAACATGGCTGACTACGTCTTTCGTAATTTGAAAGACCTGCAAGAAATGAACTGTCTTAGAAAATCAGTAGCCCAGATTTCAGCTTTTTATCTTTTAAAAGAATTCATTTGCTTGTCTTTATTAAGGAGCATGAGGTGGCAGCCTCAAACCAGAGGCCACAGCTTGACCAGTATAGCTGCTTATCCTACCTGCTACCCTACAGCTGGTCATGCAGGTTGGTCAAGGCTGTCCTGAAGCCTCCACCAGGGCCTAGCCCTCTGGCCACTCACTGGCACTCGAGTGGCTGGCCAGGGTTAGCCGATCCTCCTCTTTCCCCATATAAACCCCTGCACAGGAACAAGAAGTGTCTGGACAACAGGATTTAACTTGATCTTACATTGCTCCCTGCTGTTCCTAGATCTTGCTCTTGGCTGAGCTCCTGGCTTCCTGACCGAGCCTGTACCTGGATTCTGTTCATTTCTCTTGACCCTGGTTGGCATCTTGACTCCCTGAGTGGCCCCAGACCTGGCTGCCCATCACTTGGTGTGGCAAAGAGAGGCTGCAGTGTGAGGAGTCAGATTCACGTTTTCTATGCATTGGGAAGTATTCTGCTTCATTCCTAAGTCATAGAGATAAGTATGAAAGATGGGTCCAAACAAGAATCCTGGAGGGAGTGGCTTCTGGAGCTGTGGGAAAGTTTGGGTATAGATTTGTTTCCAGACCCAAACTTGCAGCAGGCCTCTTGGTGTAGTGAACAGAACTAGGAGCCTGAGTCCAAACTTTCCTTGTACTTGAAGGAAAGCTCATCGCTCGTTCTTTGTGTAGTTTGATATTTGGGATTTCCATACCTTTTGTCACAACACAGTGCTGGACAATCCTGACACAATATGTTCCGCCATATGTTCTGCCTGACACACATGTTCTGCCATATGTTTATTTGGATATCTCACCAATAAAAAAAGTAGCACATGAGTGATGTTGTAGCAAGAATTGTTGGGATTGATATATTTTATTGGACCACTTGCATAGTTGGGATAGATTTTAGACCAGCTTTTTGGAAATAAAAAAGTCTCTGAGCTGACTACCTCTCTATGCCTGAGGGAGGGTATCTTGTGCCTAAAATGTGGTCTAAAATCTCTTCCCAGCTATGCAGTTGGTCCAATACAAGATATCACCATAAAAATCCTTGCCTTTCACATCTAAAAAGGGCAATTTTTTTAAAATCCAGAAACTGCACCATGTGCTTCCTGTTTCACATACATACAAGTACAAATTTACTCTTTTTAGCTGGTTGCAGCCATAGTTCCCTCTGATTTGGTTTTCAGAAGAGAGGATTAATTTTGTCTGTACTAGCCACCACTACAAGCCTTGTCACTTGTAACACACCCTGCTGAAATGGTTTGATTTCTTAAGAGCTACAAGCCATTGAGATCAGGGATTATTTTCTCCTGGAAAACCTTCCTGAACAAAAAACAGTGTTTGTAATCTATGTTTTGGAGTAGCAAATGGATGTGTAACCAGCTAGGCTAGCCTTTTGCTTTCTAGTATAAGAATGCAGTAGCAGAACTAAGGGGATGGAGGGAGACCGGGGCACAAGCCCAGGCACTGAGTTGGGGGTGTGTGTGCAAAAATACAGCTGCTGCCATCAAAAAGGCAAACAAAATGTTAGGGATTATTAAAAAGGGAATTATGAACAAGACAGAAAGTATCATTATGCCCCTTTATAAGTCTGTGGTGTGCTTGTATCTTGAATGCTGTGCCCAGTGCTGGTCCCCAAAGGATACAGAAGAGCTAAAGAAAGTACAGAGAAGGTCAACAAGGATGATCAGCTGCATGGAGGGGCTTCCATGCCCCTTCTGTGTTTCCATATGAGGAAAGGCTAAAGAGGTTAGACCTATTCAGTCTGGAAAAGAAACTCTTGAAGGGGAACATCATAAGGGTTTACAAAATAGTAATGGTTGAAGAGAAAGTAAATAGGGATTTATGTTGTGACAGGGCCTGCCTCTTTAAGAAGAGATGTATGATATCTGTGAGGCATGGGTATTGGGGAGGATGGAG
The DNA here is from genome assembly GCF_030867095.1 of Alligator mississippiensis. NCBI lineage: Eukaryota > Metazoa > Chordata > Crocodylia > Alligatoridae > Alligator > Alligator mississippiensis. The sequence goes on from NC_081824.1 coordinate 20,658,615, forward strand.
CCCACATAATTAGCCCTTAAGACGATGAGCCGTGACACTTGGGTTAATCAGTATGAGATCTTGCTTGGGAACCTCTGGGGCAGCCTTGCTTTTTCTAAAAGAGAAATACCTGAAAGTGTAGCAGGCAAGGGGAAAGGGAGATTGCCCAAAGACAGCAACATTGATAAGGGCTGAGCGGTGCCGGGGCATCACGGTCACCCCTGGAGTGGGGACCCTGTTACATATGTACTGTCTCTCACAATACAAGAACTAGGGGTCACAAAAGAAAACTGATAGGATTTGGCCACATGGGCTCCATAAAAATACCTGAGCAAAAATTGGCATAACTTTTGCCTGAAATCTGAAAGTGGATACCTGGCTGGGTAAACCCATCTGAATCCATAAGTCACTTCCCATATGTTTGTGAGTTTTTATGGGCATCAGTTGTAGACCTGCAGGTTCCTCATGACTTGACTGCTTCAACCAAGTATGCCCTCTTCACACAATGTCCAACCTCTCCTCCCTGATTGACTATTTCCACTCTCCCTCATCCGTTCACTCTCCCTTCCTCCAGGACCTCACTAAAATCTTAGCTTGGTACCTCTCTTTAGCAAGAGTGTGATCAATGTGCCTTTTCCCTGGAGACAGGTTGGGAAAGGGTCCAAGCAGAGCCCAAATGATTTTCCAGGCATGGGATGAAAGAAACACAAGAATGCACACACGCCCAAACCGTGCTGCCACCTCATGGGTGCTCCACGGTGAAACTAGGGCTTTAGTATTGCTCATTAGATGCAGAGACATTTGCTTGCTGGCCAGAACTGTACAAATGCCTCCTCATTACAGTTCTGTTTTTAAGGGCTGCACACAAAAAGGCACAGAACTGGGAGTGTGAGAAAGATGTGAGCAGTTTGGGCTGTTGTATATCCATAACTATAAGCCTAAACCCGAAGTTTGAGTTCACATTTGTAATATTCTGTCTCACTCTGTCGGCTCAGGGGCAGTCTGCTGCCGAGAGAAGCTTGAAGTAGCGTCCAACTATAGCAGGTGAATTTTCCCTTGTTAATGCTTAATTGTTTCCAATAGCAATCCTACCAGACACTGCTCCGTCTCGACTGGAATCCGCTGGAGCTGGAGCTCACTCAGAAAGTGCCTCAGCTCAATCACTTGTTTTTAGATTGTCTGCGAAAAAAGAAAAAAAAGAAAAAAAGAAAAAGAAAAAAGAAATCCCAGGAAAAATTAACATTTCTGAGAACGATGGTTGTTTGCTATTTCATTTCAATTTTATATAAAATATTTGGGTTGGCTGGAGTGGGGCTGCCAGGTGGCTAAACATGCCGAGTGAGTGCGGTCAGCGCTTGGGACACGCATGGGGCTAAAAGCATCCAAAAAATTACTTCTGACCTTCATTTGGTCTGCCAATCACTGCTGGCTGCTCTTACATCACATTTTTCAGCAGCCAATAATGGATTCATAGAAGTTAGGGATGGAAAAGACCCATTAGATCATCCAGTCCATTTTCCCCTGTTCCCCAAAGGTTAACCCAGAACCGTTCCCATTAGTATATTTGCTAGTGCTGTGTCCAGTCTCATTTGAAATGACGCAAGTGATGGGGCTGCCAGCATTTCCCTCTGGGAATCTATTCCGCAGTCTAATGGGGTTCATTGTTAAATCTTTCCTGATATTCAGCCTAACATTTTCTTTTGCTTAGTTTCATCCCATTACCCACTTGCACCACTCTAAACAATTCCTCTCCCTTTCTCTTGTCTGGAACAATAGTCCTTTGTACTTCTCAAATGCCTTTCAGCTGAGAAGCCAACAGAGGTTTGCGAAAGTGAATTCTGTTGTACCCATTTCACATATGAAGAAACTGCAGCACAGAGGTTATGGGACTGGGTGATGTGCCCGTCTGGGTGATGACTAGAATCAGGAATGATTGCAATTACACCTGGCTCACTTTTCCAGGCATTTGGTACCCAGCTTGCCACAAGTTATCATTGTTTCTAAAGGCCCATTTTTGCCTTTCCAGTTTAAGCAACAAGGAGAGAGTTGAAAATGAGTAGAAAAAAAGAGGGAAATATCTCAAAGTTAAATATTATACTTAGCAATTTCTCTACACTTCATTTTATGAGGTGGTGATTTTGAAGGTCTCTCTCACCTTTCACCCATAAACCCCCTCTTGTTACTGTTTATAGTTCACATCCTTTCAGGTGTTTTTCTTCTGTATTCACAACGGGCAGGTTGCTAGTATCCTCTGACTAGATAATATTCCCAACCAAACTTCAGGAAGTAAACAGATTTTTGTAGTAGTTTGAATTAAGCAACAAGCTACGCAGCTGGATCGCATCTCTGTGACAAGTTGAACCAAAGTCCCAAAATGGGCTTTGAGGACCAGCCCATGGATGGTCCAAAGCAGCAGTTCTTTCTTATAGTCGAGTGTTTTCAAAATAACTTTCTGACCTTTTGGATGAGATCCTATTAGCTGGGAGACATTCAGCACCCTCGGTGGAGGTGCTTATTGAAGTAAATCAAATACTAAATCTGCAATGCACCTCTACATAAACTTCTATTAATTTTGATTTAAGGCATTCTTATGTGGCTAGGGCCCAATCCTATAAGGTCCCTTGAGGACTGGGCCCTCAGAAACTAGAGATGGAAAAGACCTACAAGATTAGATCATCTCGTTCATTCCCTTGCCAATGCAAGATTGTTCCCCACAGTATATTTTCCAGTGCTTTGTCCAGACTGGTCTTATTTTTAAATGATTCATATGATAGGGTTTCCTCCAGTTCCATTGGTGACTGGATAATTGCCAGAAAAAATTTTAGAACACTATTTTTTTTCATACTTTGACTTTTCTATCTTTGGATCATCCAGGATTGTGAGGGCTGCAATTTGTACTGAACAGAACTGGCAGTAGATTCACTGGCTGCAGAGGCAAGTTTAAGGACTTTGCTCTGACCTCCCAAGACAGCCAAATCCCCAAAGGAAGCCAATGGGAGTGCTGCTTGAGTGAGGACTTGGGGTTGGGCCTTCAAAGCGAAACTTCTCCACGGAGGACAGATGTGGATTATTTTGCAAACACCTTTGCAAGCTTTTCTATTAATGGTTGTGGTAAAGCTAGGATTTATGTCCTAACGGTTGAACTTTGCAACTGGTGACTGTGACTGCTTTCCTATTTGAATTTACACTGACAGTTGAATTTCAGGGGAGTATGCTGGGCCTGTGACCAAACAGTGCTCGCCAAATAGCGGTGGAGGAACTAGACTGCCTGGGTGCGTTGCTGATTGCTGTGCCTCTTGCTCTAGTGTACTGTGTCATAAACACTTCAGTTATTTATTACTGCACAATGTTCTTGCTCCCTTACAAGTTGTCATTGTCCTGCGTTCTGTTTTGAAGCCTTGGATACAGATGTTCATGTTCTTGCTGCCTTGAATTTCATTGGGAATAAATTATCTTGAAAAAAGAGTGGGAGGAAGTTTAATGACTAGGTTTACAAGGCTGTCAGGACTTGGTGGATGAATTTTCTGTCAGCGGTTACGACACACCCTGAACTCTCCAGCGGGATAATTCCCAGCAGGGCTGTACCCCAGGGTAAAGTCTCCACCCTGCTGAAATCAATGGCAAAACACCTGCCGGCTTCAGTGGAGCTAGGATTTCACCCCATAGCTTTTCATCTTGTTTCAGGCTCTTTTTTCTCCTTGTCCCTCCCAACCAGGATTTCTTCTCCCTTTGGGCTCACTCCTGATTCTTGTGGTTGCCCATCTCCCTTTTTCTTTCAGGTCCTTCTTCCACTTCAATGCACCCTGTAGGTGAATTTGTGTGCGGTCCCTCCAGGAACCAGCACACACGGGACAGGGTGGGGGACCTTTAAGCCACTTTGTTGATGGAGTTCTGGTCTGGGGCTGAAACAACTTGATTGACTTAATCGAGTGCTTTGCCCCCTGGGGTCACAACTTCCTTTCCTTGTTTGTGCCCTTGTGCGAAGCAGAATTGACAGATTTGTCGGGGTCTGACAGGGCTATGCTGCGAGCACTTCTGCTGTGGCCTCAATGTGTCAACTGTGCACCTTAGCACCCATACCACCCCAGCCCCCTGAGTCCCTACTAAGGAAAGCAGCATAGTAAGAATCAAACTGGCTTAGCAAGGAAAAAAGACCGTGAGCAAATGGCTTTACCATTCAGAAAGTTATGGAGGAGAAAGAGGGCCTCTTGATGTGTTATTGAGGATCAGAAACATTAACAGAGGAGAGAAAATGTTGAGCCAACTGACAAAGAGATAGTGGTTGAGGTCAGTAGAAAGGGTAACATCAAAAGGGAAATGGTGTGGCCTAAAAAGAGAGCCCTGAAGTGGGCACCCATGGGATATAGATTTGGGAGAGCAGTCACTGAAGAAGATATGGTCGGAAAGTAACTTGGCGAAGGCAGAACCACAAAAGAGAACAGGATTCAGTTCCCCTGCCTTTGGGCATGTTGGACAGGTGGGGCTGTTTTCAGTAGAAGTGGGGTCTTTGCACTTCTTATTTCACATCAGTCCCTGAAAAAAATGAGCTCAGACCTGCTCTCTCTTGGCACAGTAAACTTAATAGGTTTAATATGGATTGCCAGATATCACACATCATTGTAGGATAAATTGCACTCTAGTGTGATTAACCTTAAAAAGAAAGCTGAGTTTTCATTGGCATTGTTATTTTCTTTTAATTAAATGAGTGGCAAAACATAATTTCCTCCCCTTTCTATTAGCCAACTGCAACACAGTCTTATCAAATGAGATCTAACAGTGCTTCGCCTCACTGTATGTTCTTTCAAAGATCACTACATATGGTTCTCATTCTTTTTCCCATAGGAGGTTGGAGGCTGGAATAATTTGTCTGTCGATATTAGGTTGGCACCTAGTTTTGTCCTGTTTTAGAAGCAGTCACCCAGCTGGTTTAGCAGAGTGGTTACAGAGAGGCTTTTAGCAGGTGACATTTACATACTCCTGTGTTACGTTACACTTCATCTGTGTGTGCATGGTATTACTTACATAGATAAAATGTGTGAAAGGAACACAATGAACGGCTGTCCTCGAAACTTCCTAGCCCTGTTCAATTACTGAGGCCTTTGTTACGTGGAGGAAAAGATCATGTGGCAACTTGTATCAGGTTTAGTAGGAGTAAAATTATGATTATAAATACTTTGGTCTGAAAATATAATGCGCTGTTACCAGATAATCTGCAGAATAAAGGAGGTATTCATTCAGTGTTGATTGAAATAGAAAACTGACCACAAAATAAATAACAGGAGTTCTGACACAAATTAACCAAAGCAAGATAATTAAAAATAGAGGCTGGCAACTGGCACAAAGGAATTCATTCCAGCTCCATCTATACAGTAGGTCACTCTTAGGTGTTAAGTTATATCTTGAACCTGCAGCGTGGTTAATACTAACTTGACAGGTTTTGATGTCATTTCCTGGAGCAACTGTACCAGCGACTGTAATCCACACTTGGACTTGCATTATTTTCCCCACAAAGAGCAGTTGCATATTTTTGAGTCTGATGACTGTTATTTTAGGTTGAGATGAAGAAAACATGGAAATCCATCACAGCAGAAGAGACTGTGTATATGTCTGATTTCTCTGAACAGGTAGCAGCAACGTGTTGAACAAACTGACTGTGTATCTTCTTCCGAGCAGAACTCGTAGAAGCTTGAAAGTGCAGGCCGTATATGGAGGAAATAAAAGAGATATTGCATGATTTTGTAGCTTCAGAATACATACCAAAGAAGTCCCTTCTTCTGGAAGTCCATATAGCCTGTGTCTGCTAAACCTCAGGGAAGAGAAAAGGTTCATTTATTTTGTCTGGTAATTAATGGACAATGTGACTGTTTTTTCCTAGTCTACTTATTTATATACAGTTTAATGGGGTTCAAAGTGGGCCAGTTAGAGTAGGCTGAGAACTTTTCGTCCAAAGTATTTTGATTAAATATTAGATTTTAGATTTTTTTTTGGTGAATTATACTATTATACTATATTTCAGTTCATTTTTCAGTTTTTGGATGAAAAGTTGACATTCTTTGTCAGGGAGGAGTTAGCATTCAGTTATAAGTACTGACAGACAAACAAGAAACAAGGCCTGGTCCAAGGGATGGCAGCATAAACTGGCAAAACTTAAATATGCTTATTGAAATTATGACTGTTTACATTTAGCATTTCAGACATGCTCATTAGAACTTTCTTGACTTTTTAAAATACATCTGTTTGGGATGATCCAGTAAAAGATGGCCCAATCCATTTGCAAAACCATTTGAGTTTTTCACAGAAGAGACCCTTAGACCAGCTAATTTGACTTTCTGAATAAAACAGGCTTTTGAGTTTAAGCCATTTAGCTCAACACTTTGCACTGGCAAAAGCCTGACTTCCAGAAAGTATTCTAATCGTGCTCTGAAGACAGCAAGAAATGGCATTATGGGCAAAGCTGGGTCAGATATAAAGTCATGCCTGTTATTAGCAATTTTTGTTGGAAAGAAATTCTAACTAGAGTTACTGTGGTTTTGAACACAACATGGATACCTTTGGCACATATGTGCATTTTTGGGTATATACCTGAGCATGGACAGATCCAGAACAGAGGCAAGAGGTGGGGGAGGGAGGTGAGGGGGGCATGCAGCCACACCTGCTTCGGATGTATGATGCATGCTCAGTAAGCTCTTTGAGCTCACTGTCGTGTCAGCGTAGTGCGTACCACAGCTCCACCAGTATTGGGAGCTTCCTGAGCTCACCAGCTGATCTGTGCTGGCTCTGCCCAGAGCCACTGCTTCTCATGATTGCAGAATGCAGGTCGTGAGTGCTACCACCGTTTATCTCCTTTCTTTCCCCCTGAGCAGGGGAAAAGAGGGGATGAGAAGCAGACACACCCACTCCCTGAGCTCTAGAGCAGTATAAAAGCAGAGCTGGTGCTAATCAGGTTGTGAGTTCAGAGAGCTCACGGCACCTGCGAAACCCTGGTTTGAGCTGCACTGACATGCTGGTGATCTTAGAGAGCTCACTGCACATGCTCTGTGCAGCCAAAAGGGGCATGCAACTGTGCCCCTGAAACCCTCACCCTCCTTCCCACCCTAAATCTGCCCCTGCCCCTAAGGAACTGAAACAAATCCTTCACAGGTTACACTTACAGGGAGCCTTATTGGTGACATCCAGGATTATATCAGTCCATTGGAAAAATACAATGTCTCCAAAGGTTGAAATCTAGTATGATGAGAGGGTGCAGCTGGCATCTATGGAGAGAGTTGTATTTAGCCGATGTAACTTCTTCAGAAATTGTGGTGCAATTTGGAGACGTTTCTTAGGCTATTTTGGTAAGTAAATTATTGCTCCTTGCATGCTTTTATTTTCTTCTTCTATCTGTCCTTCCTTCAGGTTGATATATGCAGTTGACATATCTACAGTTCTGATTTTTTTGTTGCATTTATGTGCAAGATTGTGTTACATCTTGAGAAGCAAAGATCTGAATATTTCCCTTGGTTCTTTGTTCCAGTGGCCGATGTTAAAAAGTTGTGCCTTAGTTTTGAGTTGAATTTGTCTGACTTCAGCATCTAGCCATTGCACCTTGTTAAGCCATTATTCACTAAATTAAGGAGCCTTCAAATACTTAGTATTTCCTCTCTGAGGAGGTGCTTATATACTGTAGTCATCACCTGCCAGTCTTCTTTTTGATAAACTAATCAGATTGAGCTCCTTAAGGACTAAGTTCAACTTTTCTACTAAAATGTTTCCAGCTTAGAAAGACAGGATGGTAAAGGGCCTCCTGGGTGATTAAGTCCAGTCTGCTGAATTCACAGGCACATGTTAACCAAAGGACTCCCTCAAATTGCCACTTCAAACCCTCAAACATTGATGGGGAACAAAATCTGAAACACTATAAAACACCCTAAAAATGCCTCAGGTAAAAGCAGGACAGTAAGGGAACTGCCAACTTCCTGCCACTACCATGAGAGGGAAGTAGGAAAAGGATCGCGTCCCACCTGCAGAAGAAGGCAAAAAGCCCCATAAGTCCATGCCAGCCTGAGCTGGGGAAAAAGTCCTTCCTGATACAAAATTTGGTGGCCAGCATCCATCTGCATATGAGAGCAGGGCCTTCTAACTAGGAACCTCTGGGTTGACTAGTATGTAAGTGCAGCCCAGTTTAAAAAAAATCCTCCAAAAACCCAAGAAGCTTTAGCTTTGGTCAATAGCCCAATGCCTCAGAAGACGGTGGAAAAGCCCCCTCAGAGATAGGTAGCATTCATAAGAGGAAAAAAGTCTCTTCTGGCCTGAACCAGTTACTAGTATAAGCTATAAGACATGGGATTTCCTTCCATGACACAAGAGAATTCATCTCTATTTTTTCCTGGCTAAGAGGACCATGCACAGGCAGGCATCATACTTCACTCCACACTAAGTGGGGAGTCACAGCCCCTCCAGGGGCACATTCTGCTTCATTTTTTTCTGTCACATAGCTCTCCCATTCGTTTTATGGGTAGCATTCGATGCCCCCAAAGATGGAAGCCTGTTGACCTCAAAGTGTGTAGCTTGACATTTATTCCAATGGGGATTTTCAACTTTTGCTGATATACTTGTCTGATTGGACTTGCACTTCTCCTTGACTACATAAGATATAGATGCCTTAGCAGAATTTGTGACCTGAGCAGCAGAGCATCTACCTAACACTCCACTGGTATATCCATATGCATTCAGACCTTGTTGCTCTGAGTGATTAGTACTCCTGTATAAGTCATCAGATAACTTTTTTTTTATTAGTTTATAAGATTATCAAGCCTTACTGTCAGTTCAAGGAATGTGGATAGTATTTTGGTGTAGGCAAAATTATAGTAGGAATACTATAAATGCTACAGATTAAATTCAAGATGGGATGGAGTGCATCCTTGGCAAGTTTGCAGATGACACCAAGCTGGGGGGAATAGTAGATACACCAGAGGGTAGGGCTAGGATTCAGAGAAACCTCAACAAAATGGAGGATTGAACCAAAAGAAATCTCATGAGGTTCAATAAAGACAAGTACAAAGTCCTGCTCTTAGGACAGAACAGTCCCAAGCACTGGTACAGGCTGGGAACCGACTGGCTAAGCATCAGCTCTGCAGAAAAGGACCTAGGTGTTACAGTGGAGAATAAGCTGAATATGAGCCAACAATATGCCCTTGTTATGAAGAAGGCTAATGGCTGGGCTATGTTAGTAGAAGTGCTGCCAGCAACTTGAGAGAGGTGATTCTTCCCCTCTATTTGGCATTGGGGAGGCCACATCTGGAGTTCTGTGTCCAGTTTTGGGCCATCCACTACAGAAAGGATGTGGACAAATTGGAGAGAGTCCAGTGGAGGCCAACAAAAATGGTTAGGGGGCTGGGGGACATGACTTCTGAGGAGAGGCTGAGGGAACTTGACTTATTTAGTCTAGAGACGAGAAGACTGATGGGGGGATGTAATAGCAGCCTTCAGCTACCTGAAGGGGGGTTGCAAAGAGGATGGAGTTGTACTGTTTTCAATGGTATATATTCTTCCAGCTTAAGTCCTGGACATTATAAACCGACTGTCCTGCAGATAGTAAATACAAAGACTCCTACCATTAGTCTGGATTAGATGACCTCCTGGGGTTTCATAGATTCATAGATTATAGAGTTAGAAGGGACCCAGTGGATCATCATGTCTGACCCCCTGCCCCTGGCAGGAAAGAGGACTGAGGTCAGACGACCCCAGCCAGGTGATTGTCAAGCCTCCTCTTGAAGACCCAAGTTAGGTGACAGCACCACCTCTCTTGGAAGCCCATTTCAGACTCTGGCCACCCTTATTGTAAAAAAATTCTTCCTAATGTCTAACCTAAATCTACTCTCCACTAGTTTGTACCCATTATTACTAGCTACTCCGTGTGGTGCTCTGGCAAACAGCGCATCCCCAATTCCCTGCTGTCCTCCACTAATAAATTTATAGGTGGCCACAAGGCCACCCCTCAGCCATCTTTTGTTTAGGCTGAAGAGATCCAGGTCACTCAACCTCTCCTCGTAGGGTCTTTCACAGAGACCACTAATCATGCGGGTGGCCCTGCTCTGAACCCTTTCCACATCCTCCGTGTCCCTCTTGAAGTGCGGTGCCCAAAACTGGATGCAGTACTCCAACTGCGGCCTGACTAATGCTGCGTAGAGGGGGAGCATCACCTCCCTCAATCTGTTGGTCATGCACCTCCTAATACACGACAAGGTGCGATTGGCTTTGTTGAGGGCCTCATTGCACTGCCAGCCCATGTTGGAGTAGATGACCTCCTGAGGTCCTTGCCAACCACAATTTCTATGATTCTGTCATTAATTAGTAAAATACTAAGACTGAAATATAAATGTCCTTAGAGATTAGAAAATTCCAAAAGCTAAGGTTGTGGATGCAAAATTAACTATTCTGCTTTTACATAGTTTTTTTTTCCAGTTTCTTTCTTTTCAGTTAAATGTAAATTTTCATCCCTAAATAGTTGTAATTAATATATATGTGGAAGGGGCAGGATTTATGATCTGGCCAAGTTAATGTCTAAATGATAAAAACTACCAGAATGCTGCCAGCACAATGGGACACAGGTTCAGAGATCAGAAGACAAGAAAGGCCCAATAGATCTTGTCTGATCACTTATATAACACAGGTCAGTCATTCCAGACAATAATTTCACAGTGGAGAGAATAATTCTTCTCAGTTATGTAAGTGGATGCCATCAAGGCCAATAATTTGTAGCTGAACTATTACAGCTTGTCTCTTATCTGTATTTAAAGAATCCAAGTGATGATGAATTTACCATTTTCTTTGGTAGCCTGTTCCAATAATTCATTTCCTGTTCTTAGGAAATTGTGTTTTATTTCCACTTGAAAATTTTCTCCCTTTAACTTTCAGCCAATGGATCTTGTTATGCCATGGTCTGTTGTAGAGGTGCCGAGTAACTGGGGCCTGAGGGCCCTGGCCCCACTTAGGAAAAGGGCTGTCACCTGAAATGTGTAAAACTTTCCACATATCCATCATCTTAGGCCCCCTCCCCTGGCAAAAATAAAACTCAGTGCCTATGGTTTGTTGGATTCAAGACTCTGCTCATACCAGCTTTCCTCCTTTCAGAAGTACCTCGAAGACTGCAATCATTGCTTTGCTGCAAGACTAAATTGAGTGAGTTCCTCATATCTCTCAATCTAAGGTCTGTTCTCCAGACCTTGCCTAATTTTTCAACTTCCATTTTAAATTGTGAGCTTCAGAGGTGCACATATTAGTGCAATGGTGGCCAATGTCATATGCAGAGGGCCAGCATCACTGTGATTAGCTCATGTCATCACTCTTTTTAAGATGGAGCTATTTTTAAATGGCTGCGTCTGCTTTCTTTGTTTTGTGCTTCTGTAATGGTCATGAAGAGGGATTACTGTGGTAACTATGTGTGATCTGCAATCTATTGTTGCTGCGTCAATCTTCATGCTGTACATATCTCTGCAGTTAATGAAGGTTATTTCATGGCAGAATTCACTTTGTTCCGGTGAAAGTAAATAAAGCCTGTCACCACTCTAGCAATGAGTAGAGGTGCTTACCTTGGAGCAGAACTGAGTATGTAAATATACACTGTCTTAAAAATAATGTGAATAGCCAACTGGATGGCATCCATATGAATGCGTCAGAAGGAAATGGTAACAATCTATTGTTTCACTTGTGCCTGTGTCTTTAATGATTGTCTGATACAAGGAAGAAAAAGTAATCATAATATACAGTTATTAGGAAGAACTTTACATGTGGGGTGCAATTACCGCATGAAATAACATTGGCTTAATGGTAACAGACAATGGTTAAAAGTTCTGATTACCAGTGAATTAATGGCCAAATCATAGCTAGAAGAGACTTGGGAGCAATTTTTCAGGCTGGTCCCTGTATTTGTCAGTCCCAAATTAGGGAATGTAAACACACACATGTGTGCACCTTTGTTCTTCCAATTAATTGTCCAACTAATTAAGTTGTTTTGGTATGTAAGTCCCTGATTGTACATGCACTATGATGTCTAGAGTGATTTAAATGCTAGTTGCGAACAAAAGTGTTTGCAAAACTGCCCATAAACTTTTGCACTTACAAAATTGAAAGTCAGACTCTGAATGTTTGGCCTCCATATATAAGTTCTGTTCCATACCATGCTATCAGTATCCCTAAGAAACAATATCTGTCATCTCCTGTGCCATCATCATATGACATGTTCCAGCAACAGTCACAATCCAAGCTTCAGAATGAATGTATAGCGTATTGCCTGTTGGAAGTTTCTGATTTGGCTTCTGTTCATTAAACTTCAACGGGTCCAGAGTGCTGCAACAAGTATGAGTTATACTGTGGAAGGCAACATCACACCATTGTTGTCTTCCAGAATTCCCAAACAGAGCGCTATAATCCCTGAAATCAGTTCAAAATTATTCCCTTTGTTTTCAGAGCACTCCCTGGATTTCTTCCAACCTCCTTTTCAGACTTTATAAACTTTCACTTCTGCCTGTTTAATATTTAATTTTGGCTTTTTTAATCTTTACTCCACTCATGACTTTGTTAATCCTTGCACTTGCATTGTCCCACCCGGTAGAATGGAATTAGATATGCATTTGTGAAAAGCAGTCATCACTTTTCTGTGCCTTATTTTAATACAGATATTTCTCAGTGAATAAATGACACAATGTATGTGTCACAAGTGTGTCACACATTTATTCAAGTGACACGTACAGTGTATGTGTCATTTATGTGACTAGCCATGTCATACTAGTCTCATTGGAAGACAGACACCCTTTGTTCTCAGATGTACAACCTAGCTGTCCCCAAATGCTGCAGTATTTAGAGTATTTTTTTGCAATCTGATTTTTTGGCTACAGTAAGTCTTCAGTTATACAGAGGACCCAGCACTAGAATTATTTGGACTCATTTAAGTAACATGGGTTACTTGTTATGCAATATGTGGTTTGGGATGGGGTATAAGCAAGAGTATCAGTTAGAAGCCTGTGCTCAACCTTTCTGGTGAAATGCTCTAAATAGTATTACCTAGGAAGGAGACTGGAGTCTAACCCGAGAAGTGAGAATTGGGTCTTTTGATTTGCTTAAATAGAAAAGGCTGGTACATTACACAGGAAATAAAAATGAATCTGGCTGAGATTTCAGATTGGTGTGACCTCTGCGGTTCAGACCCAGTTGCAAATTTCCCCAGAACAGCAGAAGGCTTTGGATGTAGATTTTTGGTCTGGCTCATTTCAGAGAGAGAAGCCAGCCATGTGGTTCCAGACTTCCCAAAGACCTTTGTTTTGGACTCACTTGATGATCGGAAAAGAAAGACGAGGAGGCAGGCAGCCGGTAGTATTTCAAAACCTTGTAGGTGAACACATGCAGAACCATACAGCAAAGAAGCCCTTCCCAGTTACACCAGAAACAATAGAAAACCACAAAAAAATCCCAATTTAGAGGATATCTTTGCTGTTCTAATGAAGTACAGGGAAGAAAAGAAAGCATAAAGTTCAGGATCAGGCCTGAACATGCAAACTATTCCTGCAAAGCTCGTTTCATCCTTACAATTTCAAGCTTATCTATAGTTACCATATAATATGTGACAGGCAAGGATTTTTGTGGGAGATATATTTTATTGGACTGACTGCATGGCTGGGATAGACTTAGACAAGTTTTGAATGCAATGCATTCTTCTTCAGGTGACCTGGTCTATCTCAACCATGCTGTTGGTTCAATAAAAGATATCACCCATAAAAATTCTTCTCTCTTGCATATTTACTGAACAACTACAATATCACTCCAGTAACATTGTATAATACATTATTTTTGTCTGTTTGAAGGAGTCAGTAGTTTTAATGGTACATCTTGTGTTCTGTTAAGATATCATTAAAAATGTTAAAGCTCTTCTTTCAGTATTTTTCTTGTTCCCTCTCTGTAAATAAGAGGTAAAGACACAAACAGAGTTTGAAGAAAACTATTTCAGTAGTTCTTAAGTTATAGCTACAGGATATTTGATTGAAACTAAAGAAAACATTTCTGCTAGAGGACATTTATTTGAGCTTCCTAGGCTAAGACCAACCATGGAAAATTACAGGCCCAAAGCAGTTTGTTCCAGAAAATTATGAGTTGTGACCAATGTTGTCATTTAACCTTAATTACAGTGCTTGTGATGTTCCTGATTGTACTGGCTGTCCGTATGTGTCACTATATAGCTTGCAGAAAACATTCAAGCAATACCACATAGTTAAGCCAAATCTTCTGGAAATATAATTCTTAGTATTCAGATTCTATACACACAGTTTACAATATGTACTATACTATATTTAATAAATGGTGAGTTGAGCAAGAGTTTGTAGTATATTCATGTTGTTTCACGCTCTCTTTCCTTTTGCTTTAAGCTAGCTCATTCCACATGGAGACACTGCCATTTCATTATAGAAGTTTTGTTTAGCATGGTGTATATGTCTTTTTTATCTTTTCCCCATTTTGACTGGCAAACTAGATCCCTGAATTACATTTGCTACTCTGGCAATGACTAAGGGTGATATCTTGGTCCAACTGAAGTCAATGGCAAAGATCCCATTGACTTAATGGAGATAGGATTTCACCTTATTTTGTGTTGCCTTGTCTAATAAAAGGAAAATATATTTCATCTAAGGCCTATTGTAGTCAACAGAGAGACTTCCTGTCATTACAATAGATTTTGGATCAGTCCCAGCATGAGACCATTCAGTCCATTCCAGAGTTTACAGGGATACAGCATTCATACTTCTCCTTCTCTGAGGAATAAGCCTGCTCTGAGTTAGCAAAGTTTCTGTACACTTCTTCTCATGAAGTATTTGGATGTGCTGGCAACCTCTCTTATTCATGTTCCTATTCTTATACTGTTTTGCATTGTGGTAATTCTGAATCATTACATGAACAAATCCATACTGGACAATAATCTAGAAATGTAAATTCTGGTTTATATATTCCAGTCCTATGGACTTTGATATTAATAAACGTAACTTTCTTCTTTGCAACAGCAAAGGACAACACAAGGACGGGTGGGTTATCTGAAACCTGGTTCTTATTCTGGCCTATTTTTTTAAAGAAAAGCTGAGCTTGATTCTGATTAAAGTTTTAAAAACACAAGTAATGTAGAAAAGATGCTCAGATGTTCCCTTTGAATTTTTAACCTTCTTCCCTCCCTCCTTCGAGTTGTTAACAGTTTTAAATCATGGCACTGAAACATACTGAGTTACATTCTGCTCCTAGTTACATCGGTGTAAATCCAGAGTAACTTCTTTGAGGTCAGCAGAGCTCCTCTGAATTTGTGCCAGTGCCTGTAGTGATAGCAGAATTTGTCACATTATGGTATTTTACTGTCTTTTTTTCTCTCCTCATTAGCTTTCTCTACTTAAAAGTAAAATATGTGATTATTCGATCTGGACAGGGGACAACAATTCTGTTTCATGACAAAATTTGAAGTATCAGAATTTGTTTCCATTCTGTGTTGGAACAAAACAAAACCTTTCAAACACTTTTGCCAAAGGGAATTGTGTTAAACACCCTTATAATTTGCTCCTTTGAAATGTTCTGACTACCTCCACTAATTAGCTGAGGGCTGCGGTTATTGAATTTCACATCTCACTGATGCAATGGATAAAAATCAAGGAAATATCCAGTTAATCCAGTCTTTGTTTACCTGCCTTAACACCCAAAAATACCCTGCCAAACATGCTAAGGCTCCGTCTCCACAAAGACCCTTGCATTTTCCAGTATGTAACCCACCACAAAGTTATTTTCATACTGCCGAGCACAACCTTAGCTCTGACCAGAGCTGTATTAAAATGCACTTTCAGTAGACAGATGTACTTTGGGAAAGTGCGTAATGTGTGTGATGTATATTTGGAAAAATGTTGAGGTCACAGTGTGTCGTCAGTATTTCAACGTGCTTGAGAAAAAGGCTTAGTTGGGCAGATCTGGGCACAGCTGAGATCTCTGCGCTGAGAAATAGGCACCTTTCAGCCTGGCCATAACACTGGAGCACTAGGAAGCCAGGGCAGCAGTCCCAGGAAAGCCCTGTAAGCACTGATACTACAGAGCAGTGAGGACACTAGCCTTTACCCCATCCCAAGCCTCTTTCTTCCCCAGTCTCTCCTCACCAAAGTCCTTTCTTCCCCATCGTGCTGACCTTAGTGCAAAATGAACCCAGTGACCTAGGTGTTTTCTTCCACTCCTGTGCAATGCTCTGCACAGCTGAATCATTCCACTCGTTCCCTGTCTGGGGTTCAGATCTATTTATTCCTAGTTTTAGATGTTATTCCATTTGCTTGGCTGCCTGTTGAGGCAGATGTGAGAGTGTATGGGACACGCAGCATGGTTACTGTATCGTAAAGCAGGGTTTCTCAACCAGGGAGCCCCTGCAGCCTGGGGTGCCTTGAGATCCTTTCAGGGGCGTTGCAGGATGCCACGCAACATTAGTCCAAACATTCACAAGATAAACCCTGTGCTCTTATGAAAGAATACATGGCGTGACAAATATTCTGACCTGCTGTAGTTTTTCTGAGTTCTTTGCAATAGAAACATTGTTGTATTGTTTTTCCATGGTCAAAACATGAGTAAGAAACTAAGAGCTGACATTTTCTGAGGGGTGCCTGGAGAATAACAAGGGGTACCTTGAGTCTAAAAAAGGTTGAGAACCACTGCCATAGAGGAAGCTATTCCTCCGTATGACTATGGGCCGATCTACACATGATACGTTACTGTGCATTAGCCTAGTTTCTGCGCAGTACAGGCACATAGCTACATGTGCACACTCGTACTGTGCAGTAAAAATGGCTAATCACACCTAAATGTGATACATGCAAATACAGGTATTAAATTTAGGTGCAGCTAGTTAATGCACAGTAAAGCACATGTAGACATGACCTGGCATTAAGTTTAGTGCTGGGTCTGCCCTGTCACTAGTGGGCTGGCCTGAGCCCAGGCCCAGGGCTCCTGGCTTGGAGTCTCTCCTGCGCCAGGGCTGGGCTGCCTCTGTGGTAGCCCCTAGCTGTAGGCTATAAAACCCTGTAGCCATTTTGTGCCCTGGGGCACACACATTAGGAGCCTGAAGGAGCCTGTACACTCCCCAGGACCACTGCAGGCCCCATGTGCCCCCCCTGGACATGACACAGGCTGCCTCTGCCTGCCTTGTCTGGGAGCCAGAGCTATTGCTCAGCCACTGCAGGGCTGCACAGCTGCCAGGGCACTCCCGTTGGGCTAGCGGGGTGCTGAAAAGGACTGCAGCCTTCTGCACCCCAATGGCCAGCCTTGATAGCTCCCCAGGGCTGCTGGCTGGCCACCTGCAGCCGCAGGGCCAGCACCAGCTCTCTGCTGCCCAACCCCAGCAGCCTGCCTTGCATCTGCAGGTGCTGCAGGGCATAGCTTTTGCTGCATCCCTTGCCGTGTCCCTGCACTCGGCATTGCTGGCAGCTGTCCAGGACTGGCAACACAGGGATAGCTGCGCGGGGGCCCAGAGAGTGGCTTGGGATGCATGATGTCATCTGCATCCTCCCAGTTGAGGCCTGACCCTGACCCATTTGGGGCCCCAGCTGGAGCCAGGAGGAAACTGGGGACCTTGTGGCACTCTGGAGTGATGCAGAGTCCCAGAGGCAGTTTGAGCAGGGCAGGCACTCCAATGCCCACATTTATGAGGCCCTGTTGGGCAGCATATGGTAGTGAGGGCACTCCTGGTTGGTGCAGCAGTGCCACATAAAGGTCAAGGCTTTGAGGGCACAGGTGACCACAATCGCCGGTCCCCACCCCTGCCCCTGGCTCCTGCCCCCCTTCCTCACCCAGCCCGCCCACACTCCCATGGCCCCAGGTTCCCCCCCACAGCACACAGACAGGCAGGACACTGTTCAAAACTTCACTGAGCAGCCCGTGTCCCTGAAGCTGGGTGGGTATGGGTCTCTCACACCCCAAGGAAAGTGTGAATGCCAGCTGTGATGTCCTCCTCCATAGCGGGGAGTAGGGATGTGTAGCACTGTGACAGATAGCCCTCCAGGCAGTGGCGGAGGTTGCAGGGCAGCCTAGGCTTGCCCCCTGCACCATTGCAGCTCAGGGTCCAAAACCAGAAGCACAGGTATGCCCGGGGAACCAGGAGGATCATCAGCAGCAGGGCATTGTGGCTCAGGCACCCTTCAGCCTGCACAAACAGCTCATTGTGCACTGCCTAGGGCACAAGCAGCAGGGGCATGCTTGGGGAACAGTGGCGGCATGGCGAGGGACTGGCTCTGGGGCACCTCCCCGGAGTGGCCCCCACTGGGGAGGGCAAGGGTGCAGCCAGCCCCTCACCCCAGTTGCCTGGGAGCCCTGCGCGGCTCAAGCCTGGGTGCCATGGGCTGGGTGGTGGCATAGAGGAGCATGTGGCCTGCAGGAGGAGATGGGGGGAGTGGGGTCTGGAGCCACAACAGCAGATGCTGCCAGCAGTCTGGCCTGCCCCACCTTCCCTGCTCCAGCGGCTGGTGGAGGTGGCAGAGGAGTGGGAGGTGCAGGCTTAGGGATATCACCTTAGAGACTGCCTGGGTGGATGCGTGGGACCAGGCAGAGAGGGAGTTCCAAGCTGAGCTCCTGGCTGTGGAGTGGGAGCACCTCCAGATGCTCAGGAAGCAAATTGCATCCAGGCCCAGACAGTGGAGGCCACAGACAATGACTGCTGGACCCTGGACACCCTCCTGGGCCTGGGGGGTCATGTGCATGCTCCCTGCCGCCTGGTCCCCATCCATGCCCCCGCAGGGCCCCTGGTACCCTTCTGCTGCCCCACAGCAGGCCCCCACCTGGGACTAGGAGGTCCTCAAACACCTCCCACTTGCAGGAGCCCCTGGCTTGGCCCCTGCCCTGGGTCCCCTGCCACCCGCCTGGGCCCAGGCCTGTCTCTAGCCTCTCCATGGCCATGGAGCTGGAGGTGCCAGGCACCACAGCCCTGCTGGCCCTGGACTTGGGCAGCCAGAGGGGAAGCCACCTGCCCTGGAAGAGTCCTGGCTCAGAGGAGCCCTGCCTGCCACAGTTGTTGCAGCCCCAAGCCCATGGGGGAATGGCAAGAGGCCAGGGTGTTGGGTGCCTGCCCCTGAGCTCTGCCCCTTAGGTACCCCCACTCCACAGCCCCCTCTCCGGGGCTCACAGAGACTGAGACTGTTGTATGTAGTTTTAACAATGGGAAGTGGGTTTTTTATTGTTGGTGGGTGGGAGGGTGGTGGAGAGGCTTTGCTGGTTGAGGGGGGAGGAGAAGGAGGCTCTGCGTATTGGGGATGTAGGGGCATGGGGGCTCTGTGTGTTGAGGGGATAGTGGAGACGGATGGGGGTGGGTGTTGCGAGGGGAATAAAGCTTTTTTGTCGCAACATGTGCCTGGCATGAGAATGGTGCTGGGGATGGACAGGGGGTAGGGAGTGTGTGGGTGGCAGGGCAGGTGGGCTAGAAGGGGGAATGGTTTATGAGGTGGTCTGCCAGAGCCCCATTGGCAGGTGCACACCTCACCTGGGACCTGGCTACAGGGGGACTCACCGCTGCTGCTGCTGTTGCTGCTGCTGCTGCTGCTGCAGGTTGTGCTCTTGCTGCCAGGCCACCTCCACCGAGCACACCTCCTCTACCCAGGTCTCCTGGAACAACTCTCTCCGGGCCTTGCAAATATTGTGCATCACACAAGCTGTTATGATGACCCAGGGGAGGTTGTTCTCGGCCACTTCAGTGCAGGCAGTGAGGGATTACCAGTGGTCTTTGAGATGGCCAAAGGTGTGCTTGATGAGGGCATGGGTCCATCCAAGGCACCAATTAAAGTGGGCCTGGTGGGGGTCCAGGTGCCCAGTGTAGGGCCTCATCAGCTGCAGGAGGAGCGGGTATGCTGGGTCCCCAATGAGCAGGGATGGGATGATGACGGTGCCCAACTGCAGGTCCTCCACTTCCAATGTGAAGCATCCACTCTCCACCAGCATGCTCTGTCCAGAGTTCCTGAAGATGTATGCATCATGCACACTGCCTGTCCAGCCAGCGCTGACATGGGTGAAGGTCCCCTGGTGATTGACGACCACCTTCAGGACCATTGAGTGGAACCCCTGCAGTTATAGTAGGACTGGTTTTTATGGGATGGGTAGGTCACTGGGATGTGTGTTCCAACCAGGGCCCTGATGCTTTGGGGGAAACCCAGTGCACAGAGCCCTGCCACCACTGCCTGGGGGTCGCAGATGTGGAGGATGGTGTCCACCAGCACGTCCTGGAGGGTGTCACACACCTCCAGGACAGCCTCCCCAGTGGTGGTCTTGCCTGCCTCGAAAAAGTGCCCCACATATCGTGGGCTGTCAGGAGTGGCCAATCTGAGCAGTGCCAGAGCCAGGCAGGTGTTGGTGGGGAGGGCTGGGCACATGCCAGTTTCCTGGCACTCCAGGTGGGGCCAGTGCTGGCAGAGTCAGTGAAGGTGGCCCAGGTCATCCTAAAGGTGCTGACCCACTGTTTGTCATGCCATTTGTGTTGCACCAGGCACTACCACCAGTTCTACCTGGTGCGATGGGCCCAGAGGCAGTGAGGCTGGAGGGCCAGGAGGGTGACAGCTGCCCTGGTGGTGGCCTCCTGGAGACCATTGTCATCATGGCTGGTGGCAGCAGCTGTGCGGTGGCAAGCCATAAAAAATGATAGGTCTCCCCTGTGTAATGCTAGCTGCTGTCTCGGATGGACTATCGTGTCCCATTTTGACAAGGATGTAGATCAGGGGTGTCCAACCTTTTTGAATGTGGGGCCGGATCATGAACTTTTTATCACCCAGTGGACCAGCGAGCCATATTCAAAGACCTCACAGGAAGCGGTATCACATCACCCCCCCGAAACGAAAGTACAGTGTTTACTTTCATTTCCCGTCGCAGCATCTTGGGCCTCAGAAAATGGCTTGGAGGGCCACATGGTGGCCCATGGGCTGTATGTTGGACAAGCCTGATGTAGAGAGTTTGAAGAGGGTTGAGGCAAGAGTTTGGAGCACAAGCTTAGGAGGAAACGGTGAAGAATCTTGGTATGTTTGGCTTGGAGAAAAGGAGATAAAGGCAAGACATAATAGCAGTTTGAAAGGCTTCTATGAAGAAGATGGAGACACATCCCTTGCCACGGAGATCAGGACATTTGGCAATGGGAGGCAGAGCAGATTTAGATGAAATCACAGGAAAAACGCCCTAGCTTTAAGAGTAGGACAACATAACAGTCTGGGGAAGCTGTGGAATCGTCTTTGTTGAAGGTTTTTAACTAGTGGAGAGGCATCTATCTGGGATGGTCCAGGCACAGCAGATCTTGGACATGGGCAGGAGGTTAGACTAGATGACCCTTGAGAACTCTTCCAGAGCTCAGGTCCCGATTCTTTAATTGCAGCATCTTCTACACCTTTTTCCTTATGAAGCCATGTTGTTTAAGCTTCCTTCAGTTTGCTATGAAGAGGGGTTGTGAGCGTGTCATTGGTAATCAAGGTTCCTAAACGCCCCAGTGGTGTAAATAGTGGGGAGGTGATAGGGGCAACTGCTGGTGGGGTAAGGCAAAAAGTGGCTGCTGCTGTCAGCCGTGCGTTCACTTTTGCAATCACAGTGGTAACTGAAAGTTGCTGCTTCCTCTTTGCCTACGCTGCTGAAGCTTCCCTTTTGCATAGTAAACTCTTCATTGGCTGGTTGCTATGATTCCACTTCACAAATTACTGTATTTTGGGGCCTGTTGTATAGAAGATGCCTACAAAGTGCTCTGGAACTGACAGTAGTGGAGAATGCATTTTTACATCATGCTGAATATTCGCTTGAATAGCTGGATTATAAAGTGGGACCTTCCTGGAAAGTCAATGATCTTTCAGTTTAAAACAAATCTCGTGATTGCCCTATGAATTTATTAAAGGACCTGATTCAATTTCCACTGAAGTTACCAAGAATCCTCCAGATAATTTCCACGGGCACTAGATCAGGCTCAGAATATTTTGGCCATTTTTGATGTAGCTTCCTTTATACAAATATTTCTATTCTTTTGAAGATGTTAGCTGTCATCAAATGTTGCACGCATGGTGATTCTTAGATGAAAAATGGTGCAATTAATTATATTGAGAGAGTTTATTTTTCCCTCCAAAACCTTGTCTAACTGGAATAGGTAACAGTTGTTCCTCAGAAATTCACATCTGCAGGCACTGGGATTACATCAGAAATGAAAGCATTTTTTTCTTCACAGATTAGATCCTGGTTAGAAACCAATAAACAGAAAACAAATCCAGTCAGTTATTATATTCATTACTTGTTTTCATGATCTGGTTTTAATAATGCATGCAGAAAAAGCTGACAAGTTGTTTTCTGTAACCAAAAAAACACGGTTTTGTTCTTTTTCAAGCTTTTTAAAGCAAAAGTTCCAAAGACATAGCCTCTTATTTACATATTTTAGCAGCTTTATGCATTTAATTTCTGTCATGTTATCAGCACGACCTTCTGTAGTTAATTTGGCTTGTAGAAAGCAGTGATTAATGGGGCTTTGCTATAGCATTAATTTTCAGCCACAACCCGTGCTTGCCCTTGATATTATATTAATTACTGGAAAAGAACCATGAAATCGCATGTAACATAGTGCTATGGTGTGGCGAAGAATAACAATCAGAACATAGTTCTGAGCTGTATCCAAACAGAACAATGAGAAAACATCTGACCTGGCAAATATAATCAAAAAAAGTTACGGGTTCGTTACGGATTAGATACCACTGGCTTGTTGCGGGTGAGTGCTCCATCCCACCACTCCCCAGTCACACTGCTAGCTTTCTGAAGGAGGCAGAGGAAGCTGCTAGGCAGTGTCCTTGTCTGCGGTAGAGGAGGAGGGAGCCTTGCAGTGCATCTGTCTTGTGTCACTGGGCTCTGCGCATTGTCTCGTGCTGCGGCAGGATCTCTTGGCCTTGCTCCAAGGCTCATTGAAGTGTTTCCATTGTGTTAAGCTTTGGATCAGGCCTCCAGGACACGGGGACTAGCTCTGACATGGTGATGCTAGCCTTCCTGCTCGTGCACTTCTGTAAAGCTTCTGAGACTGAAAAGAGATAAGAACGTAGTAAGTCACAGAAGAAAGAGAGAAAGAAAGTTGTTTTTCTTGTGGGAAAGCAGTGTTATATTTGTGTTACTTTTATTTATCATGGGGTTATCCCCGTTTTGCTTTGAATTTTTTTTTTTTTTTTTTTTTTTTTTTTTTTTTTTTTTAGCACCAATGACTTATGTTAGCTACAAGCAGAGAGGTACTCAAACCAGGACAATAAACTCTGTCCTGTCTGTGACAGGACCCACAAACACGGGTGCCAGTCATCAGCTGGTATGGATCAGCGTAGCCCCCTTGACTACAGTGGAGCTAAATTGTCTACATTAGCTGAAGGTCTGGCCCATTTGCTCAGATGAAGGGGAGAACTTGTGCAATGGAGTTTAGTTTTTAATCTAAGAATAATGGTTTGACTGAAAAATTTTAGTATGGACTTCGTCACTTCAGTATTAGTTAAATGAGTCTGAAGCATTGCCTTTCTCATGCACATTTGACCAGAACCACAAACAGACATAAGGTGAGACCTAGAATGGCATAAGAATTTGGGCCAAGTCTAAAGCAGCAATCCAGGACATGCTGGCTTGGCATCTACCTTTTCTAAAGGCATCTGAAATTCCCTTCTTCCATACCCCATCCCGGAGCTGGGCCACTGTGCAGAAAGAAATGCAAAAACCATTGGAGAGAGACCTGGCAAGAGGGAGCCTGGTTCTGTAACCGAGGACACTTTTACATGTGCTCCGGGGGAGCGAAGAAGGGAGGGGCAGCGCTTCAATTAGGGTGGCTCCGAGAGCCACTGTAATTAAAGCGCCACAGCATCTCACACATCAGCATCCCTGTGCTTCAAAATGGCAGTGGGGGCACTTAAAGTTCATTCAACAAACTTTAGTTCAAGAACCCCTGCCGTCATTTTGAAGTGGGGGGACGCTGATGCAGGAGGTGCGGGAGGCTGCTGGAGCGCGGTAATTACCACGCATTACATCAGAACAGCCTCTGCGCTCATGCACGGGCACCTCTAGTGATCAGGGCACTCAGCTGGAAAGGGAAAGCTCTGGGTTTTTTGTCCCAGCTCCCAGGACTAATTCTAGTATTTTATCCATTTAAAACACACGATAATGTATACAACCACTAGGTTCTCTTTTGCTTGTTCTCTCTCTGGCTCTCTGAATCTTTTCCATCTTCAGCAGAGGGGTGGCAGGTGCTCTACAGTGAGCAAGATGAGAGACATTGATTTCAGTCTCCTCAGGGTGAGAAGGGCCTGTACTGAGGTTCCCACTGGGCAGTTTGCAAAAGCAAAGCACCATCCATTGTGTTGTTTCATGGGAGAGACTGGCAATCGTGCTTTGCATTTAGCTCAGTGCTGTTGCAGATAGGCGGGCAATAGGGCTGTGTGAAACAGCACTGTTCTGCTTCGACATCTGTTTCGACTTTTTGACAAAACAGTGTCCCATTGTGAGTTTAGTTTCTTTTCGAAAGAAGCACTGTTCCATTTCGTTTCATTGAAACAGTTTCGCTGTTGCAACGCTGTTCCAATGTTTTGCCCACAGGCTATAATGGGGAAGCACAAAACTGGAGGAGCAGCAGCCTCCTGTGATCACAGGCAGATCAGGGGCTGTACCCCTGAAGGAGTCCAGCAGAGCCCCGCAGCCCTCCCAGGGGTGTGGGCAGGAGGCTGCTGCTGCCACCTGGGACCAGCACTGGGAGCTGAGCCTGGTGGAGGGAGGTGGAGTGCAGCCCCTGTGCTGCACGCTGCTTCCCCACACTGGGCTCGGTTCCCTGGGGCTGGGAGCTGCTGGGCACTGAGCCTGGTGGCGGGAGGCGGAGCGCAGCACTAGATCTGCTCACCTCCCATCACTGCGCTGAGCCACGTGGGGCTGCGGAGCCACTTGGAGCGCAGCCCTGGCTCTCCCCTGCCTCCCACCACCTGGCTGCTGCTTCAAAACTCAAAACATTTAGAAACTTTTGAAATATTTCAACTGGCCTCATCTTGTGTTGAGACTGTTTTGAAGCCCTTCATTTCATTTTGATGTTGCTGTTTTGAGCTC
Source organism: Alligator mississippiensis (assembly GCF_030867095.1). NCBI lineage: Eukaryota > Metazoa > Chordata > Crocodylia > Alligatoridae > Alligator > Alligator mississippiensis. The sequence goes on from NC_081824.1 coordinate 20,683,671, forward strand.
GAAACGAGTTGAAGCAGCATCAAAACAAAACAGCCGGTGAAGCTTTGCACAGCCCTAGTAGGCAGGCTCCAAGCAGGTTGCCCTGGGGTCTGAGGGGAAGTTTAGGTATTGCCCCACTTATATTTTGGAGCACAAGGAAGCTTAAGCAGTAGTGAGGTGCCGGGCTGCTAGGATTGCCCTGGAGTCTCCAGGAATTAGATCTAAATCTCCAGGAGACCGCTGAGAGTCATCCGGGAGATAAATGATAGGGCATGCATTAGAATACATACTAAATGTTATGCCTGTAGAAGGGTGATTGTGCCCGAAAGCTTGCTATGAACTTTTTTCCAGCTACTCAGTTGGTCTAATAAAAGATACCACATCTACTCAAAGAACCTTGCTGGCCTATGTCCTTAGACCAAAAACAGAGCAAATGTTGAATCTGATTTATACAATAGTCCAGTGGGTTTTTAAACTGTAATAGCAATGTGCATTTGGCTTCCTGATGTAAAGCTTACACACCATAATCTGTAGCTGATATACACAAGCACGCGGGCACATTCATGTTGTGTGTCGCTGGTACGTTGCTGTTCTGGAAATCTCTTGCAATAGATTCAAACAGAACTGGCAGCCCTACTAGCTGCTCAGGCTCGGGCACCTCTGTACACATATGGGAATTTGAACTGAGGTTTTCAGGGAATTCTTCAGTCCAAACTAGAGATGCTAAATGAATGCAGATACCTCCAGAGTTAAGCACTGTTGAGCAGGGGTTTCCTGTACAGCTTTTTTGGATTTAGGTGCCTTGAATCTAACAAAGCACTATTTTAGGTGCCTAAAATTCCTTTATAGATCTCACCCAAGTTAGGTGGAATTTAGGCAATGAACTCCAAAAGTGTGATCCTCAAAATACATTGTGTTTTCACTCATGGAAAGATTTCAAGTGACTTCATATATGTTGGATCACACTCCAGGAGCATCGGAGGAGTAACTAGGAAGTTTTCCATCCTAGGTAGAAGTAGTGGCTGGGTCAGTGGGAGCAGCCAGGTTGATGGTGGCTGCCATTCTTGGTCCTCTCTAAGTCAGAGCTCAGGACTGGTGCCCTGCTCCCCCACTCCTAACTGGTGCCCTGTTCACTGATGAGCATAAGGAGTTAACAATGTGTGGAAGAGCCCGTACAGCTCTATACACAGCTTGAAAAGATTCACTGATCCTGAATGGCCAAACTGGAAGCTATTGATTTAGCACAATGCTCCTAGCAAATGGTACACACTGATAAGAAACGGGTTGCTTTTACTGGTACTTGGAGCATATGTGCAGCCATTTTGGTAGCAGCATACTTTGCAGGCCAAATCTAAGGAAACAGAATAGTCCAAATCCTGTCCTCAGATATTTGTGTATTTTCCTTGCCAAGCCCTCTGATTCTGTAGCAGAACGTACTCAGGCAGGGCTGATATTTGGTGCAGTCGAGGACAGTGGTACATACATAGCCTAGGTCAGTGGTTGGCAACCTTTTTAGGCTGTAGTGACCCAGTGTTGGTCAAAGGTGGGTGTAAAGGTGGGCACTAGGACCCAGCCACCACTGCTGCCTTTCCCTGCAAAAAAGCTGGGGGAGCATCTGCAGCTGGTACTTTGCTTTGGCAGCCGGGGAAGTGGACAGCTGCTGAAGACCCTGTCTGCTGACCAGACCCTGTCTGTTGACCCGAGGCTGGTTCAAATGGCTCTACAAACTGGATCTGGCCTGTGGGCTGTAGATTGCTGGTGCCTTGTCTAAGAAGATAAGAAGCGCTATGCTGGGTCAGTCCAGTGGTCCATCTAGTCCCATAGCCTATCTCCAACAGTGGCAGAAGTAGATGCTATAAAGCAGGGGTGGGCAATGATTTGGGCCTAGGAGCCATGTAAGGAGGTTTGATGCGTTGTTGTGTCCTGGGTCAGCACTCTGCTCCCCCCGCCCCCACAACAACTCACCAAAACTCCCTGTGTGGGATAGGGCCACAGGCAAGCAGGGAGCGGTGTTCAGGATTAAGACGTAAGAGTGAAGCTGGGATAATGGGGCAAGGTCACAGGGTGGCCCCTGTCCCATGGGAGGTGCGGAGGAGGTGTGAGGGGACATGTGTGCATGTTTTTGTGTGTGTGCGTGTGGCGGGGAGGATTTCTGGGCACTGGGTCCTGAGAGCAGGACAAGGGTGAGGGAGAAGGGGGCATATGCAGCAGAGCTCACCTGGGCAGTGTGGTCCACAGTTGTCCCCATGGCACTCTGTATGGGGCCAAGCCCCACCTGGGGCAGCTTGCACCATACTCCAGCCTATGCCTGCTGGCCCAGCCCTGGCCAGCATGCACAGCTTACTGGTGGTGGGGCGGCTCCTGCTGTGGCTGCTGCTCGGCTCCACTCGCCTCCAGTGGTGGCTCCTTCTCCCACTCCTGCTGCACCACTCTGGGCTAGGAGAAAGCTTCATCCTGGCAGCTCCTGCCTCAGTGTACAGGGTTTCAGCTCCTGGCTGCCTTCCACCCACTTGGCTTCCTGTGCCAGGTGGGCAGAGTAGAGCTGGAGCTAGAGCCCCACACAGCAGGTAAGCTGTGCCCGTGGGCTGGGGCAGAGCCAGCAGATGCAGGCTGGAGTGGTGCATGGGATGCCCTGGGCAGGACTTGACCCCATACAGAGCACCGTGTACTGGATCTAGTCAACTGGTGGGCAACTCTCCATTGCCTATCCAATCACTTGGCAGGCCGGTTCTGGCCCACAGGCCATATTTTGCCCACCCCTGCTATAGAGGGAGAGCACTGAACTGGATATATAGAGAGTGTTCTAGCCCTAATTCAATATCCTCCCTGGGCCTAGGCTCTCAGGACAATACTCTCAGGGGAACTTCCACTGCATTCAAAAGGAATTTTGTTTAAAAAATGAGGATATGCCCTGAAGAGTGCTATTTGTGGTTAAGTGGCAGCCGTTCCAATATTGTTTGAATGCTGGGTCCTGCAATAATAGAACTCGTTGCTTCATGCCTATTCATTTAAAAAGAATCTAGCATAGAAATGCAAGCTGGTAGCCTAAAGGCCTCTCCTAAAAGACTGGGGAGCTCATTATGGACAGTGTAGGGGGCCATAACTGCCAATAAACTCTAGACAGATGTCCTTGAAAGAAAGGAGCCTTCAGGTAGCATCTCTGGAAGAGTGAGGAAAGCCGCCATTTATATTTCTTATATGTACATATCTATTATGTGGCCATTTGGGCCCATTTTTGGTAAAACACTATCATGTTTTCCTATTGGGGGTAGATAAAATGCTCGGAGTTATATTTGATAACATATGGACAAATGAGCGATGTCAGATACACCTAGGACAAGGGTTGCTGTTGCAAAGGTATAAATAACCTTTGTCACAAACTAGATGCTGTCGTGGAATGAAGGGGGCCCTGGGTGAGGTTGGCTTGGATGAGGAAAAAGAAGAGAAAGTTTTGTGTCATGGAAGTGTTTGCAAGAATGAAGCAAGAGAGAGAAGGACTCTTACTCAGGAGTCTTTCATTATTGCAGTGAGAACCTTTTTGGGGGTCTGTGCGCTAATGATTTCCTTCTAAAGACTGGTAATGTGCAGAGTCTGCTTTGAGGTGGCCTGAAAATCCCAAGTGCCTGGGAGGAAGTGATGAAAGCTGAAAAACAGCCATGACAAGGCCTGGGAATGGCAGTGCAGTGAAAACAACAGTGCGAGTTAGTGATTGAGCTGAAGCCACCCAAGGCAGAGCAACAGCATGAATGAAGGGTTCTTGTGAAGACCTCACAACCAAGAACAGTGGTTGCTTCAGCTGGGATAGGCAGCGGCCCCTGGAAATGTGTGTGTGCCAAGGGGCGAGAGGTTGACTTAACCAGAAGTTGGATTTCTCTGAGTTTGGACGACAAACTGTGCGTGGGGTTTAATGAAGTGAGGAGGGAAGTGACTACTACCTCATCACATAGGGATCCTGATTTTCTCTGTTTAAAAATCACAAATTCTCAGATTAAAAACCCCCCAAATCCATGGTTAAAATGAAACACCACTATATATATAGGTATCAGTTGAACACACTGTTTTATTGATACATTTAAAATTTTAAAGCAATTTGGAAGCCTACCAGTGCCTCAATCACTATAGCAAAATAAATTCTAAATACCTACACATTTTGGCATCTGATTTTGGGATTTTTATCATGGAAGATCAGAACTCCCCTGCCCTCTTTGTTCACCAGGATGCGGGTCCAGCTGCAGCTGTCCCCCCCACTGCTTTATGGTGCTGAGCAGCCCATATATGCTGGTGCCCTGCCCATGCCATTGCCCCTCACTCCCCATACACAACCCCTGGCCCTCCTGGCATCCTTGACTCCCCACCCACAGCCCCCTCATCCCCTAGCCCTGTGGAGGGGGTTCCCAGGGACCCAGGTCCACAGCCTCCTGCCCCCCAAGCAGTGCCCAAACCCCAGCTGCCACCTGTGGGAGATGGTGGCTGCTGCAGCAGAGTGGAACTTGGAGCCTGGCTTAACCACCCCCATGGGCGGCATAGCTGGAACAGAGCCTGTGGCAAGGGCCGGTTGTGGGTTCCCCATCCTGATGGTCTCCCTTGAGGCCTCTGCAGCCCAGCAGGTGAGACCTGGCGCAGCAGGGCAGATCGGGGTGAAGCGGGGAGGCTCATGCCACCACTGGGAGCACCATGCTGCCATAATGAGGCTCCCTCTGCTTGTCCTGCAGCAGCAGGGGGCATAACACTGCACTGCTGCCCCTGCTGCTGCTGGGTGGGTAGGGGGCATCTCGCCATGGTGGCACGGGGCTCGCAGCAGCGGCACTAAACTTCCCTGCCCCACTCTGCCCTGCTGCACCAGGGCCTGCCTGCTGAGGCCCCAAGGGAGGGCAGCAGGGTGGGAAGCCCTGAGCCTGCAGTGGCCAGCCCGCATCTACCCCCGCTCGGTGCATACATCTGGGAGGCACATGTAGCATGCTCACCTTTCAGGGCTTGGGTTGAGTCCCAGGCTTGAGATCCAGCTGTTTTGATTGGTGGAGCCCATCCACCAATCAGGAGGCAGCAGGAGAAATAAAGTCACGCCCCTTTCCTGAGGGGAGGGGGAGAAGAGCTTGCCCGGACCTGATTGAAGACTGTAAACTGTCAGGTCTGGAAGACTTCAGGGGTGGAGCCCTGGAGTGTATAAAAGGAGCCGCGTGCCCAGCACGAGGACAGATGCGGTGAGGGACTCAAGAAGAGCAGAGCCAAGAAAAGCAGAGGAGCTCTCCCCCAGCGGGCAATAGGCCCAAGGCTCCTGAAGCTGCCACTGGAGGAGCAGCCTTAGGAGCGGTGCGAGATCACTCGGGCTGTTGACAGTGCACAGGGACAGTGAGTAGAGACCTGGCCCTGGGAGTGGTGTGAGACCATTCAGGCCTGTCACGGTATGTGGTTTGGTGCACGGAGCCCAGGCTTTGGGAGCTGCAAGTGGTGGCTTGATCCTGCAACCCTGGAGGGACAGGAGGCCACATGGTGAGCAGGGCAGTGCATGGGTCTGAGCCTTGGAGGCCGTAGCAGGGCAACTCAGGCATCATTGTGAGTAAACCCAGCAGGTGGCCGGGCAGGGAGGTGTGCAAGCAGTGCACAAGGGAGCGGAGCCAGGGAGCAGCAGCGGCTACTTGGGTTAGCCACCCGGCATAAGGACAGACGGCTAGAGCCCGACCTGTGCTAAAAGAGCCCTCAGTGCTGCGCCAGGGCATGGGGCGTGAGGCCCAGCACCCAGGAGCCAGCAGCAGTGGTGCAGTAGCTGAGAGAAGCTGAGTCCTTGGTGCCCAGAGTGGGGTACAGGGTGGGGAGAAGCCCAGCAGCGTGGGAGAGGCCTGGAGAGGCGCTCCAGGAGAGGAGAACCCATTGAGCTGCGCCCTGACCACTGCCACCTGTGGAAGTGTGAGTCATTGGGCCCTTGGGTCCCACAAGGGAAAGACATTTGGGGTGGGCAAACCCAGAGAAGGGGCTGGGTGAGCAGCCCCATTGCCTAGTCAAGGCTCTTGGGGGGGGGGTGCTGGTGCTTCCTGGACACCCCCCAAGGGACCCCATTGGAAGGAGGACAATCTCTTGCCATGGGTCAGGGACTATATTGAGGAACAGGTGTTATTAAGATTGTTCCTGTTTGCGCCTTATATTTTGTATTTGAAATGTTGTATTGTGTTGATGCTGCTGGAATTGTTTTATTGTGGTGGGTAAATAGTGTTATTTAGAGTTTGACCTTGGTTATTGGTTAATGTTCACTGTATAAATATGTGTATATGATATTTAGTTTTATGATTATGTATATTATAACTCAATAAATTGTGTCTAGTTAAGAACTTTGGGCTTACTCTATAAAGGAAAGAGGGATCTGCTCGAAATTCTGACATTCTTCTCACAGCACCCCCTCCTGCCCACCTGTCCCATCTGATTGAGAATAGGGCACATGCTTGGGTGTACCTGGGTTATACACATGTCCCCCCCTAACCCCTGCCCCCCAGGAGTGCATGCATTGGTGGGGACCCAGCCCCTCCCACCCCCCGGATGAGCTGCCCATGGCCCCATCCCACTCCCCAGCTGGGCCCTGTGGCTGCACATGACCCCAGCCCCAAGCTCCATGCACTGCCTGGGCTGGGCAGCAGCCCAAGCCCCAGCCCTAGCCCCAGCCCTGCTCAACTTCCTCCCTCCCACACTATGGGGGCCTCAATTCCCTCCCCACCTCCAACACATCTATCTGCAGGAGCTGCTCTCCAGGCTGCCTGGTGGCCATGTGCATTTGTGTGCTCGCATGCACATGGCGCCCTGTGCCTGACTGCCCTCCTCCCACTCCCCCCAGCCCCCCACGAGCTGGAACTCTGCCAGCCTGCAAGGGGAAACCCACTGTTTCCTGTGTTTTTCTCCTTAAAATGAGAAAATATGCATTTTTCTCCTTAAAATGAGAAAATCTGGGTTTTACCACATTTTCCCATTGCAAACAGAAAACTTGGATCCCTGCTTATCAGCCACTCACAGCTGTGGGAGGAGGATGGGACACTGGACTAATGCCATGGGATCCTGGAGGGGGAGCTTACTTGCATTACTGTTAATTTATTATTTAGGTTTCGCTGAATTTCATCGTGCTTCCCTTTCCCCTTTAATAGAGTCCTGTTTGGTTAACCTCTGCAGCTCAGTTTTTTAAGTAGGGAAGCACCTGAATGCTGATACATGAACTTCCTTAGATTTTTAGGTGATTTTAGGTGAATCATTTTTTTTGAGCTGATATTACTTGAATTTGTTAGTAGGAATCACTTGAAGGTGATTCTGGCCCTTTTTAATGCTAAACTATGCCTGGCAGAAGGGTATAAAAAGGAATGAATTGTTTTTGGAAAAACTCAGTAATTCAGGAGCTATAATCCAATTCACTTTTAACAAAAAAAATGTAAAGGTTGGAAGATCTGGAAGAAACTTTGACCTAGTATGTGGCATTAGTGTATTAAGAGGCCGGATTTGTAAAGCAAAACATACTACATTAGCGGGACTGCTGGAGAATAAGATTGTAATAGAAAATGGATATATAAAAATCTACGTGGTAGATATATGAGAGCTGGGTGGAAAACGTTGGAGTTCTGATATTTTTAACAATTATTTCATATTAAAATCTTGCTAATGTGTATATTAACATACTTAAAAGTATTATTAAAATAAACTCTGCACTATGGGCTTGATTGTACACGCATTGTTTCACACCAGTTTTTAATGGAGCTACACTAGCAAAAAGCTAGTGTAGTGCAGTGCAGAATCAAGCCATGAAAATGATACAAGACTGTTCTTAGGCTAGGTCTCACAGTCTAATTATGAATTCTCTTATGGTAAAATTCACTGTATTTCAGAGGGCTAGCATCACAAAGCCTTTCTCCATGGTGGTGAACTTATTACCCTTGGAGTGATTTTGATCATGATTAAAATCTGTTTCAACATAGCACAGCCAGTGTATAAAACATTATTATATTCAAGTCCTTTACAAACTAGATAGCACAGCCAGTGTATAAAACATTATTATATTCAAGGCCTTTACAAACTAGATAGAGAAGACCCTTTGGGTAAATCTGACAGCTTTTATTAGACCAACTCAAATAGTTGGAAAAATTATTTGCAAGCTTTCAGGTATAAATAACCTTTGTCACAAACTAGATGGCTTTTATATGGTGACATGACAAGTTAAGCTTTTGAGAAGGTCAATAAATAGCAATAGATGTACTAGTGTGCTGATTATGTTGTGATAATAAATACCTCAGCTTTCTTTTTATGACTATTGTGCTGTATAAATTGGGCATTGTACCACAGTGCCCTGTTATGGGATATAATATGGCCCTATCATTGTGATTAAATCCTCTCTACAACCATTAAGCACGTGGCAGCTCTGTTGGATACTACTGATCTTTGTTTTAGTTCACTGGTGGAGTAAATGACAGTGACAGATCACTAGTGATTGTGTTTTTGGGTCCTGATTTCATATTTATACAAAAAGCCTTTCTCTCTTTTTTTTCTTCTTGCAGAAAGAACCATCATATATGACATGATAGAGGCCAGTCAGTAGGGCTGATGATTTCTCTAAACAGTGGTTTGTCTGAAACACCTTTGGTAACCTGCACCTATCTGCCCATATCCATATGGTATGGTTATATCCATATCCACCTATCTGCCTATATCTACAGACGTTATCCATGGATGAGTACCAGTCTAGGTACCAGACCAATTTCTATTTGACACATCATATGTTCTTTGTCTTCTTTATCCAACTTGAACTTCCTACTTGCTTATCAGAAGGAGAAAGTGGCATCCTTTTGAAGCTTCACTCTGGCTTCATTTTTTTCCTGGCAATAGCAGAGCCCTTTTCTCCTCTACAAAAATGGTGTAGCCTTCATATAAATTAGCAAACTCAAGGTAAAACCCTAGCAAAGGCACTTACAGTTAGCTAACTAGAGTTGAAAACACACCTTTTTCATAATACAAAGATCTCAGTTTCCTGAGCAACACAGGGTCATGGAAGCTTAAGTCACCCTTCTACTTCAGCCATACAATGCTGATAATTCAAAACTGCTTTCTGCCACAGATCCAAATAAAAACTAACTTTTAACCACTTCCATATTATATGAGCTCCATGCAGTTTAATGTTTAGACTGAGAGTATTTGCAAATAAATCAATACAACATTAGGGTTTTTCCTTTAATAGATTTAAGCTGCAGTTGGGTGGAAAAGAAAAATGTGCAAAGCCGCAAGCTGATTCAAAGGCTGGTCAGCATCATTGGTGAACATTTTTTTGCAGCACAGATCTTTTTACACAAGAAAGGAAAGCCCATTCAGACTGCTGTAGAGTATAATCGTACATGACAGTCCATGTTAGCTTTCAGTAGTATAATGGAAAAAAATAAATGCTTCAGATTTTTTTTTAACTGGACCCAAACAGCTGCCCAAAGTGTAATAGGCTCTTGTTTTAGTTTTTTGTTTTTGTTTTGGCCTGACCATTTCATATTGACTTAGGTCAGTATGAATGGCAATATGCTTACTGCAATGGAGACTAACTCGGCTGAAAAATCAGATTTTAAAATAACTGTGCCCAAATACTAGCTTTGTGAAATGTGTCACTTGTGGTAGAAGTATGCATTTCCTTTAAGTCATCTGCTTGGATACTGAACATTGCAGGCAGGTCTTAGCAAAATAGAGCTTGCTGCCATCTGAGATTTCACCTGCTAACCAAAGCAAACCTTTTGCTGTACTTTTGTAGGGGTTATGAAGAAAATGATTATGCATTAATTGCATAAACAACATGTTATTTATACATCCAAGATGTATTCAAAACACTCTAGTTACAGATACCCTTTAGTGCTCTTAAATATCATTACTAGCAATTTGCTCACAAATATTTAATTCTGCAGCCAGTCCATAATGGGCAGGGAAAATAATTTATTCTTCAGTGGGAGACTTTGACTAACAAAGGAAAGTAATTACTCCATAGAAAAAAATCAGTAATAATGCAAAGCACTTTTTGCTTTAAAACATGATCTCATTAAACAGTCAGTTAATGCTTACTTCTCAGAGTATTCTATTTATTAAAGTCTTCTTCATACACAATATTGTAGATTTGGAATGGAGAGGAAATAAAGTAAATTCCCTGATATGCTGAATTATGTAACTTGTTAAATATACAGTTAGTGAGACATCAAATTATACTTCTGCCTTCTAGCTACCCAGAGGCATTGGTTCGATGACATTTTTTATAAATCCTTACCCAAATCAAATTCAGTTAATTGCTTTCTCATTGTCTGTATTCCCACTGCAGGTTTAGATGGATATTTAATTCTTCATAATGTTATCATGACTAATGACCATTGAACAGTATAGTTACAATTTTGTACTTTTTTTGTCAGTATTGAGGGTGGGAGAAATGTCAGGACAATTTCCCAAATATTCATAAAAAGCTGAATACAGTTATGAGTATAAAGAAGAGGACAAGAATTCTTTAGCTAATATCTAGGAAGTATTAGAAATGGTTCAATATATCTAATTTATATCTTAAGCAAGAAACTAGAAACTTGAGTTTTCAAATACATGCAGGACACCCTATAGTGCATTCACTATATAAATCATTAGGCAGAATAACTAATGTGTTTGCATGTATGTGATACAGGGATGGACATTAAGGGCATTTTTACACGTGTTGCTGATGCAACGCTGGGTACTTTTAATTAGCAAGCCGTGCTAATTAAAAGCCCCTGCATGACACATGTATCAGCAGCACAGCACATCTCTGTGCTGAGAAAATGGCGGTGGTGCTCTTTGAACTAAAGCACACTGAACATGTTTTAGTTCAAAACGTACTGCTGCCATTTTCTCAGCGCAGAGGTGCACTGCACTGCTGATACAGGTGGCACGTGACACTGCCAGAGCGCATCAGTTTACATGCTGCATCAGACTACATTAATTGAGTCTGCTCTGATGCACTGGATTTCCAGTGTGTCGGACCAGGCTCCCTGCATGTGTGTAAGTGCCCTAAGTGTATTAGTGCATTCATTATACATCGAGAGAGAACAGAAAGAAATACAATACATCAAGATGAACAATGTGACTCCATGGGAGAAAATATCCTAAGGCCAGGTACAGACATATTTTTCCTGGGATAAGCGATCAGAAATTGATCTCTACCCATAACAAAACAGAAATTTGGCATACAAAATTGGTCCAGACCGATAACAGAACAGAAGTTCAGCACACACAGACTAGTTTTAAAATGTTGGCACCCAGTCTAAGATTTGCTCACCACCACCAAAGGGTGAAGGTTTGTTCTGTTCGCTACTGATATAATCCATGCCGCTTACAAAAAAACGCGTAACTGAGATCGATTCTGCCTCAGCCTGTTTGAATGTCTGTACTTGGCAGTAGTCTCACCATAAATACAAGGACTTGCATTGTTTATTAAAACTGGCATATAAAAATACTTGTTTTTGGTCCATTCTTGGTTGAATCACCTTTTTGTATCATATTAAAAGACCAATTGAAAACAGTGATCTCCATCTAGCCCTTAACATTTTGTACTTTGCCACTATTCTTTCTAGAAGAGAAGAATCATACTATTAGTCTGAAAACAAGTAATGTGTCTACTAATGTGGCATATAATGTTTAGAGACAGTCTTTGCAATACTTAATGCCAGGGCAAGCATATGACCCATTTGCCCAATATAGAAAGTACAACAACACCATTATGAAGTGATGATATGTTTACATACCCTTTGTAACAGGATTAAAGTTTTCTTAATTGTCCCCTGCTTGAACCTAATGTAATGTTTTTGGTGTGTCCTATAGAATAATATTGAAAGAATGAACAAATCAGTGGCGGAACCTTCTGAGATTTGCCTAATTACAACTCAAATTGTTCCCATATTGGAAATTACATGCATATAATGCCTTTTGGGGCACAGAATAGAAGAAGCATATGAAGGTCAGCCAACAGTGCATTGCAGTGAGTGCTGTCTCCATGAACTTTTTAAAAGTCATTTTCATGCAATGAGACACACATTAATTTACTAGAAACAGATTTTAGAATTGCTTTATCCAATTTTGGAGGGCTTAATTCTGCAATCCACATAAACCTGCTGTAATAAATATAAATTGTGATTGCACTGAATCCATTTAGATTTTCACAAGCAGAAACCACTCCGCAAGGTCAAGCATGGAATTAGGATGATCCTGTTACAGCATAGGGATCAAGTTCTGCTCGTCCCGAAAGCTCCCAAACACATTCACAGAATTTAGATCGGGTCATCCCCCACAGCATCCAAAAAATCCTCAGTAGGAAACTTTATTGGCCAAGGAATATCAGATGGCACCACATGTATATCTCCAAGATGCTGTCCATTTGTTATCTGTGATGTGCAAATATGTTATCACCTTATTGTATCCCGACACAAATCCGAAAATCTTGTCTTTATGTGCATATGCACTTCAAGAGCAGCTGATGGCCAAAAGGTAGTAAATTCAGCAGAATGGAACTTGAATCCAGTAAGACGCATGCATGGATTATCCCTGTGTAAACAGCCGAGGCCTGTTAAAGATTAGTTAGATCATACCGAAGCTTTACCTAAGGGCTGATGTTTTAAAAGACGAAAATGAACCTCTTCTCTATTGCCTTTGCTAAAGTTATAAAGAACCTTATCTTTAAAGCTAGTATTTTGGCCTTACACACACACACACACACACACACACACACACACACACAGAGTGCTTCAAAATCATTAAAAAACTCAAAACCCAAAACGAGCTCCCTCCCCCCCCCCACCAAAAAAAAGTCCAACCCCAAACACCCGTGGTCAAAAACTGGGGGCACACACAAAAGACAGTTTCTACATACCTTACATTATTAATATTGTTTGATAAGACTCTAAAAACCCATTACTTTCTACCTTTCACCTTGCAGTTTACATTGTCAATTGTATTTTAAAATCGAATGACCTTCCACACTTGCCTATTGCAAAATATTTCATAGAATCAGCCCCATCCCCAAACTGGGAACTGGTTGTAGGATCTTGTGCCGAAGGGCTCCCTCAGAGTAGCTGCTCACTTCAAAAGCAAAAGTTTCTGAAGGAAGGAAGTCGATTTGGTGCCCAGTGATTATAGGTCAAAGGAACACCTAGCAAACACAAATGTATATAACAGAAATAAGCACTATGGGATTTGCTTGATGGCAGTTTAGTGAAGTTCATGTAGTGCGTCTTGGGAGCATTTACCACTGGTCTATTCTACAAGTGGCCATTGCCCCTCAGAGTATGCAGGTAAAAGGAAAATGTGACGATCCAGCAGCTTTATGCTTTGATTTGCTCTTTTTTTTTGGAGAGAGTTCATCAAGGGAAAGTTTTTGTCCTGGCTGTACCTTCATTTTGAAAAGCTTCATTCATCCTTCATCAGAGCAGTCCAAAAGTTAGCTACTGAAAAAAAAACTGGAAAACTCCTCACCATGATGAGAAAGGGAATGAAAGCGGTGCTTTCAGGCTGTGAGAGAAGATCTGACCTATCACGATGCACACGTTTTTATCAATAATTATGTCTAATAGTTATGAATACTGCACCTTTGTTTGACAGATCCGCTGTGGCTGATTTCAGAGGTTTATGCAGCTCAAAACCAAATGTTGTCATGGCTAAAGGTTTCTACCCTACTGGCAGTTCAGTTCAAATAGTTAATAGAGAAAGGCCAAAATACTGAAATCACATTTGAATGGCATCAAAATTCCAGGCAGCTAAGGTCTGGGGACTATGTTTCACCCAGTATAGAGCTGAAAAATGGCCATGCAAAGGAACACCTACCTAGCAGGCGTCTTCCCATTCAGAAACAAGGCATGGGTGCATCTCTAATCATTAAAAACTGTGACCAGATTCCCTGTGGTGATACAGATATTTTGTGTGGCACCACCAGTGCAAGCTGGCTCTCAGGCAAGCATAACTGGAGTAGCCTCCTCAGGAAGATGCACGGAGCTGGCTTCCACATCACTCCTATGCTAGACAAAAAGTATGGCAGAAGGAGGAGAATATGATATGGACTTCCTTGCGTGGTGCCAGTCCAGGATTATGACTTCACACTCTTTTAGCTGTGAGCGGGAAGAGCAGAACTCAGATTGCTCCCAGTTTCTCCCTGGATGCATGGAAGCCCTGTTCCATTTTTGCTCTCTCCCTGCCCTGAACTGAATGTCATGCAGTTTAGTCAGATCCCAGAATCTGCTTCCTATTGTGTGTGTTGCCTGTGTAGGCAAGCAGCAACCATTTCCAGTGGAAAAAAATATGCAGAGACGGTACCAGTCATTTCTGGAAATCATCTACTGTTGTTCTTTCTCTAAATGGAGCAGCAAATGATTTGTTGCCGCTACTAATGTTGGCAGTTTGGTGGGTGTTATCTCAGACAATCAGCTTTGGTAGCAAAAACATTTCTCACAGCTCCCTTTGCCTGGTTCATTGCAAAGGAACACTAACAATTTAAGTTGAGTCTGAACTAGCTGCTTAGATGGGGACTGCCAAGTCTTTGTGCATGCTTCTGTGCAATTATAATTATGAAAATTGCTCTCCAGCTTGTGAAATGGTGGAGTCTTGCAGGCCTTTTTAATTAAGAGGCTGTCAAAAATATATGTGGTTTCAGTACATAAAACCATGGCATTTAGGAAAAAAAAATTAAAAATCTTTGTTAATTTATGGATCCAGGACTTCTTCCATGCCACTGTCTTGACTTTTAAAGCTGTGGTCGTAATGGTCTTCAGAGCAAATATATTCTGATTGAAGCAATGTTACTATGAATTATGATAATGGCAATTTGGAGCCACAGTTATGGTGAGAGCTGGGTAAATTTTACAAGAAAATATTGAGAAACAATTGTTTGACAAAATGCTTCAAGTTTGCTTTGATGGCATGCGTACCTAGGTAATACTGTAGTCTCCATCACTTAGGTGTTCAACGGGATTTAGTCATGGCAATGCTCACTGTCACCAGGCCTAACTTATAGGTCCCAGAGTGGAATTTGCAGCTCCAAGTTAGGCACCCAAGTTCTATATGAGGACAAGTAGGTGCGAGCAGTGTGATTCATACCACCTACCACAGTGAGCAATGGGTAGTCTAAGTTAACCAATGGGAAGTGCTTCAGGGCTGGACTTAGCCTCCATGCAGGTATCTTTGTGAAATTGTGTTCCTAAGTTTTTCCTTGGCTGAGGACTACCCAAAACAGGATAGTCCCCAGCCAGCCAACTCCAGGCTGCGCTTGCTGGGAACACCTAGGTTCCCTCCCCGGGGCCAGGGCCAGGGCCAGGGCCAGGGCCAGGGCCAGGGCCAGGGCAGCAACAGAGCCAGGAACTCCTCCCCCGCTCAGCCGGGAAGGGGCTCCCTGCCTGCATCGAGGCCTTTAAACATGGTGCAGGCAGTGGGGGCAAGGTTCCCTCTAAGGTGTGCGCATGCGCGCCTGCGTACAATTAAAAGTGTGGCCATGCACAGCCTTTTCCAGGCCGCGCACCAGGAAAGGGTGGGGTGGTGGGCTGGCGTGGGCTCCGCTGACTCCGGGGAAGTGCTCCGGTCCCCTGCATCAGGCAAGGCAGGGATGGAGGCTGGAGTGGGGGGCTGGCGCAGGCTCCACCGACTCCGGGGAAGTGCTCCTCTCCCCGGCCCTGATGAGGGGGAGCAGAGCACTTCCCTGGAGCCGGGGGAGCCCATGCCAGGCTCCGGCTCCAGCCCCTGGTCCCTGGCTCCCAGCTCCAGCCTCTGGCTCCCGGCTCCAGCCTCTGGCTCCTGGCCCCAGCCCCTGGCCCCCAGCCTCCAGCCTCCTGGCCCCTGGATCCAGCCCCTGGCCCCCGGCTCCCAGCTCCAGCCCCTGGCCTCTGGCCCCTGGCCCCTGGCTTCAGCCTTTGGTCCCTGGCCCCAGCCCCAGCCTCTGGCCTCAGCCGCAGCCTCCAGCCTCTGGCCCCTGGCCCCAGCCTCTGGCCCTCAGCCACAGCCTCCAGCCTCTGGCTCCTAGCCCCTGGCTCCAGCCCCTGGACCCGGCTCCCAGCTCCAGCCCCTGGCCCCCAGCTCCAGCCTCCAGCCACTGGCCCCTGGCTTCAGCTCCAGCCTCTGGCTCCCGGCTCCAGCCTCTGGCCCCCGGCCCTGGCCCCAGCCCCTGGCCTCTGGTTCCAGCCTCCAGCTACTGGCCCCTGGCCCCCAGCCCCAGCCTCCAGTCACTGGCTCTAGCTCCTGGCACCTGGTCCCAGCCCCTGGCTCCTGGCTTCTGGCTTCTGGCTCCAGCCTCTGGCCCTTGGCCCCAGCCCCTGGCCTCCGGCCCCCAGCCCTCAACCCCCTTTGCTAAGTGTCCCACGCCGGACCAAGGTGGCGCTGTCATGGACCAAGGCGGCATGCTCACGGACCAAGGTGGCACACACATGGACCGCTGCTCCTTAGAGGGAACATTGAGTGGGGGGCGAGCGGGGCACAGCTTCTTGGCTGTGGGGTTCCCTGCAGCCGCAGGTTCCACAGGATAGGACAGGCCGGCCCTGGCTATGGCATCATTACTAATGCCAAGTAAATTTGCTACTTGCATTTGCAGGTAGCAAATTTCCTTGGGATTAGGGAGATTTACTGTGAAGTAAGCATGTGCACATGTAGACACACATGTTTACTTCACAGTAAACTATACTAATTCACCGTTAAGCATCTCATGTAGATGCACCTAAGATAGTCTACATTTAAAGTATAGAATAGAGAGAGTTCATCACACGTGAGATAGTTCTTCTAATCTGCATTCAGCCTGAATTGGGAAGATAGCCTTTCACCACTTTTTGCAAGCTGAGCAAACCCATTTTCAGAAAAATGAAACCAGTCAAACATCTGCCTTTCAATTTCTCTGTCCCTACAGGACTTCCCATTTTAAAAGATATGTCTTTTGTGTTTCCCACTCCCCCCTCCAGATGGGGAATATCTTGCATTTTGAGAAATACTGGTCTTTGAATGACTTCCCCTGCATGATTAAAGTGATGCTGATACTGCAGTGGCTACCTGAGTTTGCAGAGAGACTGAAAAGAGCTCTAGGCTGTCCCATTTGTTTTAATGGATGTCAAAGATTCTGCAAACTCAGACAGCCATTTGCAGCATCAGCTACATTTAATCATGCTGTGACAGTTTTCTTTGCAACCCTAACAGCTAGAGGCTTTTAAAATAAAAGCTGAGATTTGGCAAAGTCGTTAAGGCAGAAACACATTACATATTGCAAGATATTCAAACACTATGACAATGAGGACCATTCAAAGACATAAAAGAGAAAAATGAGCAGGTTTGTACAGGTCTTCCTCATCTGTTCTGCTCCCTGGAGAGTGGAAATATTAGTGAGGATTTCTGTTCCCTCCTTCCAAGCCTTCTCTTTTATCTTATCCAATGAATGTTTAACACAAAATACATAAGCAGGCCTGGGAGAAGGGACTGGAACCCAAGTCTCCACTTTTCCAAATTAATTCTCACATCACTGGGCATGTCTACACATAAATTTAAATGCACTTGTGTTAAACATGAAGACTTCCCCGCACAACCCAGGACTGGCCGGCCAGGAACTGTCGCAGTCAGGAGCAGGTCCCACCTCATGCCACAATTGGGTGACTGAGGCACGGGGCTTAGAAAGAGCTGCAGGGATGGCACATTGTCCCCACCTCAGCAGCAGGCAGCCCCCTGGGGCCAGGAAACAGCTGTCTCCTGGCCCAGTGCTCCCTGCCAGTGTCTGGGATAGCACCCAAGGGGAGCCTGGAACTCCCTGTGGTGGCCTCAAGGGTGCATTGCAGAGCTGCAGGGAACTGGGAGCAAATCCTCTCCTTAATCCCTGCATGGTAGACACCTACCCAAAACACTTTACTGGGCACATCTACAGGTGTCACTATGGCGATATTAGTGCACAGTGTACTTCCTTATTTTCAGCAGTTACTTCGCTGCAGCGACATGCTATACTGGAGGAGTGTATCGCTACAGTGATGTAACTGCTGGTCATGTGTAGATGCTTGTGGATGCTAAATCACCATAGCACATTGCTACAGTGATGTAGCGTCATGTGTGGATGCACCCACTGCAGTAGTTTACTGCACAATAAATCTAGGCTGGAGTAAATGCATGTGTAGATCCTCTTCTTATGACTCAAGTAGCTAGAGGCTTTATATTGGAGTTACTGAATTTCTGTAGCCCCCTCATTCAGGAGGTCAGATTATGGAGCATAATGGTCCTTTCTGGATTTAAAATCTCTAAACAGAGGTACCTGTAAAATGTAAATCCTTTTAGGGTGTGGAAAGTTCCTTTTTAGAGTGAAAGGCCGACCTCTACAGGGGGTGGAAGGAGGTGGAGTCCTTCCACTTCTCTCCCCCAGTTTTTCTGTTGAGCTAGTTGTAACAGTGTTTTGTAGATATTTCTGTGGCTAAAATGTGGCACATAGTCTGTTGTAATCCATGGGATTATGGATAAATCGGTACTGCAGGATCTTGAACACCTCTGTGCTATATGTTACTATATTTTACCAATGTGCTAACTACTTAAGACCAAGAGGTGTGGAGCTGTTCCAGACCAGTTAATGAAAAGGAAACAAAACAAAAAAGGATTAATTGTTCTTTAAACACTTATGTCTAATGTGAGAGGTTGGACTGAATGATCCTCGAGGTCCACTCAAATCCTGTGATTCTACATGTGGAAAGGAAAATTGCATTTGGGGTGACAGCAGTTTGGGAGACATATGCTAGAGCTGTCAGCAGTAAAACATCTTTAGATTTAGACATCATGATGAATCTGGTTAGGAATTTTTCAGTAAAACATTTCTTTTCTCATAGGAAGACACTGAATCACCAAAAACAGAACTTTTCAAAGGAAAAGGGTACTTTAATGGGGGCTTTTTTTTACTTGAAATAGTCTTGAGAAGAATGTTTTGAAGTTGTTAAACTCTTTTCTCTTGGCATTTTCCAAAAACAATCCAGTTTTGTGTTTTAAGGCAAATTTTTATTTTGCAATTTAAATTAATTGTAGTAAAAATACATTTAAAACAGGAATGACCAAAATTAAAACAAATGGTATCAACATGATCAAAGTGAAATGTTCATCTTCAGATTTTTATTGACAAAAAAGTTTTGAAAATTCAAATTTCAGAGGTGACTGGAATGGAGTATGAGTACCTTCACATAGGGAAAGGAGTTGATACCAGTGGTTCAGACTAGTACAACAAAAGAGTTGATACTAAACTATTAATCTAATATGCACACTTAGCGTGAAACCGCTAACACATGGTAAATACAGTCAATACTTCTCTCTTTTGCAGTAAATACTTAATTTGCATTTATTAATGAATAAATGTAGTGCCTTTTCTTTTTACTACCTGCCCATGTGCATATTGCTACCCTGTGATACATGAAAGCTAAGTTCTGCTATCTTAGACCTCAGTGAAAAAGAGCTCAGACTAACCTGGTTTGCTTTCCCTCTAGCATGAGTAGTGGCACATGGGCAGTTACTCTAGAGCAGTTGATACCTGTTTCATCCTCAACTTTTATCTCACGGTAAATATTTTATCTAAACTCTTAATGCAACAAATCATTTAACCAGACTGAATTTTCTTTAAATGTGTGCATTTTTGCAATTGTCACATTGGCTTCTGGCTTATGACAAGGATAACTCAACTTGCTGGTTGAATTAATAAATGCCAAAAATAAATACCATTTAAAAATCAAAATCTCTCAGATCACCAACATCTCATTCAGATTCAGAGTGGTCCAAAATTTCAAATACAAATCTGTCACCCCAAGTTTCTTGGCTTTGAAGTCTCCTGTGACACTAACCTTGGTTGCTGGAAACATGTTTTTCACATTTGAAAATGTCTGTCACATTTTGGAGCATCTCACTGGATTACCTCACAGTGGCATGCAGCACACAGGAAATCTGAAAAATATGCTGCTTTAACCTGCCCTTAAGGAAACGGCAGTATTCAAAGTAGAGTGTGTTTTAAATCTTGCTTGCTTGTTTGTATAACTGCACAACACGGCACCGGCTACACTGAAACGTAGGGGTCGTATCTGGAACCACAGGGCTGTTCTGAGGATAAGTTCATTAATGTGGGTAAGGCGCGTGGGTAAGACGGTAGTGTAAAAGTGGAGGTTCGAAGCAGCGAGGGATTTGTTTGTGAAGTGCAAGCTGAAATTGCTTCATAATGGATTCAGTTTATGAAATAATGAGACTTTTATCAGTTCAATTTGGTTCAAGTCATCCAGGCTTTATTGACACCAGGAGCAAGAGAAGATATGCTGAAGTGTACGAAAGGGCCGAGACTCCTGTAGAGCTGTGCAAATACAGGGGTTTTCCTGCTTGAACTAGAAAATAACAACAAAGCCACAAGGATTGAACCAAAGTGGGTTTTTTTTAATGTTGACCATATTTTTTTTCAGTGGCATTTCAGGGCAAATGAAACATTTCATTTGCCTTGACACGTAAGGTCCATTTACTTTTTAGGGTTATTTAATCCCTTTAGCCTCACTTTAAATTTTTAGGTCATTTTGAAATGAATCTGCCTATTTTAAACAAAAAGAATGAAGCTTTTCATTTAGAAAGTGTCAAAATAAACTTTTAACACATGCAATTTAACACTTATTTAAATTCCCCCCCTGCTCCACCACACTTTTAATTTGAAGCTATATCCCAAATTCAGCTTGAATTTATGAATAATTTTGGCTCCCTTCACATCTCATCCTGTAAGGTGTCTATCATTGGTGGGTCAGGTCTCCCATGATAGAGCTTCACACTAGGCACATCTACATGTGCAATTAATGTGCTTGAATTTTCTGCACAGAAATTTTCTGCACAGAAAATTCAGGCTCATTAAAGCACTCCCTGGTGCACGTCAATGTGTGCACACCCTATCTGGAGCGAATAGCCTGACAGGAGCAGCCCAGTCCAGAGCTGCTCCTGCCTTGGCTTCCCCCCACCCTCCCCACCCACAGAAGCCAGTGAGAGCTCCAGGCTCCTCTGGGTGCCAGCCCCAGGCTGGCAGGGGCATGGGGGCTTAGCCCCCAACTCCAGAGAGGGGGAAGGCTGGGAGAGCTGGCCTAGCTTCTGGACAGCTGCCTTGTAGTCACATGGGTATCAGGGCCCCCCAATTCCCACGTGGTTGGGAGGCAGCTGCCTGGCAGCCAGGACAGCTCTCCCAGCCATGTGGGATTGGGAGGGGTCCTGATTCCCACGTGGCTGGGACAAAGCTGCCCAGCAGCTGGGACAGCTCTCCCGGCCACATGGAGATCAGGACAGGACTGGCCTCCACATAGCTGGGAGACAGCATCCCACCTCCCCACCCCTGTGCCCCCCCTGCTGCTTAGGCTAACTGGCAGCAATTTGCTATTGGTCAGCATCCACATACACAGCAGGGTGCATTCGTTAATACACAATTTTTCTAGTACCTGTATGTATAGGTACTAGAAAATTATAAAGCATCTCATGTGGATGCGCCCACTAAGTTTGAGGTTGATCCTGTACAGCAGTTTGTCATTGTTGATCATTCATGAGCTAGTGGCAGGCTAAGATGTAATGTGTGATGTCATCACCCACTTCATTTTAAATGGTACATCTAAAAATAATTTGCTTCATGGATTAGCTACATAACAAACTACTGTTATCTATCAGTTTCAAAAGCAAGTTTCACATTAATAAGACAAAGCAGTTAGGGTAAGACAGAGAATTTGATTCCTATGTTGAATATTCAGTTTAGCTATAGATCTAGATTTTAATTTTAAGTACTTGCAAAAGTGTCAAGAGTGTCTGGTGCTTCTGTTTTTGAACCCGAAAGCTTGCTTAATAACTATTCTCCAACCATTTGGGTTGGTCTAATAAAAGATATCAAATTCACCCAAGGAACCTTGTCTGCCTGGTGCTTCTGTGGCACTTGTCCTTTCCATGTGAGTTTGTGTCAGGGAAGCAAAGGATTTTTTTCACTGCTTCAGTGAAACATATGTCTGATTCTTTACCAACTTTACGAAACATCACCTCTTAATCCAGTTTACCTGTAGATAACCATGAGGTGCTAATTAGTGTGCCAATTATCTGTCATAATATGAGGAATTCGTTATTATAACCAAGAGCCATTTAAAAAAAAATCAAGTATAAACTATAGATGAAAATAGACTTCTACACTACTTATGCTCCAGCTTTATTTTTTTTGTTTACCAGGGACATTTTGGCACCCCATATGGACCACCAGAACAGCTGGTGGTAGAATTATAGCCTACAGGTGAGCAGATCATTGTATCTTTTTGTTTGACTTTTGACTCATTGAAGATATTGGAAAGCCTATCATGAGTCTTGCTAGAAAGACTTTACTACTAGTACTTCTAGTAGTTTAGTATCCTACCAGCATATCGAAAAGCACACATATAGGATCCCTCTTCCTTTTAGTGCTCTCAGGTAAAATTTCCACACACACATACCACAGAAACAAGAACAGTGTCTTTTTTGGATTCTTCTGGGCTGAATCTCGGTATTACAACTCCCTCCCTGTCTGCTCCAGTATTAACTATTGCTGATATCTGTGCTCTTTCAACTGTGCCAGCCTGCTGAGAGGAGTAGTGTGCAAGAGTGGCAGGAAAACCACTTGCTGTCCTGACTTACTTACACCACCCTTTTTCTATTGACCCTTAATTTTGTTCCTGTTTTTAATGTGGGGATGATTGTTAGTAAATGTTTAGGGGGACTTAACTTGCGACCACACTGGTAATTTTAATATAGGATTTCAACAGAAGCTTGCTGCCGAGAAAAGATAGTTTCCCTAATTTAGGTCTTCATTAGTGACATATTTTATATGGTTATTAATAAGCATATAGTGAAATGTCCGTATAACAAACATTGTTAGAATGAAAATTGCAGTGTAACAAAGCAGAAATCCTCAGCTGATCTCTTATGACAAGATATGTTATTATCAGATAATGAATGTCATTATGGTGAACATTTCAATTTAAGGAACATAATCTGAGATGCCTGGGTGCATTATTATGACCAGTAAAATGAATTTCAACAGTAAATACAACAGCAACTGATGACTGATGAAATTAAACTTCAAAAGGAAACACAAGTATCTGAACTGGGTGAAACTGTCTTCTTTCTCTTGTGTTTTGCCTACCAATACTGCATATAGGCTTTGGGTCAGGAAGTCACATAATGTACCACACTGTCATGTCTGTGTGTACCCTGCAGCAGTGTTCGGTTTATTTGTATCACAGGTTGTTCCAGTGTGAAGAAGGTGAATGTATTGTATTTACTTGAATATAAGATGACCCTGAATATAAGATGACCCCCAATATTTAGATTTTATATGTGGAAAATGTCTAAATTTATTATTATTTTCCAGGTATAGAATCTGTTTATTGGAGGTTTCCCTTGAATTTGTCCCTTTCCCATTGGTACAGGAGGGAGAATAAATCTGGGGGGTCTGGTGGCTCCCTTGTCCTCTGCCCCCCCAACTTCTTCCCTCAGCAGCCCCTTCCCTCTCCCCCACTTACTGTCAGACCCTGCTCTCCCTGAGCAGATGGAAGTGAGGGGCAAATTTGAAAACACTGCGTATGTCTACACAAGACATTTACTGCACAGTTGACTAATTAGCTGCATGTTGTACATCTACAGGTGTGCCCCTATTAGACCAAAGTATATTAATTTATTCTGCAGAGTACTCTATTTTAAATGCAAGTGCTATCCTGCTGCAGAGTAAAAATCTCCACAGCAGTGCATGTGCAGACTTTGCCCCAACTGGGTAGGGCATAAGGGTGCTGCAATGGAGGGGTTGCTGCTGGCTAGCTCCACAGTGAAACACACATGTGCCTCAGTCAGCTCCTCCGCAGCACGTTGAGCTGGGCAGAGCAGCCCCGGGCTGGCAGGCTGACTCTCCGGGTCCTCTGCCACCCAGGGCTGTTCCTACCTGGCTCAGTATGCTGCACTTTTAGGTGCACGTGCAGACGTGACACCCAGGAGCAATAAACTCAAGAGCAATAAGTGCTGGAGTGTATTCAAGCACCCTAATAGCACATGGAGATGTGCCCACCAACTTTGAAATATACATGCCTGTAGTAATTTGCATATAGTCAAATTATTAAGGATACCTGTAGACTTAGTTTATCCAGTATTAATGTATTTTACCTTTTTTGAAACTGCTGCAAGTTTTAGTACAGATACTCCAGAAACACACTTTTAAGTAGCACTTTTGTGTCTACTTATATATAGTACAATCAAGGCATGATATTAGTCCAAAGTCAAAGAGCTCATGATTTACTATCTAATTCATTGTAGATGCAACAAGTTATTTTCAGATTCCCAGTAGAAATCTAGGTGTAAAGGGTGATCATTGTCCTGATGGGAAGCCATCAAAACAAAGACTGAATGCCTTTGTGCTGCAATGCAAGTGGCACAGATAAGTTGGAGCCATTTGTACTTGGCAAATATAAAAACAACAGGTGCATTCAGAATGTGAACAGCTTGCCTTGGACTATCAATCCAGCATCAATTTCAACATCATGGGCTTGAATTACCCCAAAACTATTTGAAGAATGGCTGCTCAGTCTTGATACTAGATGAAGAGGAAGAAAGATATGAAAATTCAGAAGAAGAGGGGAGGAGGTGATGCAGAATCATCTATGTGTTGGTTAATTACTATGCATCCAGTTTCTTTCCATGTTTAACAACACAAAGAGGTTTCTCTTTTCATTCAGATGTGTCCCTGGCAATACCAGATACAGTCCAACATTACTGAGTAAGACATGCTTGTACAGGTATTTTCAAGACTGTGCAGAACAAGATAACAAATTTCATATATCAAACCAAACAAAACAATGTAGTAAATAAATGTTTCCTGTTTTTGTGTTTTCTTGCCACATACCCATGCTGTTTCAAAAAAATGTGGCCAGTTTATTTTTCTGGCTCAGTTTCATGATATTTTCCTGCTCGTTCATTGGAGTCATCCTTGGGGCATCTGTTGGCCATCCCACACTAATGGTGTTGAACCTTGGAGGAGTAATCTTTCGCCTTTCTCACAGCAATGCTTTGGAATAATCTCCTACAGCATCTGCGCTCTGTTGATTCTCTCTCAGTTCAAGTCATCACTTGTGTCATCATCTCTTTTACATTGCTTACATTTTAGCCTACAGCTCTTTATTAACGCTCTGACCTGCATTGCTTTGCGGAGCTATATAAATGCTATTTATTATTACTTTTTATGTGAATTATCAAAATTGATGAACTTCAGTCTAAAGAAATTTTGCTGTAGTGAACTTTGCTTGCAAATCTGCTGGAATGAGTTACACCAACTCTTCATGACATTATCTAGCTCTGACACTGTGCCTTTCATCTGTAGATCTTAACACACTTTACAGAGGGCAGTAGCATTGTTCCCATTACACAGATAAAGAACTAAGGTGAATGGACTTGGTCAAAGTCACTCAGAAGGCTGTCGGCAGAACCAGTAGTAAAACACAGCTTCCAGTACCCTATCCATTAGGGAACACCTGCTTCACTCTCTCCTTCCTGCTTTGACTCAAAATGGGGATGGTTCTAGGGCAGTGTGAAACAGCACCATTTTGTTTCAACTTCCATTTCGCTGTTTCAATGGGACAGTGTTTTGTTTTGAGTTTTGTTTCATTTTGAAGCACTGTTTCATTTCATTTTGTTAAAACTGTTTCGCTGTTTCAACACTGTTTAGATGTTTCGCCCATAGGTTATAATAGGGAATCATGAAACTGCCTATAACTTTGTCATTTTTTGGGAGATTTGGATGAAAACAGCAGGAATGGTAGCCTTTTATGAGGGCATGAAGTTTGCCAAGTTTTAAGGAGATAGATGCAGGGGTTTCTGGGAACTGCACTTCAAAATCTTGAAAGCAAAACTCATGTAACTTGTAAGTGTGAAGGCACAGGGGTGTGAAAACAGTAGGCCTGGTAGCTTCTGCTGAGTTCACAAAGCCTGCCAAGGTTCAAGGAGATAGCTGCAAGGGTCTCTTGGAAACTGCACCTCAAGATGCTGACAAGCAAAACTTGTGACGTGTGACTTTGTGTGTGTGTTAAGGTGCTCCCACACTGGCGCTGAGGCATCTACATGACACAGTAGTGTTCCCCAATGAGGTCTCCTTCTCCCTTACAGCCTCATTCCAGCCCATCACTTTAAATAACAACAGGTAAGTAAGCAGCACAATATCACCAGCAGCATCTCAGGCAGCCAAACTGTCACAGCCTTTATTTCCTTTCCTGCAGGAGCTTCTTTTCCAGCAGCTGCCAGAGAATTGTCCCTGCCAGCCCCAGCCCTGGGACTTAGATGTGCCCAGGGCCCTGCCTCCTTCCTGTTAGCTGACTGGGGACAGGTGCTAGGGATGTTGGTCTAAGGACATGGCACTGGCAGACAAGGTCCTTTCCTTTGGGTCAATCTAATCTGGTATCTTTTAGTAGACTGCCTGAATAGTTACAGAAATATATCTTAGCAAGGTTTTGGTTTGAAAAACCCTTTGTCAAGCTGAAGAAGCACCTGCAGTTGGTGTGTGTGCTGTTCCTGGATGGAATAAATCGTAAAGAAGCCAGAGGCAAGAAAGTCAGTCAGTGAAAATGGAAATGGAGGCATTACGGGGGGAGAGACAGGTTTGGGGGGAGAGGAGGAGGGGGATGTAGCAGCGCAGGTAAAAGTGCAGAGATACCTGGGGAATCAGATGTCCGGCAGGTTGTAGTGTGTCAGAATTCCACTGTCTATATTGAGTCCATGAGTTTCTGTACCTAGGAGGTTGATGAAGTGCAGTTCATAGGCTCGTCGGTGAAAAGTGGTTTGTAAATTCAAACATGCACTGAACCTCAATCTTATCACTACAATCCAACTTCCTACAGCCCATCAAATGGAACCAGGCCATGCCATGACAAGACATGCAAAACCTACTGTAAGCTTCCATGCTTAGCTCCTGAGCATCGTCCGTTTAGGCTCCTCTCGAACTTTGCCATGGCTTTTTGGGCTGCACAGCCAGGCTATTGGGAGTGACCTCGGGTCAGTTCCCTCAGGGGTCTTTCCTGCCATGTCTTTGATGGTAAATGGTTTTCTATAGGGAGGACAATGTCTGGTCTTGCCTCTGCTGGTACCTCCCCTTGGTTGTCCTCATGATATGTCTTCTCGTGGCTCCACCTCCCCTACACCCTGCCTAACGCCAACCGTGGTGTTGTCTGTCAGGGTCGATGATCTGATCCTCTCTGGCGCTTGGTCCCTTAGAGGCTGTGGTAGTTGGTCACTGGTGATATTTGTACTAAGCGTCTCCTGCGGCCCTCTTTGCTCCTGGCTTATGCAGCGTCTGACTCTGCCTAGGCTTCAACCCCCCTAGCCGCATCATTTCCTCCCTGGGTGAGGTACCTGCTGTCAGCTGACCCCATCAGAGTTCCATCCCTGTTGCTCCTGTCGATGTCCCAATCACTGCTGCTGTCCTCCGTCCACGCCGGCCCTACAAGTGACCCCTTGGGTGCTTGTTGGCCTGGTGTTTCTGTCATGCTTCTCTTCCATGGGAGCCACCACGTTCGCATGTTGGAAGCATCTGAGCGTTCTGTTTCTTCTGAGCTGGTTGGGGACGCTGCTTCTGCTCCCCCTGGCCTCCTTCCTGTTGGGCTTTTTATCCTGGTGCTGGGCAGGCGCCTGGCCAGTCGTCTCTGGCACGCTTTTATAAAGCGCATCCAGGCAGATGCTGGAGCCGTTCCCAGCTCCTCCCAGCTCCACTGTAGGTTTTCGCTTTGATCTTCACCTGTGGTAGCTGAAGCCGCCGCAGTTTCACTTTCACCATGCTCCACTGCTGGCGCGGTGTCCCGCTGCCTCTCTGTCGACTTGGGTAAGTTTTCTCCACACCTGCCAACAATATCTCCAGTATGGAGATTAGGGCTGCGTGAAATTTTGCTGACTGTTTCATTTTGATGCTGTTTCAACTCATTTTGAGCTTGAAACAGCGAAATCAAAATGAAACAAAGGGCTTCAAAATAGCATCAAAATGAAATGAGGGCAGTCAAAACATTTCAAAATGTTTTGAGTTTTGAAGCTAAAGCTGGGCTTGCTTGCAGGGAAACAAAGTAAGGAGAGGGAGGCGGGAGAGGGAAGAAGAGGGGGGAAGGACTGCTCTGATATTGACTGTGTAGCTGGCCAGTGACAGTGATCCTTCCCTGAGGTCCCTTCCAATCCCAGTGCTCTGGGGAAGGATGGAAAAACAGCATAAAAGGCAGCATTGTTGGAACTGCACTGCTTTCTGCCTTGAGGTCTGACAGTTACTGAGCTATCTTCCAGCAGCTCAGGAGCATTAGACAATGTAGCCTACTACTAGCATTGATTTAAATGATTTCTGACTTGCAAGCCTAGCAAGTGGGATTCCACAATACCTTTTGCTTTCTTCTAGACCCTTTTATTTTATTATTATATGAATTTATTTATTCTTTTCAATTTCATAATTATATTGGATATTACATTATAGAATTGATATAGGAAGGCAGATACATACATTTTTATTTCTGTACATTTATATCTGGCAGCATATTATACTACAGAATTTATATAGGAAGGCAGATACATTTATATTTTATTTCTAGACATTTATATCTTGTGGCATACTACATTATAGCATTTATATAGGAATGCAGATACATTTATATATTTTTATAAAAACAAGACACTATGAAATACACCATGAAGCATGGTGGAAAGGCAGTTGGTCACACTGGTCAGCCTTCAGGGAGGGGCAGAAGAGGGGATAGAGGGAGAACTGTAAGATCCCCCTGCCCCAAAACTGAGATGCAGCCCCTTCCTACAACTAGCAGGGATGAGGCTTCCACAAGCAGCAAGGAGAGGGGAACAGTACCAGTGCCACTGCCTGTGAATCAGCTAAGTTTGTGCTCCACACCCCTCAAGTTTCCTCTAGAGCCAGGTCTCCTTCCCCAGAAGGTACTTCAGAGGAGGCTGAGGTAGAGGTTGTAGAGGGAAATGGCTCAGCTGAGTTCGCTCCTCCTGTTGCTGTGTCTCTGTGTGCTGAGGAGGGGGAAATTGCAGCAGCCACACATGCACCCTTACTCCAGAAGTGAGATGGTAGTGTGGTCTGGGATCATTTTGAGCTGGCAGATGATCCCGCATACACTATCTGCCTGCAATGCTGAGCCAAAACCACCTGGGGCAAGGGAACAAAACACGAGAACCACAGGGATGCTGATGCATCTTTGCAGACACCACCCCCTTGCCCTTGCTCCTCAGTCTGGCACCAGCAGGAGCACGCCCAAAGGGAAGTTCCTTTTTCACTCCAAAGCCCCTATCACCCCAAAGCAGAGGCAGGACACCCTGGGACAATGGAGGAAAGGTGGACAGAAAGGGAGGCATGTTGCAAAGGTGGGCAAGATCACCCAGACCATTGGGGAAATACTTGCTGTCGATGGCCAGTCTTTCTCCTTAGTTGAGCAGCCAGGGTTCAGGCAGCTCATGGTGCTCATGGCCCCATCCTACCAAGTGCCCGTGTGCACCACTTTCAGCAGGACGGTGGTGAGGCATACAGGGAGTACTTGAGGGAGGAGGTGCACAAGGCAGGTCCGCAGGTGGCCTTACTCTTCACCTCGGACATCTGGAGCAGTTGGGGTGGAGATCCTCTCCCTCACAGAGCACTGGTGCAACCAGTCAGGCCATTGGTAGTCTCTCCTTCAAGCAGAGGTGATGGATGAGTCCCACATAGCAACCAAGATCATGGGGGCCATGAACTGCTTGGTGCAGGGGTGGCTTATTGGGCAGGGTGAGCTCACCTGTGGGTTCATGGTCACTGACAATGGGGCCAATATGGTCAAGGCAGTCCATGATGCCTATTTTGTTGGCATCCGCTGTGTGGTACACAAGTTCCACCTCATTATCAGGGATGCCTTGGAGGGGGACAGGGCTGCTGGTGATGGTGCCAGCACCACCAGCAAGCTAATTTCAAAATGCAGGAAGGTGGCAGGTTACTTCCATCAGAGCATCAAGGGGGCAAGATGCTGTGGGACGAGCAATCAGAGTCTCTTGCCTCCACAACCTCTACCTTAGCCTCCTCCGAAATGCCTTCTGGGGAAGGAGACATGACTCTAGGGGAAACTTGAGGGGTGTGGATCATCCCTTCCCCAGAACTTTCCTTGCTATGACACTCAGATCCAGATCCAGCTCCAGCTTTTCTTCTGGTACTGGAAGGCTCAGCATGGGAAGTGAAATGGGGGTGGAGAAGACTATCATGCTGGTGCTGGTGCTTGTTGTCATGGTGGTAGTGGGGAGGTTTATGGCTGGTGCTCTTGGAGAGGATGCAAATTCAGGAACAGGCAGTGCCACTGGCACTGCTCCCTTCTCTTTGCTGCCTGTAGAACTAGTGGAAGCCTCATGCCTGCTTGTTGTAGCAAAGAGGCTGCATCTCAGTTGGGGGGGGGGGAACTTACAGCTCTTCCTCTACCCCCTCTTCTACACCTCTCTGAAGTCTTGCCAGCTGCCTTTCCAACATGCTTCACAGTGTGTTTCACAGTGTCTTGTCTTTGCCTTGGTGTGCTGGAAAATTTGTGTCTTCTTCTGTAATGTTATCTGATTTATGTAATATATGTAGATAAGATAATTGTATGTTTGTGTATTTATGTAGCGTATGTCTATATGTCTGTCTGTATGTAATAAATAAAATAAGAATATATAAATGTATGCATTTGTTCCTATATACATTCTATATTATAATATGCAATATAATTATGCTGTGCTTCCCTGCACAGTGAGTAGAATGCACACGGTGAGAGAAAGCACAGATCTGAAAAGAATGAAAATTGACTGACAAAAAGAAAAAGAGGATTTTGGGGGGAGGAATAAATTGAAAGGAATCAATAAATATAATAATAAAATAAAAGGATATAGAAAGCAAAAGGTATTGATGAATACCACTTGCTAGGCTAGCAAGTAGAAAATGAATGGTAGCATTTGTTTTCTGACACTGCTTAGCTGCCGGAAGACAGCTCAGTAACTGACACCAAGGCAGAAAGCAGCTCAGTTCAAACAATGCTGCCTTTTATGTTGTTTTTCCATCCCTTCCCAGAGCACTGGGATTGGAAGGGACCTCAGGGAAGGATAACAGTCACTGGCCAGCTACACAGTCAATATGAGAACAGTCCTTCCCCACCCCATTCCTCCTCTTCCCCTACCCTTTCCTTACTTTCTGTTTCCCTGCAAGCAAGCCCAGCTTTAGCTTCAAAACTCAAAATGTTTCACAGTGTTTTGGCTGCCCTCATTTCATTTTGAGGCTGTTTTGAAGCCTTTCTCTTCATTTTGATTTTGCTGTTTCAAGCTTGAAATGAGTCAAAACAGTGTTGAAACGAAAGAGCCAATTAAATTTCGCATAGCCCTAGATATTTCGTTGTGGATTCTTTTAGACTGTGGACCAAGGGCAATCTCTTTGTATCTGTATGCAGTGTCTAGCCCAGCAGGCTCCTGGTCTCTGTTAGGGATTCCAGGCCTGCTATAATACAAACTGGAAAAGCAATAACAACACAGACAAACAAAACAGAGCTCAAAATAGCAAGGCTCATCTACTGTGTTCTTTTCATGTGAAGCTTGCACATTTAGCAGGTTGGGTTAACTTCAATCATTCCTTTGTTTCTCATTCTTCTGGCTAGAAGTGGATTATGGCCAGGTTTTCCTATCGTGACCCATCTGTGTTACATACTATGGAGACAAATGAGAAGATTAAAGATGTTGCTATAAAAAAAGCTTAAATTTTTTGGGGGGGAAGGGGGAAAGGGATGAAGGGCAAAGAATAGAAATTCTTTCCAGTTGAAAATTGTACTTAAAATGTGATTATCTTCTTTTGTTGATTTCAAATGTCTGGGGAATGCGAGATGAATGATGGCACAAATTGCTGATAGGATGTGTCAGAATTAATTTCTTCTTTCTACAATCATTTTATAAAGCTCACTCCAGTTGAACTTTGGGCTATTTTCTCTTGGAAGTGAATTTATAAACGGTCTGAGATAAAGCTGTAAGTATGGAAAAATTGGAGCATAAATACAGTCATGGTCTTAAATACAACAATGAAACATATCCCACCAATCAAGGCAAAAGCCAAACCAGTGCTTGCCTCTTTTTTTTCTCCCCAAATGATGTTACCTCATCCTATAGAGCCTTTAAATGCAAATTGCACACACAAAAGTTATGCTAAAAGATCATTTGCAAGATTGCAATGTCAAGTACTCTAAAGTTAGGAAATGCCAGAACTAAAGTTGCCCATTCAATGTTGAATTGCACTCCTTGCTTGTACGGGTCATGATTCAGTCTTTAATTACATACCCAGATACCATTTTTTTTCCAAAGGCCCCTGCCTTATTCAGTGCATACAATGGACAGTGCTCACCCAGGTTCTGTTCACTTGGCAGACTGGAGCGCTGTGCAATTTACTCCCCCAAATTAATTCTGAATGTGCTAGTGTAGATACCGGACTAGTACAGCTATGTTAGGGTAGCACACTGCCTGAGCCAACGCACCCAGTATCTCAGAGGACTTCATTAGCTCAAGCCAAGCACCTCACTATTGTCTCTCTTCTGCTTCTGGTACAAGGTAGCTCTGAACAAGACAAGTTCAGTGTGTGGCCTCATGCTTTATTTACTGCATGATATTCAAACCTTACTTTAAAGACAATTCTTAATTTTCTTCTGGGCTCTTCTGTGATACTTATCACTGTGGAGTTGGGTTCATCATTATTAACGATCTTTAAAACACCGTGGAGAGGGAAGAGATGGCATTGTCCCTGTTTTGGTGGGGAGTCAAGATTCAGGTAGAAAGCATCAGTTTTAGAGGACTAGGAGAGTCCAGTTTTAGAGGACTAGGGCCTGGTGTAGCAAAGTACTTTATAGAGTGCTGCATATATACAAAACATATCTCCTTCTGATTTCAGCTGCAGTTGAGAGTGCTCAGCATTTCTCTAGATCATTCGCTAGTGTATCAAGTGGAGCACCCCAAAAACAAAGAGTGTATGATTGCCTAGGAAAGGTTTTGCTTAATTGACTTGACTGGCATCACAAAGAAACTCTGTGTCAGAGGTATAGATAGAATTCACTTCTCAAAGGGGATCAGCCAACTCTCCTAGCCACGAGAACTTTTCCTGCATGCTTCTGCTTCATTCACTACACTCCGGCAACAATTGATTCAGGGGTCCTACAGGCAACAGCATTCTTCATTGCTCAATCTGGATTTGCCCCCCTGGCAACCATCTTGGGCCTTGCATAAGTCAGAGGTCCAATGGAAAAAGGAACATGTGATCATGCACTTAAAGGCCATTATAATTACAGCTGGTCTGAACCAGAATTTTCCATTCTAAGGGCAATTCGTATGTTTTGATTTTCTCACTGAAACTGACCTGTTCCTGAGAAATGTTTCAGTTTTAAAGGAACTACATTTTTGATGGATAACAGTTCTGTTGAAAAGTTTTCAATTAATCATAGTGCAGGCACAGAGGGGATGAATTAAAACTGCATATGCGGTCTTAGTACCGGTATGCTCAAACATTTTCGTTCTTAACTTTGCAGCCTAAATAATGTTTTCACTGACTGTTTTCTTTGGCTTTTAAAAAAGCAAAATAAACAAACAAAAATGGTCCTCTGTGCTGTCATATTGATGCCTATGCGGGTTCTGACCCACAAGCCGGGTTGGAACCTATAGCTCCAACCCATACACCTCTGCCCTTTGAGACGATCGAGTAAGTTAAGCTATCATCTTCTATACACACCAACACCAGGAGGGGCTGAGACAAATGCTTTGCAAGTGGGTGTTACTGATATTTGTAGACAGCTGGGGAATAGGGAGGTCCTTTCCATAGGAACACTGGGGTCCATTCCATGCTATGGAGCACTGATTCTCATCTTTTTAGCTTCAGTACACCCCTCATCAGACTCAAGGCACCCTTCCATGACTTGTAGCTAATGAATTTATTACAGTACTTACCTCCTTGCCGAGAGGCAAGGAGTGTGGGCAGGGGAGCAGGCAGACAGGGAGAGCTTGAGCCTTTCCTAATTTGCACCTGGACCCTGGACTGCCCTTATCTGCTTATCTCCTTACACCGTACTTATTTCTTCACACTTCCTGTGGCACCCTTCAAAGGATCTTGCAGCAGCCCAGGGTGCCCTGGCACCCTGATTGAGAATCACTGCTGTGGAGGATCATGTGCTCTGATGAACACAGACTTCTGTCCCAACCTGAACCCTTCTGCTTTATCCCTTCTAACACATTCCTCTACATGTCTTATCTCTTTCCACCCACAGCTCCTTGTCCCAGTCCCTTTCTCCTTCCCACCCTCTGACTTCTCACTCAACCATCTCACTCCTCAGACTTCTCAACCAAGTCTCTTTTCCATGCTATTCATAGTCTTCTTCATTAAACTCTTTATTAGTCCCAGTCCCCATGTCCATTCCAAGTCATTCACCATCACCACATGCAGTTCCAGTCTCCTTGCTCAGCCAGTACCATATCTTCTTACCCTTTCTCTCATTCCCCATCTCAGAGTGTCTCCCAGGCTGTCCTCCAGTGCTTTATGGTTTCTTTTCTTAGTTTATCAACTTATTTCTACTCCTGACTCCCAGTTCTTGTACGATCTGTCCTTTCTCCCCTGGTTCCTGCTCCCAAGACCCTGGTTCTTAATCCCAACTTTCTCCTTTTACAACTTCTCATCTCATCTTAGCAGTTCCACTGAGTGAGCAGATGGTCAGTCCTCCTCCTATTCCTATTTTATATTCTGACTTCCATAGCCAGACTTGGTTCCCAGCTTCAAATACCACTGTCACAATTTCCTTTGCCCTAACTTGATCAGCCAATTCCCCTCATCTTCCATTTCCAATGTCCTTTCCCAAGTTGTCCCAGTCTCTCTATCTTTG
This sequence comes from Alligator mississippiensis, assembly GCF_030867095.1. Taxonomy (NCBI): domain Eukaryota; kingdom Metazoa; phylum Chordata; order Crocodylia; family Alligatoridae; genus Alligator; species Alligator mississippiensis. The sequence continues at coordinate 20,718,533 of NC_081824.1, forward strand.
ATTCCACTCACAATTTGTGTTCCTTCACTATCCTATTTCAGTTCATCTCAGACCATTCCTTTCCCCAATATACTTTTTTTCTTTTCCTGTGCTCTAGCTTTTGTCTCATCTGTGTTCAAACCAGAGAGCATATTGGTCCATGCTGCCTGGTTGCCAGAAAGTTGAAGGGGAATGTTATTGAAATCATAAGAAAGACTCGATATGAGCTGTCAGTACTGGTCCCCGGTGGCACCCCGGACCAGAGCAGCAACTATATGGAACATCCAACTTTGCCCTTGTAGCCTGGGCTGGAGCCTACTCATTTACTTTGTGGAACTGACTTATGAAGGTTGGTTCAAACGTAGGAGCTGCAAAGGGCTGGATTATTCCCCAAATGGAAGGAATCTTTAGAGAATTCACACCCAAACTGAAGCAATCTCTTCTGTGCATGCATCAATTGACACTTTTTTTCCCAAAGAAATTTGGTCAAATTTGGGCAGATTTCATAGTGACACAAAAGGCCACCCTTCCAGCTAAATGTTAGGTTCCTGATTCAAAATTCAGGGCTGCTAGAAATAGCTGTCAGTTCTTTGTAACAATGAGAAGAACAATATATATTTTCCCTAGCCTCAGTATTGAAAACTGTTGGACAATGTTGGCTGACAATTACAAAAGCACGATGCAAACACCCAAGACAGAAAATTTCAGCTCAAATGGTTGAACTTTACAGTTACAAACAACTGAAAAGCAAGGTCTTATAGTGGGAAGTGTTGGACAACCTTAACAATAGCCAGTGCCATGAAAGGAATAGTTTTCCTTTTAGAAGCAATGAATTTAATATTGGGTTGTCAGGTTGCTGAATTCTGAGACTAGGTGCTGCAGTGAGCTGTAATAATTGTAATACCATATTTGCCTGCATCCAAGACCACTTAAAATATAAGGCAACCCCCCACTAATTAGAGTCTATGTAGGGAAAAGTTATAAACTTCTCATTTTCCATGTATACAATCTAATTACTGGAGAGTTGTCTTAAATTCATCTCCTGCACAGTTGCAGCAAGGAAAGCAGTAGCAAAGGGGCACGTGTGTGTGTGTGCGGGGGGGGGGGGGGGAAGGGGGCAGTCGCCCTCATCATTTGCCTTGCTCCACAACCTATCTCCCCACAGTGGTATCCATGCCTATCTTTTCCATTGCTGCCAGTGCTGCCACCTGTCCCCTCTGGAGCCTCTGCCCGCACACCTTCTCCCTACAACTTCTGCCCCCTGCCTTTTCCTCTGCCCCCACATCTGCTCCCCAAAAAATCTGCCCCCAACCTCCCACAGCCTCTGCTTCCCTGCAGCCTCTGCCTCTCCCTCCTGCTGCTTGCTGTCAGTTGTTGTTCCAGAGGCCGAAACTGCTGCTTCTGCTGCCATATGGTCAGGCATGGGTTCGGGCTTGCATGTGCTTTGTGATCAGGAGGGAATGAAGTCAGAACCAAAGCCAGAGCTGGAGCCATACCTGACAGTAAGCAATAAGGGAGAGGGGCCCAGAGACTGTGGGGCTAGCCTGGGGGGGGGGTGGGCGGGTAGGAGTGGGGCAGTAGGTCTGAGTCTGGCCCTGACTTGGGCTCAGGCTAGAGTCAAAGCTGCAGCAGCTGGTCCTCACCTCCCCTGTGCTCAAATCCAGGATGAATACAAACAAGGAAAAAACCTTGTTTTGAGTGTGAGTAAATATGGTACTAAATCTGGACATGTACAAGTCCATGGGGCCAGATGGGATGCACCCAAGGGTGCTGAGAGTTGGTTGACATGATTGCAAAGCCATTGACCATCATCTTTGAAAACTCATAGTAATCAGGAGAGGTCCTGGATGACTGGAAAAGGGCAAACATAGTGCCTATATTTAAGAAAGGAAAAAAGGAGGATCCAGGTAAGTACAGACCAGTCAGTCTCACCTCAGTCTCTGGAAAAATCATGGAGCAGATCCTCAAGGAATTTATCTTGAAGCATTTGAAGGGGAAAAAGTTGGTTAGGAACAGTCAGCATGGATTCAACAAGGGTAAGTTGTGCCTGACCAAACTAATTGCCTTCTATGATGAGATGACTGGTTTTGTGGATATGGGGAGAGAAGTGGATGTGGTATGCCTCAATTTAGCAAGGCTTTTGGTATGGTCTCCTATAAAAGGACCTGCGGGTTGAAGAAAAGTACCTGGGGATTGCAGTGAACAATAAGCTGAATATGAGCCATCAGTGTGCCCTTGTTGCCGAGAAAGCTAATGGCATATTGGGTTGCATTGGTAGGTATGATACCAGTAGGTCAAGGGAAATGATTCTTTTCCTCTATTTAGCACTGGTGAGGCCACATCTGGAGTATTGTGTTCAGTTGTGGGTCCCCCAATACAGAAAGGATGTGGACAAATTGGAAAAAGGCCAGTGGAGGGCAATAAAAATGGTTAGGGGGCTGGGGACATGGCTTCTGAGGAAAGGCTGAGGGAACTGGGCTTATTTACAGAAAAGAAGACTGCGAGGGGATTTAATAGCAGCCTTCAGCTACCTGAAGGGGGTTCAAAAGAGGTTGGAGCTAGACCAGAGGCAGGCAATTATTTTGGGCAGAGGGCCCCTTACTGAGTTTTGGAAAGCTGTTGAGGGCTGCATGGGTAGCCCCTTGACAGGCTTCCTGCCCTCTGGTCACCATCTTGGGACCAGACGTCCTGCCCGCTAACCCCTGACCTTTGCCACCAGAAATCCCTCCCCCTCCCACGGTAATATTCCTTTCAAGGAAGTTTTGCTATTTCAGAACCAGAAAAATACCAAATTATATTCTAAAAATCAAACATCTACAACATTCATTACTTTCATTTCAAAAAATATTTTGTCCTGATTTACATGTGTTTGTGTAGTGTACAATAGCTTAAAATGAAGTCTTACTCTTGTATACTGTGTGGGAGTGGGAGTATGGGGGTGTTGGTATAGATTTGTGGGGGGCTCTGGGTGTGTGGGTAGGTGGGCGGGGGTTTTGTGGGGGGATAGGTGTGGGGTTGTGGGTGTGGTATGGGGGAGCATGTGGAGGTGTGTGTGGATATGTGGGGTGTGGGCGGGTATGGGGTTTATGGCGGCTGTGTGTGGGGGGGGAGGGTGGCTGGGGTGTGTGAGGAGGTATGGGTGGGGGGGTTTGCGTGTATGGCAGTACAGGTGGGGTGTGCTTGTGAGACTTGCCCTATGAACACACACACATATACACACACTCTCCCTTTCCCTTTCTCCCTCATTACACACACACACACACACACACACACTGCCTCCCTCACTACACATACACACAGACACACATTCTCTCTCCTTCCCTCATTGCTCTCTCTGTCTCTCTCTCCCCCTCCCTCATTGCATGCAGGCACACACACACACACACACACACACACACACACTCTGTCCTGCTCCTGGCCCTGGGGTGCTGGCACGGGCCCCGTGCTCCTGTGGTCTGGTGAGGCAGCCAGGGTCCACATGGTGCTGGAGGCCAGCGGGTGTGCAGAGAAGCAGTGCAAGTGGCCACAGGCAGAGGCTTCCAGCTGAGGGGGCAGGGGTAGGAGGGAGGTGGGGCAGGGATGGGCTGGCCTTGCTCCTGGGTCCTGTTGGCTTCCCCTGTTGGCCGCCCCTAGCTCCTGTAATCTTTGACAGGCAGCCAGGAGCAGATAAATATTAATTTTCTAAACTTTTTAGGTGCTCCGCGGGCCAGAGAGAATGGCCTGGTGGGCTGGATCTGGCCCCTGGGCTGTATTTTGCCCATCCCTGAGCTAGACTGTTCTCAGTGGTGGCAGATGACAGAACCAGGAGCAACGGTCTCAAGTTGTATCAAGGGAAGTTTGGGTTAGATATTAGGAAAAGCTTTCTCACTAGGAGGGTAGTAAAACTCCAAAATATCCCTCTCTTCACATATGTGGCCCTAGGCACTGTTTCAAACAGAAGTATAACTGCCAGGGTCTGCTCCCAGGCCAGCAGCAGCAGTGGCAGAGACTGGGCTGGGCTGGTGGTGGATAAACTGGCAGCAACAGTAGCTGCCATTCTTGTGCTGCCTCTAAGGTGAGTGCCTGGGCCTGGCACCCTGTTTGCCCAGTGGTGCTACCGCTGGCTTCATATAAGAGCATGGCTTCCGAATTCATTTCTGGCTGCAGTTCATTGCATTGGTTTTTACTTATGAAGTGTTAGGTGGTTTGGGTTCTGGCTGTCTGAACATCTTGTGGGTGCTGCAGCATTAGACATTAGCAGAGGTGCTAGAGCTAGCCGCAAGGAGCACATCTGCTGGACATTTTCAGTGAGGTGATCTGCTCATTGATGGTGTCTTGGTTTAGCAGACTCTGGGCCTGCTGACACACACTGACTGCTGTGAGAATGATCAGTTTTTGAGGTTGAAATAAGGTTGGGGGAAACATAGATAAATTTAGAAGAATTATTATGGATTGTCTGTGTAATATATAGTCCTGTTGGGATAATTGGATTATGAAGAGTTTATCATTTCCTATCAGTTTAGGTCTCAATACCACAACTGGATCCACTGGGTCAACAAATCCCTAAGCATAGGCTCCATTATATGTAGCCCTATTGGCGCTAATGGGGCTGCTCACATACGAAGCGAGCGTATGTCTACATGCTTTGCTGATCTTAGGTCTCAGTAAATGGATGCATCAGAAAAGCTGGAACACATGGAAGCCACAAATGGATGTAATGCTCAAAGTACAGTTATTTAGGCCTTCAAGGAAAGAGGAATAAAATTGTAAACATTAATAGGCAGTTATTTATTATGGATGTTTGTTATTTTAACTGAAAGCAGGTTTGTTACTTCATTTTGCTTCTGCACTAAAAGCTTCCAGGAGTAGCTACTTTTAGTCATTTGGCAAGATATTGTTTTCAAGTGTTTTTATTTTGTTTTATTGAACAAAAAACAGATAATCATTTTAATTGCATTTCAGGATAAAAATGGAGACAATTACTATTGCTGGCTACATTTCAAGTTAATATCTCTTTTTATGTCAGCTCTTATTAAATATCTAGCTATTACCAAAGTTAATATTCTAATTTGCAAGCTTCTTTCCATCTTCACTGGTGCTTTATTGACTAAACAGTTCTATTAATGACTCCACATACGGATGACAAATCAGTTTCTTGAATCTCAGCAATTCTGAATTGGAAACTTAGGGCATTTATAGACGTACTCCGGGAGGTTGAGGGGTGAAGGGTGCTTTAATTAGCTTGGCTTCAAAAGCCATGCTAATTAAAGTGCCCAGAGCATCATCTGTATCAGCCTGCCAGTTCTGAAAAAATGGTGGCAGGGATACTTTCACTAAAGCTCGTTGAACCAGCTTTAGTTAAAGTGCCCCCACCACCATTTTTCAGCTTCGGGATGCTGATATACGTGTCTGTTGGAGCACGGTAATTACCACACTTCAGCAGACCCAATTAATTGAGTCTGTTCCTATGTGCTGTAATTACAGCGCATTGCAGCAACCTGGCTGTACGTGTATAGGAACCCTTAGTCTCAGCCATTTCTTTCATGCTTTGAGTGTTACTGTCATTTAAAAACACACTGGACCTAATTTTAACAACAGAGGCTTGGACGTTCTCTGTACCTATTTATATGTTTCCCAAGAAAGCTGTCACTCCTTAAACTCTAAATTGAGATACCAAAAATCTCAGCTGTCTTGCACATGCAAATCTTATGAGGTTTAGATGGTCTAACAAAAGACAATCTTCTATCACAAGACCTAAAGAAACTTTTCTTTAAGGATTAGTACTGGAACTTTAAGCTCTTCTACGTTAGTTATTTGAGGACATAAATAATGATTAACTGTTTTCAAACTTGGGTGCTTAACGATTTATATCTTAATAAAGGAGGGATGATTTTTTTGAGATTCTGAGTATCAAATTGTGGGATTTGACTTTGATGGGAGAGGTGAGCACTCATTACCTCTGAAAATACTGATTGAGACAGTACGTAATTTTTGTTGCTGGGATTTGAAGAGTTTGGCTGCTGTGCCCAAATACTATAGCAATGGGTAGCTTCCTAACTGAAATTTCTCTGACATATCACATTTAAAGGCTTGTGTCTCATCTTTGTTCCATGCAGAACTGTGAACCATAGCCCAGATTATCTTCCACATATTATGCACCTAAGTGGATTTAGGTATCTTAAGGGCAATTCTGTTTCACTCTGCCTCTACGTACTATTTTATTTCATGATGCTTCAATCTTCAAAATCTATTAATCAGTGGCAGATTGCAGGACCTCTGACACGGCTTTACGAGCACTCGTGGTGCTCTGGTGTGGCGCCAGAGGACTGGAAAAGGGCCAATGTGGTTCCAATTTTCAAAAAAGGGAGGAAGAAGGACCCAGGACACTATAGGCCAGTTAGTCTTACCTCGATCCTGTGTAAGCTTTTTGAGAGAATTATCCTGGCGCATGTCCACGAGGGGCCAGCAGGGGAGGTTATGCTGAGGGGCAACCAACATGGGTTCATTAGAGGCAGGTCCTGTCAGACCAACCTGGTGGCCTTCTATGACCAGGTCACTAAGTCCTTAGACGCAGGGGTAGCAGTGGACGTAGTCTTTCTGGACTTCAGGAAGGCCTTCGACACTGTCTATCACCCCATCCTCATTAAAAAACTAGGGGACTGTTGTATCGACACCTACACAGTCAAATGGGTCGCTAACTGGCTGGAGGGCCGCACCCAGAGAGTGGTGGTGGACGGGTCATTTTCAACCTGGAGGGATGTGGGCAGTGGGGTCCCCCAGGGCTCGGTCCTTGGACCCGTGCTGTTCAATATCTTCATCAGTGACTTGGATGAGGGGGTAAAAAGCACCCTGTTCAAATTTGCTGATGACACTAAGATGTGGGGGGATGTGGGCATGCTAGAAGGGAGGAATAGGCTGCAATTGGACCTAGACAGGTTACAGGGGTGGGCAGATGAGAACAGGATGCGTTTCAACACTGACAAGTGCAAGGTGCTGCACCTGAGGGGAAGAACCAGCAGCATACCTACAGGCTGGGAAACTCCCTTCTCGTCAGTGCAGAGGCAGAAAAGATTCTTGGAGTCATTATTGATGCCAAAATGAACATGGGCCGACAGTATGGGGATGTGGTCAGGAAGGTCAACCACACCTTGTCATACATCCACAGATGCATCTCAAGCAGGTCGAAGGAGGTGATCCTCTCCCTCTATGCAGCACTGGTCAGGCGACAGTTAGAGTACTGCATCCAGTTCTGGGCGCCGCACTTCAGGAGGGATGTGGACAGCATCGAGAGGGTCCAGAGGAGGCCACTCGCATGATCAGGGGGCAGCAGGGCAGGCCCTACAAGGAGAGGCTACGGGACCTGAACCTGTTCAGCCTCCACAAGAGAAGGCTGAGGGGGGATCTAGTGGCCTGTTACAAAAACTAGTCAGAGGGAACCAGCAGGCATTGGGGGAGTCCCTGTTCCTCCGAGCACTACCAGGAGTGACAAGAAATAACAGTCACAAGCTGGCAGAGGGTAGATTCAGACTAGATATCAGGAGGCGCTACTTCACTGTCAGGGCGGCTAGGACCTGGAACCAACTTACAAGAGAAGTGGTGCTGGCTCCTACCCTGGGGGTCTTTAAGAGGAGGTTAGACAAACACCTTGCTGGAGTCGTTTGACCCCAGTACTCTTTCCTGCCATGGCAGGGGTCGGACTTGATGATCTGCTCAGGTCCCTTCTGACCCTACCAACTATGAAACTATGAATTAAGATTTATTGGAGTCCTGGGCAAACAAAAAATTGGAGGTCCTCCACCAGGTGAGGGCAAGTTTTCTCAGCACCTGCCAGGGTGCTGCAGCTGGGCCTGTCCAGCCTCCTCAGTGCATCTTAGGTGAGCCAGGTGGCACGAGGGCTGCTAACATGAAGGTGGCCCTGGCCTTTTCACCCAGAGGGTGTCTCACGGCTGGACCTACAGTCCTCTAGTGCTGCAGGTTGGGCCAGGTTGGCCTCCAGCTGCCCACCTGCCCCTCTGCCCACTACTCTGCCAGCCCAGGTGGGGTGGTGCTGTCCCATCCTGGCCCAGCAGCACTGGTGCCAGTGGCCACCTACAGACAGCAGGGAGTGAGAGCAGGGCCACCCATGGGGCCTTCTGGCAGCAGGGAGCCCTAAGCCTACTCCTAGTCCTTGGCCAGGACAGAGGGGAGGAGGCTCATGCTGCCTACCCCAGATGCTCACAGCCAGGGTGCCCGCCTGGGCCATATTGCTCCTGGTGCCCCAAGGGGTCCCTGATTAGCAGGGGCCCCTGGGCCACAGGCCCATGCATTAATCCACCCCTGCTATTCATATATTTACTTTTGTAACATAGTATCAACTTACCCTTAAGACAGAGTCACAAAAAGCAACAGTGGCCGCGTCCACACGAGATGCTGACTGTGCGGTAGTGTCACATGGCACGGAGTGTGACACGATGCTGCTGCACAGTAGTAATGAGCTACAGTGCAGTCAGTGTCACCTAGAAGCTGTTCGGCAATGCTACTGCATAGTAACCCCAATTACTGCACAGTCATTTAGTACTTACATACATTCACTTGTATACACAAGTATTACACATCTTGGCCAGTGAATCATGGCCAGTGAGAAGGAAGATATCCACTAAATCACGCAGCCGTGTAGACGCAGCCAGTGAGAAGGAAGATATTCACACATTGAACATTTTTTCAGGAACTTAGATATAAATAGGATCACACTGAGGTATCTGAGTTGACATGCGCACTGAATGATTGGAATAGATTCATAGATTCATAGATGCTAGAGTTGGAAGGGACCTCAATAGATCATCGAGTCCAACCCCTGCCTAAGCAGGAAAGAGTGCTGGGGTCAGATGACCCCAGCCAAATGCCTATCCAGCCTTTTCTTAAAGACCCCCAAGGTAGGGAAGAGCACCCCTTCCTTGGGAGCCCATTCCACATTTAGATTCTGGCCTTATTGTTACCCATGGATTTTAAAGCAGCACGTTGTCCTTCGTACATTGTTGAGAGTGCAGGGCTCCAGAACTTGAGGGATTTATTTTTTGATACTGAGTAGCCCTTCAAAATAATAGCCTTTATGAATTTCACTGGTATGTATTATAATAACATTAATCATGATGAACTCACTTGGCACTAATGGGAATGTCATATGTACTTGTATAAGAATATTCACTGCAGTTCATCATTAATTAACTGGGCTATTATTTTAAAGTGTTACCAGACATGGTATGTAAAAATGGTTTACTTAGCAATCTCTGAGTGTTGAAATCATGTAGGCTCTTTTGCTATGGCTTGTGTCAGAAAAATCACAACAGGGAAAGACCAAGTTCTACATCTGATTTCAGCTGCATAGACTTTTAAAGTCTAGCACCACAGAAGCTGCCATACGGGCAAAATAGGGTCAGAGTAATGATCTACCTCTTCCCTTACCCTGTCTCTGAGCATGCCCGGTGCCAGACACTTCAGAGGTATAGGTGAAAGAATATAAGTGGGTAATTACACAGTAAACAGTAGTATTAGTCTGGAACCTTGAGACAACCCACCATTAATCTTTTGCCATGTGGGAAATTGCCTGGTTGTTTCTGTTCTTTATGTCTGGTCTCTTAGTTATGACAGTGACTTTACTTCTTATCCTTGACTACTTAATTTCCTCAAGAGCTTTCTTATGGCTGTGTGTGTGAGGGTCTTTTTCATTATTTGAATGTCCAGATAAATAACATCAGCTCTCTCTATTTTATACACTAAAGCTGATGGCATATTTGAAGAATTTGAATAGATTGCAGAGATAGGCATGTTATGGACAGAAACCATTTTTATTTAGGCATAGAATCAGGAATGGAAGAAAGCTTCAGGGCCATCAACTCCAGTTCCCTGCTATCACATCATATAACCATAGCCATATCACATAAACCCTTTCATGAACTGATCATGCTCCAGTTTAAAATCCGCTTAGGTTTCTTGCCCGTATTGCTGCTCTTGGAAGGCTGTTCCAGAATCCCACTTCTCTGATGGTTAGAAAGTGTCTTCTAATTCCCAGCCTGCATTTTGTCATGGACAATTTATATCCCTGTGTTCTTGTTTCTTATACCCCATTGTCCTTTATCTTACATAGTACTTCTGTCTCTATGCTGCTTATCCTTCCAGGATATTTATCGGAGGGAGCAACCGTGTTCCTTTTCAGCCTTTGTTTTAATAGGTTAAACAAGCCAAGCGCTAATCTCTCAGAAGACAGGCTATCTATTCCCCTGATCATCCTAGTGACTCTTCCCTCTGCACCTCTTCTAGGCTGAATGACTCTTTCATGGACATGAGTGACCTGAATTGAACCAGACGAGTGCTCCAGATGAGATTGTAGCAGTGTCCTGTACTTCACAAAATCACCCTGCACAATGGCCCTTGCATATGTGATGCTATCAGGGCTCCATTGAGGATTAGTTTTGTTTATGTAGTTGAGGGTCTGAAAACTTCCTTCTCATTCAACTGAGGACTTGATATACTAGATGAGCCCACTCTCAGTGTATTACCATTACTATTCCTTAACTTCATACGGGAACCTATTATGCTTGTCATCTAATCAAAATTATATAGAATCAGCCAGAAAAAGAAATCTCTATCAAAAGAAGTCTAATGGGGAAATTCTGATAATAACTAATGCTGGCTTGTACTCTTCAGCAGCTGCAGCTGTGTTGCTGCTTGTAATTTGCTTGGTTCCCTGTGTCTTGTAAACCTGTCAATTTAATCATAGATCCACATGAAAAGTCTAGCATCCTGGGGAACTGTCTGTGATACTCTTGGAAGAACTTAAGTCCTGAAACCAAACAGTAAATTAACTAGAGACATTGCTGTGGGATTTTCATCTGGAGCAGTTTTTATCTTGGTCGGATATTATTCCTAAAATATAAAGGCACACAGAACCCATTTTTTCTCTGGACCCTTCTTGAAAGTTCAAAAGTATATTAAAAAAATAGAGTATATTGTATTATATTTATGAAACCATGAAAAAGAAGCACCTGTGACTTACTTTATGGGTACTCTTGGCATAACTGAGAAGTCAGCAACATGAATACCCTAATATAACCAAACTGCAGTGGTAGAATTCAGTAATCGACAAACAGACATCCAAAAAATGAGAACTCTTGGTTCCAAAATGATACCTTTTATTACACTAAACTAGTTGGTGTAATAAAAGGTATCATTTTGGAACCAAGAATTCTCATTTTTTGGATGTCTTTTTGTGTCAGACCAACATGGCTACCAAGTACACCCCTGAAACATGGAAGATGCCGAATTTTAGCCGATTTTGGATTTTAAACTTCATTGCAGAACAAGGACGTTTGTTTTTTTTAGCTCCCTGCCATCTGACACCTCCAGGGAAGGAATTCTACCTGATCAACACATCAAAGAGCTACTCAACACAGCTCACAAAGACACTCCCATGGGCCCAAAGGGACAGCCTTCCATCTTCAGCTCCCTCTGTGCAAAAATGAAGTTTATTTCCTACCTATGGGGAATTTTTACCATCTTGTACCATCTACACTTTTCCCAGAGCCTGATGAAGGGACTTTGATCCTGAAAGCTTGCAGAAAAGGACAATTTTCTTGCCATTCCCAGTTGGTCTAATGAAAGGTATCATTATGGAACCAAGAGTTCTAGTATTTTGTATGTCTTTTTGTCTCAGACCAACACAGCTACCAAGTCCACCCCTGTAATAGACAAACTAAACTCAAGCTTAAATCATCTTCCCCCAAATTATTTCTCTGGATATCCAAAGTAAGGAAGACTTCTAAAAGTGGGGAATAAGTGAATTTTATAGCATGCTTCTATTTGGGTTCTTCTGGAGCAAGGGGAGAATGAATTCCAAAGTCACAGGTCTCCTGTAGACATCCATCAGTCATCAGCACTTCCTGCTTATATCTCTGAGGCCAGCTTGGTACCTCTGCTGATTTCAGCCATAATGGTATGATACAGAGGGAGGGCCAATCACTCAAAGAGTGGGTCATTTTAACTGAGAACTAAGGAAAGCTAGGCAGCATCCAAGGTGGAAAAGGCCTAGACTGCCATATGCATGAAGTCTGTGCAGACACCGTGGGTGTCTAGAGAAATACAACATTGTGTGCCTTATATTGTAAAGCCAGGGCATCTCATTGTATATTGGGTGACCCAGCTTGTGACATGGGACCTTTCCATTACTTGCTCTTCAAGATTATCTATAATGCTGTATTCAGCTTTCAGATTCAGAAGCTGTAGAAAGCATTCAGATGATCTTCTGGAACCTATTCATTCAGCACAAACTGAAATATGGCTCAGAAAAACACTGTCCTCAAAAAAAGTGCTGGTGCAAAGGCTATGTGATAATTTAAATAAGGAAATGATGAGAGAGCTACAGAATTAATCTGTCTGTACAGCTTCATGATGGAGCATTTCAAATGGGAAAGTTCATGAGTGCTTACATCATTACTATTCTAGATACACACACTGCTTTCCTGAATAATTGGCATTACATTTACTAGTGAAGGAAGCAACAAAATGGTACAGAAAAAGAGAGAGGGAGGGAGAGGGCATGCTTAGCCTAATCTAGTATCTTTTACATGTCATGCAGTGTACATCAAATCAATTTAATCAGATTGGTTTTATTATATCTCCAGCACCAGAAAGAGCTAAAATTCATCAGAATACCCAATATCTGTTGTCTAATAAAGGCAGGACTGGACAACGACATTAGGATCCAGATGTTTCTCAAGAGTTCTAGGGATATTCAGAAGAGCTGCATCCAAACTTCACAACTCAGGCTTGTCCTGAATATTATTTTTGTGTCTTTTATGTTTTCTATTATCATTTTTCTCTATTGTCTGTCATCACAGCTTCTTTCATCTTCAAGCTCTATGGAGGAAAACAGTGACTGATTACTCAAAGGGATGTGATGATCACATTGTTTAGATCATAAGATTTTGGGGGGAGCAGCTTCTTTTCTTCATGGGTGGTGGGTACACTGCTAGTGCAGTCCCAGAAAAAATGCAGTGGGCATTGCTATTCCAGAAGTAATAAATACAAGGGGTAATTATCTGTATCACCATAATTATGATTATCTGTCATAAGCGGAAGAATGAAGAGTGATCAGTACCTGATTGTAGTCTGCATGACATGCATGTGTATCAATGAAAACTCCTCCACTAAATTAAAACCATATGTAGTTGGATGGATGTCTCTGTGTGTGTCTGTGTGTGTATGTGTACAAGAAAGGTTTTAGATGAAAGAGGCTGATTTTTCAGAGATTCACATATTTTAAGGCCATAAGGGACCATTATGATCATCTAATCTGGCCTGAATAATGAAGGCCAGAGAATCTCATTGAATGATTTCACCATCAAGCCTACAATTTCTTGGTTGTACTGGATATCTCTTTTAGAGAGATGCTCCAATCTTGATTTAAAGGTTTCTAGTGATGAGGAACCTGCCATACCTTTAGTTAAATGGTTCAAATACTTAATTACTCTATTTCAAATCTAATATTCTGTAGTTCAACTTCTGGCTATTGGATCTTGGTATATCTTTATTTGCTAGGTTAAAAACCTTCTACTCTCAGAAATCTTCTCCCTGCTTTATGCTTTTAAACTATGATCCAGATTCTTTCTTCTAGAGACCCTGTACAGGGTAAGATTCTAATCACTTAAAGGCATATTTTCCAGCTCTCCAATCATTCCTGTAGCTCTTTTTTTTAAATCCTTTTCTAAACCTGTGTCATAACTGGGCACAGCGTTCTAGAAAAAGTTTCACTGGGTGCATCTACATGAGAGGCTACAAGTGCAGTAGACTATTGCTACTGGAAAACCTGTGCTAATGAGCTAATTTGTAGTAGAATTAGTCTACTGCACATTAGCATCACAAAAAAAGTGTGCGCTGGTGCTAATGTGCAGTAGAACCAATTATGGTGCATTAAGTTTAGTAAATGTGCCATAATTATGGCGCATTAACAAACACAGCTCCTGGCCCAGCTCTGAGCGGTAGGATTGCCACGGCTGCAGGCCCAGAAGGTCCCCAGGACCCCAGGTAAGGCTTCTGGGGCCAGCTTAGTGCTGGTCCTTGCCTTCCTTACCCCACGAGGGGCAATTTGCAGCATGCTAGTGGGCATGTAGCACAGGCTTTCCCCGGGGACAACTGGCAGTGGCACAAGGTGTCCTATTGCTAGATGTCCCCAAGGAACCAAACATCCACGCTTGTGTGGATGCAGCCTTTGAGTCCAGCTATCCCTTACCTCTTAACCTGACCTAAACCACCAGACAATACCTACAATGATTTCCACTATTGATGTTTCTAAGAATCCTAGTGCAGATCAGTTGGTGACCAGGAAAGAGAGTTTTTTAAAGGGCTTGTTATAATTAATTAAAATGTCTATTTAAAGGTTGGATATTTCTTTCTCAAGACAGCTGGGGAAGCCCACCAAGGTAATTGCCTGAGAAGTGCACTTTTGGAAGGCATCATTTTAGGAACATGTCATTGGTTTTGACTATGGTGCCATGCAAAACGTAGCATGTCTTCCAGCAGAACTCTGCAAGGAAATCGGTAAATTCAAATTTAAAAATAAAAGAGAAAATGCCAATGTGTTTGTCGTTAAATCCCTTTCCTAACTCTAATCCATCCTTGACTTGTTCCTTTGTTATATTTTCCTTTTGTGGACAGCAGCCAGAAAAAACATGGTCTTGCAAGCTGTAAAAGAGGATAACAAATAGGGCTTGTGTGCTTCTGGGTGTGATGGATGAGACGTGGCCGGATGGGGGTGTACTTTGAAAGTGATTCTATCCACAGTAGTTTGACTCTAGTGCTTGTGATGTGAAGGACCCCATTGTCCACAATGACATCTCATTCACAGAAGCTGGCAGTGAGCCTTACCATGCTAGGCTGTAGTTTGACTTACGGGTACAGAGCTCAAGAAATGGCAAGCTCTGTGTTGTCAGTGTAACATATCTTTAAAAACACCTTGTGACAACTTGTTTCCTTCTGAAATGCCTCTGCAAGTGTGAGGCAGAGATGGTTCTGTGGTTAAGTACTGTGACAAAATGCGTTCATTCCCAAGTTGCCACAGACTTTCTGTGTGACTCTGGGCCAGTTTCCCCAAATGATCCCATTGGGATTTAGGCTCCAGTGTGGTTGTGCCTTGAAATGGGACTTCAGTTCCTAAGCCAAAGTGCTTTAGGAAGTCTTACCATTAATATCCAGTCCAAGTGCTTTGGGAAGTCTTACCATTAATATCTTTGGCTTGGATCCATAAAAGCACTTAAGCACCTGACGTGCAGCTTAGGTGGACCTTGTCCAAGTGAACGATCCTCAAAACCTGCACCCAGCTGCTTTGGTCTGGCAATCTGGGGTCCCTGTAGATGCCCGTTTAACTTTACTGGTGAAAACGTAGGTACCTAAATCTCTGTTGCTGCTCATGGCTGGAGCTGCCAGGAGTGGGTATGTCAGCACCCATCTCTTGCTTAAGCTGTTTGGGATTTCACAGACTAAGTGTCCCTGTACCAAAGCCCCTGAGCATCATAACGTGCTTAGGCCCCGTCTAACACCCACTAACAGCATTATGTTCAGTACAAAGCAGAGCAGTCACAGTGGTGTTCAGTCCAAATCATAGCTGCTAGCACAGGAAACTGGTAAGGGGGCATGGCGGGGCATGTGCACCTCCTGAGATTGGCCCCCAAAAGCGGGGCAGTTTTTTTGCCGCTGTTTTTTTGTTGTGTGGGCTGGCAGTGGGTGTGTGTGTGTGGGGGGGGGAGGGGGACACTAAGCCACAGCATAGAAGTATAGGAGTGAATATGGGGCTTTTGGGCCTGCCCCCGGGCCCGCCCACAAATTGGGCAACCCCTCCCGCCTCCCCAGACTCTGGCGGTGCCAGTCACCCCTGGTTGCTGGTAGGGGAAGTGATGCTAGTGCCACCTTTTATATAAAGCCTAGTAGTCAGCAAACTTGCTTAGCAAGTGGGAGATTTGGGCTCAAAGCCCTCCTCAAATGTCTCTCTCACAAAGATGCCCTAATGGTGAGGGCTGTCCCTTGGAGGAAGGGGGCCCTGGGATCTAGTCCCTGCTCCAAGTGTTCCTTAGGTATGTTCCTTTCAATAATTTTTGGACAAAATACATTGGGGGTTGGACCCAAGTCTCTATCGTTCTCCAGGGGAACTCTGTGATCATTGGGTTACAGAGTCCTGATCCCTCTTGTAAACGCTCTCTCTCTCTGTTGTTATGTCAGCGCTCCTTTCTAGCCAGGGGCACACGAGTGTTGGTGAGTACTCCCATTCACTATAGCCAAAAGCTTGATAGTGATAGTTGGGTGCTGCTGGGAGGTAGGAGATGTGTATTAACTAGGGTGGCCATTTGTCCAGTTTTATAGAGGACAGCCTGGCATTCTGCTACTCTGTCCTCTTGATATGAAACTCAACGCCTTTATGTCCTCTGGTGTGCTCCACAGACTTCCACCAGTCTGACATAAAGGCGGCCGGTTTCATATCAATAGGAGAGAGTAGCAGAAAACCAGGCTGTCCTCTATAAAACCGGATGAATGGCCACCCTAGTTTGAACACAGCATTACTTGGTGAAATCAAACAGCTGTATGTCTGTATGAATAGTAAGACAGACATCCATTCCTACAGCGTCTTTGGCAGCAATCCTTTGCTTCAATTTCTCCACTTCCTAGGTGAACAGCCGATGGACAAACATCCTTTTGACATGCTACTTTATATCCCTTTCCTCTCTGCTGCACCCCACTGATGACTTTGCTTGGCAAGTTCCCAGAGAACAGGCGTACATTTGAGTAAGCTTCACTGTGATCTCTGGAGGAAGTACAACTGCCCTTCTTTGAGAAATCCCTTGCCATCTATCCATTGTCATCTCTTCCCATACGGCTTCTCACTGCCTCTGCATCATCTCCTGTCACAACATTGTCTCTCACCACACTATTGGCCTCTAGCCCTAAGGGCAAATCTGGATAGTTAGGCCCCTCTTCCAGCCATTCTGATTAAACTTCTAGTTATGGTGGACAAGTGTTGACAGAGGTTCCTATCTTTGTTATACAATGGTTCAGTGATATGCAAGACCCAAAAAGGAAGATGCATTTATTTCTGGGTTCCATTATCAGGTTGTGTCATGCAGAAGTTCTGGCTAGGATTTTTTTTCACTGAAGGCATATTAAATATAGCCCTCTTGTCCTGTCACATAAGCAAGATGGTATCATTTCATTATCCTTATACCCCAAATTTAATTTAACCAAAATCACTGAAAAATCCATAGTGTGGGGGTACAGGTGGGGGAAAACAGGAAACAAATACCAGTGAGATATGTTCATCTGCCAGTTCATCTTTGTATAGGACCAGAGAGCTTCTTTATTAAAGCTGCCACTAATGTTGTGACTTCAACATCAACAGATTAGAATATGAGGAAACTAGTCCAGGGATGAGGCAATGCACCACTGATGTATCGCTGCTTCTCAGTGCATTTACTTGGTCCTGTGTCACAAGGGGAAAATACTTGCTGTTACCCTTGTGCTCTGGCTTATCACCACTAGCACTACCCCATTTCAGCTCTTTTTTCTTAGTTTCTCTCTCTCCATTGTTCCTTCACTGACCTTTGCTGTTACTGGGAGGTTTAAAACTTTCATCTTAGCCCAGACCTGCCATTTTCATATGTACATAATCCCTACTGAAGTCAGCGGGGACGTTGCCTGCCTACAAATTGAAGGAATGAGTCAGTCCCTCCCTGTTTTGATTCTGTTGTAATCAACACTGCTCTGTTAGACCCCGAATCTGATTTGCTTTCACTGTAGGCTCTTAAGCTCCCGATTCCCTCGATATGCTTTTGCTTCAAGGAAAGAACTTTGCACAGGGTTCAGCTCATAAACGTTTAATGAAAGAACTTCCTTTTCATTCTGTCATCCCTCCATGTGTGTTAGAAACATAGTGTAGTGCTTTACTTTAGCAAGGGGAATAGCCTCTCTCTTTGAGCCCCTTTCAGTGCAAGCCCCACAGGTGAGAATTAAGATAAAAATGCAGATTGAATATGCAGCCTGTGTCCTGCAGCTCACCCGTGTTCACCGCACATGTCCCTTCAGAGCACGCAAACACAGATGTTTGTTCTTACACAATAGATCGGTATTAGATTTATATTATCAGAGGCTTTATTTAAACTGGTAACAATAAAGCATCAGCAAATGATTGGGGTAGTACAACAGAAAAAAAAAATCCATGGCTTCAAAGCTTTGGATTTGCTGGTCGTGTGTGCATATGCTTTGTTAACAAATGGAAATGTCCACAAGGAATAGTTCACCTTCAGCTTGAACTCTTATTTTTTACTTTCAACTCTTTCCCAATTACTAATCAGTTAAAGTTGCAGAGTTCCAGATCAGGACTGCTCAGCTTGCAACACACCAAGCCTTACGCCAATGTTCAAAGTTCCCTTGGTTAATGCACATGTGGTCTAACAATTTTAGTCTGCAGCAGGAGGGCGGTCACAGAGCCTGGTATGAGGGGGAGTAGGGATGGCAACTGAGTGGTATCCAGAGTGTCGTGGGACAACATGCTGTGCTCACGTGGTTTAACTCTAAACGGTAGTATACATGAGTGATAGAAGCATTTGCAGACAAAACAAAAATTATTGCTAATCCTTGTGTGAGAAGGCTATTAAGTAGGGTCAGTGAAAACTCATTTTTTGGGTTTTCATAGGCTTTAGGTTCTGTTTTTGGGTTCAGGTCTTGCTTAGGGCTAGCAAAGGGCTTCACTCTCACTAGGAACAGTATTATTATTTAATGTTTTCTATTCTGGTAGCACCTAGAGGCCACCCACATCAGGGACCCATAGTGCCAGCTGCAACCAGAGATCTTACCCACCCCATCTGCATCCTAGCTAAGTGTCAGGCACTCTGTCGTGTCTTTCAGGCCTCATCTACACATTGCACATAAGGCGTGACTAACCAGTTAATGATGTCTTAAGTGGTCACTCGGCCACATGTTCAGTTAATGGTGTGGTAAATGAGGAATGAAAAAATATTTCACAAAATATGTGTAATAACTTTGTAGCTGCTTCACATCATGCCAGTAACTGAACATGTGGCCAGAGGCCCCTGTGGCTGGGAGCCCCATCAGCTGATCAGACCTCTCAGCTGGGGGCCCATTTGCACCCTCCCGAGCCTGGGAGCTGCTAACTAATAGGGCTCCCAGCTGGAGGAGGTGTCGGGCGGGGTGGGGCGTGCACCTCTGGGAGCCCCTGTGGCTGGGAGCCTGGGTCAGCTGACCCAGGCTGCTAGCGGGGGGAGCTTACTTCTTGCAGGTGCAAAGGGAGTCCAATTCTGGGCTCCCCCTGCACTTGTAATAAAGCACAATGGGATTTCATGCATGATCCATACAATTGCACCTCCTGCCATGCACATGTGACACGGCAAGTGGTGTGACTGTGTGGATCGTGCATTAGATCCCATCACATCTTTACCTGCACGTATAGAGGGGCCCTATCTGCTACCTCAGAGGAAAGTTGTTTCAATTCCTCACCCCCATTTTTTAGATGGAGAACTGAAAACTCATTAAAACTAAGGAAGGCCAAGGTCATATGGCAGGACAGAGCTGGACTTGAGTTTTCTATGTCTTAGGCTATACCCAGACCACAAAGCTGTCGTTCTGTCAATTGGCCATTTCCCAATATTTGCTTTTACTTCCAGACAGTTTTTCTTTCTCCAAGAGGTGCACCACATAAGAGAACAAGGAAGGGATGTCCCAGTCACCTTCTGGGCTGGGTTTTATAAGGAAAACAACAAAAAAAAGGCAGGGTAGGAATTATGCATAAGACAATGGGCAGGAACTTGATGTAAAACTAGAGATGGAGCTTTTGAAGAGAATAATAGTACCTAACAAGGTCCATTCCCTTCCCCATTTAAAATGTGGCCCGTAGAGTACAAGTGCATGGGAAAATGATTTGTAATGTATAATGTGCTGGTGTGTGAATAATGTTCATACTTCATTTTCAGCATCCAACAGGGACAACGTAATGGGAGCGTTTACATGAGATGTGTTACTGTGAAGTCGCCATGTACATGTGCATGTGCTTACTGCTCAGTAAAGATCCTTAATCATGATTAAATTGGCTACCTGGAAATGCAGCAGCCTGCCCTGCACCTGCAGCTGCTGCAGGCCGTAGCCTCTGCCGCGCAGCTCCCAGTGCCTTGCCGTGCCCCTGTGCTGGGTGCTGCTGGCAGCTGCACAGGGCCAGTAATAGAGGGACAGCCATGCAGGGGGCCAAATAGCCATCTCAGGACCCAGCAGCATGGCCTCATTCTCCCTGTCCAGGCCCAGCACTGCCTGACTGTGCACACCTGTGCCCTCCACCCGGGACCCCAACTGGAAGCAGGAGGAGGTTGGAGACCTTGTGGTGCTCTGGGGTGATGCAAAGGTGCTGTGCCAGTTTGATTGGGGCAGGCACTAAAACACCCACATTTATGAGGCCCTGTCGGGTGGGAGGCAGGAGTGAGGGACAAACCGGTCAGCATGGCAATGCTGCATAAAGGTCAAGGCCTTGTGGGCACAGTGGGTGGCCGTGACCAACCACAATCGTTGGTCTGGCCATGCCCACAAGACCATGCCCTTTCTGCAGCAACTCACTAGCATTCTTGTGCCCCAGGACCCAGGGCACAATTATGCAGTCTATATCAGCACAGGCGGCCTGCCTGAGCCCCCACCCTGCCCTGACCCCTCCGGTGACACGTCACTGGAGGAGGGGCCCTTGGGCATTCACCATCCAGTCCCACCTAGGTCCCCGGTTGCACATTCCACCAGAAAATTGGGGAGCCCTAGCAAGCACTTGCCTTGGCAGCTGTGTAGCCCCAGGCCCCACCATGAGAAACAGCTGGTAATGTTACCACCAGCCATCAGCAACACCAGCTCCTCCTGCAGAGTAGGAGTTTTGATGCAGAGTAGGAGTTTTGAAGGGATGGGAGCCCAAGAAGGGTGGCTGTGCCTTAAGGAAACGATCCTTTGGGCACAAAGCAAGACGATCCCTGAGTGAGGCAAAAAAGGGAAAGGGGCCAGGGGGCTTCCATGGCTGACCAGAGAAATCCAGGGCAGCCTAAGGGCCAAAAGGGGAGCACATAAAAAGTGGAAACGGGGAGAGATCACCAAAGATGAATATACCTCCTCTGCTCATGCTTGTAGGGAGGCAGTTAGGCGGGCAAAAGCTACCATGGAGCTGAGGATGGCAACCCAAGTAAAAGACAACAAGAAATTGTTTTTTAGCTATATTGGGAGTAAAAGGAAGGCCCAGGGAGGAATAGGACCCCTGCTAAATGGGCAGAAACAATTGGTGACAGATAGGGGGGACAAGGCTGAACTCCTCAACGAGTTCTTTGCCTCAGTGTTCCTAAGAGAGGGGCAGGACAAGTCTCTCACTGGGGTTGTAGAGAGGCAGCAGCAAGGCGCCAGACTTCCATACGTAAATCCTGATATGGTGCAGAGTCACTTGGAAGAACTGGATGCCTTTAAGTCGGCAGGCCCAGATGAGCTCCATCTGAGGGTGCTGAAGGCACTGGCCGACATCATTGTAGAGCCACTGGTGGGAATATTCGAATGCTCGTGGTGCACGGGCCAAGTCCCGGAGGACTGGAAAAGGGCTAACGTTTTCAAAAAGGGGAGGAAGGAGGACACGGGCAACTATAGGCCAGTCAGTCTCACCTCCATCCTTGGTAAAGTCTTTGAAAAAATTATCAAGGCTCACATTTGTGACAGCCCAGCAGGGCAAATTATGCTGAGGGGAAACCAGCACGGGTTTGTGGCGGGCAGATCGTGCCTGACCAATCTAGTCTCTTTCTATGACCAGGTTACGAAACGCCTGGACACAGGAGGAAGGGTGGATGTCGTATACTTAGACTTCAGGAAGGCCTTCGATACGGTATCCCACCCCATACTGGTGAACAAGTTAAGAGGCTGTGACGTGGATGACTACGCAGTCTGGTGGGTGGCGAATTGGCTAGAGGGTCGCACCCAGAGAGTCGTGGTGGATGGGTCGGTCTCGACCTGGAAGGGTGTGGGCAGTGGGGTCCCGCAGGGCTTGGTCCTTGGACCGATACTCTTTAATGTCTTCATCAGTGACTTGGACGAGGGAGTGAAATGTACTCTGTCCAAGTTTGCAGATGACACAAAGCTATGGGGAGATGTGGACACGCCGGAGGGCAGGGAACAGCTGCAAGCAGACCTGGACAGGTTGGACAAGTGGGCAGAAAACAACAGGATGCAGTTCAAGAAGGAGAAATGCAAAGTGCTGCACCTAGGGAGGAAAAATGTCCAGCACACCTACAGCCTAGGGAATGACCTGCTGGGTGGCACAGAGGTGGAAAGGGATCTTGGAGTCCTAGTGGACTCCAAGATGAACATGAGTCGGCAGTGTGACGAAGCCATCAGAAAAGCCAATGGCACTTTATCGTGCATCAGCAGATGCATGACGAATAGGTCCAAGAAGGTGATACTTCCCCTCTATCGGGTGCTGGTCAGACCACAGTTGGAGTACTGCGTGCAATTCTGGGCGCCACACTTCAAGAAGGATGCGGATAACCTGGAGAGGGTCCAGAGAAGGGCAACTCGTATGGTCAAGGGCCTGCAGATCAAGCCCCACGAGGAGAGACTAGAGAAACTGGACCTTTTCAGCCTCCGCAAGAGAAGGTTGAGAGGCGACCTTGTGGCTGCCTATAAGTTCATCACGGGGGCACAGAAGGGAATTGGTGAGTATTTATTCACCAAGGCGTCCCCGGGGGTTACCAGAAATAATGGCCACAAGCTAGCAGAAAGCAGATTTAGATTGGACATTAGGAAGAACTTCTTCACAGTTCGAGTGGCCAAGGTCTGGAACGGGCTCCCAAGGGAGGTGGTGCTCTCCCCTACCCTGGGGGTCTTCAAGAGGAGGTTAGATGAGCATCTAGCTGGAGTCATCTAGACCCAGCACTCTTTCCTGCTTATGCAGGGGGTCGGACTCGATGATCTATTGAGGTCCCTTCTGACCCTAACATCTATGAATCTATGAATCTATGAATCCCCAGGGGGGCCCCAGCCAGGTGCCTGCACATCAAGCACTGCAGGCCCAGGACACTGGGCAGAGCCAGATGCCACTGCTGACATGGAGGACCACACTAAGCTGCCAGCCATGCCAGCAAAAAACATGTGTTAAGCTCCACACTGGGGAGAGGGCCCTCCCCACCCCAGCCCCTACCCCTGCCTCCCATTCCTGCCTGACTCACCCATCGTCCCCTGGCCCTGGGTTCCCACCAACAGCATGCAAAGAAGTGGGACATAGTGTGAAACTTTATTGAGCAGCCCATGCCCTCACAGCTAGGCAGTCACAGGCCTCTCACACCCTGAGGAAGGCATCAATGGTGGCAGCGATGTCCTCCTCAGCAGCGGGGGCAGGGACATGCAGCACTACCATAAGTAGCCTTCCAAGCAGCAGTAGAGGTTGTGGGGCAGCCTGGGCTTGCTCCCCACACCATCATAGCTCAGGGCCCCAAACCAGGAGCACCGGTGTGCCCAGGGCACCATGAGGATCATCATCAACAGGGCATAGTGGGTTGAGCATCTGTCAGCATATACAAACAGCTCATCACTGGAGCTGTGGTAGCAGGTGCTGCCAGGAGCCTGGCCTGTCCCTCTCTGGGAACAGGCTGGGGGAAGGCAGGCTGCCTGTGGCCAGCACCCAGTGGGCCACCAGCCCAAGGGAGTGCACATGGATGGGGAGCTTGACTGGTGGCTGCCTGGGCTTGGGCCTGCCCACCATGGTCTCTGGGTACCTCCAATTCGAGGCCAGGCAGCACACAGGGGACCTCTGATTCAAGACCAGGCAGCACACAGCCCCTCTTGCAGAGCATCTTATCTCTGAAATGTTGTAAACTCTCACAAAAGGCTTCTGTCTCCTGGCTCTGAAGGCCCAGCATCTGGATGCAGGGTAGAGGCCAGAGTGACCAGTGAGGATGCTGGGTCAGGGACACTGCTGCCCACTTCCAGGGTCCTCTGGATGTACCAGCCGTGCCAGAGATGCACCAGGGATGGAACCCTCCTTGTCCTCCAACGCCTGCTGGTAATGGCCGAAGAGCGGGCAGAGGACACCTGAACTTGGTGATTCTGGGCCAAGCTCCTGGCCCTGGAATGGGAGTGGATCCAGGTCCCGTGGGAGCAGGAAACTTTTCTGGGCTGGGCCATGTAGGTGACAGATGATAACTGTTGGACCCTGGACGCTGTCCTGGACCTGGTAGTTTCATGGAGCTGGAGCTGCCTGGAGTGCTCCTAGCACTGGATTTCAGTCTTGCTGGCCCTGGATTCTGCCAGCTGGAGGGGGAGCTGCCTGCCTTGGAGGAGCCGCAGGCACCATGGCCATCACTCCCCGTCCACCACAGTCATCATGGTGTGTGGACTTGCAAGGGAATGGCCAGAGGCTGGAGTGCTGGCCACCTGACCCCAGGCTCTGCTCTCTAGGCACCCCCACCCCACAGCCCTCCAGGCTCTTTGTCCCAGGTCTTCTGGATGAGGTACTGCCACCAGTGCTGGGTGGCACAGCAGGCCCAGAGTCAGCAGGACTGGAGGCACAGGAAGGTGATGGTGGCCCCAGTGCTGGCATCATGGACCCACTTGTTGGTGTTCTTGGTGGTGGCAGCTGGGGTAGCAGTGGCCCCGGGATGCCATGCTGCGGGCAGATAAGTGGTCACTGGTTGTGGCGGAGCTGGACAGGGCGAGATGACCATGGGCCAGGTGACAGTCACTGCAGTGGACCAGCAGGGCAATTGAGGCAGCCAGAAGGATCCCAGGATGCTGTTTGCCACTGCCAGAGCCAGGGGCTGGGACAGCCGTAGCATGAGGAGGCAGAATGGACACAGACAAAGCTGCTGTGTGCTGCCTCTGCTCTTGCTGCACTGCTCCTGAGCAAAGGAAGAGGCTGCCCAGAGAGCAGAGCTGGCTTTTAGAGGGCTGCCAGGCTGCTAGCAGCTGCAGCTGGTGCCTGGAGCTTCCTCTCATGGTCATGGCTGCACTACAGGGCTGCTGGAACCTGGCAGCAAATTTGATTCCCAATTCCTGCTTTGTTGCTGTAGCAATGCACTAGAGTGATGTAGTGTTCGCAGTCATAAACCATGAAGCCACGGCCACATCACTGTAGGAACACACTCCCTCAGTAGAGCGTGTTGCTACAGTGATGTAGCAGTGAGAAAAAACAGTGCACCAGCAGCACAGGGCAGTACAGGCTATTACTGTGCCATCATTTAGGACTTCCAAAAAGAAGTCCTAAATGACGGGGCAGTAACAAAGGTGCCATAGGGGCATGTGTAGGTGCACCTAGTAAATCTAGGCTGGAGTAAATGCATGTGTAGATGCACCCAATAGGTAACAAAACCATGGCCCCTTGTGCATCTGTATTTTATTGCAATTTCTAAGCACAACGCTGAGTGTAGTCTGCGTTATCCATCCCTAGGATTTTACTCCTCTTACATCATATTCACTGCTGCTTTAATTCTACTTACTGTAGCAAGTAGCGAACTTGTCAAATCTTTACACCCTTCATTTGGAGGTACAATAAAAATGTGACTTTTATTTACCCCTAATTCTTTTTCATACTATCCTGCTGCTGGAGAAAGAACCTTGAGGATAATCTAGTCCAACCCAGTACAGATGCAGGATTTGCTTTTCTTAACCCAGCCCTAATAGATAGAGGCTGATGTATCCTCCTCATGAAATCTCCAGGGAAGGAGAGTCTACAACTTCCCTAGGCAGCTGGTTCCATTGTCCTACTGTACCTTCAGTTATGGTGTCTTTTCTGAAACTGGATCTAAATGTGTCTTGCGGCAGTTTAAACCCATTGTCGTGTGTCCCACACTCTGTGGCACATGAAAAAAGTGTTTCTCCATCTTTCTTATCTCAGCCCTTCTAATAGTTGAAAACTGTTTTGTCCTCCCTTAAACTCCTCTTTACCAAACTAACCTTACTGTGTTCCTTTGACCTTTCCTTACTTCTTAATTCCCTTATTATCTTCATCCCTTTCCTCTGGAGCTTTTCCAGTTTCTCTATACCAGTAGCACTTTGAGGGACAGCCTTGGACACCACCTCTGTGCAGGGGCACAAAAATAGTCACCACGGCAGTGGTGGCTGACCTCATTGCTGTGATTGGCACCCCAGAAACTGGTGCTCCCCATGTGTCAAGGCTGCCTCACACACAGAGCTACTCTGCTACGCCTCTACTTTATACCGTTCTTAAAAAACAGTGCTTCAGACTAGATATAGTACTCCAGCTGAGGCCTAATCAGTATTGAGTAGAGTGGTACTGTCATTTTCTCTCTCACATACAGTGTTTCTACTAATACAACCCAAAATCTTTTGCAGCAACATTGCTTTTCTGGCTTAGGTTGGGTTTGTGACCCAGTATGCCCCCCAAATTGTTCTTGGCAGTGCTACTGCCCTGTGTAGTTACTTCCCATTCTGTATTCCTGAATTGGTTTTCTTCCCTACACATAGCACTTTCTATTTTCCTGTGTTGAATTTTAGCTCTTGTTTATAGCACACTTCTGCAGGTTCTTGGGAGCAGTTTGAATTTTAAACCTATTCTCCAGAGTGTTTGCCACACCTTGAAGTTTTGTGTTATTTTCAAATATGATCAGTACATGCTAGCTCTCCTGCATCCAAAGTACTGGACCAAGAACAGATCCCTGTGAAACCCTACTTGAGACCTCTGAGTCTGACATCGCTCTATTTTAGTTACACTTAGTTTGTGGTTATTCAACCAATTATGTGATCATCTAATGGTAATTCTATCTAGCCTACTCTTCCCCAGCTTACTTATGAGAATCTTATTTGGGAGTGTGATAAAAAGCCTTAATAAAATCTGGATATATTTGGTTTATTTCACTCCCCTTATCCATTACACTCATTACCCTTGTCAAAAAAGAATCAAATTGATTTGACATGATTTGTTCTTAACTAAGTCACATTGTCCTTATGCACTAAGTCATGCTGGCTTCTAATGATCACTTTTTCCCCTCCCAGCATTTACAAATGGATTGTTTTATAATTTACACTAGTAACTTTCCAGATATTGAAGTCAGGTTCACGATTCTCTAATTCCCTGGGTTCCTTCTTTTATTTCTCTGCAAGACGGCTTTTTTGTTAGCCCTTTTCTTGTCGCCTTGAACCTCACCTTTAATTCCAAACAAGGCCCCAGTTCAGTCTGACGCTTAAGCATCTGCATAATGTTAAGCATATGAATAGTTCCACTAACTTCACATGGACTGCTCACATGTTTAATGTTATGCATGTGCCTAGGAACCTTGCTGATTTTGGGCCTAAGGTCATATCCATTAAAGTGTATAACAAAACACTGGAAACTCCCATACTTCTCTAAACCCTGTTAATCCAAACTACTTTAAAATCTCTGTGCCATTTGACTAATCAAGACTTCACTAGACATACTTTGCAAGGATAAATACCAGAATCAGTTGAGGTCTGCCCTTGACTGTGGATTTCTGGCTCCTATTGTCTTTAATAGGAGCCCCAAGCATGCACCTAAGAACAGAATTTGGCTCTAATGAAAGTTGGATATTGAAAATCTACCGTGAAGCGCTTTACAAAATACTGGTGTTGGGTTTTTTTAATCCTCAGATGATATGTTGCTCACAGTTACCTTTGGCTGAGCGATTCTTGGAATTTTTGCTATCGTACCCCAAAAAATGACACTTTTAATTGCACATCAGTTGCAAGTTAAAAAAACTAATTGTACTGGATGATAATAGATTGCGTCGAAGAGACATACTATGTATTATCCTTTGTGTCTCAGTTTCAGTTCAGTTTTAACTTCACTTTTTTGTGTGGCTTTGATAACCAGAGCCCATTTACTTTTAAATATGGTAACCCTAAACTTTGAGCTTCCTCCTTTTTCATATTGAAAAATACGGTAATAAGCAGTGTTCTTTTAAAAGATAAGAAATGCTTTTTTTTTTTTTTTGCAGAATTTTGTTTTCACCACAAGTGGAAGCCTGTTATCTACTAGACGTGTACTGATATATTGGTTGCATATTGGGTGAGCACTGATAAAAGGAAAATTAACATTATTGGCTAGCAGCTTTCTTTGATCGGTGTACCGAGTAATGTCACTGAAAATGCCATGTGGCGGGGCCAGAAGTGGGATGAAGCCACGGGCAGCTTGTCCAGGGGGTGGGGAGGGAAACGGCTCCCTGCCACTGTGCACACCCCCAGGTGAGGCATGGGGGGGCATGTGCCCCCCTGGGTTTTGTGCACAGGGCAGAGATGGGCTGCCTGCTGTGGGCTCAGGGCCAGGGGTGGCACAAGCCTCTTCCCAGTGGGAGGTCTGGGCTCCAAGTGGGCAGGAGTGGGGTGGGCTCAGCTGTGGGGTGGGCAGGGGGCTCATGGACAGTGCGGTGCTCCCAAGTGAATGGCAGTAGAGTGCAGTGCCCCAAGCAGGGGCGGCACTGGGGCGGATCTTGGGGGGCTATAGCCACTCCAAAAATCACCCTAGCCTTCTCATACCCACCCCTCCCAACACTGCTGCCATTGCCACCTTCCCGAAGAGTTGTGCCCACCCTGCTCCTGCCCACTCAGAGCCCAGCCCTGGCCCAGCACCCCTACCAGAAAGAAGCTGGTGTCATCCCTGGCCCCAAGCCCACAGCCTACCCTCACCCCACACATAAATCTGGGGTGGGGGTACATGCTCCCCATGCCTCCCCCAGGGTTGCATGCAGCAGTGAGGAACTGACACCTCACACCATTCCACCATGCTCTCTGGATAAGATGCCCATGGCTCCATCCTGCTCCTGGCTCTGGGATTGCATTCACCACCCTGGCTGTGCAGCATCTGCCCCTGCTCCTGCCCCTGCCCCAGTCCTTCCCTCACTGTGGGGACTCAATCTGCCCCCCCATGCCCCTTCCCTTCCCCATCTCCCTTCCCTTCCACAGACTTACCTGCAGGGTGGTGCTCTCTGCACTGCCCAGCTGCATTCCTTTTAATGGGCTATTGAATTGGTATCGGCCGATATGGCTGGTTAATAATCAGCTATCAGTATCGGCCAAGAAAATCTTTATTAGTGCACCCCTATTATCTACAGATCTGTGGGAAATTGATAGCTTTTGGATAGAAAGAAAATTCAATTTTGATATAATGTGTATGCTTTCTGTTACATCATAAAATGTCATAATATGGTACAGAACTTTATATCTAAAGAGCTGCTAGTGAACAAAAATTTGTGGTTCAGACATAAGCACCACTCATGAGGATATTCAGTATTTGACTATGCATTCTGTGTATTGTCTACTGTCCATGGGAGTCACAGCTGAATCAGGTCTATAGCACTAATAATTAGGGCTCCAATCCTAAAAAGAGTTTTGCAAGAGCCTAAGTCTTTGTGGAACCAGGAGTTAGATCTTTACAGAACTTAATCTAGCTATGGTTACTTTTCAAAATAAAAATGAAAAAATCCTCAATATTGGCAGCGTTATCATTTCTGCTCCATCGTTTGTGACACTGCAAAGCTCTTCTTAGAAGTTTATTAGGTCTTCACTGTTGGCTGTCTAACTTCCATAAATCCACAAATAGACCTGGACATGGGGGACACCTCATTGTCTAGCAGCCTTCTTAGTAGAAACTTCTGCCCTCAGTAAAGGGCAGACCCCCTTTAGTGTCTGGGAGAAGAAATGTGCCTAAGGTAGGTGTTCACAGAAGCTATCACATTAAATGGGAGAGCTATTTAAATTACCCAGCAGAAAATGCCAATTGAGAAGGGAGGCAAGGATTTTTCAGTATGTATATTTTATTGGACCAACTGTGTAGCAGGGATAGAGTTAGACAAGCCTTTGAATGCAAGGCATTCTCTCTCAGTTCTGATCACAATGAGCTAGGCACAGAGCGAAGGGGCTAAGACTTTAGTACCATCTCTCAATGGTCTCTCATTTTGCTGGAGTTACTGCCCAAAGGTTAGATACTTGAACTGGGTAGAAAGCTTTTGAAAATATCACTCAGTGCCTATTTCCCTTCATATCAGTAGAAGTTAGGTGCCTAAATACCTTTTGAGGACTGGGGCCCAAGTTCATTTTGAAATTAGAAATAAAATCACTTAGATGATGTTCAAAGTTTCACCCAATATTTTTTTTTTATCCAGGTGCTACAGAATGATTTATTAAGCTCTGCTTATTCATGACTCCTGAGATTCCTGAAAGTGAAATAAAAATTTTGAATTGAATTTATTTTTGCTCTTCGCCTGTAGTTCACTGTTTGCATTTCTCAGTGAAAAGACTTACAATTTAGGTATTTTGAGTCAGATTCTAGACAACTTCATATTCAGTATCTCATAATTCTACAATATTTGGATTACAAACATCCTACTGGAATATTTTTCTTGCTGGTAGATTCTGTAAATGTTCCTTATCAGATCTTATGTTTTGAGTTGAAACCAAACCATGCCTAATACCATCTACCCAGAGCTGGTACTTTTACCATGAATAACTCCTTGCTGGGTGGAAGTAGGAAATAGAGATACCTGAACGGACAAAGTTCACTGACTTGGAAAGACGTTAAGACAATGGTTTATAGATTAATTTTGTTCTTCGATACTAGCACAACCATTCTCCCTTGCCAAATTTTTCCTGTCATCATGACAATTCAGTGATGCTGATTTAGTGATTCAGATTGAGGAAGACAAGTGATCCAACATGTTGAATTTGAACTCTGACCCTTCTTTTGCATTGTTGCACAACTCCTTTAGTTTTGCCAATCACAAAACATTCCTCTTCCTCCTGTTTTTCTCAGGAAAAAATGAGAATGTACAGGGATGCAATGCTTTTGGAAATGGTCAGGAAAAGACACCTGTGCATACTTCTGGTTTGGCTCCATGTTAAATGTTTTTCATGGCCCCAGAGCCTGATATTATTTTGCATTGTTCTTCAATATCAAGATAGGACTAAATTACTTAAGATTCCTATTGTACTTAAACACTGGAACATATCCAAGCACATGCCTTTTTATATGCTGTCTTCATTAATACCCAGCTTTTGATGGAGCATTTAAGATAAATTGACAAGGACAGGACATCAAGTGCATTTTAGTTCTACAACAGCTAAATGCAAAGTGACTTCTAACAGGGCTATGTTTGCCACGGAAAGACCATGACACTTACTGGAGGAGGAGAGTACATAAAGCTCACTGGTATTTTGTTAGGTCATACAGTGGGAAAAAGTACAAAAATAACAGAGCTGTTAATCTGCTAATTGCTGGCTCGTTAAGTGATATTCCAGTTCTGGGTTTTTTTTTTCCATAGCTCTGATTAATGGCTGTTTAAAACAACTGAAAAAACCCTTTTGGGGAGTATTAAAAAAAATATTTCACTTTGCACTCAAAAGGCTTTCCACTTGATTTTCTACTGCAGTCCCTGTATCTGCCATGTAATGCAATTGGACTGGCAGAGCCACCACACTGAGCTTATGTGCCAGTCTTATCCTGATGAGTAGTTTCATACTGTGGGGGGACCCAGGTTTTATGAATGCCCTGTCCCTGCAGCCATTGGGATTTATATCTCTTTTCCTTTTGACCTTATTCCTTCCCAGCTTTTAGCAACAAGCTGTGTTTTGCTCTAACATGATTTTTTTTGGTAGTCAGTATTGGCACTGTACCTAGAATATTTCCCTTTTCCTTTTCTTTTGAGGCCTGACCTAAAACCCATGGAAGTCAGTGGAAAGATTCCCACTGATTTCCCACCCCTTTGGATCTAGCCTCTGATGTAGAGTGTTATATCTTCTGTGAGCCTACTTCTACTCTTAATGAGGCAAGTTTTCAAACCCAGCTCACTATGGAGATAAACGGGCAAGAGAAAAAATGGGAAAGATCTGTGACTGACCAGACTCCACTACTTCTGGAACTGTATGCCACGTCTGTAGTCAAACATGCAGATCTCAGATTGGCTTCTTCAGTCATCTCTGGACTCACCCATGACTTCCCTATCTACTGGAAGACTGTCATCCTTATACTGAGGGACTTAAGGAAGTTTCTTAATGAAGGACTCTTAATGAAGTCAATGTCAAGGTTCCCATGATAATTGTAAACTTACTCTTCTAGGTGCAGGTCATCTCCTGTGAGGAACTGAGCACAACAATTCTCATTGGCATCAGTGAGAGCTTTCTTGGAGCTGTCCCAGTTTGAAGTGTCATACAATGGTTGGCTGGTGGATGGCTCCTTCTTGGTGGTGGATGGTTCCTTCTCTGCCTGGAGGGAGGTGGGCAGTGGGGTCCCACAGGGTTCGGTCCTTGGACCGATATTATTCACTATCTTCATCAGCGATTTGGACGAGGGCGTGGAGAGCACCTTCTCCAAGTTCGCTGATGATACCAAGTTATGGGGCAAAGTTAGTACACCGGAGGGCAGGGAGCAGATTCAGGCTGACCTGGACAGGTTGGATCAATGGGCAGAAAGAAATAGGATGCAATTTATAAAGATAAACGTAAGCTATTCCACCTGGGAAGGAGGAACCCCCAGCACACCTATAGGTTGAGGAGTGTCCTTCTCAGCAGCTCGGAGGCAGAGAGGGATCTTGGAGTCATAATTGACTCCAAGATGAACATGAGCCAGCAGTGTAACGAGGCCATCAACAAGGCCAATTGCACCTTGTTGTGCATTAGCAGGTGCATGACTAATAGATCAAAGGAGGCAATGCTCCCCCTCTATGCGGCACTGGTCAGGCCGCAGTTGGAGTACTGTGTCCAGTTTTGGGCGCTGCACTTCAAGAGGGATGCGGGGAATCTCGAGAGGGTCCAGAGGAGGGCCACTCGCACGATTAGTGGCCTTCATGATAAACCCTATGTGGGGAGGTTGAGAGAGCTGAATCTCTTCAACCTTCACAAGAGACGGCTGAGGGGAGATCTTATGGTCGCCTATAAATTTATTAGGGGAGGTCAACGGGGAATAGGGGAAGCGCTGTTTACTAAGGCGCCCCAGGGAGTGACTAGGAATAATGGGTGTAAACTAGTTGAGAGTGGATTTAGGTTAGATATTAGGAAGATATTTTTCACAGTAAGGGTGACCAGGATCTGGAATGGGCTTCCAAGAGAGGTGGTGCTATCACCTAGCTTGAAGGTCTTCAAGAGGAGGCTAGATAGTCACCTGGCTGGGGTCATCTGACCTCAGTCCTCTTTCCTGCCAGGGGCAGGGGGTCGGACACGATGATCCATTGTGGTCCCTTCCGACTCTACAATCTATGAATCTATGAACAGTTGTACAACTGAATCAGTAATGATGATAGAATTTGAAGATATCTTCTTCCACTGAAATATCTGTTTCACTGCTTTACCACTTTACTATCTCAGTGAGATAGCAGCTTCATGGTGACTCTCCCTTCATAGGCCTTGATCCTACAATAAGTGGCACGTGAGTGGTTCCACATGCACAAGTTGCATCAGTTGCAGTCTCAGGGCCACAATCTTTGCTGGAAACATGGGACAAGGAATTTCTTTATATTTTAGCAATAAGGCATCTATTTTGCAACCCTGTCACCAGTATAACTCCACACTCTATGTGTTATCAGATGAAAGGGTTTCTTTGGAGATTAACCTGATTTCAAGATTCCTTATTTTTCCCCCCATGATAGCTTTCAATTTTGTTTTACAGCATCTCAAGGCCCTAGCTACTGCTGTGGTTTCATACACAGTACCATTTCCTATGCAGATGTGAACAAAGTATTTGGGTTTCTGTGTTTCTGTGCAAAAATGAATCTTCTGAATGTCACAATTCAAAAAATCTCGAGGTTTATCATTTCAGAAAGGAAGCTTTTTTTTTTTTTAAATTTAAATAAAATACTTTTACTCAACATTGACCTTGTTTCCAAGCAAAAGCTCAATAACAGGATTGTTTTCAGACTTCACCTCAGATGGAAATTGAAAAACCTCTCAAAGAATGTGCTACTCTCTGAACTCAGGGTGGTGTCACGTGTTCAACTTAACACCCAGGGTGCTGCTCCATGTTACTTTTTAAGCCACGCCACAGGCACTTAAAATGTGATCTTCCACACGTTAAAATGGGAAAACTCATTCTAGGTATGCTCTTAGCCACTTTGGGCAAAGTTACACCATTTTGTGCAAGCAGTATCTCTGGGTTATGCTATCCAAATCGTGTTGTGGTAATGTTTGTCTGCTCCACTGAGGTAAGGTCATCCACGTGGGTCCTCCAGCATCCCAGAATGCACTGCTCCATAGATGGTCTACCCAGCCTCCCAGGCTCTACTACCCAGTGGGTGATATAATCCAGGGGCAGGCAGAGCCCCACCAACCCTGCAAAGCCTTAGGAAGTTGGAGGACAGAGACAGCTGGAGGGAGGTCCAGGTGGCGGGAGCATGGAGCATGTTTTCCCTCTCCCAACAGCTTGATGCTCTCACTGTGCCAACCTCCCACCCCCTGCAGCTGCTGCTCTATGCTGGTATAGGAAGCTGAAATATGGAGCTGCAGGAAGGGGAGAAACATGTCCCATGCTCCCACCACCATGAGCCCCCTTTATGATTTTATAGGATGACACAGCACTGAGCTGCTTGGAGAGGGGTTGTGGGAGTGAGAGAATGGATCATGCTTTCCCCCTGATGGCAGCTCATGATCCAGCTTCCTAGGACTTCCCAGGGCTGAAACTCTCTCCATTGTCTTTGTTAAGAGCAGAATTGGACCCATACCTGCTGCTTGCTCTGCCCATTGGGTGGGACAAGTGGCTGCGATGACATCACTGGAGCTGGCTGGGAATCCTCAGAGGGAGGAAATTGCATCCAGAGCTGGAGTTGAGGCATTTCTGCTGAGCACAGCCCTGGGAAGGATTGCCCATTGCATGGGGCAGTAGAGTACTGCATCACAGGGGAGGCTGGGGAATTGGTTCTCTGACCTGAGCTCCATTCAAACCATTGTCCATCCTGCATGGCCTGATTTGAGTGCGTTTAGTTGCTTTCCTGTGGGCTTAGTTTTGGTGACTTCATTGCGGCTTTACTTACAAATTACTGAGGTCAGAAACAGAGTGAGAGAGCACAAGGGAATTACTGGAGAGCTGACCAGCATCCAGACCAGAGACTGGAAAAAAACCCAAAACTCCTGAAAGACAAGGGAAGGAAGCCAGTCCTGTACTACTTAGTGGGGCTCGGGGGAAATGAGGCCAGGCAGTGGGGGAAAATGTCAGTGAATAACTTTTCTGTGGCTTTCACCCAGCTCTGGGCAGCAGGCACAGTCCTCTATGGGCACCCTGGCTCTTAGGCACTCCCCTGATCACTAGCCCTTTAGTGGCAAGTCAGAGCTGTGCAGGTCAGATATTATATTAACCCTTATCATGTGACTGCTCAGATCATGTTCTAATTTTAATCCTGCATCACATTCCATAGGTTTAGCGTGGTCTAAGGGTAGTGTGTAACACCCTTACTAAGGGAAGTGACAACATGAGCAGCTGCACATTCAAGAAGTTTAGCACATGTTAAATGTTCTCGTGGTGTCGCAAAGTTGTTCCCTTTCAGGTGGGGGCTATTTCCTAATATGTACTAACTTTAATAGGACATAACTTTCCAATGATTTGCAACTGTTGCAGGTGAACATGTGACACCACCCTAACACGTGCATCACCCTAAAACGTGCATCACAACATGGCATTGATTTGCAACTGTTCCAAGTGAGCATGGGACACCATCCTCAGACTGAGCTGGCCCTTTGAGAATATCACATGCATCTTCACAGGACATGGTCAGACACTCCTTGAGACCTTTGCCATTGGGACAATCATTGTGAGGTAGTCCTAAACCACAAATGAAACAATTAAATGTAGAGAAGAAAACTCGGAAGTTGTGCCTTTTCCTGCAAAAATGGTTACTTGCTGAATAGATATCAGCACAGCAGAAAGGCTTATTGGTAAACAATTTAAGAGGTGGAAGGCTCCCAAAGTAACCCAAAAAACCCCTATATCTACAAAGGTACCACAGTTGCAACTTGTCTCCAGATACTGTGGTTGAGCTTCTCTGAAAACAACCAGCACTTTTTACCCCTGTTCCTTCACTACCACATGAGGACTCGTCCCCAGATGGAAATTAGGAGTTTGCTGCAAGAGGCTTTCATTTATATACAGAAATTGTGAATTTTCACTTAGGGACAAATTTGCAAAGCAAAAACAGGTACAGCAACTCAAAAGGTGTCAGTTGATGAGCTTCACCTGATTTCCCATCATCAGTGATTTCAGCCCTCCCAGAAAATTCCTGAATGGACTGGAGTCAGGACTATCAGGAGCAGAGACCCAGAGGGGTTATGAGGATGGATTTGAAAAGATGAATAGTTTGGCTCCGATTCTGATCCTACACCCATGTGCATCAAGAGTCGGGCCATTAAAGTCAGCACTGAGATCAGATTCTATCCGTCAGTTCCTTTCCCGTGGCTCCAGGCCCTCATTAGCACGTTCACTGGGCCAATTTTCTGAGTATTCTTGTCTCCGTCGTGAATGGTCTTAAAGAAGCTTTCCTGATTAGCTAATGTCATTAGATCCCTTTATTCCTCTAATTATTCATTTTAACTAGATTCTGCCTAGTTCTTATTTAGTTCCCAGTGCTATTTATATTTCAAAGACCCTCTGTTAGGCTTATTGCATACAGTTTATAAGTCTTTACATCCTTGCTTAACCACATTGGCCTCTGTTGCCCTTTTCCGTGTTTAGATTTAACCAGGATGAATTTCAGTTGTGGTCTCTCCAGCTGTTTTTTAAGTAGTTCCCACTTTTCTACAGTAGATTTCCTATATATTATGGGATTCCAATTCAAATTCCTTAGGGGATTTCAAATTCCCTCCAAGTCAGCTTTCCTGAAGGCAGAGACCTTTATGTTTCCCTTCCACAGGTTCTAACTCCCATGAATCTTTCAAAGCTGATGCTATAATTAGAACTGTGTGAACTCAGCACTTCCATTTCTCAGGGGTTCCTGCAAACATTTGCCTTGAGTTAGGTCCATGCGGGCTCTCATCCCCTGATATTTTCACTTGGAATTTCAGATTTGAATGAATTCAACATTGCCCAAGCAAAACTCAGCTCAGTTTTGCCAAGATTTCAAACATAACAAATCATTGCACTTGGTTTGAGATAAAGTTCACAAAATCCAGGTTCACACATATGTTTAGTTGTTCACAGTGAGGCTTCCAGCTAATATGGACTGTGCTTTTAGTTTATAACAAAGCCCAGGAAACTGCAAGTAGTTTAAGTGTGTTCAAGGGAGACTTTTGCTACAGTCAGGGGTTAAAGCACAGGGAAGTTTCTTCTCTTACTGGCAGATGAGACTGCTCCCTACTCTGTGGCTGCATCTACATGAGACGCTTACTGCACAGTTGTTACTGTGCAGTAACATTTAGTACTTGTGTATGCAAGTAATAAATGACTGCACAGTACCTGGAGTTGCAGTAAGTGTGCAGTAGCATTGCTGAATGGCTTTTAGGTGACAATGACTGCACAGGAGCTCGTTACTACTGTGCAGTAGTGTCATATCATGTTTTGTGCCACACAATGCTACTGCACAGTAGTAACAAGCCACTGTGCAGTCTGTGTCTTGTATAGATGTGGCCTGTTTTAACCTACTCTAACCAGTGGCTCCAGTTATGATGACTGGGCTTTCCCCAAAATGGATTTCCCCAAGATCAGTCCTATCACACTAGGCTCATTTTCTCCGGTTAGATTCAGCATAACTTAGCTATAGTTTTGACTGGACCTTTCTTTATTGCAGTGCTTCTCAACCTTTTTAGATTCAAGGCACCCTTCATTAGACTCAAAGCACCCCTGCATTAGACCCAAGGTAACCCTCAGAAAATGCCAGCTCTAGTTTTCATTTGTTTTCTTGACTACTAGGCCTGTGCAAATAAGGAAGTATTCAATTCGGATTTGGATTCAGCCAGTTTGGAGGACAGTGATTTGATTCAGAGATTTGGATCACTGTCATGAATTGATTCAGCTGAATTGGCTTTGGAAGATTCAGTGCTGATTCGGAGAGATTCGGCCATAGACTATAATGGGGAATCACTTAAATGTCTATAACTTGGCCATTTTTTGGCAGATTTGGATGAAAATAGCAGAGATGGTAGCCCCTTCTGAGGGTCTGAAGGCTGTCAAGTTTCAAGGACATAGGTACAGGGATTTCTGGGAAACTGCATCTCAAGGTGCGGACAAACTACTACAAGATCGTTTCAGGCTGGACATAAGGAAGAATTTCTTTACTGTCCGAGCCCCCAAGGTCTGGAACAGCCTGCCGCCGGAGGTTGTTCAAGCGCCTTCATTGAACACCTTCAAGATGAAACTGGATGCTTATCTTGCTGGGATCCTATGACGCCAGCTGACGTCCTGCCCTTTGGGCAGGGGGCTGGACTCGATGATCTTCCGAGGTCCCTTCCAGCCCTAATGTCTATGAAATCTATGAAATCTATGACAAGAAAAACTCGTGACATGGGTGACACTGTACGTGTGTGAAGGCGCAGCGGGATGAAAACAGCAGGGATGGTAGCCTGTAATAGGGAGACTTCCCTGTGCTCAGGCAGTAACAGTTCACATAAGGTACAGAAAGGCTGCAGACAGAGGCATTTGTGCTGTTTCTATGTCCCTCCCCCACAGCACTGTGATTGGAAGGGGATTCAGGGAAAGATCGCAGTCACTGGCCGGCTACAGATGTCAGTCTTTCCCCCCTGCGCTCCCCTTCCCTCTTCTTAGTTTCTGTTCTCCTGAAAGGCTGCCTTCTGAATCCCTGAATCTCTGAATCATTTTCTGACTCTTTTTCCAAATCAATTCGGAGGGGTTTTTTGGACTCCTGATTCAATTCGGATTCGGTGATTCAGCCTCCGAATCAGGCCAAATCTTCTCCAAATCGAATAGACAACCAAAGCTTCACACACCCCTACTGACTACATCAGTCTTTGCGCACACAGTTTTCTGAATGAGTGCTGTTGTAAAAAACTCAGACCACAACAGGCCAGAATGCTTATGGCATTGTGGATTCCTTTTTGAAATCTCTGGGTTTATCTGGTGAACCACGTGTAGTTGTTTGTACATCTAACACAGTGCTAATATTGAGAATGGGATTTTGCTGCAGCACCTGGCTGAGAATCACAGCTTTAATGACAAAGACCCTCTTCCCTACTCTGACATGTGTAGTTTTCATCCCTCAGTATTTAAAGCATAAACCAGACTAATGTAGATAATCCAGAGGGGGCACATGCAGAATATCTTTTTCCTTTCTTAGAATTGAGGGCAAGGACTCTATGGTTTTAACTTAATTCTATATCTATTTTCTCTAGTTCTCTAGTTGTAAACATCACAGGAGAGAAAGGAAGAATGCCCCCCTCCCCACAACTCAAGCTAAATCCATATACATTGATTTTTTTAGACTAAGCATATGCCCTTTTACTTGATATTCATTTTACCATCTTCCTTTTTTTTCTTCATTGCCCTTTTTCCTTCTCTTTACCTCTGAATTGGACTTTTTCCCCCTTTAGTTGAGCATTAGACTGAAGGTTTACTTAAACCCAGCCTGAGGTGTGAAGGCCTTATCCAAAAGGTTCCCTTGTGGAAACTTTTGTTGGAAACTACTTTTATTTTCCAATAGAAATTCTCATATTTTTTTCTCACATTATAAAAAAAATCCACTTCTTAACACAGACCTTAACATGGTTTAAATTCCCTTCCTCCCTTTTCCTTCTTTCACTCTCCCTTTTTTTTCCTTTCACCTCCTTTTTCAAGGTAAAGGGACAGGGAAAAAAGGAAAGAGAGGAAATGGGGGAGAATAAAACCTCAACAATTTTCAAGCAAACATTTGGGTTTGTTTTCCTTTCTCAAGACTTGTGGAAGAAAAAATATTTCAGTTTTCTGCAAAACTCTTTGATGTTTTTCAAGAAGCTGTACCTCTATGCATTAAACTAAAATGAGCCTATTAGATATTAAAACTGAGTACAGGGACTGTAGGTGTTACAGTTGATGCTTAAAGTAGTAAGCCACACCCAGCAACCATTGCAGAGCCTAACATGCACAACACTTAAACCTCACTACACAAAGACTCATCAAGTTACAGCCCTGTGTTTTATACTAATTTGCATTGAGCTCTGAGTCATATTAAAAAAAAAAAGCCTAAAGTAAGTTTCCAGTACTTTAGTATATATTTGTCATTTTTTCTTCACATCCCTAAATCGTATTTTTTCCCCCAAACAAGCTGTGTAGCAGACAAACTAAAAGTTCCCATATAACCTAAGAAAAACAAGTGTACTGCACCAGGTCCATGGGTATGCACACAATTAAAATACTGTCCCTGCTTGCTTCTGTGTTTACTCTATGTATCCATTTGAAAGGATGGCCTAATTTACCTTAATTATGAAAAATATTCACTGGGATTTTCACCTCTGATGCCTGGTTGGAGTTAAAAGATTTATCTAGGTGAACCAACTTAGTTTGGTAGTGAAAATGCAGGCGCTACGTAATTTGTCTAATCAGATCTCTTGACATTCCTTATTAAAAACATAATAAAGCTGTTGACAGTTGTTTTTTAGTTCATTGCTTAAGTCATCAATGGGAGCTGACCATTTTGTCCAGAATCCATGTAGTAATTTCTCATGAAAATTGCAAGTTACGTCAGCAAATGAGTAAGGATGGATCTTTGCTTTTCGGAAATGACATTTGCTAGGCACAGTAAAAATGAACTAACAAACAACAGAAATTGAGAGAATAGCATTTTAAAATGCCACGCTAAACGTGAACAGCCACTGCCACCCATTTGCCAAGGAAAAGCTAAGGGGATTTTTAAAGATCTGTATTTCTTAATTGATTTAACATTTTGTTGTTGGTTTGCAAATTTGCCAGTATGAATAAATAACTCTCGTCTTTCTCAAGGACCATGGCTGTCTCATTTGTTTAGCTTCATGATGTAATGTGATTCATTTTCTTTTTTTGCTTCTGGAAGTGTCAACGTGTAGTTGCACAAACAACCATTACCCACTGGAGGGCACTATAGCACTATCTATCTGACCTCTACCTGCTCTTCTACATGACCTTTCTTACCATTCCTGATCTGAAGTGTAATAACATTTTACATTTCCA
Source organism: Alligator mississippiensis (assembly GCF_030867095.1). NCBI lineage: Eukaryota > Metazoa > Chordata > Crocodylia > Alligatoridae > Alligator > Alligator mississippiensis. The sequence goes on from NC_081824.1 coordinate 20,759,589, forward strand.
TGTTCCTCTTCTATCTGGGGCTCTGCAAAGAGAGCCCAGTGCTATGTTTTTACTCTCTCAAATATTACATCGTCTATTTATACTGTGTGTTTTTGTAGCCCATGATGTAATATTACAAAATTTCAGCCATGTGCATCACACATGCAAGGCCAAGCACAGCTGGTTTGTGTGGCGTGGCTGATGTAATGTCAAGAAATTTCATATTATATTTAAAATGACACCTGTAAAAATAATCTTCAATTTGTAATTTAAATACTGTAATACTCAATTATGTGAACTGACAGGAAGTGTCCCAGTGGTTTTGGGAAAATAACATTCTTTTATCCATCAGCCCTTTGATGCATTTTTGAACAGTCATAATGGAAGTTGAGATCGCGACCCTCTTCTTTGAGAGAACAAAGCCAGGGAGGAGTAAGAATCCCTCCTACAACAAGGCAATGCCCTCTCTAGGCACACACACTTCTGCTTTCCTGGAATAACTGTCAGGCATGCACACTTTATCATTCTTCATGCCAAGGAGAGCTCAGATCTTTAAACCTAGCCTCTGGTCTAATTGTGTGCCTTGCTTCTGGCAGTACATACATGTCCTCTGTAAACATATACCCTGCTGTACTACTGGAGAGAGAGGTCCAAGGTTTTTTTACAGTCCACTTCAGTAGCAATTAGCTTCTATTAATTTGGGAGTGAAGTTTGTGACTTGGCCACTAAAAAAAAGCTCAACAGTCTTCCAGATGTGGAAATCAGTGTAGGAAATCTATGTAGCTTGGACTTTTTCTATTTTTGGAGCAAGGGGGTATGACACAGGCTGTCTGTGGATCATGAATGTGATAGCCCTGAGATTTCTTCCATTGTAAATAACACTCTCTTTTTTAATTCCACGGTGTTTCCTTTCACTCAGGAGTTTTAAAAAAATACTGTCATTCCGCTGAATTCTTTTAAGAAGTAACTTGTACGTGTTACTCATTTCTTACTTGACCTAAATCGATGGGATTTCTCTTATTTCCCCCCACCATACTTAATGTGATCAAATCAGCCACTTAATGTGACTTCTAGAGAGTTGTGTTTGGTGCCACTTAAATAAACTGTTCTTTCCATTCAACCTCAGTAACCTGAAACCATGCAATAAATGCTAATAAGTTTCCTGCAGAGTAGTGCTCTTTAGACAGCTTATTTTTCATCCCTCCTTTCATGTTTGCCCTTATTGATGACTCAGTCGGTACCACAAGTGTTCTTAAAGAAGATAAAATGTAAATAAAAGTGAAAGATGCTGGTCAGATAAGGCTCTCAGAAGGACACAGGAAATGCTTCCTAAGGGACTTTTTTTGCTTCCAAGTTGCACCCTTTTAAGTTACTGTCCGGCAGTCTTTGTAAGTAACTGAAGAAAAATACTGTATCAAATGGTTAACAGTAGGAACAAATGGTCCAACCTACTTTAAGGCATACATCTGAGCTTCATGCCTTGATTAAATCTCTCGTTTTTCATAAAGATTCCTTGGAATTAATACAGTGTTCTCCTAGAAATATACGTTGGGATGTAATTCACCCAGTAGCATTGCAGCTGTAGAAGACTTCCGATTCAGCCATCATTATATTGGGAGCAGAGTTTTGGCATCCACCATAGGAAGCATGAGGGTGCATTTGTACCAGTGACCTAAGCCACTGTAGGGTTCTGTAGAGTGAGCCAAGGTATGTAATGTATGAATCTACTGGTGGCCATGAACAAAGGATTGACAAGTTCTCACCCCTTTCTCTGTCCAGGGTAGAAGAACCAGCTATGGGAAGGCCAGTCTTACCCCCATGGTACAATGCTTATGGTTTCTGCTCACAAACCTTAAAATGTTTACCAGGTGCAGAACCTGTGCTCTTTGGACATTGTTCTGGCAGTATGTGTGTGTGCATGGAAGTCCCTGCATGGTCATCTGCCTGTGTGCTGTGTAAAGCATCTGTTATTGTGAAAAGATAATGTAGGCTTTAGCTTGGAGAAATCAAAAAGTCCATCCACCATACTGGAAGATGGCAGAGGTAGAAAATGAGACGTAAGCGCAATAAACACTGTTCAGGTTTCTGCTGTGTGATTTTTCTACATAAAGATAATGTAGTTTGTTAAATAATGGTTATTAATCAGATATATGATGTTACTGCCTAAGGATCATTTACCATGTTTGGAAGGAATAGCCCAAGCAGAGAGTATTAGATAGACCCTGTCCTGAAGACCTAACAGAGCTTCTTGTTTTAATAGAAGAGCACAGATGTGCTTTTTTGTGACTTGTGAAAAAGGAGTAGGGGAGGGGGAAGTCTTTCTGCAGACTGCTTGTCTCACAGAGAGGACAACAGGAACATAGCAGTGTCTGGATTTGGATCTTAGGAGTGGAAATGGGTGAGTATGCTCAGGAGCACCCAGAGAGGTACACTAATACTCTGAGTCTATTCTACGCTGCTAGAGTCTGTAAAATAGCCATTAATGCATCTACTTCTGTCCATCTCAGCCTTAAAACTGTGTCACAGCATGTGGGAGAGGAGGAAGACCTACACACATTTTGTGTTAATGTTTTTCCAGTGACTTGAGAAGGGTGGAATGGGATCTCTTGATTGGATCCCTGTTTGTAAAAATAGCAATTATACAGGCTTTTAAGGACTTTCCTCCTAGTACAATGAAGCACTGGCCTCAGTCGAAACCTCTAGGCACTGTTCTACTACAAATACCGATACCTGATTTCAGAGGAGTTACTCTGAGTTTAGGCCAATGTAAGACAAGATTTAAATCTGATATATCTATGTTATACTATAGTGTTGATTTTTTTTTGTGGGGGACATTCATACAACTGTTTGCAATTCTTTTGAGCTAGTGTTTGAAACGTTCTTGTGATGAGTATTTTTCTTTTTACAAGGCCCATATTAAAAATGTGATTTTTGGACCAAGTAGCTTAGCACGTTTCTTGCTAACCTATAGAGGCAAGTCATGGATGAAAGACTCGTTTGTGCTACTGTAATTGGGAGAAGGGATGAGTGAAAAGGGATGTTCAATGTCTGTAGCACAACCCTCCCTTAAGCAGACCAGTACAAGATCCATCTTTCAGCTTCATGAAGCCTGTTCACCTGGTGTGATGGCTTCCTTTCTGGGCTAGAAAGAGATGAGCTCCAATGTGTCAGTAAGGGGACAGTCCTCTACACAATACTTTCTGTCCCTCCCTTGGGTCACCCATCTGTTCCTGGGATGCAACTGATAGAACAACTCCAATAGTTCACTGAGTATAATGACTTAACACCTAATATGGACTCCATGAGGTAGGGAGCGGTTTTGTGTCCATACCCTAATGCATATTCACTTAAGGATCTGTTCCATTCTAATCCACAAGTGTTTCCAGACTTTTTTTTTTTACAATAAAGTGTGTTTCTTCTCTTTGGGAGCTAGGTGGGCGAATGTGTGGGGACTACATGCTGTGCTCTGACTGTGACAATGAAATCAACTTTGGTTTGGAGCAGGGCAAAGTAGGCATGTGGTCTGCATGGTGGTGCACCTGCCTTCTCTGCCAAAGCTAGTTGTTCAGCCACATGGAGACTGCAACTTTTAGATGCGCTTTTTACATCACTAGGTTACACATTGCCTTAAAGTTTCCAGGAGAAGAAATTGTGTGCCCAGAATATGGAATGCTTGTTGCACTATTTAAGTCATATTGAATCTACAGCTATTTTTTTATGTCCCTCCTTTAACTGAAGTGTATGCTTTTCAGACCTTAAAGCTGCAGGTCATTTTTTACATTTGCTATTGAGAGCAGATGTGCCCAATCCCTATCGTGTTCTACTGAAAAACGGCTGGGTTACGAGAGGTCAAATGACGAATGCCTTTCAATCTCCATTATTATTTCCTCCACTCAATTGCCACAGCAGGAAGACCATAGTCATTAACGTAGACCTTCAAAATATATATATATTACAGCTCAGAACCATTCACTGTCCTCGCACTCTAGACTGCCTGTTTCCACATCTTGTAGTCCTTTCAGGTTCCCCTTTTTGTGCCCTGTGTAGTCAGATGTGGGGACATCTGCAGTTCTGCTGCAGACTCAATAGAAATGTACTTTGGATACTTGAAGAGTTTGATTTCAAAACTATTATAGGTTCTCCTGTTTCCTTCCATAGCCTCAGACTAAGGATTATTAAGGAGCAAGTGATTAATGTACTCTGTCCGAATGGAAGAAATCAGTAATCCCCAATTCTTTCATATTCCCGTCCATCATCTCCAATGATGCAATGACTCCTGGGGTGGCTTATTTTTTTTGCATGCAACATTTGCAGAAATAATTTTTAGACAAATTTCCAAGAAATATGAACTATTTTGAAAAACATCATAATGTTACTGCATATAATAATCTAAAGGATTATTAATTCTTTCATGCTTGATGAGAGAAAATCTATTTGTCTCTGCATAGAGTAACTATTCAGTACACTGTATTTCTTTTTGTTTTTGAGAATGCATAGTTGGCAACCAGGCATCACATTATGAAGAGGAGGAATAGGAAGTATAGCTGGAAAAATTTAAATAATTTATTATATTCATCACCAAATGAAGGAGAATCTTGTCCTTTTCAGTGTTGTCTGACATCTCTGTTAGCATAGCAAGCCTAACACATTTCTTCCTTTTTCATTTCCTCCTAAGTTTCTAACTGAAACAAAAAACCAAGCAGCGAACATAGCTCAAAAACATTTGCAGCTTGGAAAGGAGGCTCAAGTACAGGCAATATCTCGGGACCAATGGCTTCAAGTATTCAAAAAGATAAGCTTGCCAACTGGCTGCAGTAGCTCGGGTGTGAGGGCAGGCCTGGATACTTTCTCTTCAAATTGGTGGTTTTTGGGGGACCATTAGAAAACACTGCTAAGTGAGCATCAGTGCCAAATCCAAAGCTATCAAATTCAGTACTTGCCACTTGCTCCTTTCCTTTATGTATTAAACTCACATATTGTACGTCTCCTGCAAAACTGTGAGTCCTTGTAGAAAATGTGGTGTGCGTTTATACAGTGTTGACAGGATGGTTAAAATTACACTCTGTTGCTAGAAGCTACAATAACATGCAAGGAGCTCTTCCAGTTTAAAGAGATATCCCTTTATTTAGTTCAATCAAATAGGAAGCAATAATCTAGTGGTTACAGTAAGTATCTAGGAGTCAGTGCTATTTTTGGATCTGCATTGATTCAGTCTGAGCTAGGGGCAATCAGCCATCAGTTATAATGCCCAGTCACTACTTTATATAGCAATAAAACCAAAATAAGAAAATGATCAGACACTGTGTCTGCTGATACTAATCAGGTGAGTAGAGAGGAAGGGTAGTTCATAATCAGAGCATTAATCTGAGATGCCAGTGACCCAGGTGCAGTTTGCTCTGCTTCAGATTTTGGGTTAAATTTGGTTTCATCCATTAGCTGTTCATGTAGTTCCCAGTAAGACTGAATAGGATCAGGGAATCATTTTGGTGTGGATATACAGTTCTCCTATACTTTCAGTAAGGAACAAGTAGGTAGCTTGTGCACCCCTGGAGGTGAATTCTACTTGTCCCCACAGGGGTACACAGTTCTCCCATTCACATCAATGGCCAGCACTTGATGCTTCCAGAATTATATTCTTAGTTTCACAGGAGGTACATGGCTGTCTATTCATTTCAATGGAGGTTGAATCCTTGGTTGGTATGAATTGCTGTACCTCCACTGGCATGAAAAAAGCTGTCATCTTACAAGAGCTGAGGATATGACATACACTTTATCCCTGTGGATAGATTCATAGATTCATAGATGTTAGGGTCAGAAGGGACCTCAATAGATCATTGAGTCTGACACCCTGCATAGGCAGGAAAGTGTGCTGGGTTTAGATGACCCCAGCTAGATGCCTATCTAACCTCCTCTTGAAGATGATCTGAGCTGGGCCAAATCCTATCTTCAGATGCTCTGAGCATCCATTGAAGCCAACTACAGCCAGATTTGTGCAACTTGGGAAAGAACTGATTCAGTTTTGGATGCCAGCAAGGGTCCTGTGACTGGAGCTATGGCAGTATGTGATCCATGCTCTGTCAGTGCACCCCACAGAGGGTATAATACTGAAACAAGACTCCCAGACTCCAATCAGTGTCAATTCCTAAGACACTGGTCAGGAATGTGTTCTTTAGAAAAAAAACTACAGCGGACTTTTTGGGATAAACTACGAAGAAAACATTTCAACACAAGGGTTCTTTCTTTGACATAGAGAGGAGCATCATAGGAGAAATCTGAGTTATGCATTATAAACATACACAAATCTGGCGAGTCTTTTCAACTGACACAACAAAGAAGAATTTTAAATTAGAGTTGGATGAAGGGTTTTTGAATTGTAGTGAAAATGCAAGAATGGGGTTGGCTAGGGTCTTGCAACAGTACACAGCGAAGCTTTGGAGTAACCTTTGTTACTCAAAGCCACCTGCTTTTCATAATATAGTATCTAGCTCCAGGATGAGCCAGGCTAGCTTATTTTTTTGTACCACCAGGTTGTGGGGACCGTACGTAATAGCTGTTCCTTTTTTTGGTGTAGGCTGCATTGAAACACTTAAGGTGCTTTTTCTGGTAATGTGGAAGGACTCAGCTCTCATTAATATGGTTCACATGTAATGTTTTCTGTGAACCAGAGTAAGCCTGACCTCTGAGATGTTGTGCAGGAATGGATGTACTAGGAGCTTCATTCATTTACCTCCCTTCACCATAGAGGGTGGGCAAAGCAGCCATACAAAAATCTGCTGTACTAGCACCTCTGCAAAGAGAGCAGGGCATCCATTCTTTGTGGCCTTGTAATAGTAGTGCCTAGTGGAGCTAATTATTTTTGTTAACATCGCTTACAGCAGAGGACACATTGTTGGCACCTTTTAATTAATAACAGTACAGTGATGACTACCCAACCTGATTAAAAAGGGGACTTTCTTTTCTTTCCCCCTCCTTGGGTCCAATGTTGACAAAAAATGTTTTCATCAAAATGTTCCTGGGGAAAACATTGGGTCTTCAGTACAAAAATAAAAATGGAAAATGTTTCTATTTGGAAATGTCACTGTGGTGCTTCACGTCTCCATTCTCTATTTGGGCTGGGTTTACTAACTGGACTGGATCTCGTGTCCTCTCTTGCAGAGCGGCAATGGTATTTGGAGGGCTGGAATTCCATGTCCAACATGCATTAATGGGAGCTAGCTTAGCAGCCTGGTGCTTGGAGAAGAATAGGGGCTTAAGGCACAAATATCATAAGTCCAGTAAGACAGCATATGTGAATGGAAAATTTCTGGTTTTGACCTGAAGCTTTTGGGTATGATCTGAACAATAAATGCTCTTGGTTTTTTGTACAGGGTATTTTGTTTAAAGAGGGGTGGGGGGGAAGGGGAAGAAAGATAAAGTCTATCAGTCTGCCATATCTCACAAAAAAATTATGCCAGAAAATATTGAATTTTCTGATGGGAAAAAGAAAGGATGGAAAATGTTTCACCTATCCTGCTTAGTGTGTTTCATTATGTGAGAGAAACAAGTGTATAAAATCCCAGGGTGACATTTTGAGTTCCCAATTGGTTAAAGATCCTTGGAGTTGTGGCTTGAACTTTACACATGAAATCTTCATGAATCCATTGTAAGACAACGATAGGATGAGAAAAGATTGTGTCAGGGCAATGGTCTGTGGCATTTTTGGCACCAGCAGAGTTCTGCATGTGGCCGAGCATAAAGATGCCAATGGGAATTCCAGTAGATGCACAAGATAATTTGACTTATGCTGTTGTAATATGCACCAGGCTACTGCCTCTCTTTGTATCTCCAACTATTTCTATTCATCAGCCTCAGTTTCTTTTCTGCTTACAGTGTCAGATATGTACATTGATGTATAGTTCCCACTTTTCCCTCTCTAAAGAAAAAGGGGCCACTCACCAGCATTGCTTATTGCTACTGCAGGCCTCAGTAAGGTGAAAGGTCCTTGTTCCCCTAGAGGTTTGACACATTATGACGGCTTCATTTGATTAAAAGGGGATGTTGATCATTAGTTATGACCCACATTTCTTTTTTTCTGGCAATCATTCAAAGTGTTCCCAGATGCCCATGAGGCTGTTTGTTACCTGCAAATAAAACATATCTTTATAACAGGGACATTAATGGTAATGAGTAATATCAAAATGTGCCATGTGCCTTTCCCAGGCTTTTTTGCATTTTGATGGATTGAATGATGGAGGAGAAACATATGCTTTCCAGATTCAACCCAACCCGCTCACTAATTCAGAGTCCATGCTCCTTCAAACTGCAGCCAAACAGAGAATAAATTGCATAGTATTTGTCATCCACTTGGGATTAATTATTGAGTTTTAGAGGTAAGTAGCTGCACCAGGGAAGGTTACCAGTTTTGTTCTTTTATGCATAGTGAGACCATTGAGGGGAGCAAAGAGAAAGGAACTGGCCAAACACAAATAACTTGGATACTTCTGTCCAAAATAAACTGGGCAACAATAAGTGAGGTCAAATGTTCAGCTCAGAAAATAATATGTATGTATGCACTTCTGTTGGTGTTTAGTACAGTCGTATGAGGAATGGGTACTCCCTTCAGGTTAACATTAAAGAGCAGACAGAACAACAGGAAAAGTCTTTGGGTTTTTTATAGTTAGCGCCATAGTTGACCTGTAGCTGGTACTGCCTTGGAAAAATTGAGTATTGTTCCCTGAAGGACTCCTGTCAACCTTGAGCTTTAGACTTGTAAGAAAGGAATCTTCCATCTGTCATACAGGACAGGGTTAGGACACTGGTCCCTGGAGCCCTTTGATTATGTGATGATGTTTTAAGGAAATTAGCTGATGGCTGCGATAGGGAAAGACCTGGGTCTGGATTTGAAAATTAGTTAGGTTTTTGTTTCATGAAATGCACATCTTAACAGGAAACTGAAAAGATAAGGTCAAGAGGGGAGGGTTGTGCCAAAGGCAAGGGGACAATAGCTTAAAATACAGTCTGATTTAGCTATTTTTGAGTTGAAACCGGGCATTTGAAAAATGAGTTAATTAATCATCATTGTCTGGATATTCAGAGCACATTTCCACCAGTACAAAAGACAGATTTTAATATCTATTACTATTACAAGTCACAAAACAGAATAACCTCAGCAAATTTGCTGACGCTATGGTCCTGGAGTGATATTAGTGAAGTTTAAGACTCAGTGATAGGGCAGTGCTGTGATGTCTCATGGGACTTAATACTGGGTCTGTAATTTGACTGGAAGTTTTGTACCCAGCTCTGCAACCCATACTCCCGTGAGTAGTATTTGTGCAAATAGTTTGTAGAAGTCCATTAGACTGGTTCTTTAGGATTTCAGGCTTCTGCCGCGACCTGAGTGCTTCTGCTACCCCGTGGATCGTGTAAGCATTTGTGGTAGAGACTGAAGAGGAGAAAAGATTTTTGTTCTGTTTAATGTGTAGGCTCACACTTGAGTTGTGGCACAGTAGAGTACTTTATGTCTTAGCTTTACATGCAGGATGATTGATAGAGCAAAACTGTTCAGGAAGTTACTAACTGAACTGACATTACAGTTAAATGCCATTCAATTAACCTTGCATTCTATGGTCCCTTTAATGTTTTTGTCCTGTCTGGTCCATTATATCCACTAGAACTGAGAATACAGCAACATTTGAATTCCAAATCTTCTGTCCCCTCCTGGAATTTTAAATCAGCGGCATTGAAGACAGCTAGAATTGTTACCCGATTCTAGTTTTTTCAGATGTCAGGTCTGATTGGTGCTGGTTCAGCCTTTTCCGCATCATTTAAAGTCGAACTTCTTCTCTGTCAAGATAATAACTTCAATTGAACTCCCTTAGGGCTTATTTTAAGGATACAAATTCAGCAGCATTTGCTCTAAGGGGCGTCTTCAGGAAATGTAAAATAAGCACACACTCGTGCTGCCCTGAAAAGTAAACTTCCCAGGCTGTAATCAGAACTTTAATTTCAACCATTACATTTTTTTGGTCAAATTGCAGGTGAACTGAGTTCTCTGTCTCCGCAAAAGGAGAGGCATATATAATAGATCTATTGAAAGCTCTTAACTCTTTCTTTTCCACATGCATTTAGAAGTTAAAAAAAATATTAATGGCTATAAAGAAAATAGCAGGCCAAATCAGCAAACATTCTGTCATGCAGATTCCTGGCTACGTTTGAAATCAATGTACTCAGTCTATAATATACTTTAAGTGTTTTGTTTTGTTTTTTTAACAGGAAAAGTGCTGGTAGGAACAGACAGTTGACTGTACCTCAATGCACAATTTGATTTTCCATCCCAAAATTGTGCAGGTATTAACTTATATATGGCCACATTTATGCAAGTAAATAAGTGATCTGTAAATAAGTGACTGCAGCCTGTTTCTGCAGTCTGGGTGCATGTAAAATGGTATGAGCATGAAGTCTGTGGTTTGTATTTTTGGTTTGTACTTTAACCAGTAATTGGCTTTTCCCTAGATACTGCCATATGCACTGTTGTACAGTGGTGCATGTCATGTCATGAAAAAATGGGGGAAAAGTAAAGAATTTATAAAAATATGATGATTGCCTTGCTTCTTAATTATAGTCATCATCTATTTTTTTAAGAATTGATGCAACATGTTCTATCACTGACTTTTCAGGTGCAATGAAGACATGTTAACTACTTCTGTTGGAAGTCGTCTTATTTACTTGTTGGTTTTACGGTAGGGTCTAGAATAGCTGTTCCCAACCCTGGATCATGACACAAATGATGGTCATGGGAGCAATGCTGGTGGCGCCGCACAGAAAAGATGAGCTGCGCCACGTGCCAGGAGCTCCCTCGCCCCCAGACCGCTGCCGTCACTGCACTCTGCTCTCAGCAGCAGGGCATGGAAAAGAAAGGTTGGGAACCACTGGTCTAGAATCTCACCATAACTTCTGCGCATCCTAACTGAGGACCAGAATGCCATCATCTTATGTGCTGTGCACACACAAAACTAAAAGGTGGTCTGTGTCCCAAAGAGTTTATCATCTATAACACAAGAGACCACAGAGGCATGCAGACAGATATATGAGGGATTATAAGGAAACAGTGAGACCATATTGGTCAACATGGTAGGGACTGATTTTAACCGAAGAGCAATCTTGCTGATTTCAAGATTTTTTTAGACATCATAGTAAAGGAAAACTTTAAGAAGGAGTTTCAAGGAGGATAATGAGGTGGCTTCATTACTGCATGGGAGAAAGCATGAAGGTGTCTGCTTGAAAATTAATGAATAATGGAAGCTGGTGACTTGGACTAATTTGGGGGCATAGAATCAAGGAAGAGTAGGGTTGCAAGATACCTCAGCAGGTCATCTTGCTCAAAGCAGGATCCTCACTATCTAAACCAGCTAATACAAGTGTTTGTCTAACCTAGTCTTGAAACTCCACAACCCTCTCATACAACTGCAAAGCACAGTGCCTAAACACATAAGATCCTAATCTGCCACAGGTAAAGTGGGAGGATGAGGGTATTGTCAGTGTCCTGCTGCTGTGAGGACAGGAAGTAGCTGTTAAAATACACTTGAGAAAGCCAAGAAAGAGGACCACAAGCCCTACTGCAGAGAAAGACAAACACCTCCACAGTCCAGGCTAAAGGTAAATTTCTTCTTGATCCCAATTGAGGTGGGCAGTTTGAATCTGCGTAGAGGAGCAAGACCCGCTAGCCTGGAACCTCTGGGTTTTTGTCCAAGCAGGAGCATAGGCTTAACCCAGGTCAAATTTCAAGCCATGACATCAGCCAACACTCAATGTGTCTGAGGAAGATAGAAACCTCTCATACCATCGATAGCTACATGTGGCAACCAGTAAAGGCCAGAAAGATGGGAAAAACCAAATATTTTTCATTCTGCATTGCACCTCAAAGACGGCAAACACAATTACCCACATCACACACCCCAAGTGGAGAGCCAGAAATCCCCTTTCTATCATCCTTGGAAGACATAATTAGATAGGACTAATTTATTACAAATTTACCAGCACATAGGGATGATTCAAGAATTTATGTGGCCTGTAGGAAAGATCAGGCTTAGTAGGCTTCTCTAATTGGCATAGCACAGGGGTCAGCAACTGATGGACCTGCCCCATGGAACAATTTGATTTGGCTCATGGTTGTAAGGCCATGAGGACATTCAGTGGCAGGGATCTTTAGCTGCAGGCACTTTCCCTGTGCCTCCTCAGGGAAAAGTGCTGGCTGAGTGGGGTTGTTCTCATGCTGTTGTGGGGAAAAGTAGTGGCTGGGTGCTAGGACCTGTCCTCTCACTCATTTCTGGCTCAAACTGGGTCACTCTGGAGTGTAGACACAAAAGGTTGCCAACCTGTGTCATAGCACATGCCCTGTGGACTGGGAGAGATTTGCAGGCTAGAGCAAAAGCCATTATTGGAGTGTTGGAAATTTTTCTTTGGCTGAAAGGTTGGATTAGGAGGATTTTTGGCAGCAAGCTTGGAGTTGAGAATTTGAACCTTGATTCCTTTTAGGGGTAGGGTCACGGAGTATAGTTTTGTTGAAGAAGTTAAAAAGTACATGCTAGGAAGGTGTGCTGACTAGATGCCTTTTGATGTCTAAAATCTTGTGTCTTGGGACATAGTAGGCACTTGTCTATGGTTAGCAGTTAGATTTGGAGCTTGGAAGCCACAAACTACACCTTTAAAATTCTAAGCAATCACTCTTTGTGCAGAGTTGAACAGCCATACTGGTTTTGGAAGTACTGCAACTTTTTCCAAGGGAGACATACACATACCATTTTGTCCTTCCTTACTGTTTTCCTTCAACACAGATAAGTAATTTGTTGCAAATATATGTAAATTTTATTTCTTTTGGGAAAAATAATAAAGGTCCTGTGACTCAGATGGTATTCTTGGTTTGCAAATGAGTCTGCCTTATGTATTCAATTATTTTATGTGCTGCTGGCTAAAATTTCCATGAATATTTAATTTAGATTTTTGAATTTTGACATTGAAAAGCCCAGTGAGAGAATAAAATTCAATAAAAACCTGAAATGTTTTCAAAAATCTTTTTGAATGTTTAGCTTAGTTAATCCATCAAAGTTTGAAATTTTAATTAAAACTGTCAAAATTTCACATTTTAATATTTGTTTACCAATTAATTAATAACATTAATAACACATGGTTTATCCTCCCATCCTTGCCTAATGTAAACTTATCTACAAGAGATTAATCAAAAGAGACATTCTCTCATTTTCCATGTTGGTAGAACAAATTCTTGTTTGTCTCTTGGCAATGGTAACACATATCTGTCTTTCTCACCCTGACCTCTTTTTTGTTTTGGATTTTTCCTGTTCTCAATTTAAACTCCTGGTGGTTGTTCCTACAGGCTGTGTTTGGTGATTGGCCCCATTGCTGCTCTGTGGAACATGGCCTGTTCATGATTTGTTGAACTGTATTTGCACTAGCTTTGGTTACAGAAAGCAGCAATGTGTAAGCTAATGTGTTACACAACTTCATGTCATTTCCAAAAGTGCCTCAGGGTATGTTTACAATGGATGCAGACCAAAGTGACAATTTTCACCCAATCTAGCCACAGAAAGTGGTCTATAGCTGTGATCAAACACAAGTGCAAGGCCATAGACAGCTTCAAAATGGCTGATTGGGTGAAAACCTGAACCCTCATTACATGAGGGGTCAGATGAAGATGTTTCAAAACAGAGCTGCTTTTACCACCCAGTCTCGAGATGATTTCAGAATGGGAGGGGGGAAAGGAAGTGGAAGGAGTTTGGTTTGGGTTTTTTTTTTTGGTTTGGGGTCTATTCATGCCCCTCTGGACTACAGTGGCTGTGGTGGGGGTGGCTCCAATTCACCCACCCTACCCTTCAGCAATGGCTGGGGAGCAGCTAGAATGAGCTCCCTCTGCTCCCTTTCCCCCCTCCCATTCTGAAAACCTTGCAGCCTCCCAGGGAGGAGGGACCATTGCTAGGGGAAACCAGCTGCAGGCTGCAGCCAGCAGCTAGATTCCCCTCCCCACTGGAACCAACAGTTTACTTCTGTTTGGTCCGGGGGATCCTTGTAAATCAGAACGCTTCCTGTAAAGCATTCTCAGTTACAGTGGGGAGCTGCACTTCTGTCTGCACCTAATGTGTCCTGTGTGAGACCAGTCATAACCACTAAGAAAGAAGCCAGTCATTCTTGCTCTGCACACACTCAGGCTGGCAAGTGTGTGCTCTAAACATCTTGGTGTTGCCCTAAGCTTGCATCACAGCTTGCACTTGAGAGAGCCTAAACATGGTATTGAGGTACATGGGAAGGTGTTTTCTGAACTACCAACACTGCAAATTTGTGTCTGGGTTGGTACTGAGCAGGCATAAGTGAGTGGGACTTACTGCTCAGTGGTGTGCCCTGCCTCACTCAGGACATTAGACAGACATGTCCTTGGTGATTTAGGAGTCTAAAGTACAAATTCAAAAAGGTATAAGGGTGTGTTTACAAGAGACCACCAGCTGCCAACAGTGCCAGCTCTTCCTCAGGTGGGGACCCTGGCCAGTCACCTGCATGCTGCACCCAGTTGCGCAATGAGTTTGCTTGGAGCCACATGCCATCACCACCAGCTGGGACCCACTGGAGCCACCAGGTAAGCCAACCCCATCAGCCCCCTCCACATGGTAAGCACCTCAATGGGGGGAGGGTCCTCCCCACCCCGGTCCCTCCCCCTGGTCCTGGTTCCCACTCCCTGCCTGGGCCAGCCACATTCCCCTGGCCCCTGGGTTCTCTCACCATGGCATGCAGGGAGGTGGTTATTTTAAGTCAGGGACAGTAATTTTTCATCTGCTTCTTTACCAGGTGCAAGCATTGACCACAATTCAAGCTAAGTATGCAACTTAAGCTAAGCACAGCACAAAGGTCAAAACTCAGGCAGGAAGGCCTCTGGGTCCCAACAGTGATGAGGGTCTTGGCTGGCAGCTGTCTGGGCCTGGAACTGCCCACCTGACATACCATGGGCCTCTGGTACAGAGCATCGTATCTCAGAAATGTTGCAAACTCTCATAAACCACTTCTTTATCATGGCTCTGTGGGTCCTGCAGCTGCACATGGGGGAGAGCCTCCAGTTAGCAGCCTGGATGTGGGCTCAGGGTCACCACCCCCTAGGCCAGGGGCCCTGCGGATGAGCTGGCTCCACAGGAGGAGGACCCAGGACTTTACCCTTCTCCTAGGCTAGTGATGGCTGCTGATGGCTGTCTGAAAGATCTATGGGCCTGGTGGACAGAGGACATTGCCCACAAGGATGTGCTGGACAGGGTGGATCATGAATTCTGGGTGCAGGTCCTGGCCCTGGAGTACAAGTGAGTGAAGGCCCTGTAGGAGCAAAGTGCATTCATGGCCAGGACATTGGAGGCCATGGAGGATGACTGCAGGGTGCTGGACAGTGTCTTGGCCCTGGCAGTCACCTTCATCCAATTTGCTGCCCTGCCCCACCTGGCTTCTGGCAGTTGCCTGCTGCCCAGATGTAGACTCCCTCGTGGGTCTTGATGGAGGTCCAGTGCTACCTCCATGGGCCAGGAGCCCCTGCTCCAGGTCCCCCACCACCCAGCCCCCACACCTGGGCCCAGGCCTGCTGCTCACCCCGGCTCCACATGGGTATGGAGATGGAGCTGCCTGAAGCAGGTCCAGGACTGTGTGCCAGCCTTGCTGGCCCTGGACACCAGCTGCCAGAAGGGGAGCCACCCACACTGGGAGACCAGAGGCCGCTGTTGCCCCTCGGTGAGCCCCACACCAACTGCACTTGCTGTGGAGTGCACATCTGCAGGGGAATGGATGCATGCTGCATGTTCCCAGGCTCTGCCCCCTAGGCACCCTCACCCCATGGCTGCCTACCCCTGGAGGGCACCCACACAAACCACCACATTATTGTAAATAGTTTTCATGGGGAAGAAGGTGTTTTATTGTTGGCAGGGTGGGTGGTAGAGGGGCTTTGTTGTTGGGAAGGTAGGGGAGAAGGCATCTGTTTGCTGGAGAAGGAGGAGGGTTTATTTGTTGGTGACGGGGGGGGGTCTGTTTGAAATGAGGGGAATAAAAAATGTTGTTCTGAGACATGTCTGCAGTGAGTGTGGTGCTGGGTTTGGATGTGGGGATGGGGAGGAGGGTCCATTGGGAAGCTGTTCAGGTGGGCTATAGCAGGGACTGCAGGAGGTGGTGATCAGCCAGCCCCTCTTGCACCTGGAGTCCTGGCCCCCACTGGCAGGTGTGCAGCTCACCCAGGGTCTTGGCAGAGGTGTTCTGCTGCTTTCACTGCCTCCACGTCTGGTGCTCCTTCTGCCAGGCATCCTCCGCTCACTGTGCCTCCTCTGGACAGGCCTCACAAAACACCCCCTCCAGTCTTGCAGATGTTAGGCAGCACACAGGCTGCAAAGATGACCTGGGGGGATGTTGTTCTCGGCGAACTCAAGGCGGGTGGGTGAGGGTACACCAGTATCCCTTGAGGTGGCTGAAAGTTCATGCCACCAAGGCATGGGTCTGGCTCAGGCACTGGTTAAATTGGGCCTGGTGGGGGTCCAGATGGCTGGTGTACAGCCACATGAGCCTGGGCAGGACCAGATAGGCAGGGTTCCTGATGAGGAGGGTTGGGACCACCACAGCACCCAACTGGAGGTCTGGCATCCCTGGCATGAAGCACCCACTCTGCACCAGGGCTGGCAGGGCAGAGTTCCAAAACACACAGAGTTCCAAAGCACCCAGCCAGTGGTCACATTGGTGAAGGCACCACAATAGCCTGGAGCACAACTGAGTGGAAGCTCCTCCAGGTCTATTAGGGGTGATCACTGTTGGGTAAACAGATGATGGGTATATGGATCCTGTTCAGGGCCCTGATGCACTGGGGAATCCTAGGGCATCAAACCCCAGCACCACTGCTGGTGGGTTGTGCACCCAGAGCACCGTGTGCCCCAGCATGTCCTGAGGGGTGCTGCATACCTCCAGGATAGCTTCCATTGTCAGTGGCCTTGCCCACATAGTGGAGACTGGCAGGCATGGCCAGCTTCAGTAGGTCAACAGCCAGTTGGGTGTCTGTGGGGAGAGGCAGCCACATGGCAGTGTTCTGCCACTCCAGGTGCAGGCAGAGCTGTTCCAGGAGGTCCAGGAAGGTGGCTTGGGTCATCCTGAATGCCTCCAGCCACTGCTTATCATCCCAGGTCTGCTGGACAACATGCAGTCATCAGTCTTCGCTGGCCCAGCAGGGCCACAGGTGGTGGGGCTGGAGGTCCAGCGGAGTGAGGGAAAGGGCAGCCAAGGCAGTGGTGTCTAGCAGTCTATTGTTGACATCTCTGCTGCGGTCCAGTCAGCATGATGGGGTCCAGGTGGCAGCTGTGCAGTGGTGGCAGCCTTGGAATGGTGTGGTGCAGCCAGGCAAGTGGCCACTGTGCAGGGGTGGTGGGGGGAGACAGGTTGGTAGAGCCCAGATGGCTATGGACCAGCCAGCAGGTGATGCAGTGGGCCAGTAGGGCCATCATAGTGCCCAGCAGGAGCCCAGGGTGCTGGGCATTGCTGCCAGGGGTAGGATCTGGATTAGCCATGGTGCAGGGAGGCAGAAGTAGCACTGACACAGCTGCAGCATGCTTCTCCTGCACTGTGCATGCTGTTCCTGGCCAAAGAAGTGGCTGGCCAGGGAGCAGAGAGTGGGGCTACCTTTTCAAGATGGTGTCAAGCCTTGAGCTTCCCTGGTGGTGGCAGGAGCCCATTGCAGGATCACAGGAAGTGGGATATCTGCTCCCATGTCTCTGCATGTGTAGATGCCTGCTTGGAAGGATTTATTTGTGGGTAGTGTACTCATAAGTAAACTGGTCCCAGATCAAATGCATGTGTAGATGTACCCTAAGTGACTGAAATAAATGGAGATTTAGATACTTAAAGTACCTATACACGTTTTTTAGATCTGGCCCTCAGTCCTATTCTCAAAAATGTCTTTGACACTTCAGAACCCAATGCCCCACATGTTGTATAGTCCAACATAATTGTGTCATATGGAGATACACCTGCATTGGCTTAATCCAGCTGTCTTGCATATGTATTACAATGAAGCGGTGGAGGTATAGATTTAGTAAAATCTATAGTCAAGCCTATGCTTTTACAACTTAGTTCCTTCTTGGTAGCCAAAATAGCTAGTGTTCAGATATGTCTATAACTGCAGCAATCATTTCACTTTAGTGCAGATATAGCATAAGAAAGTCAGTGCTTAAGTCAGTTTTGAGATATAACTTAGTTTCTTAAATCTCTTTGGAAAACATTATCCAGGACAATAAACTAGCTTATATTTAAGACCTTAATAAAATCAAACATTCCCCATAATTTTAAAGTACTCTAAAAACTTGTTCCAGCTCTTCTCCAAGACCTCTTTCAAGTTCCTCCCCTTCTTGCTCTGCCTGAGTTGTATTGTTCTCCATTGTCTCATAATTTGGTTTTCACCCCTACCGATGTAAGAAAGTTGTCTGCTGCAGTTCTGCCTCTAAATCCATGGATCTCTCCATGACACTAACTGCCAGATGCTTGTCAGAGTTGAAAGTATATTTTTTCTATGTTCTTATTCAATTCAATGGGCATGGCCCTTCCTTGGGCTTGGTACTCAACAGGTATCCTAGGGAAATCACATTTAAACATAAGGTTACAAAATCTGAGCCACACAATACTCACTGGATTTGATAATGATTAAGAAGTGAAAGGGCCTGTTTTTAAATCAAAAGTGCCAAACTCCGCTAATGTAAAATGAAAGTAGAAGTGAAAAGAAATGAGCCACGTAAGTACTGGAATATAGTTAATTTATTATGGCAAGCCTGTGCTTCAGCTCTAATCCCTTGTTTGAAAATCAGAACCAGATTGTTGAAACCCCACCTGCCACAGTCAATCTGTTTCATAATTACCTGGGGGTCACTATTTTTGTTTACAGTAATAGCACAGTAAATAGTGCTTCTGTCTTTGTTTATGACCTATTTAAGAGATGCAAAGACTCTTAAGGACATTCTGTTTTTAATAGAGCTCTGTGACTACCTGCTTCCGCCTTCCAAAGTAGAAGGCAATGGATCAAGCTTCCAGCTCTAACTAGATTAGAGGGAGAAAGGATTTTAATAGGCTGCCAAGACTGATGTTTGAAATGATCTTAAATTTTTAGTTACTGCAATGATTGGAAATCATCGGCACATTTCTATTTTAGGTACAAGGCATTTAGAAAAAGTCTTCTGGCCAAGTTAGTTGAAGGGTTAAAATTTAGATCCTGGATAGTTGGTGGCTGTCCTAGTGGAGATGAGACCACAAAGTGCCATCCTACAAGAAGAATTTATTTTCAGATGTGGGGCATGCAAGTATGATGCGAGATGATTACTTCCTGGACTGTTCATGAACAAAGAAGTGTGCCTTGTTGGACAAGGACAGTATGTATCGTCACAAGGTCAGAGGTGTTAGCACTGAGGGTCTTGCACCTCTAGCTGGTCTATTCACATACATTAAATTCTGCTTCAAAGCACATAGTTTCTCTGCATGTGTGTATTTTTATATATGTCTTTGTGTGTGTGTGTACGTGAGTGTGTACGCACACACATACACAGAGCCACATTCTTAAATACATTTAAAGGAAATTGTCTTAATCCTTCAATACATTGGAGCACTGGTTATTTAAAGATCTGCAACAGGCCAGCCCTGGATAACTTTTAAGGTTCACAGAACTTCACACTCTGACTGGTTGTTAATGGTGTTATAAGTAACCAAAAGTGAATACTAGGTTTGAATACCAATTGCTTGACTGTTTATATATATATATATATATATATATATATATATATATATATACACACACACACACACAGAGTCATTTAAAGAGAAGTACAGTCATTTAGAGAGAAAAAGCATACATTTAGAGAGAAATACAGTGCTGATGTTCTTAGTGAGGGGATGAAGTAATATTAAATGTTAACTTCCTTATGGTTAATAGTGGAGTTTATGAGCTCTGCATAACATATGGAGGCAATCAGTATTCAAAACCTGGTATTTAGTTTTGGTTACTTATAACACCATTAACAGCCAGTCAGAGTGTGGTGATCGGCATACCTTAAAGTTATTCAGGGCTGGCCTGTTGCAGATCTTTAACTAACCAGTGCTCCAGTGTACTGATGGGTTAAGACAATTTTCTTTAAATATATTTTAGAATGCGGCTCTGTGAAACAGTTTGAGAAACAAAACTACATACAGGAGAGTGAAAGGGGCTTCTTGCCAAGCCTGGGTCTGTGGTTACAAGTGACTTCAGAAAGAATCCAGATTACAATAGCTTAAAAAGAAAAGTATTAATGTGGAAGGAACATTGCGAAATTTCTTATCCTAGCTGCTTTTGCATCTATGATGAATGATGTAATTATGAACCTATCCCAAAACACTTTACATGTTAAAATAGCTCTTTCCCTTTTCCCTTTGGAAAATGTTACTGAAATGCTACCATCTGTAAACAAACAAAATAACCCAAATTGCAGCTTTGCAAATAAGTTACCCTGGGCTCAGGTTACTCTAGGTCATATGAAGTCCCTAGTTATATTATGGATGTCCTCATTTTAGGATTTAATATTGCTCTCTGTTCCTGTAGTGGCTGCATACCTTTCATGTCAAACCAATAATAATAATATAGTTCTTGGTGGACTTACGGAGCTTATATCCCATTTCCATTTGGGGGGCAAAACAAATATTTTTCTTCTCGTTCAGAGTCACATCCCCCAGCAGTCATTCCAGCACTCCACGTTTATGTTTTAGCACAGAAATCAGCTTCACCTGCCTAAGATATGCACTCCACTTTAGAGGGCTTTTGGTGTGGCAAGTGAGTAAATATTAGGGCTGTGTGAAGCTTCATTCCCAGATTCGATTTGGTGGAGATTCAGTCCAATTCAGTGGCCAAATCCCTGAATCTGAATTGAATCAGAGGACCCTTTAATGTCTCTGAATCTAATTGGACCCCTCTGAATTGATTCAGAGAGATTTGGAAACATTCAGAGATTCAGACATAGAGACAGCTTTAAGTGTTTTTTCTACATACCTCTAGGTAGCAGGGGCTCGGGAGTGCTGTGTGGCTGGGGCGCATGGAGCATCCCTCAGAAGCACAGGGGCTCCCCAGCATGCTTGGCAGCAGACTCGGAAGTGGACCAGAAGCACTTCCGAGTCCACCGGGGAGCGCATGGGGGCCCCCCTGCACCCTTCCCAGCTCAGTGACTGGTGCCTCCTGGGTGTACCCGGGCTCCCCCTGTGGCTGATCGCCGAGCCAAGGGGGAGCAGCAGGCAGTCATCAAATTGAATCACTGTTCCTAATTTGGGCTGAATCCAAATCTGAATCAAATAGGACCCACTTCACATATCCCTAGTAAATATGTGCGTATGGTATGTGAGTAAATATGGGAAACTCACCTTCTTCTTTCCTTCCTTCCTTCCTGTTAATAATGTATTTTCTTCATTAATTTTCCTACTGAGCAAAAATACATGTTAGCTGCTGTTGAGTACAGTCACAGGGTGCTTGCTATTTACTCAACATTTTTGACTAATGGGGCACTTACCCAGGTACCTAATTTATAGCGAGGATATTTTTGCAGCTATTGGCCAGGCCTTTTTGCATCTTGGTCACTAGTATGAAGCAAGTTGTACTTAGTATGAGCTGAAAATATTTAATCTCTCTTGGCTTTGATGGTCAACAAAAAAGGAGTTTCAGGTCAATGTCTAGAAACTGTTCTTTATACACCAAATAAATCAGCCATTTAACTGCAGCCAGGGTTCTTTAAAAGAGGAAGAGACATCTTTAGAAACATCATTTTTTTCAAATATTGTTCCAGTGTTTTGTGAAATCTTTGTCTTTAACTTCATAGATAGCTTATTAAACTTAGACTTAGAGAATCACCAATACAGTAAGCAATTTATTAGTGTCTTGATTATAATAAAACTTGGAAAAAATAGGGTTGAACTGGTTAAATAAGGATTAGCTGCTTTTCTTCTACCCACAACCAGTTTAAAAAAATTCATCATCAATAAATGAGCTTTTACAGACAGGGATAGTTAAAAACATTTGAATTACAGCATTTGTAGACAACTGGTCCTGGCAGTCTGTCAGCATTGAATGTTATAAAATCATTTTTTATTCATGAATCTGTTATTAATCTTGACTTCTACAGCCAATATAATATGAATATAGAACAATTAGTATCAGAGTTCTTTATTTCTTGCTGGTGAAAATATTTATGTCAGTAAAATGGGAGGAAAATACATGAATGTAAACATCAATATTAGCTAACAAAATTCATAATAAATACATTCAAATTCCTCCAAGCCTTATTATCTTCACTATTTCTTTTACCTCTGGCAGATTTCCTTCAGCTTGGAACCTCTAACAATAGGGATTTTCACTTCTTAAGAGTGGTGATAAATCTGAAATCAACAACTGTTAGCATGATTGGTAGGTTGCTGGAAGAAAATGTTTTTTGTGCAGCATCTTGTCCAAGATTCAATCAGGCTTCAAACCAAAACATTCCAATCAGACAGTTCTCATGGATTTTCAGTAATGAGCAAAATGGGATGGGTGGAGAAATATTTACCATTGTCTCTAAGGCTCTTGAACTTTATTATCCTTTGTGCAGTGTATTCGCCAGTCTAAAATGTTATGGCCTCAGTTTTCAATACGTGGCCTGTATTTGAACATGCCTAACCTGTCACTCAGATCCCAGGGTAAGATTTGAACAGACAAGCTCTGACATTTGCACAGTTGTGCATGCAAAATTGTAGGTCAGGTAAAAGCTGAAAGCTCTATGATGTTAAAGATTGGGTACGTTCCTCAACTGGTGTGACTCAGTCTAGCTCTATTGACTTTAGGCTACCTTGCTATGCTGCCAATGATGACTTCTTCATCTCTTGCTATGTTGAAATCAAGACTGTATTTCTTTTCCGGCTAGATTGTTTCAAGAAATGTAACAAAATGAGCTCAGCCAGGACGAACTGGGTGAATCTCTGTGGTCTGTGTTGTACAGGAGGACAGACCATACATTATAGATTAAAGGCTAGAATAGTTTTAGCAGCCATAGTCTTGCCCTGGCTTAGTGTAAGGGAGGATCTATAAACATCTACCATTAGGCATTTGCTTCCTATTTGCTTTTATCCTGTTTCTACAGGTGGCTGTGTTGTAAGCCCATGCGGAACTGTGTTTCATGGTGCATCATTACTACAGACTTCCTGCATAGCTTTTCCACATTTTGTGCTCTTCTGTATGTAACAGAACTTCTGCTGCAGTTAGGTCCTCTGTTTTGCAAATGAGGGTCTGGGATTTGGCCCCCAAAATGCTTCTTGTGATGTGCAATTCTATTCTGGGGTGTGTTGCTGAAGTCAAAGAAATTTAATGCAGGTTCTGTGTTAGTTTAATACTATGAAAGAGACAGCAATCAGTGTGAATGCACAGAAATCTGAATCAAGTATGCTTTCCTGCACAGTGCTAACTGGGCTATGTGATCTATAAGTAAGGTTTTGCTCCTGTGAGCACTACTATGCAATGGAGAAACTCCAGGATAGTAGTAGAGGTATTCTGGATGTATGTTGACTCAGATGAAAATAGATTAGAGTCCATTGTATGTACTGAGATAAAGGCACTCAGTGTTATTTACAGTAATAGAAAATATAATAGTCATCTCAACCATGCTAGTGTACACCTATGAGAAGTACAACAAATTCACTCTGTATTTACATGCATTATAACACACATCAGATTCTAGTATTGCTGCCTAGGTGCCGGGAAGGTCTAATTAGGTTGCTGTTTCAGAATCGTAACTGCTACATGCCTGACTCTTGCTTTCTAAATAACTGACGTGATGTTATGTTAAGGCAATACTTTTAAAATAAGATCAGTTTCAGGATTAGTTTTACATTAACATTAATCAGACTTCAGCCTTCAAACCTTGCTTTGGCCTTTTGCCCATGTATAGCTCAGTTTCAGTTGGCAGATATTTGAATACAGAAGGATGCCCTGAAAAAGAAAATAAAATAAGTAGGGAGGTTATTCTCCAGATGACATTTCTGTCCATGTGGTGCTGTCAGAATAGTCAGAATCAGGCTCCATTTTCCTGTAAATAATACATCAGAGCTAAGTTTCAACACCAACGGCTTATACTCATTTTCTGGTCAATTACCTTTTCCACCGATCCAATAGTTTCACAATCATAAAAGGGAAGTAATGACTTTGTGAAACCAGTTTGTAAAGTAGGATAGCTTTCAGCAAAGTGATTTGATGAGTGTTCAGGAAAATAACATAAGATAGGATGAAAATAGGAGTTGAACATGAGGTCAGTTGAGGTCAGATCCAGATTGGTTCAACAGGCACCTAAATGAAATTCAAAATTTTGCTTTTGAAATTCTAACAGTGTTGGTAATTTTTCCTCCTTCTGTTTTAGTTATTTGTACCACTTACTTTACTGGGTTTGGCCAGAATTGGCTCATATGAAAACTCCTGTTTTTCAGACCCTGAAAGACTTTAAGGGTGTTTATAAACATGTTCTGGGAGGGGAGGAGGCACTTTAATTAGCACAGCTCTGACACCTGTGCTAATTAAAAGCACCCAGGTTTCATGTGTATCAGTATCCTTGCACTAAAAAATGGTGGTGGGGCACTTTGAACTAAACCTTGTCAAACAAGCTTTAGTTTAAAGTGTCCTGCCACCATTTTTCAGTGTGGGGATGCTGATACATGTGATGCTGGAGTCTGCTGAAGCATGGTAACTACCACACTCCAGCAGGCTCGATTAATTGAGCCTGCTTCGATGTGTTGAAATTACAGTGCCACGGAGCAGCCTTCCTGCATGTGTATAGGCACCCAAAAGCAGTAATGCTTGTATTTAAAGAACTTGCAGAAAATCTTCATTAAATAGCTTGCAAAGCTACATTAGAATTTCCATTCTATAATCATAGAATAACAAATCATAAAAGGCAATGCATCAATTTAACAAAGTGCAGTTAATCTGGCTGTTCCAGCCATGACAAGAGTGGAAGCCAATAGTACCGGAATGCACTTCAAACTGGAGATTCTGGTCACAAAATACACATTGTTTTTATGCACATTGTTTAAACTACTTGATGTATGATATTACATTTTTAAATATGCATCAATACTGAAAAATGTAACCTGGAGCTAAAACATGTTAGGTGTGAAGTTTCTCCACCTATGGCAATTCTGAATTCTCAGTGCCCTCTCGGTGCCCTTGCAGTACCTTTGCTCTGCTTTGCTTTGTGTAACAATGCCTAATTAATAATACCCTTGCCTTTACTTCTTACAATTTCAGGTCTAGCCTGACTTTTATTTAACCCAAATCCTTAGGTTCACTAAAATCTATATTCCACAAGTTCTATACATTCTATGAATTCTACAAATTCAGTTTTTTCTTAAACTTTTTTGTGCCATGTCAGTCATTGTGATTGGCTCTGCTCCATCAGCCATAAAGCATATTAGGCCTCTAAATTCATTCTCCTCCTCCATTTTGGACTTCAGTTCTCTGGGTGCCTACATCTGGGCTGCTGTTCGTGGAGCAATTTAGATTGGTGCTGTGGAGATACCTGAACTCTATGTCTCTGCAGGGGCTTTATCCTTCAAGGTTAATCTAACCTGCCTAGATTGAATCTGAAACTGGAGCAGTGAGGGGGAAGGGCCTGATGGGATTTCAGTCCCTGCCCTGGTGTCTGGGCAGTGTGAGCCCCTTCCTAGCGGGGGGCAGTGTGGGGAGGCGGGGAGCTCTGAGCAGGGCCGAGAGTTGCCATAGACTGCACAGGGTGGGTGGTGGTCCCGGGCTCAAAGGGGTCCATCACCCCTCAAACCCCCTAGCACTGCCAATGCCACTCATCTGTAGCAGCTTTCCCTACCCTGCTCCTGCCTGCAGCATGCCCCCCTCCACCGGGAAGGGGTTTGCACTCCAGGATACCATGACAGGGGCTGCTGCCCCTGTCATGGTCACTCCCCCCTCACCTCTCCAAGGCAGGCATGCAGCTAGTAGGCTCCCTTAGGCAGGGGGCCAGGAGGGGCTTATTCCCCCTCTGCCCCTGAGGGACTGCAGTAGGGTCTGTCAGCCCCAACTGCTGCTGCTCGCAGAGGATGGGGAATAAACCCCCTCCCTGCCTCCCTGGCTCAGGGGCCAGGTTGCCCTGGCCCTGCCAGTGCAGCAGCAAGGGTGGAGCTCCCCGTGGACCCCAGTCCAGGTCCATGTAGGTGGGACTGGGGGGGAGAATTAAACCCTTCCCTAGCCAGTTTACTCGGAGCTATTGCCAGGTCCACCACTAGAGCAGCTGGCAGAGACATGTACATGCCCATCGGTGAAATAGGGGAGAGAGGGTGGGGAATAAACCTCTTACCTGCCCCCTTCCCAGGGCCTGTGTCTAGCCAGACTCCTGCCCTACCCTGTCCCTGCCTGTCCATGCTCTGTATGGGGAGCAGAGGAGTTGGGCCAGCCCTGCTCCGCTGGAGCAGAAAGCCCAGCTTAGGAAGTATATTGGGATTCTGGGGGATTCTGGTTTAAGTTAAAGCAGGAAGATGTCTGGGACAGACATTGCTTAAACTGGTTTGAGCTCAATCAGTTAAGTCTGATACTACATTCAACCAGGTTTATCTCAAACCCATTTCAGCCATTTTGAAACTGGTTTATGTGCACTGAACTTATGTTCTGTTACAGGTTTAAACCAGTTTCTGATCACTGAAAGTGGTTTATATGTAATGTCCGTCCCTAGTGGTGAGGGGAGACTAGAATCTGGGTTTTTCACTTCCTGCATGAGTGGCTTAATACTGAAAAGCAGTTTTGGTGTCAATGTAATGATGGTAAAACATGCTGGCATAACAGCTCTGGAGAAAGATAACCTCTTTGTGAGCCTAGCTTTTGGACTAAAACATGGGTTGGACTCCCCTTCTTCTCCTCTCCTTGTGGGTTTTTGTCCAGTGGGTTTTATGACTTATGTGGCTATCTGGCAAACATACAGCACTACATATCTCCCCAGTTTGAACTCGGTCTTGCTGAGGATGCCCTTTAGCTGTGTGAGTGCTTGCACATGCACACCACACTTGAAAGAGAACCACAAATTGTGCAGAATGTAAAAAATGGTGGTTACACAGCTTGGTAAGTCCCATTTGGGTGTGTGAAGTGAAATATGATATAGTCCTTTGTGTCTTTCTTTTCTGGCTCTCTCTCTAGTACAAGGATTTCATTTAGCATGTATCTTGGCTTTATCAAATAAACATATCTGCTCTGAAAACATGTCAATTAAGGGCAGACAGGGCTTTTGCTGGGCAAGATCCTTGGCTTTATATTAAAGTCACTAGAGTAATGTTGATTTACATCACCTAAAGAGCTGACCCAGGGCATTTCTCCAAAGCTTTCAAGCAGTAATTAATGGGAATTCAGTCAGATGCCTTGTATGCTAAGTGTTACTCACAGAGGGATTGATTTCCATTCTGGGTTAACAGTTATACATTTCCAGGCCCCTTTATTTTGACTGCAAAATGTTGAGTCACTTCTTGGGGGGAGAAAAGAGGGAGGAGGGCAGAGAGAGAAGTGATGGTGAAACTTTCACCTGGCTCTAGCACTGCAGATTCCCAGCTTTTAAGGTTTTCCTGGGTCACTGCAATAAATAACCCTATCACCAGCTCTTCAAGCTGACAGTTCAATGTCAGACATTACATTCACACTATTCACTGCACTTCTCTAACTTCCTTTAAAACCACCAATACTTTGACTTCTTGCCTGTTGAATCCTATCTGTGATAGTAAATATCTTGCTAGATATTTAGAGTGTCTGTTTTCTCTTTTCCCTAGCAGGATGAATGGAGAGTTTTGAAAAAAGCATATGCCTGTCCTTAGGCTGAACCCACTGGGGGACTAGCTGTAACACACTTTATTATATAACAGTAAGATCATTTTGGTGTCCCACTGAGTATTCATAGAATTCTGTTTTGACCAATAGAGTTCTCATTGTGTCTTAAATAATTTCTAAAGCAGTTTTGTGTGAATGTAATGATAGTGAAAGTGGCATGAATAACTGCCTTGGAGAAAGATAACCTCTGTGTGAGCCTAGTCCTTGTACTTATTCAAACAAGCTCAGGGAAGAATCCAGTTCTTATAGAATCAAAGGACCGGAAAGGACCTGTAAGATGATCAAATCCAGTCCTCTGCCTTGGGCAGGAGGTTATTGGGTTCAAACGAGCTCAGCAAGGTGCTTGTCCAGCCTCCTCTTGCTTCCAGCAGAGGTGGTGAAGTCACCATCCTTGGAAGTGTTCGTGTTCCAGATTCTAGGTACTCTTATGGAAAAGAAGTTTTTCCTAATGTCCAATCTACATTTTTCCTGAATTAGCTTGTGCCCATTGGTCCTTGTCCTCCTTGGGGGTGCCTTTCTGAACAGTTGCTCCCCTAGATCTTAGTGTTCACCCTTGACATACTTGTAGGTCACTATCAAGTCACCTCACAGTCTTTCTCTTGCTCAGACTGAACAAACCCAGTTCCCAGTCTCTCTCATTATAGGGCCTATCCTCCAGGCCCCTAATCATATAGGTGGCACTTCTCTGTACCCTTTCAAGCTCATCCACATCCTTCCTGAAGTGAGGTGCCCAGAACTGGACACATTACTACAGCTGTGGTCTCACCAATGCCGAATAGAGGGGGAGAAACACCTCTCTGAATCTATTCACAACACATTGGCTGATACACGCCAGGCTTCTATTTGCCTTGCTGGCAACTTCATCACACTGTTGGATCTTATCCATCTTCTGGTCAACTATCACCCCCAGGTCCCTTTCAGAGGCAGTGTCAGCCAGGGGACCATCATCCATTGTATAGTTGTGGTGAGGGCTCTTCCTAGCCAGATGAAGGACCTGGAACTTGTCCCTATTGAACTTCATCTGATTACTTTCAGTGCATAGGACCAGTCTGTCCAGGAACATTGATATGAAGTAAGTATTTAGGAGCTCTAACTTTTTGTGGGGATCAACTGTAGGCTGCCCCCACAAATTCAGTAGGGATCCCACAGTGGAGCTTGATTTTTTTCTTGATTATTTTGCTTATCTGCAATTTCTATAGAAATGCAACTTTCTCCTGACCTTAAGAGATCAGCTCTGAAGTCAAAAGGATAGTTTTCTGGTTGGGTACTATGCTTAGCCCTCTGAATAAGTGTTTTTGTTGTGGGCAAATCAAAATTGCCCCATAAGTGGTTTGGATTCTGCAAACTTCAAAAAGGATGTGGAGAAGCTTGAGAGAGTCCAGAGAAGAGCCACGCCCATGATCAGGGGTCAGGGAAGCAGACCCTACGATGACAGGCTGAGAGCCCTGGGGCTCTTTAGCCTGGAAAAGCGCAGGCTCAGGGGTGATCTGATGGCCACCTACAAGTTTATCAGGGGTGATCACCAGTATCTAGGGGAACGTTTGTTCACCAGAGCGCCCCAAGGGATGACGAGGATGAATGGTCACAAACTACTACAAGATCGTTTCAGGCTGGACATAAGGAAGAATTTCTTTACTGTCCGAGCCCCCAAGGTCTGGAACAGCCTGCCACCGGAGGTTGTTCAAGCGCCTTCATTGAACACCTTCAAGATGAAACTGGATGCTTATCTTGCTGGGATCCTATGACCCCAGCTGACGTCCTGCCCTTTGGGCGGAGGGCTGGACTCGATGATCTTCCGAGGTCCCTTCCAGCACTAATGTCTATGAAATCTATGAAATGTCTATGTAAGTTATATAAAATACATAAAATGCGTACATACAAAAATCATGTAAGATTTCTCATAGGTCCAGTATGAAACTGGAGATAGGCCTGTTGAAAGTCTCTGGGTTAAGGTCAGAAGGGAGAGCAACAAGGGTGATGTAGTTGCGGGTGTCTGCTATAGACCACCAGATGAGGAGGATGAAGTAGATGAGACTTTCTTCAGACAACTAGTGAGAGTTGCCAGATTACAGGCCTTGGTTTTCTTCAATCACCCTAACATCTGCTAGGAGGGCACAGGCAATCCAGGAAGCTTCTGGAGAGTGCTGGGAACAACTTCCTGGTGCAAATCTTGGAGAGAGCAACTAGAGGCTGTGGTCTTCTTGATCTACTGCTCACAAACAGGGAAGAATTGGTGGGAAATGTAGAAGTGGATGGGAACTTGGGCAGAAGTGACCATGAGATGATTGAGTTCAGCATCCTGAGGAAAGGAAGGAAGGAGAGAAGGAGAGTAAGGACTCTGGACTTCTGAAAAGCAGGCTTAGATTCACTCAGGGAATTGATGCGCAGGATCCCCTGGGAGACCAGTCCAAGGGGGAAAGGAGTCCAGGAGAGCTGGTTGTATTATAAAGAAACCATACTGTGGGCTCAGGAACAGACCACCCTGACATTCAGGAAGAACAGCAAATGTGGCAGGTGACTTGATGACAAGGGAGGAGTATAAATGAGGAGTATAAGAATATTGCTTGGGCATGCAGGAAAGAAATAAGGAAAGCCAAAGCACAACTGGAGTTGCAGGTAGAAAGAGACATGAAGGGTAACAAGGGTTTCTATAAGTATGTTAGCAACAAGAGGAAGGTAAGGGAAACTGTGGGTCCCTTACTGAATGGGGGAGGCAACCTAATGACAGATGAGGAGGAAAAAGCTGAAGTACTCAATGCCTTTTTTACCTGGGTCTTCACAGGCAAAGTCAGCTTCCAGAATACTGCACCTGACAACAGTTTGGGGAGGAGGTGAACAGCTGTCAGTGGTGAAAGTACAGGTTAAGAACTATGTAGAAAAGCTGGACGTGTACAAGTCCGTGGATGCAGTGTAGCTGAGGGAGCTGGCTATTTAGAAAAGCTGGACGTGTACAAGTCCATGGATGCAGTGTAGCTGAGGGAGCTGGCTGATGTGATTGAAGACCTGCTGGCCATTATCTTTGAAAACTCGTGGCAATCGGGGAAGGTCCCAAAAAATTGGAAAAAGGCAAATTTGGTGCCCATCTTTAAGAAAAGGAAGAAGGAGGTTCCAGGGAACTGCAGACCAGTAAACTTCAAATCAGTCCCTGGGAAAATTGTGGAGCAGGTCCTCAAGGAATCGATTTCTAAGCACTTGGAGGGGAAGAAGGTGATTAGGAACAGTCAGCATGGATTCAGCAAGGGCAAGTCATGCCTGACCAACCTGATTGCCTTCTATGATGAGATGACTGGCTTTGTGGAAGCAGGGAGAGCAGTGGATATGATTTACCTCAACTTTAGCAGGCTTTTGATATGGTCTCCCACAACATACCTGAAAGGAAGCTAAGGAAGTACGGGTTAGA
The DNA here is from genome assembly GCF_030867095.1 of Alligator mississippiensis. Taxonomy (NCBI): domain Eukaryota; kingdom Metazoa; phylum Chordata; order Crocodylia; family Alligatoridae; genus Alligator; species Alligator mississippiensis. The sequence goes on from NC_081824.1 coordinate 20,790,845, forward strand.
TTAATGGACTGTAAGGTGGATAGAAAATGGGCTGGCTTAGTGGGCTCAACAGGTAGTGATCAATAGCTTGATGTCTCATTGGCAGCTGGTATCAAGTGGAGTGCCCCAGGGGTTGGTTTTCGGGCTGGTTTTATTTAATATCTTCATCAATGACCCGGACGATGGGATGAAGTGCACCCTCAGCAAGGTCACAGATGACACCTACTGTGGGGAGTAGTAAGTATGCTGGAGGGTAGGGCTAGGATTCAGAGTGATGAAGACAAATTGGAGGATTGGGCCAAAAGAAATCTCATGAGGTTCAGCAAGGACAAGTGCAAAGCCCTGTATTTATGATGGAAGAGTCCCATGCACTGATACAGTCTGGGGACTGACTGGCTAAGCAGCAGCTTTGCAGAAAAGGACCTGGGGGTTACAGTGGACAGTTAGCTGGATATGAGTCAACAGTGTGCCCTAGCTGCCAAAAAGTTTAACAGCATACTGGGCTGCATTTTTAGGTGTGTTGCCAGCAGATTGAGAACATAATTATTTCCCTCTATTCGGCACTAGTGAGGCCACACCTGGAGTACTGTGTCCTATTTTGGGCCCAGAAAGGATGTGGGCAAATTGGAGAGATGGGGAAGGAGGAGACTTTCAGTACCTACATGCTCTTGCCCTGCAGTAAATGAAACCTTAACCCATGGTAGCGTACTTCTGTTTCATCTGGGGTAAATTGCTTGCAGTTACCTTTCCTTAACTATAGTCTAAGAGCACGCACATGGATAGTTGCTTGAGAGCTGATGATGTGCAGTATGTCCCTCTGGGCAATTTATTCATGTGCCCATGTCTCAAGTCAATATGTGGCTGGTAATGGGTTCAGAGCTACTTTCATAGAGAAACAGAGGGCTGGGAGAGACTCTTAGTCTTCTTGCTGCCTTGCTTACCTTGACAAAGTTTGTCTAACATGTTCTTTCAAACTTGCTTCTTTCTCCCCAAATTTCCAGGGAGAGAGATTCCACAGCCACCCTTAGTAACCTATTCCCTTAGATTTGGAAAGTTTTTCCTCATATGTTACCTAAAACTTTACTGTTAAATAGGTATTTTTTTTTGCCCCACTCCCAGCTGAAATGGAGAGCAATTTGGCCAATGTCATCTCTACAATAATCACTGACATATTTCAACACTGTTATCACATCCTTCTTTAGTTTTCTCTTTTCTAGACTAAACAAATTCATATCTCTCAACCTTTCCACATAGGTCATGTTTTCTAAATATCTTATTCTTGTTTTTCTCTTCTGGGGTCTCTCCAATTTGTCTACATCTTTTATAAAGTGTGGTGCCCAAGACTAGACACAGATGATGCCTCACCAGTACAGAGCGGAATAATTACCCCATGTGTATTATATATACAGCACTTCAGGAAACATATTCAGTAATGAGACTGCGTTTTCTGCATTTCCATCACACTGTTGACTCATATTCATTTGTGATCCACTATTCCCCTGCATTCTTTCCTGTTGTCTCACCAGTTATTCTCTGCCTTGTATTTGTGTGTTTGAGTTCTCCTTCCTAAGCGCAGTGCTTTGCACTTGTTTTTATTGAATTTCTTTTTGTTGTTTTTGGACCATTTCTCCAGTTTATCAAGATAATTTTGAAAAATGATCTTGTCTTCCAAAGTGCTTGCAGCCCCTCCCAGCTTAGTATCATCCATAAATTTTATACATTTTATACTCCCTATTGCATTATCCAAGTCCTTAATGAAAATAGTGAATAGAACCAGGCCCAGGACAGACTTCTGACAAGACCACCCTTGAAACAGCCTCACAGTGTGACAGAGAACCACTGATAACTCCTCCCTAAGTACAGTTTTCAGTTGTACAATCAGTTTATGGTGATTACATTCATATTTCTGTTGTTTGCTTAAAGCAATACCTTTTGGTTGATGTCAGAAGCCTAATTAAGGTCAAGAGATAGCACTTCTCCTGCTTCCCCCATATCCACCAGCTCATTTGTCCTGTTAAGTGTTGTGCCTTTAATGTCATGTTCAATAATTGCCACTTCTTCTGCACTGCTTTATCCTTCTGATTGTCTTTCCAAGAGATCCTACCTGCCAATTCCTTGAAAGATTTTTAAAGTCTGATTTTTTGAAGTTTGTTCTCCTTATTCTACCATTCTCACTCCTTCCTTTTCTTTGAACAATGAATGTTATTATTCCACAATCACTTTCAACCCAATTGCTTTCCACCTTTAGATTCTCAAACAGTTCCTTCCTATTAGTCAATAAATGAATCTAAAATAGTTACCCCCCTAATGATTTCCTTTGCTTTCTGGAACAAAAAATTGTCTCCCATACTCTTCAGAAACCTGTTGGGACTGTCTGTATCAAGCCATATTACTTCCCAACAAACACCGCAATAATTAAAACTTCCAATGACCACTAGGTCCTCTCCTTTGGATGTTTCCCAGAATTGCTCAAAAAAGCCTCATCCACCTCCTTTTTCTATTAGATGATCTATAGTAGACACTTTTTCCTATATCTTCACTTAAAGGAATTCAACAACCTGCTTGTCACCATACACAAAAATTGCATATTTGATCTTCCAAACTTCAGATCAAATATGCAACCAGACACACACACTTAGATATACATGAGCAACTGGTGCCTCCCGAGTCTGGGGAGGCACAAGATCACTGACCGGAGTGGGGGTCCCCCAGCAGCTGATTGCCAACCAGGGGGGAGGGCCCCCAGTGGCCAATCACTGACCCTGAAATCACCATAGGCGAAACTGGACGTGCACTTCCACCAGCACTTCTGGTTTCACAGCTGGCGTTTTCAGGGAGTGCACGTGCATCCACATACACCCCTATGTGTCACCAATGTAGATATATTATTTAGACAGAAGGCAAGATCTCTTCCTTTGTGTCTTTGCCCATCCTTCCTGAACAAGTAATGTCCTTCTATACCAATAGCAGAGTCCTGAGATTCACCCTACCATTCTCCTCTGATGCTTCTGTGATATGATGCTCTGGTAAGAAGCTGCAAGAAGTCTCATTTTAAACCTCCTCAGGAAATCTATGTCCTGCACTGTACATTTTTAAGGCAATTGTAACTCCTTTAGGAACTCTGCCATTTATTATATACAAGAAATACAGAGTTACTTGCTTTATGTAAATAGTAGATAACCTGTCAATGAGCTGGAGCTACTTGTGGTGGGGCAGCTCCTATAAAATACCACAGTGTTGTAACCTCCAGAGTACGGCAAGTATAGGATGCCTCAAAACCCTATCCCCCACTGCCTTGTAGATACTCCTGGGCAGGACAAAGGCTAAGGGATATCACCCTGACAGAAATGCACCCTCACTGAAGCATTAGGCTGTCAACAGCAGTTCTCATCTGCTGCTTTCTGGCAGAAGTTACAGTCATCAAGGCACTGAAAGTCTGGACTCAGTCTGGCCTTCTGATTCTGTCTCAGTGTTGTAAAGCGGGAATGGTATGTCTTAGGCAGCCTCCACTCCTTCATACTCTTGCCCTAGGTTTACTTATTGAAAGTCTTGGTGTGATGGTCACAGACCCCATACAACTGGATTGATTGGGCACCTGATTAGACATCTTACGCACACACCATGATCCAGCAGATCAATGGTTGCCTACTAAGATAACCTGTGGCTCCATTTTTAAGAACAGGAATTCTCCTATTTACCTATAGCTAGAACTTATGTCCCTGCTATATATAATTCACTCTGTGAATTTTACTTTGCAGCTGGTTGCATTTCTACGATGTCATGGGCCTATTGCGGGGATTAAAGGTACTATATGAATGTAGTTTTTAAAGCAACAAAAAGAGGCAAGGTTATTTTTTTATAAAATATATTTGTATTTCTACTTCTATTAAAGGATCCATCACCAGTTTCTATTCCATGGATTTCATTTTGGATTCAAACCTCAAGTCCAATGGGTTATGAAAATATACAGTGTTTCTCAGTTTTATGTGGTACTTTATTTTATTCCTTCATTCCTTTTTTTTACTTCAGATCATTGCAGTACAATGCTATTTCCTTGTGCACAAGGCTTTTTTTTTCTGTTGCTAGGAGAAGATGCACAGTTGTGAATGCAGAACAGTTGTAAAATAAGTTAGTTTTACATACACATTTCTGCAGAAATAAATCAGTCACCAGAGAGTCATTCTCTTGGAAAATGAACAGTGCAGATGAGCAGAGAGGTTTGGGACCAGGGATAATCAGCCACAGTTACATCTGTGCAACAAGGACCAACAAGAGTCTATCCCAGGACTCTGTGTAATAAAATGAAAGCCTCCAAGTTGAGTCTGACTCTTTCTTTGTTTGAATGAAGACTGTATTTAGTTTAATGTTCCCAAAAACACAAATGCTACCTTAAAAAAAAGTGTTCAAGGTGAAAGCATCTTTTTCAAGACACACAAAATGCCATTTTTCTTTAATTTTTTTTTAAAGGTTCTATGCTTCTATGAACTAATCCATATGTGAAAAAAAAAATTGGAAATAAGCAGCTAAGGGACCCCATTGCCATTCTTCATTGTTCATAATGACCCCACCCAGCTCATGCTGCAAGGCCGTAATCATATGAAAAATTGCATAAAACACTGCCTTCGTTTAAACATCCCCTCCCTTCTCTAGGTTATTCTTGTAATTCTTGGATAGGAAGAAATAAATACCCAAGAAGAGGCTATACTTGGGTTTTCCAGGTGACAGAGCACTTAGTATAATTTTTGGCTCTGCTGAAAGCTACAGCTAGGCTAGGGACAGAAATTACACATAAACAAGTATAAGCAATCAGAAACCAGTTTAAGCCTGTAACAAGTTCAGTGCAAATAAACTGGTTTCAAAATGTCCAAACCCAGGTTATGATAGACCTGGATGGACTTAACTGACTTAACTGATTTAGGTTAAACTGGTCTGTAAAACTACTGTTCCAGATTCCTTTCCAACTCAAATTAAGGACAAGTCACCCTGCATCCCAGGATGCCTTGCGATTCCCCCAACCCCCATTCACAGAGTTGGTGGGCTAGCCTTGGCTGTGTTGTCTGCTCAAGCAAAGCCAAGCTGACTCCAAACCCGAGCTGTCAGAGCTGAGGCAGCCAAACCTTTGCTCCCTAGCCTGTGTCCTGTCTGCACCTATGATCCCAGCAGGGCAGGGGTGTGGGAAGAGGGAGTAGAGCCCCCTGGCCCCAGCTCTGCCCCCAAGCCTGATCTGCCCAGTTGTGAGTTGAGGGTGATTTCCGTCCCCGCAGTTGGTGCTGACCCCAGCAGTGCATGGGGTTGCCCACATGGTAAAGCCCAACACCTCAGGCCCTGGCCCTGCCTCAGGGGGTTTCCTCTGCCCCAGCCCTGCCCACATGGGGAAAGTCTTCCAGCTGTGGGGACAAGGGGCTGCTTCTCAACTCCCTCTTGGGGGGTGGGCCAAGCATCAGCTGGACCATGGGGCGGGGGGGGGGAATCCCCTTTGCTCCAACACAGCAGGGCAGACTGGGGCTTGTGAGACCCTGGGCAGGCTGGGGAAAAACACCTAAGGTGCCACCCACCCCATGTGGGCAGCTCCCTGGATGCTGGGATTGGGGATTGTTCCATCTTCTCCCACCTGTGGGGGCAAGCCAGACTGCTCAGGGAACAGAGGGGGAATCTCCTTGGCTCCACTCTAGGCAGACCAGGGCACAGGGCTTGTGTGCAACTCCATGGGGCTGGACAGGATGCACCTGAGGGTACAGAGGAAGATGGCTGATGTGACTGCAGGCCCACTGGCCATCATTTTTGGAAACTGATGGTGATCAGGTGAGGTCCCAGAAGATTGGAAAAGGGCACATATGGTTCCTATATTTAAGAAAAGGAAGAAGGAGGATCCAGGGAACTACAGACTGGTCATCATCACTTCACTCCCTGGAAAAATCATGGAGCAGATCCTCAAGGAATCTATTTCTAAGCACTTGGAGGAGAAGGTGATTAGGAACAGTCAGCATGGATTCACCAAGGGCAAGTCATCACCTGACCAACCTGATTGTCTTCTGTGATGAGATGACCGGTTCTGTGGATGTGGGGAGAGCAGTGGATGTGATATACCCTGATTTAAGCAAGGCTTTTGATACAGTTTCCCACAAATTCATGCAAGCAAGCTAAGTAAGCACAGGTTGGAAGAATGGACTGTAAGATGGGAAGACAATTGTTTGGATCATTGGGCTCAGGGGGTAGTAGTCAATGGCTCAATGTCTAGTTGGCAGCCACTATGAAGTAAAGTGCCCCAAGAGTTGGTCTTGGGGCCAGTTTTGTTCAATATTTTCATCAGTGACCTAGACGATGGCACATAGCACACTCTCAGCTACTTTTTGGATGACACCAAGCTGTGGGGAGTAGTAGATACACTGGAGGGTAGGGCTAGGATTTAGAGTGACCGAGACAAATTGGAAGATTGGGCTAAAAGAAACCTCATGGGGTTCAACAAGGACAAGTGTAAAGCCCTGAACTTAGGACAGAACAATCCCATGCACCAGCACAGGCTGGGGGCTGACTGGCTGGGCAACAGCTCTGCAGAAAAGGACCTGGGAGTTACAGTGGATAATAAACTGGATATGAGCCAACAGTGTGCCCTTGTTGCAAAGAAGTCAAATGGCATATGGGATGCATCGGTAGGAGTGTTACCAGCAGTTTGAGGGAAGTGATTATTCCTCTTTATTCAGCACTGGTGAGGCCACACCTGGATTATGGTGTTCAGTTTTGCGCCCCACTACAGCAAGTATGTGGATAAATTGGAGAGAGTCTAGCAGAGGGCAACAAAAATGGTTTGGGGGCTGAGGGACATGACTTCTGAGGAGATGCTGAGGGAACTGGGCTTATTTAGTCTGAAGAAGAGAAGACCAAGGGGATTTGATAGATAGCTTCCTTTAACTACCTGATGGTGGGTAGCAAAGAAGATGGAGCTGGACTGTTCTCAGTGGCAGTTGATGACAGAACAAGGAGCAGTGGGACGACCGAATTGGGGATGCTCCTGTTTTTTGGACTCAATGTCCTCCTAAGGTCCCTTCCACCCCTAACTTTACATGATTGTATGAAACCCCCTGAGGTGGGGGACTCCTTCTACATGGGCAGCTCCCCAGCACCTGAGATGTGGATTGCTTCCTGCACCCACCTTGGAGGTGATCTGAGCATTGGCCAGATTGCACAGGGGAGGAGGGAGGCAGGAAATTCCCCAGCCTCCCATGGCAGGACTGACTGGGGTTCAGGAGACCATGGCTGAGGTGGGCAGACCCCCGCTGAAAGGGCTGGCACCTGGATGGGGGCTCCTTTCCCCCATGCCAGGAGATAGCCACGGGTTGGGGGCATGTGCTGGGCAGTCAGTCAGGAATGGCCCCCGCTCGGCTGGGCTCCACAATGCCTAGCAGGCTGGGAGGCAGGCTCGAGCACTGTCCGTTTTCTGGCTTGGGTCAGTGCAGACATCTGGCTGCCTTTCCTGACATGTCAGTTCACTTTATTATTGGTTCAATTTATGCAGCTTAGAGAAACTGGAGAAGGTTGAATCAATTCCATTTTGGGCTTTCTTACTGTCTGTACTTAGCCCTGCAGACTAATTCTGGTACTGTGTCTTAACCCCCCACCTCCCTCGTTTTCTATAGCTCCACTAATACAGAACAGATAAAAGTGCCTTAAAACAAAGCTGGGAATACATCTTCTACTTTGTCACTGTTACAGCTGTCACTCCAGATGCCCCTTGCTCTCAGCCCTTCTATCCCCTAGAGTCGCTGTGCCATAAAAGAGTTTGGACCTGGCTCTGGTGTCCTGATTCTCAGCTGCTAGCTGTCCCTGCTGATGTAACACAGGACATCTCTTGGGCTGTTCTTAGTCTTGCTCAGAGGTAAAGTGACCTTTGGTTGATTCCAGGGTGAGAAGAGCAGAATGCCAGGTTTTAAATATTTTCTCTTAATCCCAAGGTCTGCGTTGGACCCCAAGACATTTTTAATATGATTTTGACATGTATGTAATATGCTTCCAGTCCTGTGTGATGCTAAAGGCACTTATTAAAGTAATTTGAAGTTGAGATCACTTGGTACCTTTCATTATCTAGGCCCTAGATGAGAAGTATTTTGGAAATGAAAGCTGTCATTTTACTTACAGGCTTTATTTTCATAGTAAAGGGGTAGGCAGCATCCACTAGCATTTTCATTACATAAAAAATGGATTGTTTGAACAAATAAGAGATAAATATATTTGTATGTGTATACCCCAAAGAAACATGAAGAGACCACAGCAGTTAAATAAAAGTATGAGGCCTCTTCTGATGGACGGCTTCACTCTGATGCTCCATAATACATCATTATTTTTAGGTTCAGACAGAGCTCTCCCCCCTACTCTGAAAATCATGTCATGTCATTAGGAAAAATGTCTCTTACTTGAGCCTTGTACATTGGATCTGTCATGTTACTGACATCACAGAGTGATACTTTGTGATATATCACAAGAGGGCAGAGAAAAGAGAGAAAATTATTAGAAACCAGTGATTTGCTGAATTCTTTTGCTATAAAGGGCATCTACTGAATAAAGTAACACTTGCTTAATTATTATAACACTTGCTTAATTATTATATTAAAGTTCTACTTCTATGTTAAAATAATTTAAATTACAGAAATGTAAAATTTAAGCTGTGCCATTAATAAAACCCAATATTTTCATGATTGTTGCACAAATAAAGTTTAATTGAACTAGAAACCTAGCATTTTCTATAAATACACACATACATCTATAAATTAATTTGAATATTCCAAATAAGAAATAGAAACTAGTTTAAAAAAACATCCTGTCTTTCTTTGTCAGATCACATATAACAGCTATACTCTTTGTAATGTTATATACATATTCTGGCTATCCAAGATTAAATATTAAATTCCAGTACATAAAACAATTGATAAAGAAAAACAATATATACTATTGCATGGAAACTGTTTGGTTAATCTCCCTTGGTTCATCTCAAACCTTGTAAGGGAAGGTTCAGAATAGTTTTTCCCGGCAAGGTGCTGTAGTGGTAGTAGTAGTTCTGGGGAAAATATATAATGCAAGTGTAATTCCCTTTGGAGAGCTCTGGCTATAGAAGAAGACAAAACTATAATTTTGCTTTAGCTCATGACCCCCCTCCTCCCCACAAGTAGTTTGGGAATTAGGGAATTCTGTAAGAAAAGAAAACCTGGAGAACATTTGTTGGTCTGTTCCCATTCTAAAATCCCACTGGACTCAGCTCTGTGCCAACATCATAACAGATAAGACAGTGAGAAGTAAGAGCCAAGAGTGATTAAGCTTGTAGCCCGGGGATATCACACTAAAGAAGAAACATTTTGCAAATGCACTGTTCTGCCCTTTTGCATCTACGCTACATTTAATAGCACATGACCTATTTTAAAGATTATTTCCTTCTGGAAGTAATTCTAGTGGCCCAATCCTGAAAGGTGTTAAGTACCTTGAACTTCCACTGATGTCAGTGTGAATTGAGAGAGTACAGCACCTAAGGAGACAGGGTCTATGAGTCAACCATGATAGCACTGCATACTATGGCCATGTGTAAAAAGCTGCAGGAGCAGGCCCTAATACCAACTTGCTTCCTTTCTACACAAACCTGGTTCTCTGCTTTAGTATTGCAAAGCATTTCATATTACAAATGATGAATCCAGAACCTTGGTTACAGATATTATTTATTTAATGTTTTCTGTTGAAGTCCTGACATTTTGCCTGACATCTGTTCAGGTCTCCTTCCACTTCTAATGGCATTTGAAACAACTGATCAAACCTTGTTCCATGTTCCTTTGTCTCCTGTGACTTTCTTCTCCTGGTTCTTTTCCTCCCTATCTGGCTACTCTTGCAGATAGTTTCACAGTTTAATAGTTTTTAGGGGCTGGAAGGGACCTTATGGATCATTGGGTCCAGCCCCCCTGCACTTGGGTGGGATCATATTGCTGGGGTCAGATGACCCCAGCAAGATGAGCATCAAGATGCTTTTTTAAGACCCCCAGGGTGTGTGATTGTACCCCCTCTGGAGGGAGCTTGTTCCAAGCCCTCGGTACTCGTCTTGTAAAGAAGTTTTTTCTTAAATCTAGTCTGAAGCAAACTTCAGTCAGCTTGTGCCCATTCTTTCTAGTCCTCCCTTGGGGGGCCTTGGTGAATAGTTGCTCCCTCAGGCCCTGATATACTTATAGGCTGCCACCAAGACCCCTCTGAGTCTTCTCTTCTCCAGGCTGAACAGTCTCAAGTCTTTCAGCCTCTCCTCATATGATCTGGACTCTAGGCCTCTAATCACATGCATGGCCCTCCTTTGGACTCTCTTGAGCTTCTCCACATCTTTCCTAAAGTGTGGTACCCAGAACTGGATGCAGTACTCCAGCTGCAGTCTCACCAAGCCCGAGTAGAGTGGGAGGATGACATCTTTAGACTTGTTCAAGATGCCTTGCTAGATTCATGCTAATGTCTGATTAGCTCTGCCAGCTACAGACTGGCATTGGTGGCTCATGTTCATTTTGTTGTCTATCACAACATCCAGGTCTCAGTCAGTTGTGGTGCTGACTAGCATAGCACTGCTGAACCTGTAAGTGTGTTGTGGATTATCTCTCCTCAAATGGAGCACTTGGCATTTCTCTGTATTAAATGACATCAGGTTGAGGTCTGCCCACCTTGCAAGCCTGTCCAGGTCATCCTGTACTGCTACCCTGTCCTGGAACGTGACCATGCTCTCCCATAGTTTGGTGTCATCAGCAAACTTTGCTAGTTTGCATTTAATACCCAAATCCAAATTGTTGATGAACATGTTGAATAGCACTGATCCAAGTACTGAGCCCTCAGGGATGCTACTGGTCACCTCCTGCCATGATGACTCAGTCCCATCTATCATCACTCTCTGGGTCCTACCAGAGTCAGTTACCTAGCCACCTGACCATAAAGTACTCAAGGCTGCATTTTTCCAGTTTAACCATGGTATTCTGGGACCTCTCCTGAGTACCATGAATCTTTGAATAACTTGGCCATAGGTTGCGTGATGACATCAACCAGTTCTTTTAGGACTCTTGGGTATAGTTCATCTGGTCCTGCTGACTTGTAGATATTTAGTCTTTGTAGGCACTCCCCACAAGATCTACTCCAACTATGGGAGGGTGGTCACACCCACCATGATCATCCTGCATCCTGTCAAGCAGGCTAATACCCTTGGGTTGGTAGAAAACCGATGTGAAGTGTTCATTGAGGAATTCAGTTTTGTCCGGAGTGTTGGTTATCAGCTGCCCCTTTTCAGTCACCAGAGGCCCTATGCTTTCCTTGAGTTTTTTTCCTATTCCCTACATATCTAAAGAAGGACTTTTGGTTGTCCTTGATTTTGGTTGCCAGTTTGTATTCTGTTTGTGCTTTATCTGTCCTGATCAGCTCCCTACAGGTGCAGGGTATTGCTGCGTACTCCTCTTCGGTAGCTGTTCCTGACTTGTAGGCTCCTTGTTTTGATTTCAGGAGGTTCATGGCTTGCCTATTGAGCCAAGGGTGTCTGCCAGTCCTTTTGCTCCCTTTCTTACAAAAGGTAATGGACTTCCTTTGAGCTTTTAGGATCACTTCCTTGAAGAACGACCACTCTCCTTGTACTCCTTCCTTCATCAGAACTTGGTCCTGCAGGGCCTTGCCCACCAATCTCCTGAGCTTCTGGAAGTCAGCTTTCCTAAAATCAAGGATTTTTACCCTACTGTCTGATTTCTCTGATTTACAGTGGATGGTGACTGTGATCATGTCATGGTCTTTGTCACCCAGTTTCCCTTTTATCTTCAGATTGCTCACTAGGTCATCCTCTTTAACCAGAGCCAAGTCAAAGACTGTCTTGCTCTTGGTTGGCTTGTAGACTTCCTGAGCTAGATAGAGCTCCTCAATGTAATTGAGGAAACTTTGTGAGAGACCAGAACTTGCTGAGTGCTTATCCCACAAGAAGTTTGTGTAGTTGAAGTCGGCCATGACAGCCATGCTCTGAGAACATGCAGCTTTTGCTAGTTTTCCAAAGAATTCCTGGTCAAACTCTTCCTCCTGGCATGAAGGTCTATAGTAAACTCCTATGGTCAAATCACCTTCCCCATGCTCTCCCCATATCTTGTCCCAGAGGGTCTCAAGTTGCCCTTTATTGTTTTCACTGTTTCTTCACGTAGAGAGCAACTCCACCATTTTTCAAAATGATCCCCCTATACAGGATGTGTGGCAGAATGCCATCTGTGTCTCTCCCCAAACTCTGCTATCTGACGGTTTGGTTACCACGGTCACTGCAGAGCGCAGACATCTCTGGCCCCATTGGCTTCAGGTAACCCTGAGCTGTAACCTGAGCCAGATACATTCCTGAGGGAGGGGTGAAACCTGCTTTCTCTGCCTACATGACTGGCTTCACACACCTGGGTGGGGGCTTAAATTCCATATTGTTCTAAGCAATGTCATCATGACTGGGAGGGTCCTAGAGACCCTGCCAATCTACCCAACAACCAGTGATGCATTTCAAGATGTTTGGCTAGCAGCCAACAGTTGCTGGCCTTCATTGGATCAGGTAAATGAGGTCATAAGGTCTATATAAGTTAAGGACTGCCCAGGATGTGGCAGCATCCATGATGAGAACTCTTGGAGAAGCTGGACCATCTGAAACTTGCTCTTTCCTTTGAAACTCATGGTTAATGAACTGCTTGCCTCCAAAGGGAATCTCCACCTGCCTCTGAATGATACTTGTGAGTAAGCTACTTGGAATTTAACTAGATATATAGCTTGCAGTAACCCAGATGTGTGATCAAAGGCTACCATGCCACTGTTTGCTCTAAGGTAATTCTCTGATATTGCTCTACTCTGTACCCTATTCCTAACCTACTCCTTGTAACCAATACAGTTCTCCTTTGTACCTAGCATGGGGAGCATGGGAGAGGGTTTAGATTATGCCTTGGGGTCCCCTTGGTTCAGCTGACTAAGGGAGACCACCATTTGTACTTCAGACTGAGGGAAGCACCCCAAGTTATTGCAGTGGGTCAAGTACCCTCAAGGACAACTAGGCCTGCGTTTCTCAGAGGGTGCAGGTCCAAGATCAGTCCACACTCTGGGTGTCAGTGGTATTACCCACAGACTTACAGGTGTTCTCTAGGAAGAGGGTCAGACAGACTTGAGGGGCCCCCAGGGAGGCATTTGGAGCCTGGAAGGTGGTTGGGCACAGTGAGGTGGGTGGCTCAGTGCAGGAGCACCCCCTACTGGCCCACCACAGGGTGTATCCCCCTATGTCTGTGGTCCAGTCATAGGTGGAGTCCCACCAGGTCTCCATAATCCCTATGAGGTTATATTGGTTGTTGGTTAGCAGGAGGGCCAGTTTCTTCTGCTTGTTTCCCATGCTTCTGGTGTTAGTATATAGGCAACTAAGCCTGTCATTGGAGGCCCTAGGCTTCCTGGTGAGCTGTGGAGTAATCTGTCCATTGGCTGGTATTGGAGAATGTTGCCTATTGTGCCCTGGAATGCTGGTTTCAAGGTAGACATTTCTTGGGCTTGTGCTAGTCCTTGATGGCCTGCCTCCCAGCAATCTCAGTTTAAAGCCCTAGATGCTTCTCCCTACATCTTCCCTGCCTTGCTTAAGTCCTCAGAGGTTTTGTTTTTTTTTAATTATTGCCTACTCCTCTCTATTCTATCCTTCAGGGATCTCATCTATTGTCATTGATTTAACTACCCTCTACACAGATTAAGTTACCTTCAGATTATTTCTCCATTGTGGCTCTATCTCCTGGGACTCAATCTTGCACCTCTTACATCCTCTCTGACATCTTATTCTACACTGTCACTGTCATCTCAGTATGACAGATCCAACACGTATTCCCTGTTACAAGTGGACAGTCTCACATCTCTGTATGTCTTGTATTCCTAAACTTTGGCTAATTCCTACCGCTTCTTCCTATAGAGTATTTCTAAGATCTACCCTTGGTGTAGGAACCATGCATTGTTTCATGGGACATCTAGAACACTTCTTGGAGCCCAAATAACTTGACATGCCAGCTGCCATGGAAACCCTAGGGAGATAATTCTGTGTGCATATCCCAGCTGGAGATGCAGGGGATATATCCTAGTAGTATACTATCACGCACGTACAGAACTATGTAGACCTGCAGAGTGTTTGCTGTTATGCCAAAGTAGCATATTCTTTGCTTTGCATTACATATTACATTGCATATTCCTATGAACAGGCAATATAGAAAGAGGCTATAATTCCTGAATTGATTTACATTTAGATATTTTTATGTTTTTATCTGCTGAGAAAAATGGCTAGGTGTTATAGTGAGCCTGGAACTACTCTGATTGTATCTCTCATTTTGTATTTTGAGAAACTGGTGGATATAAACATTATATTGAAACCTCTGGATTTCAAATATTCTTTTGGGTACATCATTTGCTAAGGACCTTTACAAATTTATTGCTCACTTAGTGCTTTCTATTCATTAAGTAGGATTAAGTAGGCAGCTTTTTTGGGTTAAGTCTTTCACATCTTTCTTTCCTGTCTACCATTTGCCTCTACTTCTTTGGTGATTTTCCATCATGATTTTTTTGTTATTTTTGACACTGGTATGCTGTTTCACTCGGGGTGAATAACTCAACCTCTGTCTTTATTTTGCCCATCAGTAAACTGCAGTGAGACACAAAAAATAATGTAATAATTACATAGTGAAACACTCAGCAGCTAGTACAGACCCATAGTGTCCATATGAGTATAAGTTGGTTGGTTATGTCCATATAAGTACAGATGGTATCACCATGTACACAAGGGAACAGAACTGAGGCTACTAGTCAGCTGGTATTTCCTAAAAATCCTCAGCCTTGGCTGATGACAACACCCCAACGCCTCTAAGGAAGGTTTAACTCCCCCTCTACCCCCAACCCTCCCTGCTGGCACATATAGCAGCAGGAGGGGAAAATATTCCCTCCTGGCCTCAAGCAGCAAATAGCAAACCCCGGAATCATGGGGGATACTTATAGTAGAATATATTAATAGCTATGCATAGATCATCCCTGACCAATGCCTGTCCAACTTCCAATGATGGAAATTCCCTAACTTCCCTAGGCAGTCTATTCTACCATCTCACTGCTCTAACTGTGAAGAAGTTTTTCCTGATGTCCAGTCTAAACCTAATTTGCTGCAGCTTTGAGCTAATGAATTTCCCATTTTTTTAAAGAAAAGAAAGAGGTAAAAAACAATTATATTAAATATAGATATAACAACCCCCAACTATGGAGCACAAGCAATGTTTGAATATGGGAATTTTAGCTCAGGTAACTTCTAACTGGATTAAAGCCTGAGCTGGCAGCTGTTTATTGCCAATGGGAGATGAAATGGTGAGCAGCACCAGGAGTGATCAGGGGAAGCATAGCCTGGTTTGGTTTCCTTTCTCTCTTTAACCTGCTACTAGGGGTGTTTCTCCTTCTGGGGCTGGCCCTAAAAACAGATGTGGAGCTGTGGTCTGGGCTGAGAGGGGGGCATGTGAAGGGGAAACGGATTGTGGATTGGGGGGAACTCCTGTACTTCATAGTGCCTCTGGGTGTAAGGGTCTTAAAAGTGGGAGAAGCCCAGTCTGGCTCTCTTTCTTCTCTGAACCTAACCATCCCATCTGCCCTAGGAGTTATCTGGTGTTCCCAGTGCAGTAACATCTGCTGCTGCTGATTCTGTAGGGAAGTGAGGCCAGCATTGGAGCATTCACTAATTTTGGTAGTTGCCAACATTTTCCTGAGGAAATCAAGGATGAGAAAAGAAGTGATGAATTTGAATAGCTTATGCCTCAGCAAAATCTTAAAAGGAATGTCATGGGACTCACAGAAAAGTCATCCAAGGACAGTTCTATAATCCAAAGGGATTTTGCTTGCTGAGTATCCAAGGCCTATGGCAAGCAATGTAGCTAGGAGAGCTTTTTAAATAATAGATCAGGGTCCTGTCCCCCATACTTTCAAATTTATTCTTTTCCATGCCACACGTTCCATTTTACCCTAGGTCCAGGCACACTTCTATCCCATCACTTTGATTGCCCACCATAGATTCATAGATTCATAGATGTTAGGGTCGGAAGGGACCTTAATAGATCATCGAGTCCGACCCCCTGCATAGGTAGGAAAGAGTGCTGGGTCTAGATGACCCCAGCTAGATGCCTATCTAACCTCCTCTTGAAGACCCCCAGGCTAGGGGAGAGCACCACCTCCCTTGGGAGCCCGTTCCAGACCTTGACCACTCGAACTGTGAAGAAGTTCTTCCTAATGTCCAGTCTAAATCTGCTCTCTGCTAGCTTGTGGCCATTATTTCTTGTAACCCCTGGGGGCGCTTTGCTGAATAAATCCTCACCAATTCCTTCTGTGCCCCCGTGATGAACTTATAGGCAGCCACAAGGTCGCCTCTCAACCTTCTCTTGCGGAGGCTGAAAAGGTCCAGGTTCTCTAGTCTCTCCTCGTAGGGCTTGATCTGCAAGCCCTTAACCATACGAGTTGCCCTTCTCTGGACTCTCTCCAGGTTATCTGCATCCCTCTTGAATTGCGGCACCCAGAATTGCACGCAGTACTCCAACTGCGGTCTGACCAGTGCCCGATAGAGGGGAAGTATCACCTCCTTGGATCTATTCGTCATGCATCTGCTGATGCACGATAAAGTGCCATTGGCTTTTCTGATGGCTTCATCACACAAGCACCAGTTTCTTATAGTTTTGTATCATCCCAGGGTGGAAAATAGAAATTTCCAAGTCTTTCACAACATCAAGTAAGCTTATTTCAGGTTCCAAATGTGAATACAGTTTCAGGGAGTTCTTACTTTATTTGAACTCTTTTCACCCAGCCTTGAAATAACAATGGTTTTTGTTTTGTTAAGAGGGAAAAAATCCGTAGCATGAATATGACTCAGAAAAGGTCTGTTTGTTTGCTATAATAAGTAAATGGTGAATCATTGGTGGTTTACCACAGTTTATTTCACTGCATATCAGATGTGTTAAATTTGGTATGACTTATGGATTCAATGCCTGATTGCACAACCATTTCTTGCTCTGAGGAGCACTTAGTTATGGAAGTTGTCCTACTGTGGCCAGTAGGTTTACTGTCTTGAGTAATGTAGGTATCAATTAGTGTAATGCTATAACCAACTAGTGTAAAGCTATAAACAGGTGTCACATTTGTCCCAGAAGACATCGTCTTCTCTTGGGACAAAGTACAATAATTTAGATGTCCATATCTGTAACCCTGGGACAAACCCTGAAAAAGTTCATGAGATAAGCAGTGCTAAGCATTTGTCTCAGGACATTGCAAAATGTCTGAATGGTTTCCCAGGCTTGCATCCTTAAATCAATGGCAGAAAAGCAGCAATGCATTCAGACATTAACTAAAGCCCAACTGGAAGGGTTATGTGTATGCAGACCAATTCTGGGACTTTTCTGTTCCAGCACAGACACAGGCACAGCTGGTCCCAGCTCAAATGCAATAGCAGCAGAAACCTTCCCCCACATGCTGTGCAGCTGCAGCCCACACACCAGAGCCTGGCAGCTCCACCACAACAGTGCCAAGGACTGCCTAGTGAGGGTCATCCTGGCTGCAGCGGGGGAGATCTCTGTGAATCGCAACATCCTGGGCTGAGAGAGCCAGATGCACCTCGACATCATGATCATGAATGAAGAGGCCAAGAAGTTCGTGATCATGGATGTGAACATTCCCTTTGAGAACCAGCACCAAGCCTTCACTGACACCCAGGCTTGCAAGTGGGAGAAGTACTCCCCGCTGGCCAACACCCTGAGGGGCTGCGGCGATGATATGATGGTTGATGTGCTCATCGTGGGAATACTTGGAGCCTGGGACCCCAGCAATGAGAGCATCCTGCATGTCTGCCACATCCCCACTGCTATGCCAAGCTGATGTGCTGCCTCATGGTGCCTGACATGATCCACTGGTCCTGTGACATCTACATGGAGCACATCTTGGGCCACTGCCAGTAGACCGACCCCACCAGACTGAGAGCCACCAGACTGGACCAAGAGGGAACTGCCTGAACCCCCCTCTGCACCTGGACTTCACTTCAAGAAGAATCTTCAGCAACGGACCGCCCCACTCCACACAAAGAGGACCCCCGTGATGAGACTCTATATGGACTGAAAAACGTTTTTCAACTTACTTCCTCCACCATTGTGGGACATTGTATGGGTTTGTGTGTATCTATCTTCTTTCTCTCTCAGTGTCATGAACCGCCCCCCTCCCCTTCCCCCACCTCGCCTTCCCTCACCCCCTCCCCCACTCCTGGGCTTAGTTGGCTAACATTGTATTTTCTGTATCCTAATTGCATTCCCCTCCTCACCCCCATCCCTCTTGTTAGTCCCTTGCTCGGGCAATCTCTATTTCCCTACTGGCTTTGTCATCTATTTGGATTCATAACTCTTAACATCCACTAATAAAATTCAATCTTTTCCTAGCCTAAGAGTTATGGGCTGTGTCTACACGTGAAGTTACAGTAACATAGCATCCACAGGTGTCCACATGTGACCAGGAGCTACTTTGCCATAGCAGCATGCTCTGCCATTATAGCGTGCTGTTACAGTAAAGTAGTTGCTAAAAATAATGGTGTGCTGTGCGTACGGCTCAATACGGGCAGTTACTTCACTGTGCTTTAGTACTTCCAAAAGGAAGTTTCATAGTTTCATAGTAGCTAGGGTCAGGAGGGACCTGAACAGATCATCTAGCCTGACCCCCTGCCACAGGCAGGAATGAATGCTGGGTTCACAAGACCCCAGACAGGTGATCGTTCAACCTCCTCTTGAATATGCCCAAGGTAGGGGTGAGGACCACTTCCCTGGGAAGTTGGTTCCAGATTTTGGCCACCCTAACTGTAAAGTATTGTCTTCTGATCTCTAACCTAAACCTATTCTCCATCAGCTTATTACCATTGTTTCTCATCACCCCAGGTGGTGCTGGGGAGAAAAGGTACTAAAGTACTAAAGCATGGTGTAGTAACAATGTTACCATAGGGCAATGTGTAGATGCACTCACAAAATAGGATTTAACAGCTAGAATAGAGGACTAAAGGAGCATCTTGTGATCCATGGCAATTCAAGAGCTGGCAGGAATTCTGTGCACTCAGAACTAAAATGCTTTCAGAAACTGAAATAAAATAATGTTTTAGTGCTCCTGATAAGGTGACAAAGACTGAGAAAATACATATACTGTAAAACTGTATACGTGTCAGTATGCAGTAGTCATGTATAATTAACTGGCTTCTGTGAGACCCTTTGGCTTTTTTCAGCCAGGAAAGGGTCTGTTCTTGGGGCCAGATCTAAATCACCTGTTCTTTCTGTTTAGGTCATATTTACTGTTTCCTGGGATGCGTTCTTCACATTTAAAAACAAGACTGCACAAGGCACCAGTGAAAGAAATATACCATATTTCCTTGAATACAACATGAGGTTTCCCTACCACAATGAGCATGGGGGGAAAAGCCCCTCATTTTACGTTTGCATATAAGGAAACTGCATTAAATACATTGTCTATTTCTGAATTGCTGCTAAAAGCAGCATGTGCTCGGCAATGGAAATGGACTATGAAGTTGATTAAATGCAGCTAACACTGAGCATGACTATAAAATACATAGCTCATATTGGGCAAATATGCAGATGGAAACTTTTTTTTTTAATACATTTTATTAAAAACACACTTGCAATCCTACATTTAGAAAGCTTCACATATTTAGCATCCTTGTTTACCAAAACTTCATATTCCAAAAAAACCCTACATTTATTAAACCCTTAAATAACATACATCAACTTCCCACAAAAAATCACCGCCTTACAGAGCCCCATGAAGAACTATTATCTCAGTAATGACCTGGAACTCTCCACCCTTCAGGTAAGATTCTGGTAAGATCTTCAGATAAGATTCTGAATGACAGCTAGCATGGCTTCGTCACAGGCAGGTCTTGCCTTACCAACCTCATCTCCTTCTATGATCAGGTAACTCGCCACCTGGACATGAGAGAGCAGGTTGACATTGTATACCTAGACTTCCAAAAGGCCTTTGATTTAGTATCCCACAATGTCCTTGCGAGAAAATTGGAGGATTGTGGGTGTAACTCCGAGACAGTCAGGTGAGTCAGAAACTGGCTGCAGGATAGGACCCAGAGAGTCGTAGCGAACGGATCGTGTCATCCTGGTGAGAAGTGGGCAGCAGTGTCCCAAAGGGGTAGGTGCTTGGTCCAGTACTTTTCAACATCTTTATTAACAATTTGGATGTGGGGGTGAAGAGCTCACTGGCAAAGTTTGCGGATGACACCAAGTTATGGGGAAGCATGGTCATGCTTGAAGATAGGCTACAGATATAGGAAGACCTAGACCGGCTAGCAAGTTGGGTGGATTGGAACCTGATGAAGCTCAATGTCAAGAAATGTAAAGTGCTTCACCTTGGGACGAGCAGCCTCCAACACACCTACAGGCTTGGCAGCACCAAACTGACTAGCACCATGAATGAAAGGGACCTGGGGGTAATAATAGACCACAGTATGAATATGAGCCGGCAGTGCGATGCTGTAGCCATTAAGGCAAATAATACTTTGGCATGTATCAATTGATGCATCTCCAGGAAAACCAAGGAAGTGATTCTTCCACTGTACTCTGCACTGGTGAGACTGCAGCTGGAGTACCAAATCCAGTTCTGGGCACCACACTTTAACAAAGATGTGGACAAGCTTGAGAGACTTCAAAGAAGAGCCACCTGTATGATCAGAGTCTTAAAAAGCAAGCCATACGAGGAAAGGCTGAGGGATCTGGAACTCTTCAGCCTGAAGAAAAGAGGGCTGAGAGGGGACCTGATAGTAGCTTACCAGTACACTAGGGGAGTACATCAAGGGCTCGGTGAACAACTGTTCACCAGGACACCTAAGGGGAAAGTTAGGAGTAATGGCCACAAACGCCTAGAAGACTGATTGAAAAACTTCTTTACAATCAGGGTGTCCAGACTGTGGAATAAGCTCCCTCCAGAGGTGGTGCAATCGCCTACCCTGGAAATCTTCAAGAGGAGCTCATCAAGCTCCATCTGTGTTACACCTCTTACCAGAAAGGACCTCGTAAAACCATTAGTGCAATCCATCTAAGTCAGTGCCATTGAGTCCCCCTCAGCAGCTGCTATTTACAATAATGGTGAGCAGTTCACACATTTTGACTTCCTTTTTACTGCCACAGCTTAACTACACCTTTCTTTCCCTTGTCCAATGATCCCTGTTTCTTCACCAGCCCTAAATGTCTGGCAAACATCACTAAATTGGGCCCCAAACAGTTCACTGAGAATCTCTCTGTTGGCTTTTCTCTCTGCCTGTTGCATATGATTTGTGTGGCCCCACTTTCCATGAAATGAAGCTGAATCAGGTTGTCCTATGCCTCATCTGCATGTAAATATCTGGAGGATCTCAGACCTCATGACCAGAACACCCAGTTCCAGTCATGAGTGTGTGTGTTGGTGGGGGGCATTGGGTGGGGAGGGAAATTAGCACATGAATCCGTTGTGAAGGGTATCTGGAGTACACGCACATACTGAGCAGTGCTGAGCTGTGAGGTCACCGTAGCTTGCAATGATATTGACTCTGCTGGGGCCTAGACTAATGAAGTGTAAGGTTAATCATGAGCCTTTTGGCTTTGGACTAGAATCATTCATAGTACTTGAAAGTGTTTATGGAGTATCTTTGCTAAAACTTGCAGCAGTTTAAAAAAATGTAAACTACATCAATTCTGGGTGAACTAATTTATGGGTACTATATGCAAATTACTACAGGCATGTTTATTTCAAGATTATTGCTTTCAAATTTGCTTCTCACATCCATGTGCTCAGGGTGAGCAGAGTCTGACAACAAGGAGGAAGGAAATAGGCTGTAAGAGAAAGAAGATGGGGGGGCAAAGGAGTTACCTGATCCCTCAGATTTATTTTCCATGCTGTAGCAGTGGGAAGGGGAAAAAATGAAGGTGAATCTCTAATAATTATATTCTGTACCTAAAAAATGATTAAAAAATTATATTTTTTCCATCTATAAAATCTAGTTATTGGTCGGGGTGGGGGGTCCTTTTCTATTCAGGGTGATCTTATATTCAAGTAAACATGGTACTTTAGGGAGCTGTCTTACATTGATTTAATAGGTCTTTTCCATCACCAATTTCTGAGATTTCTCTTCCTCTTTTCATTACTCATTGTCCTTTTCTGTGGTTCACCCTGTCACAGTGCATTATAAACAATAGCTGATAATGAATAACAGTATTTACTGTGCACTTGTGTAGCCTCCATCATGAGGTCTTAAAGTATTTCTCCATCATAACCTAGTGGAGAAGAAACAACAGGCTGGCCTGTTCAGACTAAGCGTGTGTCAAGAACATCTAAATAAAATGGCAAGCAGTGAGAGCAGTACTTCTGATAGGCAGTAATAATGACATTTTAATTCTGCAAATAATTCATGTTATTTATGTAAGAAAATGGGCTAGTTGAGTTAGATTAACTAAGGACCAAACTTTTCTCATTCCTCCCTCGAAATGAAATATAAGTGATTCCCCAAAACAGGGCCAGAATATAACCTTGTACATTTTTTGTTTATTTCTATATTTCTTGGGTGCCCACTTCAGCTTGAAGTGCTAAAAGGCAGATGGATATAATGCTTTATCCATTGCAAATGGAAACAGGAAGTGCCACAAAGTACTATAGGACTACTTGTAAACCCAAAAGGTACAGGTTGGAATCTACATCTTGGGGTTTTTAACCCAACTAAAGTCTGCCTTGTGAGGTTCACCCATCACATTAATAATTGTAGTAGCACAAGATTGAAAAAGGATAATCCAAATAGAAGATATTTTTCAGGTGAAATATTCTACAAGAAGAGTGCAATCTTATAATGTTAAAAAAAGATAATGAGGATCATGGGTGACTGGTGCCTCCTGAGTCTGAGGGGACACCCACAGAATCCAGTGTCAGTGGCGGCGGCTGGGACAGAGCTGGTGAACACCCACAGAAGCCGCCGGCATTGTCAGTGGCAGGGATGGGGCTGGGGAGCACTTGCAGAAGCCACCAGTGGCATCAGCGGTGGGGACAGGACTGGTGAGCACCTGCAGAAGCGGCTGGTGGCATTGGCGGCAGGGGACAGCCCTGTCAGGGGGGGTACATGCCCTCCTATTTCCCCTCTACCAGTCACCTATGATGAGGGGTCAACAAACCATTGGTATTCTGTCATTGAAATCAGGTCAGCAGCTTAATCATTGTACCATATGGCGGAAAAACTCAAGAATTTGTAGGTTTGCTTCAAATTGCTTTACCTGGATAAACATATTTAAAGGTTTAAAGTTGAAGATTTAATGCCCTACAAATCTTCACAGGAGCTGACAGCTTCCTTACTGTTTGAAAAGATGAGCTTGGAAGATGGAAAATAAACATGCCCCTGTGGAGAGCAGATGAGGTGAGAATGATGAGGAAAGGGGATTTATCATGAGGTGATTTGAGCTAAGATTTAGAGTGAACATTACCAAACAAGATAGGGATTTACATATGTCACTTCTGCAAATCAAGATGATCAATAAGGACTTAAGGTAGGCCTAAGCACCAGATTCTGGCAGGAAAAAGGAAGACTGATGGCTTGGCTTAAGGAAAGCCCCCTGGAATTTAACTTTCAGACTTTAATAAATACCCATATCACACACAACATACTATGTACACCATGCACTGCATATTCATACATGCACTGTGTCTTTTGGACTGCCTGATCCAAAGCTTATTGGAGTCATGGTTGTCTTTACTTTCCCTTCCCTGGATTCTGTTTCAGGCCCAGAACGTATTTCCACATATTTCTTTATCCTGTTTTCTAAAGGGTGGTATCATATTCACAAAGAGGGCCATTTCTCTCCCAGTTAATCTATCCTCCCTTCCCCAGCCATACAGTGAAGTCATCTTAAATCTCTGACATCTCAATTATTTACATTGCATAAGATAATCATGTCCTGAACAAAGCGATGTTGTGCAAAAAAGGAGAAATTAAACTGGAAGGGAAAATGCTCTTATTTAGATGCAAACATGGTACTCACTCACTCCCACCCAGTGAATGAAGGACAGGTCTGAAATAGCAATAACTAATAAACTGAGAAGTTCCAGCATTGCAGTTCACTTTGTGGAAGCCCAAACAAGCAGTGCTGGATCCAGCTGTCCTTCTAACCTTATAGGATTCCTTTTCTTTCCTTCCTTGTCCAACCACTACATTTAAGCCATATTGGGTCTTCTACTGTATGTTTTTACTGCTTGTTCCCTCCCTCACTAAGATGGCTTTAGCACTGACAAAAAAGAGACTCCTAGGTAAACAACACCATAACGTTTCTTGTACTCAAAGTACTCAAAGTACTCAATGCTGAGCTGTGTATGTGGTGAGGTGCAGTCAATGGCTAGGGACAGACATTCAAAAAGCCTTAACTGATTAAATCTTTGCAGGTTAGTCTAACTTGGCTAGGCTGAACTGGTTTGTAACTGTACAGACATCCCC
This sequence comes from Alligator mississippiensis, assembly GCF_030867095.1. Classification (NCBI taxonomy): domain Eukaryota; kingdom Metazoa; phylum Chordata; order Crocodylia; family Alligatoridae; genus Alligator; species Alligator mississippiensis. Next base: position 20,815,347 of record NC_081824.1, read on the forward strand.
TCTGGACTGAGGAAATGTAGGCACATGCCTGCAGTGGCTCAGGCTAGAAGCCGGGGGTGCTAAAGCAGCCCTCCCTTCCCTTCTACAGTGCTGAGTGGAGAGGAGTTGTGACAAGGCCTCAGCAGAACACTCTGATTAGGGAGGGGTTCCCCTGCCCCTTCTGACCAGGAGGAAGCCAGCAGGGAGTTGATAATAGAGCACTGAGTTACACAGCAGGGAGTTACACAAGGTGTTGTTAGCATTTATCAGCCCATCAGCAAAACAACAGCTTCTCTCATGAGTTAAAGCTCTTCTTAAACAACTTTTTCCAAGGAAGGCATGGAAGGACATTAACAGCTAGCTACCTGTTGATTAGTTCAAAAAAAGCCCTGTGTTTACATTATCCTATATGCCTTTCTCCTGTCTCCCACAGCACAGACTGTAGCCAATGTGTAGTATGCTAGCTAACTCTGAGAGGTGTCAGAGGTGTCTGTGTAAGGCTATGGGGGGTGGGGAATGGTGAGGGGTGGGGGGAGAGTGGTGAGGGGGCAGGGGGAGCAGGAGAAAGCCAGGCAGACTCTGCTGTACCTGCAGTCTCTGCCAGAGCTCTAGACTGGGAGGGGCAGCCCTGCTGGGCTGGAGCAGAGAGCAGAGCCCTGCCCACAGTTGCAAGTATCTGGGATGCTGGAGGACTCTGGTTTAACTTAAATAAGGAAGGGGTTTGGGACTGACATTGCATAAACCATCTTGACCCAAATCTGTTAAGTCTGATACTACATTCAACCACATTTATCTCAAACCGGTTTCAGCCATTTTCAAACTCGTTTATGTGCACCGAACATCTGTTCTGTTACAGGCTTAAGCCAGTTTCTGATCACCGGTCTAGATGTCATCAACTGGCTATATCAAACCCCAACATACACCTTCTCTACTATTGCTTGCCTTAGCCATATGCAAGAAGAAGAAAGAATTCTGGACCAATTCAGGGCTGTCGTAATCACAGAGAAATTCAGGGCTGTTGTAATTATGAGCTAGATCCGCTGGAACTCTGATTCCCTTACATATTAGATTTCCTGAAGATATAACCTTGTTGATACAGTAAAAATCTTTTTTTCACCCCTTTTTCTTGTCTAATTTATTTGTGTCCCAGCCCTAGACCCTTTTCTTTTCTGCCTACTCTCAAGCAGTCCCAGTCTGCCTCCCTAGGTTCTCTGACCTCAGTGTGCTTACTCTCAGGCAGCTGCTCTCAGTTTCTATCTATCATTTCCCTTACCAGATGCAAAACCTAGTCTTTTCCCTGGTTTTCAGTCCCATTCTTTTCCTTCAACCACATTCAGCTTACCCTGCCTATTTAGTTTCTCTGCGTGGCCAGTTATAGCCTTCCCAACCATTTTGGCAACAATTTCCATATCCCTGGCCTGCAGCCCATCCACTTTCAGTTCATCGATTTCATAGACATTAGGGCTGGGAGGGACCTAAGAAGATTGTCAAGTCCAGCCCCCTGCCCCAGGGGCAGGAAGTCAGCTGGGATCATAGAATTTCAGCAAGATAAACATCCAGATGTCTCTTAAAGGTGTTCAAAGTAGGCGCTTGAACCACCTCTGGCAGCAGTCTATTCCAAACCTTGGGGGCTCGGATAGTAAAGAAGTTTTTCCTTATGTCCAGCATGAAATGGTCATGGAGGAGATTGTGACCATTCGACCTTGTCATCCCTTGGGTGCTCTGGTGAACAGATGTTCCACCACATCCTGGTAAGCACCCGTGATAAACTTATAGATGGCCACCAGATCACCCCTGAGCCTGAGCTTTTCCAGGCTGAAGAGTCCCATGGCTCTCAGCCTCTCATCATAAGGTCTGCTTCCCTGACCTCTGATCATGTGCATGGCTCTCCTCTACACCCTCTCAAGCTTCTCCATGTCCTTTTTGAATTGTGGAGCCCAAAACTGGATGCAGTACTCCAGCTGCGGCCTCACCAAGGCCGAGTACAATGGGAGAATGACATCCTGGGATTTGCTTGAGAAGCATCTGTGAATGCAAGCCAGTATTTTGCTTGCTTTACTAGCAGCAGTATTACATTGAAGGCTCACATTCATCTTGTGGTCAATCATGACCCCCCAAGTCGCTTTCGTCCATAGTGCTAGCCAGTGTAGCACTGCCAAGCCTATAAGGATGCTGCAGGTTTTTCTTTCCAAGGTGGAGAACCTTGCATTTTTCGGTGTTAAACACCATCAGGTTCTTGTCTGCCCATTTCCTGAGCCTGTCAAGGTCAGCCTGGATCATCCTCCTTTTCTTACTCTTGGAGTCCCAGTCTTACCAACCCCCTATTGCAATCTACCCCTCTGCATTCACATCAGATGGACTGTTGCTCCAAATTGTCTGGATGCCAGGAAGGGATCGCTGAGAGATAGGTTCCAGTAGCTAGGAGGAGGGATTATTGGGAGTGTCCAAATTTTTCTGTTTGGTTTAGACTGGAGCATGCCCAGTCACTCTTTGAGAAAGGCATTTATGCAGTCCAGTGAGCAAGAGGGACTGTAAGAGAGGCTTCAGATGTTTCAGCTGCTAAAATGGAAGAAATCTCTACCTATTTATAGAAACTCTAGTTTTCCAAAGCTTATGAATTGGCCACTTTTTGGTGTATTTGCATGAGGATGGTTCAAAGCATATTCCAGACACAAAGGCAACTCACCTGTCAAAGTTTGAGCCTTTGCTCAAAGCTTGGAGCCATTAGCACTATTCAAATAAAAGGTTGCCAGAATTTTATAGCACTTGCAAGGCAATTTATTTTCCATACCCTTGTTCTCAGCAATAGGCAAACTGTTTTGTCTGATTTTTTCCTCCAAAATGGTCCCTGTGTTGCAAAGACCCAGTATGGAACACAAACACTACAAATGATTAAAATTTGGCAACGCTATAAGCAACTAGAAAGTGGTAATATAATGGGAAGTGCTGGGCAAACTTAATATGTTGTACTACTTGTTATTGATGATGAATTGCAGAGAACACGCATACAGTTGGTGCACGTCCACTGTTGACATCAGTGATATCATAAGAAATAGGACCTTGCTGTCCTAAGCAAACCATGGTTCATCTCTCTGACTGTGACTAGTACCAGAAGCAAAAAATATCACAATGAGCACTTATGGACTTCCCTGTTTAGAGGGGAAATCTCTCTCTCTCCTCCCCATCTCATCAGCTGGTGATTGTTTATGTAGTGGAACAGAAAATTTGCATACTGTTAAGGATTTTTTTTCTCTCATGAAGTCTAAATGTTTATATTCTTATTATGAATATAAATCGCTAATCCTTCTTGCATCCAAAATTCTTGGTCTCACTAATATGTTGCAATAGTCTGTGTAAATATTCCCAAAGGGACTTGTTAAAACTTATACTGTGAGCTGCATAAGTGTTGATGGGTGTTAGGGCTAGCTTGAGTTTGGAGCAGTCACACTTCAGGCCAGCAGGAATCTGGAGGACTGAAAGGTAAGAATCACACCCCCTCCCATTCCGGGTGTCCCCTCGCCCCCTCTCTTTGCTGCTTATTTGTGGCTGCCTGTGCTGTCCGTCCCAGATGAACAGGAAGGAAAGGGTTAACTTTCCTTCCCAGCCACCACCACCTCTGCCAGGCTGCTGCTTTTCTCCAGGTTTAACCTGCCCAGAGAGCAGCAGCTGTGGCCAGGCAGGCAAGTTAACCCTTCCCTGCATAGCGAATGGTAGGGGGGGAAGAGGCCCCCTGACAGGGCTATCCCTGCTGCCCCCACCACCACCCGCTTCTGCGGGTGCTCGCCAGCTCCATCCCTGCCGCCACTGGTGGCTTCTGTGGGTGCTTGCCAGCCTTGTCCCTGCCACTGATGCTGCTGGAGGCTTCTGTGGGTGCTTGCCAGCTCCATCCCCACTGCCAACGCTGCCGATGGCTTCTGCAAGTACTTGCCAGCCCCATCCCCGCTGCCAACATCACCGCCGGTTTCTGTGGGTGTCCTCCCAGACTCAAGAGGTACCAGTCACCCATGCTTCCCTGCCTGCTACTCTGGGACAGACGGTGTGGGCAGCCACAGCTAAGAAGTGGGGGAACCAGGAGGAAGTGAATGGGGATCTGTGGTGCTAGGGAGGGTGGTGGGGAGCAATGGTCCTGATCCAGGCCAGCAGGGGCAAGTGGGTGGATGGGGTGCTTATACTAAGGTGTAGATGGGTAACATGGATCAGAGAGAATTGCCCTGAGTTATGCCCTGGAGTGGCATGACTTTGAACCAGCTAATGAGTGCTTAAAACTAGTTTCAGGTGTTAATGTGAAGACAAAGGAGCTGCCCAAAATTACTGTGAAACAAGGCCCTTAGATCAGTGCTAGATTTGTTGCTTTTCAGTTTCACTGTATAACCCTCTGGCTCATGTATGACAAAGAAAAGGTAAATAGGGGCTCCTGACTTACCTCCTACCTATTACTACCCTTCTACTGCAGCTGTTTCCCCATGCTGGTCCATACTCACATCTGTAGAATGAAACATTGCTGGAATGCAGGGAGATGCAGGGTTTCTTTTTCTACTTTTTCTTTGTCTTCAAGCTGACTGGCCTCTATTTAGCTTTCATTATGTCCCTCTCCTTACTTATAAGAACCATAGCTTTTTTTGGAAGCCTTCCAAGGAACTATGGCCTTATATTTCTGACTTCCACTCTGGTATCAATTTGACACGTTCAGTGCCTCCTGCAAGACACTAAACCATCTTAACTCCCATTAGACTCACTAAGCGCCTCACAGGATCTGACCTTATAGCATTTGAATCTCCGTTTTTTTGGTCATTAGATGTTTGTTGCTAAAAAATATACCACATGGTTTAAACTGCATATCTTACAGAAGCAGCAGCATTAGGTGATCCATTGCCTAAGTCTTTAACTTGAATATTCAGCAATAAAATGTTATGCACAGATCCTTGTGGTAAGGCTTATAGATTCAATGTTTTCCTTTTATGTGCAATTACTTACTGTAAATTGCAGCTTTCATGTCTTGACTATACTGTAAAGAGGTGTGTCTCCACTGTTGTCCATGTATGGTAAGGATGTACTGTGAAATCCATTCTTTATATCAAAAACACCCCCTTTGCTTGCCAATGAAGAGAAGCCAAGTAAAATAAAAGGAATATTCCTTCAGGCCAAATGTTTTGTGTATAACTTTTCCTAAACTAAACTGCTACCTACATTGGGTAGCAAATATTAGTTCTAGCCAACTATGGAAGAAAAGTTAGCTTGAGTTCATCCTTTATGCTTACCACAACACTTTAAACGATTCCCTCTGTTATTTTGAATGGAAAAACATTTTAAGCTAGTATATACTTATTTCGTAGTATTAAAAGTTAGAAGTAATGGTAAATTAAAGGGGAGGCTTTCACTATTTGTAAATTGAAATAATATCATTTTCACTTGTTTTTGTGACAGGACATAAAACCAAAAGCCTCGTGACCAGTTCTGGTTATTAAAGATTTCCTTACACTCTCCACATAATAATAGGGGCATTGGACCTATTTGTCCTGGCAAGAATCAAAAGTTTAAACTCTATAATGGTGTAAACGGGCACATGTCTATTGACTGTACTTAAGCATGTGCCTAATTTTAAGCACTTTGAGTAGCTTCATTGAAATGGGTTTTAAGTACTGCTTATATAAAAGACAAAAGGGCCCAAACTGTCTTTGGTTACAGCTATGCAGCCTCTCTGAATGTAATGGTGTTGCTGAGATATAACTGAGGGCAGAATTTGGCTCTGGTCCCATGCTTGTTATAACTTACTGCATTAGGGTTTTGTCCAGAGAACTACATGCAGAACGCCAGTGATTAATGGGATCTGGATGCAGAAATTCCTGTGGGCTAAGACTGAAAATTTGTTCCACTATCATGATGGCTGTTTGGTTTATTGAAAGCCTTTGATGTCATATTGTGCCGACAACTTTGGAATAGTTTGGGTTCTTTGTATTTATCATTTTGAATTTCTGCAGTATTGTGAAAGCATTAGGGGAGGTAGATACTTTATGCTGTGTGAATTTCCAAAGTACCTAGAAGCTTTAAACCCCTGTTTATTCCTTAACTTGAATTTTGACAAGTCCTGAGAGATCTTGTTTAAGCTTCTGTAGAGAGAGAATTAATAGATGTGTATGGATGGTAACCAATAGTGGCTCTATTTTTTATAGACCAGGGCAGTTCCTTTGGTAAGTCATGTAAAAGCACATCCAGATTCACAGTATAGGGCAAGGTAAAACCAAACGAGTTTCCCCTTTGTCGTATTGGACGCAGTACTAAAGAAAGCATGGCATTATTTCAGTGGGACTTTTGAATCTTTTCCAGACATTATGAACTGCTAATTTGCTGTTAGAACAACCCCAAAGGCTTTCTTTAAGCCCGGGTTGGCAGCAACTAGGGAGTGTATTGGAAATCTTAATGAGCTAGAGGTCATTCTCTGTTTACATTTTCAGCATTTTACCTGAGTAACTTTCTTTTTAAACTTCTGAGACAAGCAGCCCTGAAATTGCTCCAGTCTTTAAGCTGTTGCCCAGTGTATAGAGTGTTTCACCTTGCAACAATATTTTTGGGGGGGAGGGGAGGGGGTTAACACAGTTTTAAATGACTTTTGGCAAACTTTTCCTGGTGTCATCATGATTTGAAATACTGGCACAAAGTTGGCTGTGTGATACAGGTTTTTTTTTTAAAGTGTTGATTTTTATTGTAGGCAAACTTGACTTGAGGTAGCAAAAAAATTGAGCTTCTGCTTTTTGTGCCTCCTTAAAGAAGTCTTAGAAAGTTTTGATTTAAAAAAAATATTTTCTTATATTTGGTTTTTTATTATTATTATTTGTGTGTGCTAGGAAAGCCAACAAGAGTGCCAACTAACATTGCTGTAGGGGCTACATTTATGATGTCTACATCACACTTCATGCAGCTTTTAGCTCATGAAAAAGTCACTATCTGTGATTCTACATTACCTCATGCAAAAGTCTGAATTCTTTTAAGCCTCCTAAATGTCTTACATAGCTCCATTGTTAACCTGTTTGTCTCATGTAGCTGGATGCAATCCAAGATGGCCTCCTAGACATCTAACTCTATTAATGCAACATTGTGATCCAGTTTTTTCATGAGGGCACATCTATTTCATGAAGGAACTCCAGAGCTAGTTGGTGAGAATCAGTATTAGCAATTGCTTGGCACTTTCAGTGGATAGATTGGTGGTTAAGGCACTTGCCACGGATATGGGGGACCATGACTTTAGGCTCTCCTATTCTTTCCTCCAATGACTATTTAGTGCAAAATTATTCAAAATCATTAGGGTGAGGATTCCCTTTTCCATGAGAGTTCCCACCTCACTGGGCCACAGAAACAGGCTCTCTCTTGCTTTCCCTCCTCCTGATCCCATGAGTCTTTCCCCCTTGGCTGCCTGATGCGCCAGCTTTAGGTAGAATGGGTAAAAGATGCTCTCCTTCTAACTTATCCTATAGCTTGATGATTAGGGCACTCTGCTAGGGCATTAGGAGATGTGGGTTTAAAGTTCTTGAATAGGAGAGGGTTTAGAAAAGAAGAGAGCTCTATGTTCTGAGCAAGAGCCTTAATTACTAGACTACTTATGGGTTAGAAAGGGAGTCTATATTACAGGGAAGTCCATGCTTCTGTTTGTTAGGTGGATATATTGATCCAGGTGGATGTCTTATCACTTAGGTCTTGAATCACTCTAAAATATCTCTCTCTTTGACCATCAAGATCAAGATCAAGATCAAAGATCAGGTGAGGGCTAATGTGCTAGAAGGAGATTCAGAGGGTCCCTTTGTGTCTGAAAAGCACCACTAAAATTCTGTGAGTGCTTCCTGATGATGTGTTACCTTGATTTATTGTGGTCATGGAGAAGACCATCAGGCCTTTTAGATCTGTTTTGGTGCAGACACTTAGGGTGTATGTAGATGAAATAGGGGCCCTAAATTAAAGCAGTGGTTTTAAAAAACACAGCTTCAATTTAGGGCTGATTAAACCTCTGTGTTGTGCAGATACCCTGCTGGCTTACCTGCCTCTCCAGTGGAGAGTGAAGGGCAACCTGCAGGTGGGCGGAGTGGTTCCTGGGCTGTGGGGGAAGTGGGGCTGGTGTTTCCCTATGCAGCAGCTGCAGGCCCCCCCTGCCCAGGCGGCACCTGGTGTGGGCATTGCAGCAATGGAGGGAGGCATTGGGCCTCCGTACACCAATTTCCTACAGCACCTTGAATTAATGTGCAATATACCACTGAGGCTTGCAAAAACTAACACCATTAAAGCGGTGCAAAAGCATTTAGCTCACTTTGAAGTGTCATGCATACACGCCTCTTCTTTTGTCTACACATGGCCTTAGTGCCAGCAGAGAAATCTGGGCCAAGCCATGATTTATATTGGCATGTATTACCCCAGTTTCAAGCACAGGGTAAACTGTTCTCAAGAGTTTTCCAGGTTATCCATGTTTTTGTCTGTCTGCACTATGATTTTGCAGTGGTGCAGCCACACCACCAGCTAGTGATACCTGGAATCCCCATTGTAGATCTGCCCCTTGCGTCACTGAACAGGTGCTACTGCTGAATCGAAAAGTCAGTGGTAATGCAAATTAGCAAGATAGAAATCCTCATATACAATACAGATACTGTTAATACCACAAGAAAACAAAGCTGCAGAACAAGTTGGTTTGAGTGCAGTCAAATGAAATGGAGATATACAACAGCCAGTTGAATCTCATTACTCAGCTCCATGTGCCAATTTCCATTCTCCTGGGTGCAAATCTGGAATAGCGTTACCAATTTGAGTGGAGTGCTACAGGATTTATATCATGCAAGTGAGGGCCAAATTCTGCCCTTTGTTGTGCACGCTGGAGTAAAATTGACGCTCTGATGCCCAGTATTTTTAGCAGCAGTTGTCGGTTCTAATCAGACACAAAATTCAGCAGGACAAAGTGAGAAAAGAGCAGGGTTTAGTGTGTTTACAGACAAAATTCCAGACATTTTATTCTCAAACAGCAATCCTGATACTGACAGCAAAGTAAGGAAGTGCCATAGATACACTGCAACTTTATTTAAAAAATACAGGTATTTTTACTCGTATTTTTACATTGTCACCCCGAATTGCAATCTGCAGCATGCCCAAACAGCTTTTACCTTTAGACTATTTATGCCTGTAACACAATGATAACATTACAACTAGAACACTTTAAGGATAAGGTACTTTAAAGATTAGAGCTAGACAGTTCTCAGTGGTGGCGGATGACAGAACAAGGAGCAATGGTCTCAAGTTGCAGCAAGGGAAGTTTAGGTTACATATTAGGAAACACTTTCTTATGAGCGGGGTGGTGAAGTACTGGAACAGGTTACCCAGAGAGGTGGTGGACTCTCCATCCTTGGAGGTTTTTAAGACCTGGCTAGTGAAAGCCTTGGCTGGGATGATCAAGTTGGGGACAGTCCAGGGGATGGACTAGATGACCTCCTGATATCCTGTCCAACCCTAATTTTCTATGATTTCTATGATTGTCGTGGTCATCCAACCAGAGAACATAAATGATACCATAAATCTTATTCATCTAATAAATATGAATTAGCACAATTCTGATTCAAATACTTCCTTTCCTTTTTCTTTTTCATGCCCTTGCGACAAAGTGTTTAGCAGAATTCACAAGTTGCTCACCAGATATTTACAGAAGAAGCATTTTTTAGAAATAATTTGGTGAGTCATTTTGAATCAAAGATTAGAAAAATTTAAAACAGCCAATGGACAATTCATAGGCAATAACAAATCAACATGTGGTTATGGACTGTTTATGAACATAAAAGGGAATTACATTGGTAGAAAAAGCTATTCCTTACTGATTATTCACTTATCTTCATCCTTTAGTTCTCCAAGTTAAGTCTCCTCAATTCAACATTAGCTGTAGATGCTGCCTGACATATGATTACCCAGTCTGATCTGGCATAAAGATAGTGTGACAACTGCAGGTATTCCATGGGGAAAAAAATGACGTATCTGTTTTGTATTGTTGACCAGTTGTTAAAAAGCTTTAAATTTAGCAACTTGGAAGAACTCTTGCTGAGTCATCGTGCAATGCTGCTATCCATTTGTGGAAGAGGTCAGGGAGAAAGTATTAAATGAGATGTGTATTAGTAAGGGCACCATGGCTAATTCCCTTTGGCAAAAAGTACAGCATATTGTGTTCTACACGTAGTCACTGTGGGCTTGTTAGGTAATATACTGTTAGCCTTTCTGATTATCGTAAGTGAATTCTCCAGATAAAATTTTACCTCTAGGCTGTAACAATTTTGAATGCCAAAGGAAATAATAATCTTTATATTCCAGTGGTTTTGAGAAAATCTCAGACTCTTCTATGGTTTTTTAAGACTACTTTCTAAATCAAAGAGCTAAATATCTATGAAAAGTATTTCAAAATGTAGCAGGCTTGAGATTGTTAATTAATCAGCTGATGAACATTGGTTTAAATATAATTAGAGATATTCTTGGATGGCAAAATTCAAATCTGGGCCACATTTTTGGAATGCCCCAGTAGTTCCAGAGTTATCATTCAAGCCTCTCTTTCTAATATATTTTCATTTAAACAGTTACTGCCTTACTTCTCATGTCAATGCATACATTTTAAATAGTCTCTTTCTGGTGCATGTATTTTTAATTTAAGTTAATGGGATGATCCAAAGGAGCCATTAGAGTTATGTTACAGGATCAGGTCATGAAACAAATTATTGCTACTTCTTTTCTCGTACATGGCCTTTTGACACTAAGAAGTTGTATGTGCGGGAGTGGAGAGCTGGGGTTAATTGGATGAGGAGCCCTACATTCTGTCCCTCAGCTTCCCCAGTCCCCAGGTTGAGTAGATAGCTAAACATCCATGGCAACGGTAAGAAAAGGGCTAGTCATTTACTCTTTCCCTACAGAAAAGGGAAAGAAGTGGAAGAGAACTATAGCTGAATCACAATTTATCATCTCTTCTCCTGGGCAGAGCAGCTATGCTCTGGGCTGTTGATTAAGTTAGTGTAGCTTATACTCTTTCTAAGTGCCTTATGAGGTGTTCAGACTTGTAAAACTTAGTAAAAACCACAGGGTGGGGAGTCTACCACTCCTATACTATTCCCAAAGAATATAGAAACAGCTCTAATTACTGTTAAGCTACTTTTAAAGAGTGGGCACGCTATATAGCCCTCAGTATCTCCCATTTCACAGATGCTATTGGTTGCTTGTTAATCACCTTCCTGCTTCTCTGGGTAGATGTCCCTATTAAACTTTCTCCTAGGTCTAAGCACATGACTTGTAACTAAGTCTAGGGACAGACATTCAAGAAGCCTGAGCCTGAATTGATTCAATCTTTGCAGGTTAGTCTAACTTTGCTAGGCTAAATCAGTTTTGTAACCAGACAGATATCCCAGAAATGCAGGCCTGCAGTGGCTCAGGCTGGAAGTCAGGGGGTGCTAGAGCACCTGTCTCTTTCTTCCATAGCATGGAGCTGAGCGGGATGTGGCTAGGTTCCACAGGATGCTGTGATTAACCCAGCAGGGAATTGATAACAGTGTTTATCATACAATTAAGAAAAGAACAGAGGGACATTACCAGCTACTTGTTGATTCTGCCTCTTGATTCTGCAGGGACTGTAGCCAGCATGTGGTCTGCTGGATAATACACAGACACCTCCTCAGCAAGGCAGAGGGGAGGGGGGAATTTCTGCTTAGCAGGGAGTGGTGAAGTGGTGGGGGGGAGCTGCAGCCAGGGAGCAGAGGGGAAGGGCCAACTCTGATGTGGAGCAGAGAGCCCCACCCAGCCCAGAGAGCATGCTGGGATGCTGGGGGAGTCTGGTTTAGCTTAAACCAGCAAGGGGTCTGGGACAGACATCACATAAACTGGTTTGACCCAAATCACTTAAGTCTAATACTACATTCAACCAGGTTTATCTCAAACTGTTTTTAGCCATTTTGAAACTGGTTTATGTTCACTGAATGTCTGTTCTGTTACAGGTTTAAACCAGTTTCTGATCACTTCAGCCAGTTTGTGTGTAACGTTTGTCCCTTGCCTATAGCTCTATGAGGCTTCCTAAAGAGGTGGTACTATTAGTAATCACAGTCTTCCTCTATGATATACAAGGAATTGCCTTGCATATATTCACCCTGTGGAGGGTTGTTGTCTGGAAAGAACCATATCTTTGCATGGGTCACCTCCCTGCAGCATTTCTAATAACATCCCTGTCAGCGAATTGGGTAATTTATTTTCCTTCCATATTTCATGTTGCCCCTTCCCCATTTATCATTCATAGAAGAGCCTGTAAGATCTCTTTGGATGTCCTGTTATCTGAGATCAGCGTTGTGTATCATGGCCTGTAATGCATGAAATCGGAGCAAGCTGTGTGCTCATGCCGTGCAGCATGGCTAATCATTCTCAAATGCTATCATCAGTTATCTTGGAAGAGTAAAAAAAAAAAAAAAAAAAAAAAAAAAAGGCCCTAGCAGGCTGTGGTTGATTTAATCTTTAAAATCATGAGAGCCTTTGCAGTGATTAAAGAGCCATTTCCTGACTACATATTGATATGAGCTGCTTCCAAGGCAAATATGAGAGAACATGATGGGCATTCAGTCTGACTGTGATTGACAGGCTGTAGTGAAGTGAATGATAATCTTTTTCCTGCTCTTATTTAAAGCCATTCAGGGGTGGTCTGATTTTAATGCTCAGCTATCTCAAGTAATTGCCCTGGCATTTTCTATTGTAATCTGCACAAATTCAGTTTTCAGCATCCAGAAGAGCAGGTGGAAAGTTTCACTCAGAAACTGAGGGATTCATACTGTTTTCCAATAGTTTCCAGAAACTGGTCACTTTGGGAGCAATTCTGTGTTCCGAGAAATGCCAGATAAGAATGTGTCTTGAATACTTCTCTGTCAATGCAGAGAGCTGTAGCAGTGACAGAATGTTGAAGAATGCTCTGCGCAACATTAAAAGACTCTGGTAATGTGGTCTGGCTAATAAAGAATGGGACTGGGACTTGGGAGAAGTTGGCTCTATTCCTGGTTCTGCTACTGGCTTGCTGGGTGACCTTGTCAATTAGCCTATTTGTGCCCCAGTATCCCCATGTGTAGAATGCGATATGATTTCTCTTTGTAATATGTTTTGAGATTTACTGATAAAAATCACTCTGGAAGTGCTAGGTATTATTTCATAGATATTTGGGCTGGAAGGGACCCTGGAGAATCATCGAGTCCAGCCCCCTGCCCCAGGGGCAGGAAGTCAGCAGGGATCGTAGGATCCCAGCAAGATAAGCATCCAAAAGTGTCTTGAAGGTGTTCAAAGTGGGTGCTTGAACTGCCTCTGGCGGCAGTTTATTGCAAACCTTGGGGGCTTGGACAGCGAAGAAGCTCTTTCTTATATCCAGCCTGAATCGGTCACAGCGGAGTTTGTGACCGTTCGATCTTCTCATCCCTTGGGGTGCTCTGGTGAACAGATGTTCCCCCACATCCTGATGAGCACCCCTGATAAACTTATAGGTGGCCACCAGATCACCCCTGAGCTTGCGCTTTTCCAGGCTGAAGAGTCCCATGGCTCTCAGCTTCTCAACATAAGGTCTGTTTTCCTGACTGCTGATTATGCACGTGGCTCTCCTCTGCACCCTCTCAAGCTTCTCCACAACCTTTTTGAATTGTGGAGCCCAAAACTGGACACAGTACTCCAGCTGCGGCCTCACCAAGGCCGAGTACAACGGGAGAAGGATGTCCTAGGATTTGCTTGAGAAGCATCTATGGATGCAAGCCAGCATTTTGCTTGCTTTACTAGCTGCAGCATCACACTGAAGGCTCATGTTCATCTTGTGGTCAACCATGACCCCTAAGTCCCTTTCATCTGTAGTGCTAACCAGCGTAGCACTACCGAGCCTATAAGCATGCTGCAGGTTTTTCCTCCCAAGGTGGAGAACCTTGCATTTTTCAGTGTTAAACACCATCAGGTTCTCATCTGCCCATTTCCTGAGCCTGTCAAGACCTCTTCTTAGGTGTGGATGCTTTATCCCAGAGTTTGGTGTCATTGGCAAACTTGGCCAGTCTGCTTCTGACACCAATGTCCACATCATTGATAAAGATGTTAAATAGTATAGGCTCTAGGACAGAGCCTTGAGAGACCCCACTGGTCACAGCACACCAGGACGATTGGCTCCCATTGACCACCTCCCTCTGGGTCCTACCGTGGAGCCAATTCCCCAGCCAGCGGATCGTGTTGAGGTCGAGGCCGCAGTTAACCAGTTTAGCCAAGAGGTGATTGAGGGATACCAGATCGAATGCTTTTTTAAAGTCAAGATATACAACATCAGTCTCTTCCCCTTTGTCCAGGTGATAGGTCACCTGGTCATAAAAGGAAATGAGATTGGTCAAGCAAGACCTACCCACAACAAAACTCATGCTGGGTATCCCTCAGGATATTGCCTTCAGCTAGTCTGTTAAGGATGGCCTCTTTGATAATCTTTTCCAAGACCTTCCCCAGGATAGGTCAGGCTGATGGGCCTGTAGTTTGCCGGATCTACTTTCCTCCCTTTCTTGAAGATAGGCATGATATTGGCCCTCTTCCAATCATTGGGCACTTCACCAGAGTGCCAAAAGCTCTGAATGATTCATGCCAGGGGTTGAGCTATGATGCTCGCTAGCTCCCTGAGTACCCTTGGGTGTAACTCATCAGGGCCAGCTGACTTGAAGGGTATCCAGCCTGTCAAGGTGTTCCTTCACAAGGTCAGCTTCAATGGAGGGCAAGGATTCTCCCTCACCTGGGCCTTCCTGACTGATAGTGGGCATTATGGTGGTGAATGATGATGTTGTAGAATAGGGTATTACCATATAAGTCTATGTATGATATGGCTAAGGGTGAAGTTACATGTTTACACTTAGACCATATTAAAGGCACATAAAATGTGAGCAAGCACATGTTAAAGCTTGTTAACACGTGCTAAGTGTACTTTGAGCTTCTCAGAATTACTACACTTCAGACAAGGTAGTAGAAGAGGAAGAAGAGGAAACAAGGAAGGTACTTACTGAGAGCTAGCAGGAGCTGGCAAAGGACAGAAAAATGCCCCGGGAGCTGGGGGTCCACTGCAGCTGCTCTGTGAGGCTAGAGCAGCCTTCAAGGGAAGAAAAGGAATGTGAGGACCCAGAAGTGGGGAAGCACAGAGAGCACAGGGAGCCAAAGTGTAGGCCACCTCCTGATTGAGATCGTCATTAAACATCAAGATGCGGCAGGCAAGAGTCAAGACTGCTGCTACGGCATACAGGCAAGTGATCGCGATACTAATGGTCAGGGTCAGGAAAGTACTTGGTTGCAGTGCACATAATGCTAACTGAGCAAAGACCTTACACAAGGGTTAACTCTTAGATGTGTTGTCTAGCTCGTATTAGTGTAACTTCAGTCTGTTTCATTGTAATAAAACAAATAATTTGCAGTCCTCCAGCACATCAGATGCACTGCTCTCAGCTTACTTCCCCTTTGCCCGCTGAGCAGTGATAGAGCCCAGGTGTCCCAGTTCCTGGCTCCTAGCCCCATCCCTGCTCACTATTCCTCTAGGCTAAGTACAGACAGTCAAAAAGCCTAAGGCTGAATTGATCAACCTTTGCAGGTTAGTTTAAGCTGCAAAAATTGAACCAATAAACAAATGAACAGATATTCACTTATGATTTGAGAAATGCAGCCACATGCCTGCAGTGGCTCAGGCCAGAAGCTGAGGGGTGATGGCGGTGGTGCTAGAGCACAGCTCTCTGGCACATAGCTAGCATGGACTATATGTTCACTTCCTCTTCCTGTTGCCCTCAAGGTCTTGTTGGTTTGCAGTTCACAATCATAGCAGCAGGACTCTGCAGGGTTTCTCATCACTTCCTCTTCCTGTTTCCAGGTGCCTCTGGGATTTGTAGCCAGCACTAAGTAAGCCAACAGGGCACAGCAGGTCTGTACTCAAAAGAAGGTAAGTTTAACCCCCTTCCCTGGCCCCAGATTCCAGGAGAGGTTTGCCAGGGGAGGGGGTGGGGGAGTGAGCCACCCCTCACTGTTCTGGCTAGGGTGCAGAGGGGTGGGGCCAGCCCTGTTCTCTGGAGCAGACAGCGCAGCCCAGCCCACATGCTGTGGGACTCTGATTTAACTTGAACCAGGAAGGTCTGGGACAGAAGTTTCATAAACCAGTTTGACTTAAATCTGTTGTTTGATACTACATTCAACCAGGGTTATCTTAAAGCAGTTTCAATCATTTTGAAACTGGTTTATGGCACTGAACTTCTGTTCTGTTACAGGTTTAAACCAGTTTCTGATCACTTAAACCAGTTTATATGTAACTTTTGTCCCTAGCCCTAATAGCAAGTCAGAGCTGTGCAGGAAAGATACACTGTTAACCCTTAACATGCAATTGCTCACATCATTAACTAACTTTAACACTGCTTAATATTCAATAGATGTAGTATGGTCTAATTGTAATATGTAACTTCATCTTCATTGAGGCTCAGTGATAAAAACTAGCCTTCAGGGACTGTCCCTCTACCAATCAGAGTTTCTGTGAAGACAGAAAAGATATAGAATTAGACCTTGATAGTAAAATCAAACATTGAATTTCTCCTGGGACAATGCCTTTTATCTTGGGAGCCTACAGACATACAAGCCCCTTGTCTCACTTTAAGTACCTGTGAAATATTTGAGATAACACTTTTTCCTAGGACAATCACAGCTAATTTGAGATAAATGCCATCTAAGTTGCATGTTTTGATTCAAATCAAAACCTGCCACTCTCAGGTTTTGATTTGGATCAATCAGAACTGACTCAAATCATATGTCTATTTTTACTGTTAGTGATGAGGCTAGTTCGGTAGGAAGACTTATGTAGTCCTGGGTGTTTTTAATGTTGCACTTTTGTCTCTGCTCCTTTTTCCTGTACTACTCCTTAAAATAATTCCAGGAAATCTTGAGATTTGCAAAAAAGATGCACCTCCAGTCAAGAATAAAAAAACATTTGAGATAATTATAACCTTGTTTCTGCCTACTACAGATCTGAAATGGAATAGCGTTGTCTGAACTGTCTTTTTTGACTTGTTTAGATATTATTTTCTTGCTAACAGCTAATCAACTTAAAGGAAAACAAATGCCAATAGCAAATATTTCTTTTTTTTAAATCAAAACATATATGAAAGTCATAATCCCAGAAAAATATAAGCTTGCTGCTCAGAACTATGAAGAATGCAATAAAAAAAAAGAAATTTAGGGGAAAGGAGTTTAAGGATTAAAAAGGGGCTTTTTTTAGGGATTTATTGTGCTATTTGCAAAGTGAAATTGCACTTTCTGTAAATGATTATTTAATTGCTGATATGAATTTAGTCTGGTGATAAAACATTTTCCTGGCTCTAACAGACATTCTTTTCTGCAAAGGAATAAATCTGGTGAGTTTGGATTGTACGGAGTTGTGTCGCTGATTTTACTCCTACTAGAATAAGTGCTGCATGTCACTGTACTTACTGTTCCAATTCTTTGAACAAAAGCTTATTTTGAAGAGGATTAAAACAGATTCAGTGTGACACCCTTACAACAGAAACGCTAACAAGCAAGAAAATTGCAAGTTATGGGACACCTCTTAGTATACCCTCCTACCCACACAGCATATTTTCACTTACGCTGACAGACTTGCTCCCATCTCAACAAACTTCCTCTGCCTCCCATAGGTAAAGAATTCCATAATCACTGTCATAATGTAATACAAAGCCTTAATCACCACTTCAGTAGTATAAGCAAATATTCAGGGGTCACATATGGGAACCAGCTCTAAGTGTGAGCTCTGTTATGTGCTCATAGGAGAAATAATAGGTTGTAATTAAGGTTAACTGTGGTCTGAATCCAGGAGTTTTGCTTTTACATAGCTTTGGTTAAATCTCTGGAATTTTGCTTTACTAAAAGGACCAGCCACATTTATATATAGCTTCTGTGAAGTGCCAATCTCCTTCAAATCCCAGTGAAATAAATCAGTATCTTGCATGACTGTGGCCAACACCTCTTTCCATCAGAAGAAATCAAGGCTTTTACTCCACTTCCTCTGTTCCTCTCCCTGAGATAAGATGTATCACTTAGGGAAACTGAGCAACAAAATGATTGGAAAATTTGCCAAATTCACTGAGTCACTGCCAGAGTTTAATACATAGCCCATGGATGAAATCCTAACCCCGCTAAAGCTGATGGCAAAACTCCCGTTCACTTAAAATGGGACCAGAAATTCACCAGGGTCTTTTTTGTCTCTCCCAGGATTATTCTCCCCTCTATCCTAACCACCAAAAACCATTCCTTTTCATATTTTAGAGAAAGTTGCTTGTGAATTGTGAGAAGCTGCTGTTCTAGAGATTTTTTTTAAAAGAAAGTTCAGTTTGTGGCCTGTTACAACCATTGTTTATTTTGAATAATGACCAATATTATAAAGCACGTGGACAGTCAGGCTATGGATAAAATGATTAGTGTGGTGCTGACTCAGACATGTTCATCTGGCAAAGCCCATCTAGTGACTATGCCAGAAAGTGAACTCCCTTAGAGTAATGCTCCTTATCAGAAGCTTCTATAATTCTGGAGGAGATGATACTAATGGACATAGAAATGCAGCTTCTTAAATCTGGGCTAAAAGCCCTTAGCATTTTTGTGTATATTGAGGTAAGAACTACAGTCATAATATTAGAGAAAATTACTATATTGTGAACCAGGCATAAACCCAGGATGCTTGTTCTGGAAGAGGCTTTGGTTTAGCAGCCTAAAAAAAGGGTATCCCCTTTGTGAACAGTGAAGCAGCAAAACGAGTGAATTTGTCTAAGAACTTCTGAGAGGGGCAGCACTTACCAGTAAGTGCTCTGAGGTAAGTGCCAGACAAGGTTCTTTGGGTAAATCCAATATCTTTTATTAAGCCAACTCAGATAGTTGGAAAAATTCTTCTTTGCAAGCTTTTGGGTACAAACACCCTTTGTCAGGCTGAGGAAGCATTTGCAGATGGTTTGTGCTCTTCCTGGATGGAGTAGTAAAGCAACCAGAGGCCATACACAAGAAACACATGGACCAATCTCCATATCTGCACAGAACCAGCAATCATCACCCTAAACACACCAAGAAAACTGTAATATACAGCCAAGCCCTCTGACAGCAGCAGATTTGCACTGAGGAAAACACCTGTGAATGTCATGTCACAAATCTCAAAAGGGCTTTCACTCAATGAGGACACTTCTCGAGACAGGTAGATTGCACTTTTATAAAAGCCACCCAGAAACCACATAAAGTATTCCTGCAGTACAGAAGAAACCCCACCCCATGAATCTCACACCACTGGTTATGACATAGCATCCCTTCCTGGCATCTATATGCAAAATCCTCAAACAATTGTAAACCATACTAGAAGAAGACCCAATTCTTAAAGAGGTCTTCCCAGAACCACCCATCCTAGCTTTTAAACAAGCACCAAACCTTGCCAACCTCATCACTAGAAGAAAACTTCCTATGGCCTAAAACACACCGAATGGATCCACTGCATCAATTGCATAAGAGTGTATTTACCTCACAAATTTTTAGTATAAAAAGGGTCATCCCATAAGAGCAAATTCACACATACAGAACCTGCACACAGTGAGGGAAAGCTGTAGTGATGGCAGTGGCAGTGGTTAGGCAGGCAGATTAACCCTTCCCTGCCTGCTCTCCTGACATAGACAGTGTAAGCAACCAGAAGTAAGTTGGGGAGGGGCAGGCACAGTGAATGGGGATCTGGGACAGGGTGCAGTGGGCCCTATCTGGGCCAGCAGGGAAATGGGGTAGGTAGGGTGTTCACACTAGCATGTAGCCTAGAGTGGCTACACCTTAGTATAACATGAGCTAGGTAGCACAGATCAGAGATAATCCTGGCCTAGAATGGCATAACTTTGAGCTGCCTAATGAGTTCTTAAAACTAGTTTCAGTTGTTAATGTGTGGACAATCTAGGTGTTAAGAGCTCTGGAAGAAGCCTAACATTACTATGTAACAAGGTCCTAGGGGACTCTAGAAGTCCCATCCCAACCTATGATTGTATATAACTCTAACAGCAGGTATCAATAGGATAATGTACTGATATTCATTTGCATTTATCTAAATTATGTGAGGTTAGGGAAAGACTAACTAGTTACTGCTTTCTTGCATTCTTTTGAATAAAAATAAGTAACAAGAGATTTTAAGATTACATTTTGATTAATTCATTTTGCATGGCTTGAAATGAACTTTTAGACCTGAACATAAAGGACAGCAACAAAGGACAGATGGGCACATGCTATTAGTATATTGCACCAGAGTTTATTGCTCCTGGTTGCACTTTTTGATTGTGCACCTGGGACTGCAGCACGTTGAGCTAGGTTGGAGCAGCCCCAGCAGGCAGGGGGCTCAGGGGGTCAGCCTGACAGCTGAGGGCTTCTCCAGTCCAGCTCAACATGCTGCAGAGGAGCTGTCTGAGGTACAAGGGTGCTTTAGCGTGGGGCTAGCCAGCAGGCAGCCCCCACACTGAAGCACCCTTGTGCCCTACCCAGCCAGGTCAGGGTCTACACATGCATGCTGTGGGGTAAAAAACTTGCATTTAAAAGTACTATCCTGTTGTGGAGTTAATTAGTTTTCTGAGGCCTAGTAGGGCCACATGTGTAGATGTGAGGTGTTTATTGTGCAGCTAGTCTACTCTACAGTAAGCGTCCCATGTAGACATGCCCAATATGTACCAAATTAAGGTTAAAAATCAAGCTAATTGACTTTTTGTTGACAGTTTTAAACTGAAATCTCTTCCAGTTCCATAGTTATGATTTGAAACCACTAATTTTTTTAGCAGCTTAAGCTAGTACACTTTTATGTGCATGTGGCTTAGATCAGTTAGAAGGATGGATTTCATTTAGACATCAACCTAATATCCATTAAATGGAAGTTGGATTTGGCATGTAAGTATGTAGATTACCAGAGGAAGGAGGAACTGGAGTGATAGTAAATGTAATATTTTTTCTGAAGTCAGAAAAAAAAATTGCAATGGATTTCCAGTATGTTTCAACTTTTTCCTTTGCTACTGGGGGCTAAATTCAACAGCCTTGTTCTAGGTTATGATAAACAGAGAATGATGATGAGCCAAGTGATGATAAACCTAGTTTCAATAGCTGAAGGAGAGTAGACATTGAGCAAGCAGTTCAAACTAATATAGATTGTGAAGAGTATTATAAAAAAATGAAACGATTTGAAATTAAATATGAAAAATGTATGTAAAGCTAGATTCTAGTTTCCATAAGACTGGTAACAGAAGTATTTGGTTGTTAGATGGATTCATCTACAACTAGCTACATCAGGGTAAAAACTAGTGGAGATAGGGCACTGTATGAGTTTACATCAAATTGACTATCATGATTTTAAAACACAATTTATTTTGCACTGAAGACATAAACTTACAGATAAAACAAAATACAGACTGCAAGTACCATCCATATTTTTTTTCAGCATACCATTGCATTCAGTATTATTTTGAGCTGATCAAAAATTTTAATGCAAGGAACATTTTTGTCCAGGATATGCTGTTTAAAGCAAAGTATTGCAAAAAAAGTTGCATTGATATAGAAACTTTCTGATTTTTTATTATTTTATATACTATATTTATAAATTTAGGGGGGGAGAGGTGGGGAAAGTAATTTCTTATGAAAGCATTTTTCTCTGTTTTAACTTAGCATTGTCTTTATGCTCAAAGGAGGAAACAATCTTTATGGTCAAAGGAGAAAACAATCTTTGATTGAAGAAATAGAGATTTTTTTCAGTCTTTTATTTAGTTGTAAACTGTGCAGTGCAAAAATAATGTATCTTTTATTAATCGACAATTTAATATATTATTTATCAAAATATAGTAAGCACATGTTCCTAAATAATCTCCCTGCCTTGAGGATGGCACTGCTCTGCTCAGGGTCAGGCTCAGGATAACCACATTTGGGATCAAGATGGAATTTTACTCCATGGTCAGATTGGTATGCACTGTTGGGATTTTTGTTTTCCCCTGCAGTGGAAGCATGGTCCTCTTCCTTAGATCTCTCTCGAGCATTTTAACAACGCTTGCAGAAGCAGAACACTTGACCACTGTTGTCTCCCTGCTTTACCTGTGGCAAGTTAGGGTGCTATGCCTGGTAGTTTTATGACAGAGTCGATAGTGCCATTTTAGTAACAGGTTAGACAAGGATTTGTATGATATGATTTGGATAGGGATGATCAGGCTGGGGTTTGGACTAGGTGATTTCCAGAGGTCCCTTCCCTATTCTTCTCTGATTCTAGAATTCTGAGATGGATACCAAGAATATTTTGGGCAAAGGCAATTTATGACATCAATGAATTCTCTAGTATACTAAAGATCCACTCATGGGGAGGAAGAGTATTTCTCTAGTCCCTGAGCAGAGAAGCCAATTTACAAGGCTGAGTTATTGTGTTGGGCATCTCTTGGGAAGTCACAATGAACAACCTTGTAATGTCCTGATGATAATCTCATTTCTAATGGACTGATTTTACATATAACCTTCAAAAAAGTGAATGCCAGGACCTTCCTGTAATAAAAGTATAAAGAATTGGGGAAAAATAGCAATGAATGAATAAGAGGTTCAGTCAAGGAACTAAAAACATTTTAGGCTCTCTCTAGTAGGGGTGTGCAAAGTGGACCCAGGAGGCACCAGTCACCTAGCCAGTGGGGTGTGTGTGTGTGTGTGGGGGGGGGGGATGATTCCCGGTAGACCTGGAAGTGGACCAGAAGTGTCCACTTCTGGGTCTGCTGCCAAGCACGCTGGAGAGCCCTGCTACACTTCTGTGGGATGCTCCATGCATCCCAACTTCGCAGCATTCATGAGACCCTGCTACATAGAGATATGTAGAAAAAACATTTAAAGCTGTCTCTATGTCTGAATCTCTGAATCTTTCTGAATCTCTCTGAATTGATTCAGAGAGTTCTGATTCAATTCAGAGAGATTAAAGGGTTCTCTGATTCAATTCGGATTCAGAGATTCGGCCACCGAATCAGGCCAAATCTCCACCGAATCGAATCAGAGACTGAAGCTTCACACAGCCCTATTCTCCAGTGACTGAAGCAAAATCCTACAACATAAATTTTGATCCTAAGCTTAAAATTTAAAGCTGCCATTGAAAAAAAATGAAAAATTTTTGATCAGTTTGAAACAAAAATGAACCCCAAAATGAATGTGTTCAAAGAAACTGCAATGTGTTTAGAGAACTGATCTCTCAGATGTAGAGCTTGTCTTTATGGTACTACCAAGTCTTGAGCCTGTTTTAGTGGAAGATTCATTGTTCTTCCACTTGATTATTTTGAGGAACAGTTTGGAAGATGGATTCTGCCAAGACCACCAATCCTCCCCACTTCTCAGTCCTGCAATATTTCATCGTTTTTTATTTGTCATGCAACTTTTTGACAAATATGAGTAGACTATAGACTCTGGGCCTATCAAGTTACCACAAGCATGAAATGGACTTTCAAAAATCGTCAAAATAGATGGCTGGACCATGGATTTTCAGTAACTTTTGTATTAGGGCTGCTCAGTTCGTTGCTAACAAGAAGCAATTCCATTTGTCTGCAGGGTTGAAAGTTTCCTAGCAAAGCCCAGTATTTCCCTCCCTTCCAGTGCTAAATCTACAGTAACTGCTTATAAAGTCATGACAAAAGTAGAAGTTCAGAGACTTAAATTTGGTGAAGCCACCCGCCACTTAACTGAAGTGAAATATAATTTTTCTTCCCCCGTGGCAGTGACGAACGATGGTTTAAAACATTAAGCCTGTCTCATTGTTGGTTATTCAGGATGCAAGTTCAGTGCTGATTGACTTGATTTTTCTTGGACTGTATTTTACCTACAGTAAGAATGCTTTCGTGGAACATTTATCTCTTTGCTGCCACTGTAGGAGAAGTCAACTCAAATAGAGCCTTTGAATGAAGATTGATTCTAAGCAGCGGGATTGCTTCCAACATCAATTAATCTGTGAGGACTCCAAGAAATTCAATAAAAATGAAAGAGTAAATTACATTGTTCAGTCTCTAAACAAATATTTAATATACCATTAATTTTCTTCCTGAGTTTTTTTCTTTTTGTTATGTTAGGCAGGTTTCTCTCAAGTGTGTACTCCTACTTCTTTTCTCTCCTCTTCAGCGTGCATTTACTATGCCTGAAGAGAAAATATTGTTAACAGTGTACCAAGAGAGATTAACAATCTTTTGTAAGGAATAATAATTATATCAAGTGCTGGTGAAAGGAGATGGATTCACAACCCTGGAAGGTTAAACCATCTATTCATCCATATATTTGAGACCTGACAAACCTCCCTACTTTCCCCGCTCCAGTGTCTATAAAGAAGGGACCACCCCTGAGGGTTGAGATGAGAGTTCAGTCTTTCCGACCAGTCACACTTAGCCTCTCTGCTGAGACAGCTAATTAATGCCAAATGTGTTGGTGGTTTGTGTTATAGAAGTAGTCTGCTAGGATCTAGCTGAAGAGCATCATTTTGTCCTGTGTAGACCACTGAGCAATCAAGTAGCAGCCTTGCATAACTTTTGGAGTGAAATTCTGGTCCCACTAAGTTTGTTGCCACTGACTTCAGTGGACCTATGATTTGACTCTTCATCACAAGTGACTGTGGTTCACATTTTAGCTGATAGGTAATAGACTTAAGTTATTTTCTGAGCTACCAGATCCCCTTGAAGTTTACCTTTCACTTTTTTTCACAGACTACAAGACTTTTTTTATATGTATAAAACACAATAATCTCTTCCCTATATCTTTTATTCTTAGTGAAAGCTGCTTTGGCTCCAGCTATTGTTGGGATTTTGGCTGACATTGTACAGCACACAGGGAGAGGGTAGTGGGGTGAGGCGGAGGGGAGTCTAGCTGAGACTGTGTTACAGAGGTTAAGAAAACAGCTTCCACAGTGCACCCAGCCTTGACCCCCCCCCCCCTTCATCTTGTGTGTGCATGTATTGGGGGGGATATGTTTTTTCAGCTAAGATTTTTGCATGTGCCCCCAGGCAGACATGTTACAGTACAGTGTAGTTTTTTTCTTTAAATATAAACACCACACTTCTAAGTTCCCTCACATATAAATTAACACTATCTGAAATAGTAGGCTCTATGAAG
This sequence comes from Alligator mississippiensis, assembly GCF_030867095.1. NCBI lineage: Eukaryota > Metazoa > Chordata > Crocodylia > Alligatoridae > Alligator > Alligator mississippiensis. Next base: position 20,840,463 of record NC_081824.1, read on the forward strand.
TTTAAATTACTCTATCACTCATGAGGAACTACAATGTTAGTGTAACTGTTCTCCATTTCATTTAAAAAAAGAGAGGAAAACACAATTCAAATGTCTGCAGACCCAGTCTAATAAAAATGATAGATTAGACGTCAAACATTTTTCACTCCTTTCTCTTATCCTCCCCCTACCCTTCCACTTAAGTCATGCAATAGCTTGTTTGCTGCTGTTGGCTTTCAGAAATTGCTGTCTTCTTCTGGGCAGTTCTTCTGCTTCCACTCATTGGATGATACACTTTAAAAACTTAATTTAGTTCTGTAGGCTTCAAAGGTATTTACAAGTCTTGTCTGGCTGCAGATTCTTATTTTACCATTGTGTTTTATTATTCACTGGTAAATCCAGGAGTTGCAAAAGGCTATTAGCATTAAGTATAGGTAACTTTGGAATGAGATTAGTGCTTACAATGGGAATTCAAAATTGAGTCCCTGCACAGCAGCTGAAAAGTCAGACTAGATTAAAATTAAACACCTTTCAATGGACCTTTGCAAAGGACACGGTAAGAGTTCTCACGGTTTACAAAAAGACTCACTTCCATTTATCATAGTTTTAGTGTTTGAGAAGAGATTACAGGAAAAGAGCAGATGATTTAAAAAAACAGTAGTTCAAATCATGTTTCATCTTCTGGAGTTTAAGTGATTCTTAAGCCATCTAATGACAGACACATAAGTGGCGCTTATTGACATGCAGGTTTTAGATCCATCTATTGCAATAAGACTCGTGCTGAGCATGACTCAGAAAAGATCTACTACAGCCACTTAAAATATGAGTTTCAGAACTGCCTTACTGGGTCATACCAAAGGTCCATCTAGTTTAGTATCCTGTTTTTGACAGTGGCAAGTGTATATGCCTTACAGGAAAGTATTAGAAACAGGGCATGTCATCCCCTCTGAGTCACCAGCAGTAGGTAACACCCCTAGCTGTTGTGATTAATAGTCCCTGATGGACCCGTGCTCCATAAATTTCTCTAATCTCTTTTTGAATCCGCTTATACTATGTTGCAATCATGTTCTGCCTGAGAAAGCGCATATTTTTGTGCACATCCCTGAAGCTTTAGTCAGAGAAAAACCATAACTAGCAACTGTGGGGGGAGGAGGAGGTCTCACCCGTGTTTTAGTTTAGTTGCCTATTTGTGAGGGCGCATGCCCATGAACTGGAAGAGTCAGCCAAGGGGGGCTTGCTCCAACATCTCCCACTTCCCAGCAAAGTGCTCTTAGCAGCAGTTTATGAGGTAGGCAGACTCAGAAGTGCCTTCCACCTCGCCCGTTGAAGCTGGCTCATCAGGAGTCAAGGGGAGGGGAAAGACAACATGAGGCCAGAAAGCCTTGCTCAGTGAACTGAGTGGTACCCCTATGGTCTGGTTCATTTTCTTGCCCCCAGTTCTGTATCTGCATATTTTATTCATCGGATAAAATGAATAAATAGCGTTGGCTTCAGGAGCAAAAGCTACAACCCAGGGCACTGCTCAGTTCACTGATCCATAGAGAAAAGTCTTCCTCTGGTTTGCTCTTCTTTCCATCTCTTCTCCTCCTCCTCTTCAGGAATATGCTCAGAAGGACATGTGTACTTATTCAGTCAGATCTAAAAACTCTGTATGTGGCACTGTGTGCCATTAATTTGCCTTATTTTGGACCACTTGCTTGCCTAAAGGTGGAGTAGGATTTGAGCCAACATGTATTAAAATGAACGGTTCAAGTAGTGGTCCGATCAAGGCCAATAATGGGAGTTTTACCATTTACTTCATTGTAATTCATATTTGGTTGGATGTATGCATGTAGCATGCCTACTCTGCAACTGTCACATCACTTTATTGAAGGAAGTAAGGATTAGGATTACCCTCACTTTATGGAAAAGAGAGGCAAAGCTCAGAGACATTACATGAATGGACGGTTACACAGTAGGGAAGTGGTAAAACAAGGGTAAAAAAAACCCCTAGTTGTCAGACTTTTAGGTCTTTTTGTCAGACTCTGCATCTTAACTGCTTGTCTTTATAACCATGGCTGAGCTCCACTTTACCCATGTAAAGCCTGCTGATCTACCTCCTGCACATGCCCATGATTCCAAGTCTGTTGTTCACTTCATGTTTTTAAGCTTAAAAATCCATTTGACCTTGATGGTATTTTCCAAAGTGTTGACATCTTGGCCAAATTGTAGTATTTCATCTCTGTGAGTGTCTGCTATAAAAATGAGCTTAGTAAAAGTCTGGAAGAACCTATTGGCACTGCTATTTACTAAGCCAAGAAAAAAACATTGAGAAATCAAACAAAATTAGAGATGCCATCCATCTGGTTTTTCATGCACACTAGTAATTTTTCTGCAGCCTCTGCTTTTCTCTTTATTTGTATTTTACATGTAAATGAGGCATTGGTTGTCCTAACTTTTGTCTGTTTTTGTAGCCAAATGGCACCACCTCCTCCACTACAAATGTTAACTTCTGAAAGCTTCCTGTCTCTACAGCTATGCTGGATTGGAAGTGCCAGAACACAGAATTTTACTCAACTAGGCTAGGGACAGACATTACACATAAACTGGTTTAAGTGGTCGGAAACTATTTAAACCTGGAACAGAACATATGTTTAGTGAACATAAACCAGTTTGAAAATGGCTGAAACTGGTTTGAGATAAACCTGGCTGAATGTAGTATCAAATTTAACTGATTTGGGTCAAACCAGTTTATGCAATGTCTGTCCTAGACCCCTTCCTGGTTTAAGTTAAACCAGAGTCCCCCAGCATCCCAGATGCTTTGCAGCCCTGGGCTTGGCTGTCTGCTCCAGAGTAGGGATGGTCTCACCCCTCTGCTCCCTTGCTGGAGCTGCGGTGGAAAGTGTAGGCACAACAGTGTCTGCTTTGCTTCCCCCTGCTTTCCACCCTCCACTCACCACTCCCTGCTCAAGCAGGGATTCCTGCCCCTCCTCTTTCCCATAGCATGGACCATAGCCAGCATGTGGTATACTAGATAATGCTGAGAGATGTCTATGTAAGGCAGACAGGACAAAGGCAAATAGGACAGTGTCTGCATAGGGCTTTTGGGAGCTAATCAACAGGTCAGCTGGTAATGTCCCTCCATTTCTTCCTTGCAAAAAGTTGTTTAAGAAGAGCTTGATCTAATGAGAGAGGCTTTTGATTTCTTGGTGGGGTGCTAAATGCTGTGTTATCAACTCCCTGTTGGCTCCCTCCCTGGTCAAGAACAGCAGGGGGGGAGGGGAGGGGGAAACCTTCCCTAGTCAGAGTGTCCTGCTGGGGCCTGGCCATGTCCTGCCACCCCGCTCAGCTCAGCACTGAAATGGAAGGGAGAGCTGCTCTAGCACCCCTCAGTTTCTAGTCTGAGCCACTGCAGGCATGTGCCTGCATTTTCTTAGTCCAGAGGGAATGTCTGTATGGTTACAAACCAGTTCAGCTTGGCCAGGTTAGACTGACCTGCAAAGAGTGAATCAATTCAGGCTCAGGCTTTTTGAATGTCTGTCTTAGCCTTACTGATAATGCTGCCTCTTGAAATAACTTAGTTGTACAGAATCAGATTGATAACAAGACAGTTGCACTGAGCTCACATTTTTACTTTCCCTTGTCCTCAAAAAGGTAGGATAAGGAAAAGATGAATGTGTGAAGAAGGTAGAGGAGAAAGAGTAGGAGAGAGCATGAAAAGAGATAAGGATGTGAAAGCACAGGAGTGAGTATAACAATGTGGCAACCTTTCCTTTCAGCTCTTGCCAACCTCCTCCAGGTTTTATATTGAGCAAGTTGTGACAAGTATACATGGTGTGTAACTACCATCCTGATTGTGCTTTTGCACATGATTTTGAAGGAACCAAAGCATGCGTTTTCTTTAGCAAACAGCGAGTGTGGTCGTTTTAAACTTTTGCATTCCTCAGGTAGGAGGCACTTTGGTTAGTAATTGTAGAGGCTTACATTACATATGCCAGGCTTGTATATATGCCATCTAGCCAAATGCTGTCTCACTGCTGATGGCAAATACAGATTATTAATTTTAAAAGGTTTAGCTCTGTTGGCCTTGCTCATGTTAAGTAGTCACTTATTCTTCTAGCGGTCTCATTTACTTCACAGCACTAATCATTGGGCCTGATTCTCAGCTGATAGAACTTGGCATAGCTGAATTGAAGTCAGTGGAACTATGCCAGTTTATATCAGCCAGAGATCTAGCTCAGTATAAATGGGGAATAATTGGACCAAGGGTATGTAGAGATAGAAGAAAAAGTCTAAGCCAGATTTAGGCAACTTGTGGTGATAGACAAGATAGAAAAAACTAAGGCAGATTTCTTGTCTCATTGGAATCAAGGAGAATTTTGTCATAGAGTCAGGATTTCACCATTTAAATTCAGATAGACATAATTCCAAATATCTGCAGTAAACTACTGTGCTATCAGTGTGTGCCGTCTACTTTATTTTGCTATTAGAATGTTTTTATACTTTATGTTAGCAGGTCTGAAGCTGTGACTTTTCCATGTTGCCTATTATTTTAGACTATGCTCTAAATTGGGTTGAGGTTGGGTGAGTTAACATAATTTTAATTCTATTTACCTGTGATTCTCATAAAATCCTGTGCAATTCTAGTTGTTATGCCCTGAGTGTTACGTGTGTTATGCACTCCTGCCAGGATGTGGCACTGTTTTGCCTTGTGTTTGCCTCCCATTGCTGGCTGCTGTTTTGCCTGAAAATCCTTCAGCTAACCCTCTTGTTATTATAATAAGGATGGAACAAACAAACCCTGCATTACACTGGCAATGAGGACAGGATCCCAGTGAGCAGGGTGCACCCAATGCTTTTTCCTGAACTAAGTGCCAAATGCTACAGGGAGAAGGGGTTTAGGTTGTAGCCGTGTTGGTCTAAGAACATAGGCAGACAAGGTTCCTTGGGTGAATTTGACATCTCTTGTTAGACCAACCCAAATAGCTGGAGAATATTTATTAAGCAAGCTTTTGGGTTCAAAAACCCTTCGTCAGGCCAAGGAAGTTTCAGCAGTTGGTGTGTGCTCTTCCTGGATGGAATGAAAAGTAAACAGGGAGAAGGGGACATTTTACCATCCAGGGAGCCCAGAACAGGGTGTTCAATCTGGCTGATCTTCACAATAGAGACTTTAACTACATTGAAGAGTTTGATGTGGCCAGGCCATCATCCTGGGTCTCCTATGCTGACTGGCTTGTCTTCTATCTGGAAGCCAATCAGGTCAATGAGGCTAATCAGAAATGTGCCATGCGGAGTGTCATTGGCTCACAGACTTTTAACGTTGTTTGTTTGCTTGTGTCTCTGGCCAACCCTATTGACAAATCCAACCCTATCGAGATGATTCCCTGCAACACAGACTCCTCAAGAAACACAACTTAACATGTGGCATTGAACAAGAAGCAGCACTTGGTCACAATGCTGCATCTCTCCATTCAAAGAAGGTCCAAATGCATCCACAAAGATGACGTCAACTGAGATGCACCAACTGCAATTCAAAAGGACTTCTCCAAAGAAGTCACCACTGGTACATAAGAAAATAAATTCTTCATCCCTGTGAACCTACCATGGCTGTGATGGGAGCAATATACTTTTTCCATGATGCTGAATGACATAATTGCAAATGATGGGTCAGACTGACATGTAAATTGTCAGAAATTCAAGCCATCTCAAAAGAGGTCCAACAAGCAGGGTATGCCTCCAGCTGCCACAAATCCCATTGATGATCCAAAAAAATTCTGTCTGTGGAACTCTCATTGATATTGATGCTACTGAGTTTGCCAGTGATGTGGGAAACACTGCCCCTACAGAAAAAGACTTAGACCACAGCAATAGTTCAAATTGTTTAATGTGTTTTGGAGGTAGATTCAGGCTCTGAAGAGATGTACAAATTGTTATGGTCCCAAATCAGGTTGTCTGAGGTGAGTCACATTCTGGCACATATACTTATAGGACTGTTATCTAGGTGGCTATGTTATCTGTTATGTCCTGAATGTTCTGTATGTTTTCATTAAAGATTTGGGTGATGGGACTGAGTACACACTTAGCAAATTTGTGGATGACACTAAGTTGGGTGGAGTTGCAGATGCTCTGGAGGGCAGGGCTAAGATCCAAAATGAGATCATATCAGATGTAAATGAATCAGCTGGGATTCAACACGGACAAATGCAAAGTCCTGCACTTGGGACAGAATAACCACATGCACAAGTACAAACTGGGGAATGATTGACTATGCCTTAGTACTGCAGAGAAGAGGGTTACAGTAGACCATAGGCTGCATATGATAAGTATGATATAGTTGCCTTGCTGCTCCCTGCTGACAGACAAGCCCCTGCAGTACACAGAGACAATGATAAGATACATTTTAAATAAGCATAGGTAGGAAGAATTAAATATTCGTTCATGGAAAGTTGTCACAAATGGGGAAAGCAATTCTTTTCTTCTCACTATGTATTCTAGCAGACCATTTGAAAAACATAAAAACCAAAACCCTGCTATAATGTGCTTTGGCTGATGCTATCTTACTACACAGTTCTACTATTTAGTATTAACTTTTAAATCTTTCCTTAAAACCAATTTATTTTGATTAACCTCCCTGGACTGAACTACTAGAAATAAGAGCAAATACTTGTTTACATAGTGGGCATATAAGATATGCAATTAAGGTGAAGAAATAAACTATGGTGCACCAGAGTACTCTGCTCCTGGGCTCAGTATCTGCACATGTGCCTGGGACACCAGCACTTTGAGCCAGGGTGGAGCAGCCCTAGGCTGGCAGGGGGCATGAGGGGAATCAGGCTGGGCTCTGGGTGGTGGCATTGGGCATTGGAGCGGCTGGCTGAGGCACAAGGGTACTTAAAGTGCAGGGCTAGGCAGCAGGCAGACCCCATACTTTAGCATCCTCATGTCCCAGCCAGCCCCTGTCACCATCTGCACATGTGTATTTCGATGGAGTAACTTCACCGTAAAATAGTACTTTCAGGGACAGTACTATCTTATGGAGGTGTTAATTTACTGCGCCCTAATACTGGCACGTGTGTAGATGGTGACACTTTACTGTGGAACTAATTAGTTTACTCTGCAGTAAAGCACACATGTAGATGCACCCAGTGTGTGGTTAACTGGTAAAACTTGTTGCTACTTGGGACTAGTTGTTATCACAACCAGAAAGGTCTTAGACAAATGTATGAAGAACAGGTCCATTGGCCACTACTGAACTGAGCAATTTATCCTTTGATATCCCTAAACAAGGATGGTTGATGCCAGGAACGTTTGAGAAGGGACAGATCACTCTAGACATGCCCTGTACATGAACTTACTTTCTACTACTTGCCACTGTTGGTGACGGTATACTGGGCCAGGTGGATTGTTGATCTAACCCAATATGGCTCTTCATATGTTGTTACTACCCGCTCTGTGCCTCAAGATGTTGCTCCCTCAGACTGCAGTGTAGTACAAGCAGTTACAATACATCATTATTTTTGCAGTCCTGCCCCTGACACTCTCAAACACAGGAATGAACAAGACAACACAGCTCTGCCTAATGGGTAGTGTGGAGTCCCACCACTCCCAACAGAGCCCAGGTGAGACATAAGTCTTGGAGGAGGCAGCAACTGATCTGACTAGTGGAATGGAGTTGGTTATCTCTTGTGGTGCTCCAGATCTACACTTACAGGCCAGTGCAGAGACACTGGGGCTGGATTACAGACCCACTTCATCTTTACTTCCTTTCCAGAGTCCTCGTTTCAGTCTCTGCACTCTTCAGAGCACCTGCATTCCTACTGATGCAGCCTTTATGGACCTGTACAAATACTGAAGGGAGCTTCTTGATTGATCTTCTTCTCCTGCATATCTGCACACAACCTGGCCTTTAAATAGCAGTTTTCACAAGGCAAGGAGTTGCTTAATTTATCTGTCTGTTCAATGCCTTGCAAACACACTGAAATGTGGAAATAAATAACTATATCAGTAAAACCTGGAGTGGCTTTCTGGTTAGGAGAAAATCAATGGTTGATATTATAAGTCTGATTTGCAGTTCATTGTCTGAGGTGAATTGCCTCCATGTGCAATCTGTTGCATTCTGCTAGGCAGAAGGAAAGAAAGCTTGGGAGGAGTATCTAACAGAGGGACAGAGGGCAGAGGGAACTTGAACGGTGGTTAAAAATGAGAATGCCTCCAACTACCCAACAAAACAATTTGGATATGGGCTGGACTGTCACTGATAGATTTCATTTATGATCTGTTTGATTAACAGTTGCAATGGCAAGAGAATAATATCCATCTTAAGAACACGTGCAGTCATGTAATTTATCAAATGTGTATCTTTTTTGCTCATAGTTACCTAATTCAGAAAGAAAAGTAAGCTGTAAAGTAGAACTAAGTCTTATTTCAGCTTTGATAACCTAAGTGGCACTTATATAGCTGCTTAACTGTCATTTTTGGCACTTGAGTGCATTTGGATTGTACACACTTGCCTTGTACTTCTCTACTGAGCATGCTCATTTGGCTGCAGTGTGGCGGCATCGATGCCCAGAGAGGAAAAGATTCATTGGACCATGCCAAGCAAGGTAAACTGAAGAGTGCTCTGGCCAGGATATGGCCCATAGCTTGCTCATTAGAGACAGGAAACAGAAGATGCAGGTTCAAGTCTCTTTTGGGTGTGAGAAGCCTAGAACCCAAATCTCTCACTCCCTCTGCAAGTACCCTGCCTATCAGGCTAAAGGTCAGAGGGCCCTCTACTTTAACCTCCATTTTTCTTCTGGTTGGTGCACACACAGTGTTCCTATTCAGCTAAAGGTGGAAATAGCATTCAAACTGTGCATAAATGCCCCAAACTATCATTATATAGCTATAGAAATGCAACTCTCAAAAAAGCCAACAGCATACTGGCTTGTATTAATAGGACTGTCATTTGCAAATCCATGGAAATAATTATCCTGATCTATTCAACACTGGTTAGGCCTCACCTGGAATACTGTGTCTAATTTTTGGCTGCATGCTTCAAGAAGGATGTGGACAAATCAGAAAGAGTTCAGCACACTACAACAAAATGATTAGAGGCCTGGGAAGCAAGACTTTTGAGGAAAGGCTGAGAGAGCTAGGGTTATTTAATATGGAGAAGAGCAGACTGGGAGAGGCTTTGATAACAGTCTTCAAATACCTGAAAGGCAATTATAAAGAGGATAGAGATAGAATTTTTGCTGTGGCCATAGGGGACAGGACTAGGAACAAAGGCTTCAAACTGCAGGAGAGGAAATTTAGCAGGGGCGACATGTATGGGGTGCATGCGGGTGCATGTGCACCCCCTGCACATGGCGGTGCACCCCCTACAAAAAGACACCACTGACACTGTCAGCAGCATCTGCGGGTGGTCGCTGCTTGCCACCCAGCCACTGACACCACCGGTGGCATCTGTGGGCAGTCTGCAATCCCTGCTGCGGGCAGCGGCTGCGGGTGGTTGCCACCCCTTGGTTGGCACTCACTATCCCCTCTGCCGCTGCTGACAGTGCTGGCAGCAGCTGCGGGAGCTCCCCTGCTTATCGCTGCCGGGCTCCCACTGCTCCCGCCCCTACTGCCACACTTCCACTGCCACCATGCCTCCATAGCCACTGGGGGCATGAGTTGTTCACAAAATTTAGGTTGGAAATTAGGAGCAATTTCTGACTATGAGGGTGGTCAGGCACTAGAACAGGCAATGCAGAGAAGTTGTGGAATCTCCATCCCTGGACATTTTCAAAAGCAGGCTGGATAGACCCTTATGTGTCATGATTTAATCAGGGATGATCCTGCTTTGAACAGGGGTCTGGATGAGATGACCTCATGAAGTCCCTTCCAGGCCTACTTTTCTATGATCCTATAAATGTAGGCATAGTAAGATGAAACAGGACTTAGCTCATCAGACCTCTTCTTTGTTAGTGAGTGTTGCTTGGGACTAGAACAATGGACTCAAATTTAGCAGATCTGGCTTCTATTCCCATCTCTGCCATTGGCTTGTGGGTGAATTTAGGAAAGTGACTTGCATGTTTTGTGCCTCGTTTTCTCTAGCTGTAAAAATGTGCATAAATTGTTCTGACTTTCTCTGTGAAGCACTTTTGAGAGTAACATGAAAAATGCAATATAAGAACAAGGCACTATTAGTTATTCTCTGTTTTCCTTGGCCATGATATTTCATTTGAACTGCCTTAAAGGCAACAATTAATTTACCAATTATTCCTGTGAGTATTATTTTGAATATGGGGAGACTGATTAAGTGTGCTCAGGAAATATCCCAAATGACTTTGTGTAGTAATAGGCTGTTCTTAATTTACTGACAGCGTAATTGGGACTATGTAGTCTGGAGAAAAAAAGACTGAAGGTGAGAGGGGGACTAGATGGAAGTCTTCAGGTACTGAAGCATGATTATAAAGAGGATGGTGATGAATTATTCTTTGTGGCCAAAGAGGGCAGGACAAGGAGCAATGGTCTTAAATTGCATCAAGGGAAAATTTATGTTGGAGATTAGGAAAAGGGTTGTTTTCATGGTAACTTTAAATTAGACCAGTTGTATAGCAGAGGAGGATACTGGGTGAGCTTTCAGGTACAAAGTATCTATTTGTCTCTTTAATTAACATCACATTTTATTGACACAGGTTTTACTTTGGCATCACTGAACAGCTTGGCTTTATGAAAAACCCACTCCAATAAATCCTGAAGAAGTACCTCATTAGTGCTGATGGGTTTTCCTCCCATCATGATGGAATTTCCCATTACCATTTCCCATAGTTTGTTCGTGTGTTAGGGTGACATTTAGGTTTTTCCGCTTTTCTCTGTATGTGGCTAGTAGCATAGGCTTCCCATATCACTCCTCTGCTGTTCTTGAATACTGCTTCTTCTTCTCTCAGGGTGTGAGGTTGACCTATTGCCCATCTCATTCACTCTTCGACCTCAGGAATTCCCTAGTATTTTGAGAACTGAGTTGGTGACAGACTATGATTTTAAAAATCTGTTGAATCAAATGCAAAGAGTTACCAAGGGAGGAGACTACCAAAGTTTGTTTTTTTTACCAAAACCATAGCTGGCATTGAAGAACGTGGATTACATTGGCTTGTGTTTCTGCTGAACAGCTTACTCTGTTAGGAAGTCAAGATCAACAGCTCTTTCTGATTAAGGCGGCTTATAGCAAGTGTGTAATGCTAAACAAACTAGTGATGACTTACTTTACGAGCAAAAAGCCTTTGCTTATGTAGCACTTGTCAATCTGTTAGACAGTAAACATCCGTCTACCATAACAGAAAGTAACTTTCTGTTAGTTAGGTTGCTATATTGGCAAAGGCCAAAAGCATCACCTGTACTATTAATTCCCTGTTTTAAATAGCAAAGGAAAGCCTTTTAAAGTTTTGGTGAAGGCTCTTTTTTTGACAAACATTTGCAATCTGGTTACTTATAAGAACCTATACAGCCTAAAGCAGGGTGGCTCAACCCTGGGCCTATTGGTCAGATTTGACCCATGGAGCCATGGCATCTGGCCTGCGGGACTCACCATAAGTCAACAAATTTGATGGTGAGGGAGTAGTGGCAATTAACACTGCCATCACTCCCTGCTGTCAAATTTCCAAGTTCTGTGGGGCTAAATCAGGCTCAGGCTGTTGCCATGGGGTGGATTGGGGCCAGGCTGTTTCCCTGTGGCCAGATTGGCCAAGGCACGTAGGCCACTGCTGCATGGCTTGGCTGGATCAAGGACCCGGCCTGGCTGCTGCCACATGATGGACTGGGGCTTGAGTTGAGCTGCTGCCACATGGCCTGATCATAGCCTGGGCTGCTGCTGCTCTACATACAAGATCAATCTCCACTGCGCCCAACTCACATGTCGCACTGGCTACCTGCTGCATACATGCTGCATATTGGACTGGTCACACTAGCTAATTTCAGCCTGTGGGAGACTTGGCACTCATCATCCAACCCACTGACATAAAGAAATCAGTAGAAATAAGGCTATGTTGCACAATTCTACAACTCTTCAGCTTTTGGTTTCAAATGTCTCATGTTTTGGAGATTATGGGGAGTAT